>NC_137156.1:40670523-41270523 GCF_951394435.1 Stenella coeruleoalba | reverse complement strand
GGGACACCGAGGCGCTCAGACTCACCGAGACCGTCAGCGTCGTCGTCTGGATGTACAGCTGGGGGCGGGCCGGGGGCGGTGTCAGGGCGGGCTCCGCCCCGGCCTCTCGGGGGCCCTGTCTGAAGCCCACGCCCTAGACAGACACAGTTGGGTACAAACCCGGGGACCGCCCTGTGTCCCGCTGGCAGAAAGGAGTTGTGGTATAGAGCTGGGACTTTAGACCAGAACCCCTGGATTCAGCCCGGCTCACCACTGTCACTGTGTGGTCTGGGACAAGTCACATCCTTGGGCCTCAGTTTCCTCGGGTATAATATGGGCATGATAATTCTAGCCCTTTCCTCATAGGGCTGTTGTGAGTTTGAAATGACTTAATAAATGGCAAAAACATGTAAAATAATATTTGGCACATGGCCAGTGCACAGAAGTGTTCACCACTGTTATGTGCTATTGGGTAGAGGCCCCTGGGGAGGGGCCCTCAGGGGACAGCTGACCCTCCTTGGGGGAAGCGCCCCCTGCACAGGGCGAGGAGTGAGATAAACATGGGCCGGTGCCTTGTAGTAACTCCCAGTGGCCGTGGCACAGCCCCTTGGCCAGGCCCCCCATTCAGTGACTGCCCCCCCACATGCCACCCTGTGCAGAGCAGGCCGCTGGCACAGGAGCTGTGGCCTGACCGTGATCCACTGACGGCAGCCCAGTCAAAGCTCATTTCACGCTCACGCACCAGCACTAACGTTGACAGATGTTTAGCAAAATGAAAGTCCATTAATCTGGGTGTCGGGTAATCCATTCTTCAATAGTGGGGCCTTCCAGGCAGGGCCCGACAATTCCCACCACCCTCGCCTGGGATGCCCTCCCCACCTCCTCCCTCCCTCTGGGTCCTCCAGGCCTCAGCTGCCCCTCTGGCCCCCTCAGCCAGGGTGGGGCCAGGGGAAGCCCAGGCTGTGGCCCCCAGGTCTGGGTATGGGAAAGCAGGAAATGCTCTGCCCCCAGATCTGCCGTTTCCGGGCCTGGGCCCCTCCCCTGGGGCCTGGCTAATGTACCACTCCTCCAGGAAGCTCTCCCTGACTCTCAGCTCTAGCCAATCCCCCATGATAGCCTTCACTCCCTGCACCCAGCCCAGAAGTGGGGGACCGAGGTCTGGACTTGCCTCCTGAGGTCACAGGAGCCCTGAGCTCATCTGGAAGTCTCCCGAAAGGAGGGGCCAGGTCCTCCCATTCTCACATTCCTCCCCATCTCTCGCCCCTCTCATAAATACCTCATGACCTGGATCTGAAGGCCTTCATCCCAGCCACCCTTCCCCGGGTCTCCTTTGGGAGAGGGGCTGGAGAAGCTCTAGGGTCTGAGAGGAGAGAGGTGTGTGACACTGAGGAAGTCTCATCCCCTCTCCGGCCCTCAGTTTTCTCAACAGCGCAATGGGATAATAGCACCTACCTCACCCAAACCATGAGGCTACCCAAGTGCAGACTGTGAGGCCACATGAAACTTACAGGGCACCAGAGCAGGGTGTGGGGGAAGGAGGCTGGGCGTGTAGAGAGGCTGTTTCACTTGCCACCATTCAGAAAATGTCACAGGCCTGGGGAAATGAGAGCTTGTTTCCTAGTGAGCACACACCCCTCTGTCCTCACACGCAACCCACACTCTCACCAACAGGCACAGTGCTGCCGCCCGGCATGTGGACCGCGAGGGGTCATGACAAGCCAGTAGGAGGGTGCTGGCCACCTCTCCCACCCCCTGGATGGCACGGCGGGTCAGGGAGGAAGGAGTGAAGGGGGACAGTCTCCAGGATATCATAACAGGCCCTTGGAGAAGACAGTGGAAATCTGGGCTAAGCAAGGACGGGCTTGTTATCTGGGTCTTCACTATGGACTGGGGGTCCCGTGGGGACAAATGTGTCTCCCTCATTAGACTGGGGGTTTCCTGAGGGCAGGGGTGTCTCTCCTTTTGCACTGGGGGTTCTTGAGTATAAGGGTGTATTTTCAGGGCAGATATCCATCTTAGGTCTTTTGCCCCCAACTTGTTGATGGGAAGGAGGTATGGTTGGGCCAATATGGGGATGGTGGGACAGGGGTCAAGTACCCTCTCTGGGCAGAGCGAGGCCTGCAGTGGACACAGCCCTATATGGGGGTCAGGGGGCTGGGTTCCAGATTTCACTCTGCCCTGACTCACTGAGGGATGCTGAACCCCCTCCACCAATATAGGCAGAGTCCGCTCCGTGGGCACGCACGCTCGGTTTAACACCTTGCGGCCGCCAGCTTGAATCCTGAATAATTTTTGAACAAGGGGCCTTCGTTTTCATTTGGCTCCTGACCCTGAAAACCATGGAGCCAGCCCCGAGCACAGGCCTCGGGGCTCTGTTCTAATCTGTTTTTCAGCCTAGGAGCCTTTCTGCACACAAAATACAAGGAGGGGGGTAAAGAGATCAAACTTGGACAAAGCTGCCCCCCCCAGCGGGGTCCCCTCCCCACCAGCATGGGCCCTGGGGGCTCCTCTAGCCATGCCCAGGCTGGGGGCGGCTGGCCCTGTGCACAGAAGTGGGGCTGCGCACCCCCAGCCCCTCTCCTTGCCCCAGGGTCTGGAGTTCTCACCCCACCACTGGCTCCAGCATTGTTCTGGGCCCCCTGGGGTGAAGGTGCATGTCATCACCAGGAGGTGGTAGTGTGTTAACCCTGTCAGAGAAGCAGCGGTCCTCTGAAACCTCTAGCCTACGGGGATGGGGCCCAGGCGCAGATGCAGGTCTCGCACGGATGCAGAGTAAGAGGCGGCTTCCAGGATGTGATTTCACCTTCTCTCCCAACCACCCATCCTCCAGCCTGAACTGCCACCCTGCCTGCTCCCCTCTTGGACTTTGGTCAGGCCCTTGCTACACTCCGTCCTCTGCAAGGAATCCTGCCTTAGCCTCACGAGTCACTGCTCCCCAGAGTGAAGCAGGTTGTCAGAGCTGGGCTTGATGGAAGAGGACAGAGGTCACCTGGGGTGGGGCAAAAGGCAAAGAAAGGAGCTGCTGTGGAGGTGGACAATGAAGTTCCTGTTTTGTGCTCGGTCTGGTGGGGGGCACGGAGGAGTCCGCCTGCTTCGTGTTTCTGCCCAGGCTGACCCTGGTGGGTCCTGAGATCCTCAGTCTAACAAACCAGACAAATGACCTTCCCCACAACCCGGCCGGCCTCTGAGGCCACGGCCCGCCCCAGCCTGGCTGAGCAGTTACCCCAACCGGCGGAGAGACGATGCCCCAGTCAGCGCAGGGTAACGGCACGCGGCTACGCAGGTGAGCCCTGGAAATCCGGGCCAACGTGGGAGATCCGGTCACCTGCTCGCCAGAGCAACATGGACAGCTTCGCTCGGGCACCACCTGCAGCCTGAGGGACAGGCGGGGTTGCAAGTACGTGTGCGCACACACCAGGGCACGCATAGATCCTCACACATCCACACTTATGTACCCATGCGCCTCTGCATTCACACACACACACCTGAACTCACAGCCGCACACTCCTACCTGACTCAGATACACCTGGGCTCTCTCACACACACACCCCTTCATGTACCTGGGTACACACACGTGTGCACACACACAGAGGCCCTCAACACACCTGCACACATACTTGAACACACACATACACCTGTGCACACACACACCTACACTCAAACATCTGCACATACACTGCTGAGCACGCACACTTAATCTGCACACCCAAACACATCCTAGCAGCCATGACCCCTCAGTGCACACCTGTCCATCCCCACTCAATCTGCACACACACACACACACACACACACACACACACACTGTCCATCCACTGCTCAATGTGCACAGAAAGGCACACACACATCCTCTACACACACACTTCTGTACCCATAACACAACCCCCCATAGTAGCCCCACTCCACCTACACACACACACACACACACACACACACACACACACTAGCACCCAGGACCCGGCAGTCACTGGGGCTGTTTGTAGCTCAGATATGACACAGCACAGATAGAGCCCCAGGGTTGCCTGAGCCTCTAAGAAGCCTGGTGGTCTGAACTGGAGGGACTTCAGAGCTCCCCTCCCCACCCTCGCCTCATTCAGAAGCCCAGAGAAGGAGGGGGCGTATCCCATGTTGATGCCACCAGGGGCAGAGCTGGGTCTCAGGACCATATGCTGGTGTGGGCCAGCCTGCTTTGCGACCCTGGGCAGGTCCCTCGCCCTCTCTGGGCCTCAGAGGAGATCATCTCAGAGGCTCCTTTTCATAATCTGTACTGAGAGGAGCCTCCTAAAAAGGGAGAAATCAGAGGCAGGTGGGGTGGCCTGGAGAGATGGGGGGAGGGTGCCGAGAGGGGGGCTGGGCCCCAGCGCCTGGCGGTGGGAGGGTCTGGTACCAGGATGACAGGGACCGTACTGGGAGCAGCGTGCTGGCAGGCAGCCAGGGGAAGTTATGGGAAGGCAGAGCAAGGGCCTGAACCACCATGCTGTCGGCCACCTGGCTGTGCACCTTTACACCCTGAGGAGGCGAGGGAAGGGGCCTCCTGGGATTGTTGAGGGTAATGTCTCAAGCTGCCAGCTTCTTGGGGCGTGGGCGGCCTCCCCTGATGGCTCCATGGGCCCCCTGGGCACTGCGGGGCGTGCGGGCCTCTGCCTGCACCTGCCCTCAACGGGGAAGCCCTCTCGCTGGCCTGCTGGGGGTGGAGACCCAGCCCACTGTCCGAGCTGTTCCTCAGTGGCAGTGGCTTTGGCTCAAGTGTGCAGGGTGGCCTGGAGCCAGGTCTGGTCTCAGACCTCGGGGCGCTCACTGCCAGCCTCAAGGTCTGCTTCTCAGAACCCCCAGCCTGCTGGGTCACCACTGGAAGACAGGCCACAGGCCTCTCTGCACCAGACCCAAGGGATTTGGGGTGGAGGGCGCAGCTCCTGCACTTGAGGAGCTGCTGGAGAAGGGGTGGGCACCTACCAAGGAAGGCCCAGGGGGAGAGGCGCCCCAGAGCTGCAGGGAGTGGTGTGGGCTTGGGAGGGGCTCCTGAGTTAGACAGAGTAGGTTCAAGTAGTCCAGCCGTGCGACCTACTGGCTGTGTGACCTTAGACAAGTCACTTCACCTCTCTGTGCCTCCCCGTGCTCATCTGTAAGCAGGGATGGTGAATCCACCCGAGCCCACTGTTGTGGTGTCTGCTGACCACAGGTGAAGTGCCTAACCCAAGACAAGCAGCCCTCGTGGGTGCTTTGACGGCCGCCTCACTGAGGCCAGGCATCTCTATTGGAGCTCACACCCAGGCTCACTCTAAGTGCTGCCCACAGGATGGCGACTCCCCCAGGTACAGATCTAAGCCAGCCCTCGTCCCTGAACCCCAGACCCACATAGTCAACCGCTGACTCAACAGCTGCCCTTGGACGTCTCACGGGCATCCCAAACTCAGCACCTCCAGAGGACTTCCGGATCTCCGCCCCCTATAGGCTCCGCTGCCGTCTCTACCCCGCCCCGCAACCCCCCACCCCAGTGCAGACACTCTTTCCTTCCCATCGCTCACACCAACGACTGTGGAGTCATCCTGACTCCCCCCTGCGCCTCTCATCCCACATGCACTCCATCGGAAACCCAGCCAGCGCCACCCCCTGACACAGCAGGAATCCCCCGCACCTCACTACTCCTGCTGCCAGCAGCTCCCTTCGGGATCATTACAACCACCTCCAGCAGGGCTCCACCCAGCAGCCAGAGGGATCCTTTTAAACCTATGTCCCAACGCATCCCTCCCTGCTCAGAACCCCGCAGCGGCTCGCTTCTCACTCCCGGTAAAAGCCACCAACCTTCTCACAGCCTCTGGGTCCTACACCATGTGCTCTGTCTGCCCCTTGACCTCGTCCCCTCCACCCTCCTCCCCAGCCCCAGCCTCCTTACGGTGGGTAAACGGCTTTTACACCCCTCATGTTGTGTGATTGTTACAACACCTGTAAGGCCTGCAGAGGAAGGGTCATAGCCCCAATCTGTTGATGAAGAAACTGAAGCAGAGAGGCCAGCTGGCTTGCCCAGGATCCCACAGTCAGACACAGAGCTGGGGTCCTCGGTCCCTCTGATTCTCCCTATCTCTGGCCTCTGACTTCAGTGACTCCCAATCCTTCAAGATAAAACCCCCCAGCACCCAGGCAGCACTGGGGCAGTGATGTGGGCAGAGTCCACGGGGCCCTTGGGGTGTATCTAGACCCTCAGTCCAGGCTGGCAGGATGGCCTGACAGAGCCAGCAAGAGGCAGCTCATCGGCAGCTCCAGCCAGTGGAGGGTGGACCCTCAGCTGATGCTGCCAGGTATCCCCACCTGGCCTTTGGGGTGGCTTGGGGCCAGGGAGAGAGGGAGCGAGTGCCCAATACATCACCCACCTCGGGGACCCATGGGGATCCTGCAAGGGCAGAGAAGAGGGTGGAGAGAGGAGGAAGAAAGGAGGAGTGGACAGAAAGGAAGATGGGCTGAGTAGGGAGAGAGGTAAGGGAGCGTATAGAAAAGAATGGGGAATTCCCTGGCGGTCCAGTGGTTAGGACTCCATGCTCTCACTGCCGAGGGCCCGGGGTTTGATCCCTGGTTAGGGAACTAAGATCCCACAAGACACGTGGCACAGCCAAAAACAAGAATGAAAGCGGGGGCAGCAACCCAGGCTGGCAGAGAGGAGAGAGGAAGGTGGGAAGGAGATGGGGAGGGGGAAAAGGTGGGGCGGGAGAGGCAGGGATGGAGAGATAGGGAAAGAGAGAGGAGAGGGAGAGAGGAGAGGCGGAGGGTAGAGAGAGGGTGGGAAGCAGCGGGAAGGAGAGAGATGAGGCAGCGGAAGGTGGTGGGGGGCGGAGAGAAACGGGAGAGGAGGCAGGAGAAGAGAAAGGGAGAGAGAGAGGAGAGAAACCCAGAACCTGGAGAGAAACCTGAGACGGAGAGAAGACAGAATGAGGCAGGAACGAAGGCACTTCCAGAGCAAGGTGAGAGGCCAACTAGCCCCAGGAGGCTGCCCCCTGCTTGCCGCCCTCACCCACCCCCAGCCCCTGCCACTCACCTTGTCAGCCGACTGCGAGGTACCAAAGAAGATGGGGATAAAGGCGAGCCAGACGATGCAGGTGGTGTACATGGTGAAGCCGATGGGCTTGGCCTCATTGAAGGTCTCGGGCACTCCGCGCGTCTTGATGGCGTACACGGTGCACGTGACCATGAGCAGCATGCTGTAGCCCAGCAGGCAGATGAGCGACAGGTCCGAGATGTCACACTTGAGCACGCCCCTGGCGAAGCGGGGGTCGAGCGTCCGCTGGTCCTGGAAGTCCACCACCGAATGGGAGGGGTCCACTACAAACCACACGCAGATGCCCAGCAGCTGCAGGGAGATGAGGCTGAAGGTTATGGCCAGCTGCGAGGCGGGGCTGATGAAGCGCGGGGCGCTGACCGACCGCTTGCCCTGCTCGAAGATGCGGTAGATGCGGTTGGTCTTGGTGAGCAGGGCCGCATAGCTGATGCTCATGCCGAGCCCCAGGAAGATCCGGCGCAGAGAGCAGGTACCCAGGTCGGGCTCGGCGATCATGAGGAAGGTGGTGGCGTAGCACAGGAAGATGCCCGCCAGCAGCACGTAACTCAGCTCGCGGCCCGAGGCCTTGACGATGGGCGTGTCGTTGTAGCGCACGAAGGTGACCACCACGAAGAGCGTGGCCGCGATGCCCACCACAGCCAGGAAGAGGGGCAGCACGGCCCAGGGTGAGCCCCACTCAAGCTTGATGATGGGGATGGGCTGGCAGCCCGTGCGGTTCTCTGTGGGCCGCATGTCGTAGGGACATGTCTTGCAGGTGTAGCGGTCCACCTGGTACTGGTACCCCGTGCAGGGCTCGCAGTGCCAGCAGCAGGGCATGCCCTTCACCGTCTTCTTCCGCTCACCCGGCTGACAGGGCAGGCTGCAGATGGAGCGGGGCAGCTGCTGCCCGCTCCCTGGCCAGTGCATCCGCTCTATCTGGCAACAACAGTGCAGAGGAGAGGGCCTCAGGACATGCTGCCAAGTGCCCTGGACCGCCCCACTGGTGGCACCAATCTGAATCACTTAGTTAGTGATTTTAGTTAGATGGGTAAAATCCAGCTGCCCAGGCCCTGCCAGGATCAGCTGAATCCAACAGCTGCATTTAAATGAGCTCCCCGGGGCAGGATCCAGACCCAGCTGACCACGGGGGATCCTGCTCGAATACAAAGCTCCCAAGGGTCGTATGGAGAAACGCCCAGAGACCGGCAGTGACAACCTAGGGTCACACGGCAGAGTGGAGAGGACCCAGCAGTCCTGACTCCCAGCCCCATGAGGCCTTGCTATGCAAAGTGGTCCCCAGACCGGCCACATCAGCATCACCCAGGAGCTTGTTGGAAATGGAAATTTTTGGTCCACCCCAGACCCCCTGACACAGAATCTGAGTTTCAACAAGACCCCGCAGGTGACTCCTGTGCACCCTCAAGAAGAAACGTGCTATGGCTCAGCCCACCGGGCCTCCTCCAGGCGGCACAGGGACTTGGGTTCAGAAGAGAACAACGAATAAAGATTCAATCACAGGACCACTAATGTGTGCCCACAGGTTAGCGTTTCTTTGCATCTTGCTCTAAATGAGTGCTAGTCACTGTTACATGTCTCTGAAGACACAACTGCTGCAAGCTAAGAGGCGATAGAAGCTGGAACGCCCTACTGAATGCGTCACAAAGTTCTGGAAAGTAAGCGAGAGCCCCATAGAGCTCCAGGCACTGGGCAAAGGGAACCTGACTACACTTGGAAGCCGTATTCAAAGCATCAGTTCTAAATAAGTGGTTCTGGGCTCCCCTGGTGGTGCAGTGGTTGGGAGTCCACCCACCGACGCAGGGGACACGGGTTCGTGCCCCGGTCTGGGAGGATCCCACATGCCGCGGAGCGGCTGGGCCCGTGAGCCATGGCCGCTGAGCCTGCGCATCCGGAGCCTGTGCTCCGCAATGGGAGAGGCCACAACAGTGAGAGGCCCGCGTACCGCAAAAAAAAAAAAAAAAAAAGTGGCTCTTAGGAGAGTTCATGCTTAGAGAACAGCAGGCTGTGCTCTTTGCCTTAAGACGTCGTCCTCCTCTGTCCAGACACAGCCCTCCCCTTCCTCACCTCTCTCCCCCCCGAACCCCCCCAAAACTTTGAGCCCCTGAACTCCAGCGTGACTTCATCTATCCAGAGTTCTTGCCCTGCGAAGGGGCAGCAGGCAAGAAGACCCCAGGCCAAGGGAAAGGGCAGGGGCAGGAAGGGCAGCAGAAGCCCAGCCACCCTGTTCTTCTGTTTCAGGGTTGGGGGGCTCAGGGCCCTCTGAGGTCTAGGGTGGGGCATGGAAGGAAGCCCCAAGTTGGCAGCAGCAAACCCCGGGGGGCAGGGCTAGTCGGCGGCTGCCTCCCCTTGGCCTCCCCTCCCTGGGTTGGGGTGGCCTCTCCCTGCCGCTTAGCCCCCCGGGACCCCTCGCTGCCCTCCCGCCAGGTGCTTACTCTGAGGTGCAGGTGGTCAGTCCAGGAGCCGATGACCTTGTACTCGGCAGAGCCGTTGCGTAGCTGGTACTGGTAGATGTCATAGCGCCCAGGTGCGTCTCCGTTCTCATTGAAGGTCACAGGGTTCCCCGCGATGCCTGCGGGGGCCCGTGGGGGTCACACGCTCAGCTTCTTTGCTGAGCCTTCACCCAGAGTCAGGAAGGATCGTGAGCCCAGGGCAGAGACACCTCTGTATGGAACCCCTTGGAAGCATCTGAAGAGACCCCCGCATACTCCCACCCCATGGAGCCCCAGGACCCCTTCCCCAGGGTTGGGTGGTGCCCCCACCTGAGAAATTGACGCTGCGAATGTACTTGAGCAACTGGGTGCCGTCCACAGGGTCCATGCGCGGGCAGAGCCCCACGCGGCCCGGACACAGGTCACGGTGCATGGCGTGCAGCGCGTGGCCCATGGCGTACACGGCGTCGATCACAAACTGCACCTTCCCCTCCTGCTCGTACGCCGAGTCCTGCCCAATGCGCTCACGGCCTGCAACGAAATATTCAGAGTGGGGGCGCCCATGAGGCCCACCATCCTCACAGGTGGATGGTGGGAACCACAGCAGACCTAGGTGTGCCCTGGGGCCCAGAGAGCCCACCTGGGCACACCTAGGTCTCCGGGCCCCTGGCCCAGTGCTCGCTCCATCACCCCAGGAGATGGTCTTGTGGAGGGCCCGGGGAATGGTCCTGAGGTCTGCTGCCCTCACTACCGTACGCTGGACCCTGTGCCCTGAGGCCCCAGAACAGCCAGGGCAGCCTCCCTTGTCCCCATCACCCTTGGAGGGCAGTGAGCCTGCGGGTCTCCCTGCGGCCGTGGTGCTTGCCTGCCCTCCCCCAGCCTGGCCTGGACCAAACACGGGAGCAGGTGGCCCTCACACAGGCAGGAGCTGTGACTGTCCATGAGGGCAGTGGTGCCCTACAGCAGCTCACCCATGGGTAGCCCCAGCACAGGGTATGGGTGGGGAAACTGAGGCCCAGAGAGGGTGAGAGACCTGCCACAGGTCCCTCAAGATTCAGGACACCAGATGCCCTCAGTGACTTCCAGATGCCCCAGACACCAGAAGGCACCATCATCCCCATCCACTCCTCCCCCATGTCAGTGACATCCCCCCATTAGCCACAGTGAGTGAGCTTTGCAAAATGGGGAACCCACCCCACTGACCCCCTTCTCACTGCAAACAGCAGTGGCTCCCTAGGGCACTGTGACCTCCCATCCTCACCCCCTGGGCTCTGGCCACACCCAACCCCTCTGCTCTGGGCCCTGTGCAAACTCTTTGGCTGCCGGAGGTCTCGATGTCCTCTTGGTAAAAAGATCATCATCCTGCCTCACAGAAGTGCTGTGAGGCTTGAATGAGATGAGATAACAGAAAACACGTGGCACAGAGTAGCTGACTAAGCCACATTGTTATTATGTTTAAGTGGTCAGAATAGAGGGTTTCTAAGGTGGGCTACAGAGGTCCCGGGGCCAGAGCAGGCCAGGAAGGCTTTCTGGAGGAGGAGGAGCTCCTGGCCTGGGCCCTGGGTAATAATGATGATGAAGAATAAGGACTGCTAACTTCTTTTTTTTTTTTTTAACTTGCTCTTGTTTACTTTTTTTTTAACTTTAAATTTATTTTTGGCTGCATTGGGTCTTCGTGGCTACACATGGGCTTTCTCTAGTTGTGGCAAGCAGAGGCTACTCTTCATTGCGGTGCACAGGCTTCTCACTGTGGTGGCTTCGCTTGCTGCAGAGCACGGGCTCTAGGCACGTGGGCTTTGGTAGTTGCAGCACGTGGGCTCAGTAGTTGCAGCATGCGGGCTAGAGCGCGTGGGCTTCAATAGTTGCAGCGTGTGGGCTCAGCAGTTGTGGCGCATGGGCTCTAGGGTACATGGGCTTCAGTAGTTGTGGTACGTGGGCTCAGTAGTTGTGGCTCACAGGCTCAGTAGTTGTGGCACACGGGCTTAGTTTCTCCGCAGCATGTGGGATCTTCCCAGACCAGGGATCAAACACATGTCCCCTGCATTGGCAGGTGGATTCTTTTTTTTTTTTTTTGCGGTACGCGGGCCTCTCACTATTGTGGCCTCTCCCGTTGCAGAGCACAGGCTCCGGATGCGCAGGCTTAGCAGCCATGGCTCACGGGCCTAGCCGCTCCGCGGCATGTGGGATCTTCCCGGACCGGGGCACGAACCCGTGTCCCCTGCATCGGCAGGCGGACTCTCAACCACTGCGCCACCAGGGAAGCCCCAAGGACTGCTAACTTCTATGGAGCATCCACTCTGTGTCGGGCACTCTTCTAAGCTCTTTATGTATACATTAAGTCATTGAATACTCAGAACAGTGCTATGAGGTGAGTAATTATCCCCATTATAGAGATGGAAAAACTGAGGCACAGAAAAGCTCACTGGCATTCCAGGACCACAAAGAGCTGGATTTGACCAGGTGCTCCAGCTCCCAGCCTGTGTACCACACTACACCTGAGAGACTGTAAGAGCCTGACTGCAGGGGGACGGCAGGAAAGTGGGGGGCGGGATGGGGCAGGGGCTCTGAGGTGAGGACACAGGGGCCGGAGGATGGCAGAGGAGAGGAAGGGAGAGTGCTAGGGAACCCCAGCTTCCCCTCCCACAGCCCCTGCATACAGCATGGCCTGCAGCCTCCTCCCTCAAGGCCAGGACAATGAAATTTACCCTCATACACACACACACACACACACACACACACACACACACACACACACACACACACACACCACACACACACACCCATGCCTCCCTGCTAGAGGGCCAGTGCTGCACCTTACAGAAGTAATTCCCCAGCGGCCAGCGGGGTGAATGGCTGCACCTGTGTCCCACCCCATGGGCCATGGGCCTGGGTGTCCCATGTCTGTCATGTGGGGGGTCAGGTTGAGGCCCCAGGGATCCACAGATCACCCCCTAGATTCCTCTGTTTTCAGCCAATGTATGGTCACTGTGCCCTGCCGCCCAGGGCTCCCACGGAGCTGATGGCTCATCTCATATCCTTGTCTTGGCCACCAAGACTCTGTGACCAAGGTCAGAAACTGACTCCAGTACCCCAACCTCAGGGTCAGAGATCAAAGGTCCCCAGTACACAGACTGGACAGTTTAGGGGCAGATGCCCAGTTGGCTCTGGGGGCACTGCTGGGTCCAGAGAGAGCCCACAGCTTTTACGGCGTGGCCTTGGGGCTGGAGACAGGGTAGTCTTCAAGGGGGCTCACCTAGCTCTCCCAGGGGTCAGCTAAGCCCCTGGCTACCCACTACACTTCATTCACACAAGACTGTCTGGGCTGAAACCCCAGCTCTACCCTGTACTCTAGCTGTGACCTTGGACCTGCCACCTCATCTATCGGGCTTCAGTTTCCTCATCTGCAAAATGAGGATAATGATGGTACTTACCTCATAGGTCGGGATAGCGTCCCTATGAGGATAAATGGGTTTATATTCACAACGGGTCATACAGAGGGGCCTGGTACTTGCCAGGTGCTGCAGAAGTTTGTTAAACACAAGGGCACAAAGAGTTCCAAGCCCTGCCTGCCTCGGAGCTCCTGGGACAGCAGAGCTTTGCTAACAGGCAAAGCTCTCTCTAGGCCACGGCACAGACAGAGATGGATGGACAGGAGAGGCAAGTTCTCCAGCCTCAGCAGCCTGCTCTCTTACTCAAGGCTACTGATCCCAGCTTCTGAGAGCCAGGAGAGAAGCACAAGGGACAATCCTGTCCCCGAAGGGTGACAGAGGGGCCTGGGGCAGGGTTGCATGGAAGGCCCCAGCCCCAGACCCCACCATCACCCCCAGCCCCCAGGTCCTGCCCTCTGTATCCCGCTGCTCCATGCTCCCAAAGCTCCCACCATGCCCTCATTTCATCAGGATGAGAGACTGAATTATTAACCAGGATGGAGGGGGAGGCTGCAGCCACTGCAGAGAAGCAGCAGCTCTATCCCAAGGCCAAGGACACACAAGGCTAAGGGACCCTGGCTGAGCTGCCCTCAGCCCCCTCCTCTCCCTATCTTCCCAGGGGTCCCTCCTCAGTGGTCCAGCTGAAGCATCCATCCCTGGGCCACTCAGGTCCAGGACCACGTGCTCTCACTGGGGTCACGAAGCCACCTGCACCGGCACTGGAATACAGATGACCCCACAGGAGGTCCTCACCAGGGGAGCCCACCTCTGCCTGGGGAGGCTCCCGTGGGAAGGGCTTTGGGGTCCTGTGGGCTGTGGGCTGTCAGCGGCCCTTGAACACTGCGCCTTTGGGATCTCCACCCCAGAGTTGTCATGGTGCCAGCCATGGACTTCTAGAGACTTCCCAACACACTTTCACGTCCTTGACTTTTGTCTCAAGTCTGCCCCCAATTACAAATGAGATAACAGGGCAGTGAGGTGCCCTGCAAAAGGCCTTAATTTGAAAGGGAGCGGCGGGCCTTGAGTGTGACCCCCTACACACACACACACACACACACACACACACACACACCCCTCAAACTCCAAGGGCCCTTCCCCTGAGCCCCACAGGAAGCAACAATGACAGAGCCTAAGTGCGCTCCCTTTGGGGGAGGGGGAAGGGATCACAAACACAAGTCAAACAAGGTCCAGACATGCTGTGCTGAACGTCGGAAGCTGTGTCCACAACCAGTGCAGCTCTCTGCACACCCTCGACTCTTCAGCAAATAACCCTGCAGCATGGCTGGTGCTTCCTCTTCCCCGAGCCTCTGGGACGTAGGCCAGACTGGCCCCCGTCACAGAGGAGGTAACAGATTTGCAGGTGGTCGAGTAAGGTACCCAGAGTCTTGAGGGAATCCTGGCTCCCAGCTGGTGTTCCTGCCCACCTGGGGATTGGCCTGGCTGGTGAGTGGCTGGGATTTGAACCTGGATCTCTCTGGCTCCCAAAGAATTTCCACCACCCTGAACTGTCTGCCTCCTTCTCCCTCCATCCAGCCCCGACCTGCCTTCCCCCTTCTCTGGGGCTCAGGCCTCGCCCCAGTTGTCTGGCCAGGCCTAACCAGGAGCTAAGGATCCCTGTCTCCAGGGCTGGAGGAGGCAGATGGCCATGGAGGGAAGCGGGGGGTCAGAGGATCCCCTTTCATGGGTGGTTGGGACCCCCAGGCCCAGACAGGGGAACCACAGTTCTGGCAGGAAACAAGACACACATTTCTGAGAGCTCCTAGAGGAGATAAATTCCAGACACATGGCAACAATGACAGCAGCAACAGTTTGAAGATGTCCTAATTGTGTCCCAAGGCACAGTGAGCCGGAGATGTGTTTGGCTTAGCCACGGATGACAGCCAGCCCCGGAACCATCCGGGAGAGGACTTTCTCCATCAACACCCCCCCCCCCCCCCCCCCCCGCAGCTGTGGTTACTACGGTGACTGCAGCCTTTGTCTGCAGGTTGTAAATTGTAATTGAAATGAGTTTTCAAGGTTGAAATAATCAGAGTTCCTCCCTGTCTCCCTGCTCACCTCTCCACAACTACTCACCCCACCCAGCCGCAATCCTCCTGAGTTCCAGGCTCATGTGTACACACACACACACTCCCTCACATAAAGGTATACAAAATCAGCCACATATACACCCCCGTATTTTCACATCTACACATATAAAGTAGCAACACACAAACCTGCATGCATTTATATACATCCCTATACACGCATCTACGTTCAAACATGTAGAAACATAAGTGTCCATATAAACACATCCTCTATATATCGGGTTGACCAAAAGTTCGTTTGGGCTTTTTTTAAGATTTTTTTTTTTTTTTTTTTTTTTTGCTGTGGACCATTTTTAAAGTCTTTATTGAATTTGTTACAATACTGCTTCTGTTTTTATGTTTTGGTTTTTTGGTGCGAGGCATGTGGGGTCTTAGCTCCCCGACCAGGGATCGAACCTACACCTCCTGCACTGGAAGGCGAAGTCTTAACCACTGGCCCCTCAGGGAAGTCCCTCGTTTGGGTTTTTGTAACAGCTTACGAAAACCCGAACAAACTTTTTGGCCAACCCAATACACAGCTACACAAGGAGCACGACACTCCTACAAGCACGTGGTCATTCAGATTCACTGTCGCTGAGAAGCCCCACGAGCAGGTCCTGACAAGGATATGAGTGCAAGTGTTTCATCTGGGAGGTGATGGCTGGAAGCACAGATTGGGGGTGAGGAAGCGAGGCAGAGACGGGAAGGGATGGGAAGACACTAACGCCAGGTGTGAGGCTCAACCCCGTGGGGGGCTCTAGAAAACTGTGTGGCCTATGCCTCAGGGCTGCCCCATCTGAGGGGATAAGTAGCCCCACTCCCACCAGTCTCAGGCCGCAGACTCCCCCCGGGGACATTAACTCCATTGGCAAAGCAGGGCTGGGGAGCGCCGAGGGGACCTGGGGCAACACACGCACAGGTTCAAGTCCACACGTGTAATCGGCGTAGGTGTGTGGACATACCACACACATCTACACACATATAAACTTGCACCTACATACAAATGCACAAACATACACACCGGTTTTCATCCCTTGTGCAAACTTCCAGGGAGCAGGATAAGAGGGTCCTAGGATGCCCCACCCCCAGGGAGAGCTGTAGTGTGTGGTTCTGCGCTGGACCAGCCATATGACCCTGGTCAAGTAAAATTTACGTCCCCCAGATGTAAATCCAGGGTAATAACACTTACCTTGAGGGGCCACTGAGAGGATTCAAGGAGGTGCAGACGTAAAACACGCAGCATCATGCCTTATACGTAGTGCTCTCTAAGCCTCCGTTTTCCTCTCCTCCCTAACACTTCCCCGCGGAAAACTCCCCACCCCTGGAGGTCTCCACCCCAGCCCTGGGCCGCCCCTCCAACCTGTCTGCAGCCCGGCACGTGCTGGGTCTTCCCAGACCCCCAAAAGATGAGCGTGGGGTGCCCACCCCACGGACAGGGGCCCAGGTCAGCGCCCACTGACACTCAGATGGGGGAGGAAGCTGCCACCTGGGTTCCTGGCCAGTCCCCCTCTTTCCTGACTCTGCCTGTGGTTGAGCCATTCTCCTCGTCACCTCCCTGGAACACGCAGGTCTTTCTGAGGGTCCCCGAGTCCTACTCCGGAGGCCAGGCTCCACCACCCCGGCATCCCCAGAAGTCACAGAGCAGGCTCCCCCTCCTTTCCGGGTAGGGCACCTCTAAACAACTCAGCCTGGTGCCCCCACCCCTAGATCTGTTCCACCAAACTCCGTCACAGCTCTCCGCCAACTCCCGTCCTGGGGAACCCTGAGCCAGCCCCAGTGTCTTGGGGGGTTAGGGGTGGGGGCCCGTAACGGTCACCCCCTTGGGGGCGGGGAGGGGAAGAGTCTTGCCCAGCAGCGGGGGCAGGGGGTGGTGGCTCCTGACTCCTCCAGGTGCTCTCTTTCTGGCTCTCAGTGGTGGTACAGCCCAGGGCTCCCCGAACTTGAGCCAGCCTCAGGCCCCTTTTGAAGGAAAACAATTCTGTCCCAGGATAATCCTAGGATGAATGTGGGCCCAGGATGAAAATACTGACATCAGAGGCTGAAGCCCCGGCAGTGACAGCTACTTCCAACTGCAAATTATCACAGGAGCAGAGAAGTTGTCTTTGCAATCTGTAAAGACCGCTTTCAGAAGGCCGTCAAATGAAAATGCCAAGTTCAAGAATCGTCATGGAGCTCCTAGGTCGCTGAGAGTCTGACCTCAAGAACGTATCCCCAGATGTCCACAGACCCTAGTTCAAGAAACAGGACGTGGACGTCCGGCCAGATGGGAGCAGCTCGACACCCCACCCCCCATTCAGCCTCTCACTGGCCTGCCGAGTTGCTTAGCATCTCTGAGCTTCGATCCCCTTTTCTGTAATGAGGTCGGCTCCCGGGACCATTAGAGAAGAGTGATACCTGCAGCAGAAGCCACACTTGGCACCTGCACAGGCCAGCTCCCAGGGAAGGCCATTCTCTACTCCTCACTGGTTCTGCCCAGCCCAGGGGCCTGGGCTTAGCTCTCCCAGACAGGGTCAGACTGGGGCCAGGGGTGAAGGGGAGGCAGCTCGCGGGGCCGAAGTCACAGCCAACCCCCCACGTGGATGCCCCTTCTCCCCCATCACCCAGCCATGCTCCTTTTCCTTCCAGGAGCATCTAGTTTTTCCTCTACTGGATCTTTGCTGTCAACATAGAAATACGTTTTAATTTCTTCCATTTAAACAGAAACCCTTTCTTGACCCCACTTTTCCCCCAGCTAGCATCCCTCTCTCCCTGTTTACAACAAAACTTCTCAGAAGGGTTGTCCTTACTCATTGTCATCAATTTCTCTCCTCCATTTTTCTCCTGACCAACCCCAGTCTGGGTTTTGCACCCACCTCTCCCAGGAATCTCTGCGTGGCTAAGCCTGACCCTCCACCCCCGCCCCATCTCAGTGCACCACCAAGAACCTCAGAGTCATCCTTGATTTTCTGCCATCTTTCTCTCACCTCAAATCCTTTAGCAAACTCTTGAGGCCACACTGCAAAACTGATAAAGAATCAGACTCCTTCTTACCATCTCCATGGCCACCACCTGCTCCAAGTTCCCATCACCTCCCACTTGGACTACAGCCCCGGCCCCTAACTGACCTCCAGCTCTGCCCTCACCCCCATCTCTGCTCCAGGAGGCAGCCAGAGTGAGCCCATTATAACATAAATCTGATCACGTCAATCCTTTCTCAAACCCTGCCATGGCCTTGTCTCATTTGGCATTAAAAGACTAAATCCTTACAAATTGCCGACAAGGCCCACAGACCCGTGCCACCCCGCCCCACCTCTCGGACCCCATCTCCTACCTGTTGATCTCTCTGCTCCAACCACATGGGTCTCCTCACTGCTCCCCAGACCTGCCAGGCCTGAGCCTACCTCAGGGCCTTTGCACATGCTGTGCCCTCTGCCCGGCATGCTCTTTCCCAGTCACCTTCCCAGTGAGGACTTCTGACCTCCTGATTTAAAGGTGCAACATCCCTAGTCTCCCAGAACTCTCCAGGAGGCCTCCTGGATCTGTCCTCTCTGGTCTCATGATTAAGCTCTCTGGAGGCCCTCAGCTCTGACTACTGGGACCACACCATCGTGTACCACCTTGTCTCCAAGGCCATATCATCTCCCACCTGCAGGGGGAGCCCCTCAGGGCAGGTCTGTCCCCTTCACAGAGCCCAGCACAGGGCTGGGGACACAGTCAGCCTCTGAGTAAATGCCAGCTGAACAAGTAAGAAACAGCACTGCGGGGAAGGGCTCAGGACCCCTGTGGCCACCAGGTGGCTGACGGCTTGGGCAAATGTGAGTTCCTCTAATGAGCGGCACAACCTGGCGCATACTAGGTAATCCCAAATGTGGGTCTTCCTTCCTTTCCCCAGGTTCCTTTAGGAATGTGGAGGTGAAAAGAGCCACGAAGCCAGGCTGGAATAGCCAGAGGGCCCTGGGGCTGGGACATCAGCTGGCCTGAGGCAGGACATCCCTGGAGCCAGATGGCCAGAGTTCAAATCCCAGCTCTGCCATTTTCCACCTGTATGACCTTGGGAAAGTCTTTAACTTCTCTGTGCCTCGGTTTTTTCATCTGTAAAATGGGTTGCTGTGAAAAGCAAATGCAAAACACTAAAACAGAGCTTGACATGTAATAAATGCTATATAAATATCAGCTGTGGTTATTGTTATTGCTGCTGGCACAGGCTGGGTGACCAGCATCTCCCCACACATCCCCAGCTGCCATGCGGCCACCCTCCCTCTCAGTACTCCCGGCCCCTGGGAGCAGCAGGCAGTAAATCTCTCCTATCTCCTCGTAAACCAGGCCTTCCTCCACTCAGCCATCACCTGGCTGGCAGTCCTGTCAAAAAGACGGATGCCACATCTACCTTGTTTTCAGCTTTAATTCCCAAGCCCTGCTCTGCGGGCTCCTGGGGAGGGGGCCAGGAGAGGAGGTGGGAGGCGGGCGCTGCCCTCCCGCAGGCCTTGACAGCTGCAGAGACGCCCTGCTCCGTGACCCCTATCTCGCTCAGGTGTGGAGCAGCCCGCAGGCCACCTTCTAGTGCTTCCGGCAGATCCCCTCCACGCCTTCTCTGGGAAACCATGAGAAAGGCAGCTCTGCTAGTGACAGGGCTCTGGGGAATGGAAGTGGGTAGTATGATCCCCATTTTACAGTGAGAAAACTGAGGCCTCAAGAAGTGACCTGCCCCAGGTTGCACGGCTAGGAAGTGGCAGCACTAGGACTCACACCCAGTTCAGGGGGACTCGCACAGTTGTGTATTTGAGAAAGAATGGGTGCCCACGAGCACTTGCCGCTTTGAGACACACCAGCCCAGTCTCCAACTGCCAGTATCTGCCACTCTTCTGAGACTCTCTGGCCACAGAAGCCCTCTTTGCCAGCCATTTGGCATGTGGAGGCACTGAGGAATTAACACCCTCTGGGAACAGCCAGCAATGATTGACGGGAGTTGGTGTACACACACCCCAGCTCCCTCACACCTCCAGCGGGATGACTGCCAGGCGTGCTCCTTTCTGTCTCCAGAGCCCCCGGGGGAGTAAAGTTCCAGCTGCTCACAGTGGTAACCTGCTTGGTAACACACCCTTTATGTCTGCCTTCCCTCCCCTGCCAATGTTTCCTGGGATTCTCTCCCAAAGAAACGACTGGCTCTCAATTCCTTGTCTTGAGGAGAATTCAACTTTTTTTTCATGCAGGCCGCGCTGCACGGCTTGTGGGATCCTAGCTCCCCAACCAGGGATCGAACCCGAGCTCTTGGCAGTGAAAGTGTGGAGTCCTAACCACCAGACCACCAGGGAATTCCTGAGGGGAATTCAACTGAACACAGCCTTGAAGGATGGATGGGATCTTCCCAAGTGTAAGACCCCAGCATGAGAAGGTCCTTCCCACCCTCTGAGAAGGTCATCAGGCCCGTCTGTTGCCCTGAGGAGGGAAGGCATGGACTTTGGCAGAGCAAAGGGCAGGGGAACACAGGAGTGGCACTCGCTCATGCTGAGATCGTGGGCAGGGCCTGAGGGACTGAGACAGGCAGAGGCTGGCTATTGAAACTGTTAGCAATGAGGGGACCAGAGTGGGCCCACCCGGTGTGGATACCAGGCAGCCTGGAAGAAGTGAGCGTGGAGCTTGGCTCAGGAGACAGAGTGAGGCAGGTGGAGAATACAGGGCTAGCTGAGGGCAAGCGAGACGGTGGCTGGGGGCGTGGGAGGAAAGGAAGTGGGAGAGGCAGGTGGGGCACCAGCTGGAGAGCCAGGCTGCCTGGGTACGAAGCCAGCCCTGCCAGTTCTCTAGCACTGCGATGTTCACCAACCACCTCAGCGTCCCCTTCTGTAAAATGGAGGCAACGCTTATGACAGCCTACACCACCCACCCTCAGGATGCTGTCCTCCCCGTCGGGGATCCTACAACGGACAGAATCCTTACAGCAGACTTGAGCTGTTAAATTACCCAGTCGCAGGTAAATCCCACCTCTCCCCCTCCCTCTCTATCAACAACAACCACCATTCTGTCAGCACTGATCGTACACATCCTTTTTCAGCTTCTTCATACTCTTCAAACACATCACCAATCCTTCCAACAGCCCACTGAGATGGGTGGTGACTTCCCTGCCCTCTCTGAGACTCAGAGAGGTTAAATAACATGTCCACGGTCACACAGCAGGGAGGAGGCAGAGTCGGACCCAGACCCTGACCCGTTGACAGGTGCCCGGTCCAGAGCCCGTACTCCATGGGTGTCACCCCAGCCCTCCTGGCCTAAGGGACAAGCTCAGCTCAAACCTGGATGGGGCCATGAGAAGCCAGAGCTGCCTCCCCCTCACCCAGGGTGGGTCTGAGGTCCCACAAACATTCCCAGCAGCTCCCCTACCCCTCACCTCACCCAGAGATGGACGGGCTCACTGTGCCTGATGTGGGGCCGCCCAAGGACCCTTACCAGCCTCTGCTGGGGCTTCAGATGCAGCGAGAAACATCCAGGTCAGCTGGAATATGCTGTCCTTCCACCCCTCCCTGTGGTGCTTTGCTCACGCCTTCCCCACTGCCTGGGGAGCACGCCGTCGCCCCTTCCATCACCCACCTCTCCTTCTGAGGCAGTGCTTTCCATACCTGGCTGCACATTAAACCACAGGGGTACCTTTTAAAACTCCTGATGGGGCTTCCCTGGTGGCGCAGTGGTTGAGAGTCCGCCTGCCGATGCAGGGGACACGGGTTCGTGCCCTGGTCTGGGAGGATCCCACATGCCGCGGAGCGGCTGGGCCCGCCCGTCCGGAGCCTGTGCTCCACAACGGGAGAGGCCACAACAGTGAGAGGCCCGCGTGCCACAAAAAAAAAAAAAAAAAAAAAATCCTGATGCCCAGGTGGTACCCAGGGCCAATTACATCAGAATGTCTGGGGCTGGGAGCCAGGGATTGGTCGGCATTTGAAAAGATCCCCAGGTGATTCGATGTGAGGTTCCCAGCCCTAGATACACAAAAAACCCACTGGGAGAGCTTGAAAAACAACCCACCCCTGAGGTTCTGCTTAGTGGGTCTGGGGGGGGCCCTAGTAGAGCTCTAAAAGTTCCAGGTGATTCTGATGCACAGCCAGGCTTGAGCCCCACCCTCTTACAGTTCACCAAGTGCCTCCAATCAGCTTTCTCACCTGCATCCCCAGACACCCTCTGGGCTGGCCCACCACCAATCCCATTTCTCAGATGAGAAAGCTAAGGTCCTGACAGGGTACAGCTGGCCTCAGGTTCCCAGTGAGAGTCTACACTCTCCTGAATCCTGATCAAGCCCTCCTTCCCCACCTGCTCTGACAGCCCACACACCTCCCTGAGGGCACCTAGAGAGGGCCCGTCCCCCCTCCCCCCACCAGTTCACCAGCAGCCGGGGAGTCCTGAAGAGGACTGGGAGTCTGGAAAGAGCTTACAAGGACTGACCAAGGCCTTCTCCCTGCCTGCGCCTCCCAGACCAAGAGGAGACTCCAGAAAGCCCCTCTCCCTTGATGAGCCAGACACAGGGGCCGAGACGCCCCCTTATCCATGTTGCCCCCACTTTCAGTCCCACCCATCCCCATCTCCAAGCCAGGTCTCGTGACCTATAATCAGGGTGAAGATACAATCTTCTATCCCCACTTGGGGACTTTTGAGAATAAAAGGGGATGCTCTCAATAATTATGCCAGGAAGAGAGAAGTAAACAGGATGCTCCTACCCATGAGGGCCCAGCCTCCCATGCCCAGGCATGTTGGTACTTCTTACACCTTTGTTGTGATTACTGCCTCATAAGGACCTTTGTTGTGCAGCCTTGGGCAAGTTGCTTGACCTCTCTGACTCTCCATAGCCTCCATAATAAGGGGGTCATAAGAGCCCCTAGAGTTGCTTTGAGGGTGAAATGAGATGACGTTGTTAAAATATCTGGAACATAGTAAATGCATAGTAAAGAGTGGTGTTTATGGTTATTAGCTCACGCAAGAACGTCGCCCCTATGTAAGACAGACATGCACATATATACCTTCTCTTTTAGACACTCACGTACATACACAGTCACATACAGTCACACACACAAGGGTGTACACACACTGCTGCCTACACCCACAGGAGTTTGCCTTCGTCCCCAGGGGACACCCACAGTCTTAAGTAGCCACGATTGCCCTGGCCACCAGAGGTCAGCATGCTCCTCACCGGCCCACCCACCTCACCATGCTCCCTCCTCCCCTGGCCCTAGTGGACCCACTCCCCCACCCCCAACTGCCAGTGATTCCATGCAGCATGTCCCTGCGGCTGATCCAGCGGCCCTTGCTCATCTGGCCCTCTGCCCAAGCTGCACCCATCAGTCCAGAAGACGATAAGAGGGAGTTCATCATCCTTGCATGGCCACCACTCACGGTTGAGGGGTACGCAGAGCCCTCCCAATGTCCCTGACGCCAGGTCCTGCTGCAGAGCTACCCAGACAAAGAGAGCACAAGGACCCACGTCCACCTGTATCAAAGGTGAACGCGCCAAGACGGCTACCACAGGGGTCTGAGGGCCTAGAACTCAGACCTGGGCCCATATCCTGCGCCACCACCTTTCATCTGCGGGAACTCAGGTCCCTTTACTTACCTGCTCTGAGCCTCTGTTTTCCATTCTGTAAAACAGACCCATCGTCCCATCCTCCCGTGGCTCATTCCCTGTCCTTTTCAGGACTCTGCTGAAGCGTTACCTTGCAGGGAGGCCATCCTCTTTCTTATCTATTTTGTTTCTACTGCACTTTTTCCTTCTGACATAGTCTATAGTTTACTTACATATCTCGTTTATTGTCTGTCTCCCCATTAAAATAAAAACTCCAAGAGCTTTTCGGCTCTTTCATTCACTGCTATAACCATGGTGCTTAGAAAAGGGCCAGGGAGTGGGAGTCAAACTGGTGTCTGTTGAGTGACTGTGGGAACCTGGAGGGGTTAGAGATGGTTTCTGTAAAGTGCTCAGACCGGTGAGCGTTAGGATTCACAGGGCAGCTGGGGTCAGTCAGGTCTGTGGGCTTGCCATAGGGGCGTCCAGATGAAGCCCAAGGTGAGCAGCCAGACGGCACCTCTGCCCAGACCCAGGAGCCCCTTCCCCTACTCAGCAGCGTCCTACGGCTGATGGTCTGAGAGATCACCGAGGTTTCAGCTACCCTAAGCCCACCCACCGACAAGGCCCTGGTGTCAGACCTTGAGTCAGTCCTGGCCCCGCCCCTTCTGCCCCCCCACCTTAGGGCCCCGCCCCTTCTGGCCCCCAACTCCACCCCCAGGCAGCACCGCCTGGGCCCCTGGACACTGCTACCCCTGCGGCAGTGTCCCGCAGCCACCGCTCACCCCACTTGACACTCTCAGCCTTCTCCCCCATAGCCCCACCCACTCAGGGCCCACCCTGGCCCCGCCCCCTGAGGCTCAGTCCCACGCCGCCCCCCCCATGCGCGTGCTCACTGGTGCACTTCTTGACATGGCTGCCTTTCTTGAGCGCGTGGCGGCTCAACTTGCAATGGAAGTTGTCCTCCCAGAACTCAGCAAACCAGATGTTGCGCCGGTTGTTGTCCAGCGTGCGGCTGGAGAAGTAGCGGTCGAAGCCTGACAGGGAACCAGGATGTCAGGACCTCACGCCTCCCTTCCCCACCCGCCCCCTCCCCTTCCCTCTTCCCACAGCTTTCATGTGGCCCAGGCAGAGGGAGGCGGAAGGGAAGAAGAGCACATCCTCTGATCCAGGGCCCAGCCGGAAAAAACAAAATGTGGACCATTTCATTTTCTTCACAATGAAAAGAGCTGTATTAAATTCCAGGGAGAGCCTGTGTAATCTTACAACTGCTTCCTTTATGGACGAAGTACAGGATGAGGGTGTTTCTGCTGCTTCTTAACCACCAAAGTGGTAATATGGGGCCTCTTTGAGAAGGAGTCACTTGGGGGCCCAGAGATTAGAGCAGAGAGGCTGGTGGGGGGCAGGCACTCAATCCTGGGAGTACCTGAGCATTCTAGTTCTGAAGAGGAGACCGGACCAGAGAGTGTAGGGAATGACCCAGGTCACACAGATAAGATGGGGGGCTGGATCTTCCTCCTTCAAGTCCAGAACTTCCCCATCACTGACAGAGGCAGCCTCCTTCTCCAAATGCTCCTAAGGGCTTACCCACTCTGCTCTAAGCCTAGAAAACCCCATCCCAGGGTAGGCAGGCTGGTGAGTGAATATCGCCTTCTCTCTCCTACCAGTGCCCCCTCTCTATATATCGTGATCATTCCGTGTCATGGGCACAGCTGTCTGACTGTCGGAGCTGTCAGGGAGGTGCTGGCACTGGTGGGGGACTGGCCTTAGAGCAGAGTTTCTCAACCTTGACCCACTGACACTAGGCCCGACCATTCTTTGCTGGGGTGGGGGGCTGGAGCGGCAGGGGGCTGTCCTGTACCTTTCAGGATATTGAGCAACATCCCCGGCCTCTACCCACTAGATGCTGGAAGCATCACTCCCTAATCGTGACAACCGAAAATGTCTCCAAACATTGCCAAACGGCCCTTGGGGGTCAAAATCACCCCCAGGTGAGAACCACTGCTCTAAAGGCTCCTCTAATGTCCCAGAGAAAAAAGGGGGACTTCCCTGGTGGCGCAGTGGTTGAGAGTCCGCCTGCCGATGCAGGGGACATGGGTTCGTGCCCCGGTCCGGGAAGATCCCACGTGCCGCAGAGCGGCTGGGCCCGTGAGCCATGGCCGCTGAGCCTGCGCGTGTGGAGCCTGTGCTCCGCAACGGGAGAGGCCACAACAGTGAGAGGCCCGCGTACCACAAAAAAAAAAAAAAAAAAGAAAGAAAAAAGGGATTTCTCTGGCAAGTCCAGGGTTCAGATCCCAGTTCTGCCACTTAGTAGCAAGTATGTGTCACTTACTGCCACTACATGTCACTAAATCTCTCTGGTCCTTAAATGTATTCACCCACTAAATGTGGATAAAAGTTTCTTTTGAGGTTGCAGGGAAGACTGAATGAGATGTCCGTAAGGGGCCTGGTGTCTGCAGGTATCAAGAGCCGCAGTTATTGTTATTTCGTGTTTATCATGGCTTGAGGCTGAGAGGGGAGGTGTGGAAACTTCTGCGGCCTATGCTCCCTCTGCCTCAGGGTGAGTAGAGGTGTGACCCACATCCCTCCCCTGCTCAGGCCTTGGTCTCTTGGAAAGTTTGGTGGAAGCAGATGTCTGCAGGCCTTTCCACCTCCATCAGTGCTGGATTCTATTGACCAGAGCAAGAGCAGGGGAGAAGGCCCTGGGAGCCTGCCTCCCCCATGGGGAGGACAGTGAGGTCCCTGCCAAACTGAGCCATGAATAGGAACTTCACGCCTCACGCACAGCAAGGTTCTGGCCAGAGCAATCTGTTCCTGCCCAGGGTGACTGGGTTCTGCCCCAAGAGGAAGGGATGCCGGGCAGGGCAGGCACAACGCCTGCCCCCACACCCAGGGCCCGCCAGACCCAGGCGGGCTCTGCAGGGAGGCCCTGCCCCCTGGCATGGCACGCTCTTCTTGTAGCTTGCTGGCAGTGCCCGGCCCGTTCTGGCAGAGGATGCGCTCCAGGCAGGGCAGGGATCTCACCTCTTCTATCCCAGATGGGAGAAGGGATGAGAGTATATAGGGATGAAGGAGAGTCCTTGATAAATGAGCCTCCTATACTTGCCACCATCTCCCACACCCACAAATATCTGAGACGGGAGGAAGAAAGGTCCTGAATCTGGATTTGAATCCTGCTGGGTTAAGTGTGGCCAGAAAGGCTTCCTATCCCAGAACCCGAGCACAAAGAAGCTGTGAGCCAAGGAAGAGGAAAGACAGGATGGAGGGAGACAAGGAGCGGGAGAGGAAGGGCATGGGGCGCCGATCGGGGTGACACTGACAGCGGTGGTGGATGGTGCCGGCTGAGGGCGGCGGGCGTGCCGTCCGGGCTGCTGGGCCTACCTCGCACGGACATCCTCTTGGGGAGGATAGTGACAGCACCCTCGGCCACCTCCTCCAGGTGCAGCACAGGGGCGATCTTGGAGCCCCAGCTGTCCGAGCCCATCCAGAAGAAGTGGCCGGTCTGGTTGGCCTTCCGGGCCGCCTCCAGCACACGCCTGTGGGAACACGCACCAGCCCAGCCCAACCCAGCCGTGTCTGCCCGCGCGGCTGCCGCCACCCTGGCCACACCTGCCCTTGGCTGACCCCCTTCCCCGAGGCCCACACCTGTCCCCCTCCCAGCCTGTGCCTGGATCCCCCATCCTGAGCCACATGAGCCCAGGGCCCATAGCCGCCCCAGCACCCGTGTCATACCCGCAGGCTCACAGTTCCCTGCTGCCCTGGCCCACGCCTGCCTGTAGGCCCACGCCTGCCTGTAGACCCACGGCTTCCCCTCTCACCGATACGGCAGCCCTAGCCCCTGTCTGTTTCCCAGACCCACTCCTGTCCCCTGGGGTTACCTCAGTCCCTGCAAAGACCACAGCTGTTTCCCTCAGTTTGGACCTGTCTGACTCAGGTCCCCAGAACCACATCTGCCCAGGCTCTGTCCTCTCAGGTACATGCCACGCTGGTCCTAAGCCCAGACCCACATCCCTTGGCCCTTTCTCACATTTATATCCACTGTCTCTCTCACACACACCCCCCACTACACCCTTCCCCCTCTGCATGCCACTTCCTTCTGTGCCAAAAGTTCAGGTGCTCCAAAGAGCTGCTCCCCACACCCTCCTGGGTGGATGAAAGGGTGAGGGCAGCCAGGGCCTCACCCCTCCGCAGGCCCACAGTGACAGTGGTCCTAGTCAAGTCAGGGGCCCTGGAGCCCAGCACAGGGCCCAGCCCACAGGAGGCTTTCAGTCAGTGCTTAACAGATGCTTGAACTAAGTGGCCCCTCAGAGACATCTAGGAGGAGGAAAATAGGAGGGACTGGGCAGAATTCTCGCAACGCACCTCCTTCCACGGGGAGAGACTGGAGCAAGCAACTTGCTCAAGATCACACAGCGAGAGGCCAGGATACTAGAAACTGTCCAGGCCCTTCCCATGGACAAGGCAGGACAGACTCCAGGGCTTGGGGTGGCCGCTGCGCCTGTGCAGGAGGTGGCCAGCTGGGGCAGGACCGCCTGGGGCTGCCAGGGAGAGACATGTTTCCCAGCCCCGGGGCCCACACCTGCCCTCCTCCATCGTCTCCTGATGGACATTTCCAGACCCCAAAGTTACCGCAGCCCAGGCAGGTGAGGGTGAGGCTATTAATACCTATTAATACCCGCCTGCATCCGGCCGGCCAGACACGACCAGAGCTGCCAAGACTCCATCTCTGTAAGGTCACCTGGGTTTATTTTTACTTCTGTTTGCTTCTGAAATGCCTGTGGATTTCCAGAAATGCGCCCCCCTCCATCACACCCCCCACCCCCCGCAGCTGCTCAGGGAGTCAGTCTCAGGCCCTTCCCTCTCTCTCCCAGGGGCCTCTTCTCTGGGACACGTGGCACCTTCATCCTCCCCTCCCCGCGTGTGGGTCCATCAGAGCCGCAAGGGAGGCCTGGAGTGGGGTGCGTCCCGGGGCGTAGTGGGACCCAAGTTAGTGCTGGGCTCTGGGGTGGGAGTGGGGGCACGGGGGCAGTGACTGGTGATTGCAGGGAGGGAAAGAGCTCAGAAGGAGCCCCTCCTGCCCCCGTTGCCAGCGGACCTGTGGCAATAGGAATTTAGGGGACCTGAAAGCTTTGAGGGGGTCAGGAGCAGCCTCTGTTTTCAGCTTGGAGGTGCCAGATGGATCCTGAGGACTCCCACGCCCTGGTCCTTCGAGGCCTGAGAAACACCTATTAGAGCTGGTCCTTGTGGCTTTCGAGGCTTTAATGACCTTCCCGAACTCCCCCCTCCACCCCTCCAGGGACCCGACAATGTCTCCTGGGGGGATATCTGTTTTGCTGAAACTCAGGAGTCCAGGATGGGGTCTTCACAAGTGGGAAAGAGTGCTGGAAAGAATGCGACCCAGAGAAGATGCTGGTTAGCAACGGGGAGGGGGATGCACGGGGGGCGGACCGGGCAGGCTGGGCTAGGCAGGTGGGCAGGTCGACCGGAGGGCACAGCGGGC
The DNA here is from genome assembly GCF_951394435.1 of Stenella coeruleoalba. NCBI lineage: Eukaryota > Metazoa > Chordata > Mammalia > Artiodactyla > Delphinidae > Stenella > Stenella coeruleoalba. The sequence goes on along the minus strand of NC_137156.1, from coordinate 41,241,570 downwards.
TCTGACAGCTCAGGCCAACTATCTGAGGGAGGAGGCCTGGGGAGAACCACATCTCCTCTGCCAGTCAGACTCTGAGCAGGGGCTGTGTCTCCCACTGAGACTAGGGAATCAAGGAGGCCGGCCCCTCTTGGCCCTAACATACAGTCTCGGAGGGGTAGTAGTGAGAGAAAAGGCAGGAAGAAGGGAAGTGGGTTAGGAGGGGTGCTCAGGGGTCATCTTCTAAGGGCACCTGAGTTTCTGACCTGCGACTCAGGACCCAGGGACAGATGTGCAGAGAGGTGGGGTGGTCCAGGGTTTCTGCACTGCATGGTTCTGGCACCCGGAGTCCACCTGCCCCCAATCTGCAGATGTGGAGACTGAGGACCAGGGAGGGGACAATACTGCCCACAGTGAGTGTGTACCCAAATCAGGACTAAAACCTCAGCCCAGGCCTCCTCCCGCTACTCTGAGCTCACCGAAGGAAGGAGGGAGGGGCTGAGAGGTGGCCAACCTTACCAGCCTCTGCTCTAAGCCCCTTATGCACGTTCCTGCGTTCAATACTCAAGCAACACCATCAAGCAAGCATAATTAGCTTCTCTCTTTTTTTTTTAAAGCAGAATAGAAGCCCTGAGAGGTTGAGAAACTTGCCTGAGGTCACACAGCTAGTAGGAAGGAGAGCAGGCGAGGAACCTAGGTGCGCTCACCCCAAGCCCATGGCCTTAGCCCCTCTGTAAAAGTACCTGCTTACCATCCCCAGCTGGTAGAATGGGTGCAGGAAACAGCGAGGGGAAGGGGAGCCCATTAGCAGTAGCCTGTGCCCCAGCCAGAAGGGTCTCCCCACCACCCACTCACTGGCCCACCCCATCTCTCTGGACCCCAGGGTGGGTCAGGCTTGCCTAGGAAGGTCTCCAGCAGGGATCCCCAGCTCCCAACCCCACCCCAAGCCCCACCTGCCCTCACCTGATATCATCCTCATTGGCAAAGATGATGACTGCCCTGGCGTTCGAGGTCTCCAGGAGGCGCCGGATGATCTTGTCGAACTCCCCAGGCTTGGGTTCCCGTGGTATCTTGACCGACTGGGCAATGCACACACCCCCTGCAAGAAGGGCACCAGTCAGCCTGGGGCGGACAGAGTCTCTCCCCCAACCCACACTCCTGGGGGCTGCTCACGGCCCTGTAGCCTGACTCTTAGCTCCCAGGTCCCCATCTCTGGGCACGGGCTGTGCAGTCAGAATAGCCACAGTGGGAATTTCGGCTCCACAACTCACAAGCTTGGTGACCCTGGACATGTCACTTAGGTTCTCTGTGCCTCAGTTTTCATAAATAAAATAGGTTGTTAGCAAGAGGCAATGCAGCATTGTGCTTAAAGCTAGACTGCCTGGGTTCAAATCTCAGCTCTGCTACTTACCGCTGTGTGATCTCGGGCTGGTTACTGAACCTCTCTGTGCCTCAAATACATCATCTATAAAGTGAAGATAATGATACTACCTATTTCATAGAGTTGTTATAAAGCTAAGTGTGTTCACGCATATAAATACAATAATATCTGGCACATAGTAAGTGCTCAGTAAACATTGGTTCTTTTCAATGTAACCACCTCATAAGGTTTTTTGGCGGAGTAAATCTGAGAACGAGAGCAAATTGCCCACCCTGGGCCATTAGTGCCTCTGGCACCCACATCCACACACACCAACCAGGGCTCTTGTCCCTGGGCCCCATGCTCATCAACAGGCCCCTTGGTAAGAGCAGTGCGCATGGCTGCTGACTCGTGCCCACACATCCTGGGCAGCAATGCTGCAAACCCAGCTACAGTCCTCATCCAGGTCTTCCCAGGTTCCCTTCCACGAACCCACAGGCCACTCAGTGTGTAAGTCTCTCCAGCTCCCACCCTGGCCTGGCAGGGTGCCTTGATACTCGAGGCCCCGCCCATCTTATTTGTGATCAGATTCCTAGCAGGGAGCTCAGGAGAGCCCCGGAAGGTCATTCTAACCGGAGTGCTTGGGGTGGAAGGACTGGAAGAGCTCTGATTGGGGTCAGAAGGTCTTTAGGGGCCCTCCTGTCACTCCTTCTTCTCTGGGCCACCACCTACCTGGCTGGGTCCTGGGGGAGGGGACCCAGGACCTACCTGCCTCTCAAGCTCATGCCTCTGCGAGAAGCCCAGCCCCCAAGTCTGCAGGAGCCAGGATGCAGTCAACACACACCCCGGAATTCACAGCCAGGCCATGTGGCTTACAGAACCCCTGGGAGCACTTTCCACTTCACCCAGCCAGTCCCCAGCCTCAGACGTGTCTCTCCAGTGCTGGCGGGGGGACAGGTATCATGTGTGTATTTCAATCTCCCCTCATCTCCTACTACAAAAGCACTGTGGACCACTGTTTCTATCAACTGCATTTGACAGGTGAGGAAACCGAGGCTCAGAAAAGAGAAGTGGTTTACCCAAAGCCAGACAATTCCCTGCCCTACTGAGGTACAGAATGGGGGGCCTCCAGGGAGTAAGACCCCCCCAGGACCCCAGGTGGCAGAGGCAGGGCTCAGCTGATGGAAAAACATGAGGGATTTCTCTTGATGAAAGCAGATTCTTTATCTGAGACCATTACCTTCCTCTGGGTCCCACTCAGGGGTCTCAGCCCAGCTCCACCTCACACAGGAGCCCTTTAGGGCCCAGCCAAACTATCCACCTTGGCTGGGCACCTGGCTGTCACCCCTGGGCACCCCCGAGCCTTTGAATGGCTTCTCAGTCCAGGCCTTCTGCGCACACTCCACGCACCTCTGCATGGAGGACTGGCTGCAAGGGGCTCCCAGCACAGGGAGAGGTAACACACCCACCTGCCCCCCGGGGAAAGGTGCCAGCACCCAGCTCCACCCAAGGAGGGCCCTCTACTCCTGAGCGTAGGTGGCAACCAGGGAAGGCTGCCCAAGGGCGGTGACCCTGAGCTGAGTCTTAGCAGGAGGAGGCGCAAGCAGCCGGGGCGTGGGGCATTCTGGGAGAACAACGTACTCACACTAGAATGGGGGCTGCTCTGTGCCAGGCACCTGCAAGGCCTGGAGCCACACGACACAGACACATTCTCACATTGCCAGGAAAGTAGACCCCCTGGTTCTCTGCACCAGGCAAGGCAACCATGGCCCCTGCCCCCTGCCCTGACCAGCACCCACTTCTCTTACTTTCTGCCACTTCCGTGCAGACCAAGCTCCTCAAGACCTCCTAAGACACCCAAGGAAGCCCCAAGCACAGGAGAAAAGCAGGTCTACCAGGGGCTCGTGGGGGAGGGAGAGAAGGAGAGAAGGAGGGAGGGTCTGGGGGCAGGACGGGGCCCCTCCGGTCCCGGCTCACAGAGAGAGCCCGGGGAGCCAGTCTGCTGCCCACAGCACTGGCTCTGCCCTAACAGCGGCCGGGCAGACACTCAGCTCCCAGGTAAACCCTCCATATGGTTCCTTTCCAGTTAGAAGTTGGGCCAATTGCTACATTCCGCCCCCCCATCTGGGGAGACAGATGGACAAGAGAAGGAGGCTGGCTGAGGGGTTAGGATGTGCCACCTGGCTCCAGGAGGGAGGAGGGGGCCAAGTGGCAGAGGGGAGGCAGGCATAGAATAGGAGTTAATTGCTCTCAAGGAGGGAGAAACTTTTAGATTAAGTCATATTTCTGGGCAATGCTCCCCTAAGAAGTTCCATAGGATGACCCCACCTGACACGCCAGGGTATAGCTTGCAGGCTTCGTTTTGCTGGTGAAAGAAGAATGAGGTGACCACAGCTCGTCAGCTCAAATGTGAGCGAGTCGCAAGGTACTCGAGATGAGAGCTGGTCTGAGCGGGATGCGCTATTCTTACAACCACAAGGGTGGGGGGACTGGAGGGGAGTTTGGGGGTTTATGCAGAGCTCAGTACCAGTGAACGTTTATAAAGTGCCTGATGCCTTTGAATATTATTCGGCATATTTTGCATGGATTCACTCATCTGAGGTCCGTATCATCAGCACAGCTCCAATTTAGAGATGAGGACGCAGAAGTGCAGAGAGGTTAAGTGGCTTCCCCAAGGTCACACAGTCAGGCACAGAGTGGGGTTTGAATGCAGGCTCCCGAGACCACCCCTTCGCCCAGTCCAATGTGTCACGACCGGTCACGTGGAGTCAGAGACCAACCGGCACCCGTAAATATGGCTGGGCACAGGGCTTACCCTGGGCTAAGTACCACTGGTGTCACTGGCCCCACAGTGAGAAACCAAGTGTCTCCACGGCCCTCCTGACCCCATGCCACAGCCAGAGAGGACTGGAGTGGCCCAAGAGAGACCGAATTTACCAAGCACCCACGGCATGTCTGGCACTCAGTGAATCCTCACACAACCTGGGGCAGGGGCTAACAGCCCCATCTTACAGATGTGGAAACTGAGGCTCGGACGTGCTAAGTAGCCTGACGGAGGTCACATGGCCGGTCAGTGGGCCTGTAATCCAGGTCTGTGTCCAGAGCCTCCCTCCGGCAGGGAAAGGGAAGGCCCCAGTCGCTGGGTCTCTGTTAACCCCCATCTCCTGCAGCCCCTCCCCCCCCCCGGGAAGATCTCAAGTCTCATGCTAAGCCCGCCAGCCCTCCCGTGTCCAGCCCCCGCCTCTGCAGCACCATGACTAGCACTCCCCTGGGACGCCCTCTTCAAACCTCTCCACCAGGGCGGGGGCACTTCTCTGCACCCCTCCTCCTTTACCACACGGACTCTCTCTTTGGATAAAAAAAAAAATCCATGAGTCCATACTGAGAGCAAATAGAATCCAATTAAACCCAAGCAGCGAGGAACGAGCCCATGCCCTATCTCTGCACAGAAGCTGGAACACTCCACCTGTCCCAGGCTCCAGGAACAGGATGATAAGAAGAGGGGCATGAAGGAGTCTGGCGTTCTCCGTGGCTCCCCTAGGCCTTCCTGGGTCACTCGTGGCAAGCCCCTCACCCCACACACAGCCCCAGCCCCCTGTCCAGCACCAGTTGCCGCCACATGCCAGCTGCGAGCTCCGCCATCCGCCCAGCCGGTGCCTCCGTGCAGGGCCGGGGGCAGGAAGCCGCAAGCACTTGCCAGGAGCCTCTGAGTGCCTGGGGGCAGTGGGGACCTGGGAGAGCTCCTGGCCCAAGTGCTCTGGGAACAAGGAGACTGAGGGCAGACTGCACCAGGGGGTCTAGAATCCTACAGGCCAGTGTGTCCCCCTCCACATCCTTCCCAGAGAAAGTCACACACGGGTGCAAGGGAACGTGCCCAAAGACGGTCACTGTGGCGCTGTTCGAAACAGCAAAAAAATGGAAACCACTTAAATATTTTACAGCAGAAGAATGGCTAATCCGTGGTGTGTTTGCACAATGGAATATTACGTAGCTAAGATTCATAAAACAGCTCTCATGTATCAGCACGACAAAACCCTGAAAACATAAAGTTGGCTGATAAAGCCAAGTGCAGCACAATCTGTCCCATTTATGTAGAAATTAAAAGCCACATATAAGATTTATTCTATAGGGACACACACATATATACGAGCAAAAGCTGCATGAAGGCAGATTTGTTCTATTGTATGCACCGCGATCTCCCAGTGCCTGGCACACATTAGGTGCTCCATAAATGCTTGTTGAATGACTAAACGGGGACAAGAAGGGAACTCATCCCCTTCAGAGTCGTGGGTAGAGGGTACCTCAAGGGAGGCAGGGATAGAACAAGACTGAGGGCTCCGTGAAAGGGCTTCCAGGCAATCCCCATTTTATTTCTTGAAAAAAAAATCAGAAGCAAATACAAGATGTAAAGATGTAAATGCTTGGTAAATGTGAACCCCAGAACCCAGGCCAGACCAAATTTTCAGACACGAGTGACAGTGAAGGCATTCAGTCCCTGTGTGCGCTGCCCTGAGCCTCTTTGTGCATCTGTGACACGGGGTCACTCGGCCACTCCCGGCTCGGTGGAATCCACAGGACACTGGAGGGGAAGCACATGGGGAGCCCACCTGGGGCTGCCCTCCTCCTCCGGCCATCTGGCTCTCGAAATCCTACCTTCCCCCCCGAGGACAGGCTCTTTCCTGGCCAGCCCTCCCTGGCACTGGAACCCTGCGCCTCCCCCAGGCTCCAGGCACCTGCCCTGACTTGAACGTGACATGGAGACTCCACTAGTGAAACTTGATATGGGTTTCCTCTTGCATTTTGTGGTCTCTGCGCCCTTTCCATTTGCAGTCTGGTGACCTTTCCCGGTGTTCTCTGGGTCCAGCCAATATATCTGGGTCAGTGTCTGCCTCCAGCTGCACTCCCCAAGGGCAGGGCCGGCTCTGCGTGTTTGTTTGTTCATTCGTTCATTCATTCATTCAAGAAGTGTCCTGCTCAGTTCCTGGCACATTTGGTCCTTAAGAAACAATAGCAAGTAGGGACTGCCCCAGTGGCACAGTGGTTAAGAATCCGCCTGCCAATGCAGGGGACACGGGTTTGAGCCCTGGTCCAGGAAGATCCCACGTGCCGCGGAGCAACTAAGCCTGTGCGCCACAACTACTGAGCCTGCGCTCTAGAGCCCACGAGCCACAACTACTGAGCCTGCGTGCCACGTGCCACAGCTACTGAAGCCCGCGCACCTAGAGCTCGTGCTCCGCAACAAGAGAAGCCACTGCAATGAGAAGCCCGCGCACTGCAATGAAGAGGAGCCTCCGCTCACCACAACTAGAGAAAGCCTGCGCGCAGCAACAAAGACCCAACGCAGCCAAAAAATAAGTTAATTAAAAAAAATAATAAAGAGGGCTTCCCTGGTGGCGCAGTGGTTAAGAATCCGCCTGCCAATGCAGGGGACACGGGTTCGAGCCCTGCTCCGGGAAGATCCCACATGCCGCGGAGCAACTAAGCCTGTGGGCCACATCTACTGAGCCTGCGCTCTAGAGCCCGTAAGCCACGACGACTGAGCCCGCGAGCCACAACTACTGAAGCCCACACGCCTAGAGCCCGTGTTGCGCAACAAGAGAAGCCACCACAACGAGAAGCCCGCGCACCACAACGAAGAGAAGCCCCCACTTGCCGCAACTAGAGAAAGCCCGCGCGCAGCAACAAAGACCCAACACAGCCGAAAATAAATAAATAAATAGATAGATAGATAAATAAAATTTAAAAGAAAAGAAAAACAATAGCAAGTAAAACCCCTTCCTTGGGAGCTCAGTCTAGTTGGGAAGCAAGACAGGAAGAGAGAGCGACCAGTCCCAGGAGGGGCTCAGGAGACAGCATTGCTGGCCACACTGGTGGTGGGGAAGGCCCCCTGGGTGCCAGGCCCACCGCATGCTTCCCCAGACACCAGCCATCCAGCAACGCACCCTGTCCTGTGTGCTACGCACCCTGTCCTGTGTGCTACCGCTGCTTTTCCTTCACTGAGTCAACAAGTGTTCACTGAGCACCGTTTAGATGCTGGGATGCAGCCATGAGGAGGACAGAGCCCCTCCTCCCATACAGCTCTCATTGCAGGGCAGAGGAGGAAACAAGTGAGTGAAGTGATGGAGGGAGGCTGGGGGCTGCCTCCTAGGGGGCAGGGAGGCCGGGCCACGCAGTGGCAGCAGCACATGTGGACTCTACTCAGACTTTTTTCTAGGAGCTACTGCCTGGCCTGAGAGCCAGGAATTGAAGACACTTTGGACTTGTAACTTCCACCTGCAGGTGAGAGATCGCTGCTGAAATGCCCTCATTTTTCTACCCTTCGCTGTGTGGGACTGTCCACACTTGGCTCCCTCCATCAGCACAGATGACCCAGGGAGCTTATTTGAGGGCAGGGCCACGGAGACCTGCAGGCACTAAGGACTCAGCGGGGGGGGGGGGGGTGTCGGGGGGGGGCAGGGGAGCAGCGGGGGGGTGGTCATCAGCCCAGTTTCCCGCCTGAGGTGTCTCCCTAATGTCCTGGTGGACTCGGGTTACACCAAGTAGGATCACTGCACCTGTGCTCAGCTTCCTTCTTCTCTTGGCACCTCCCTGTCCCCCACGGGACGGCTCTCTCCACTCCACCCATCTAAATAAGTCCTCCCCACTCGCTCCAAGCAGCCCCCAGACCCCCTGCCTTCACGACACGCCAACCTGTGGGCTGAACCTAACCCGGTGGCCCAGAGCAGGCAAAAAGGAAAAGCCTCCTCCTGGAGCAGCCCGCTTCCACCCAAGCTCACCCCAGGTAGGGGGCAATCGGGGACCTGGGCTCCCCTGTGCCTTCCCAGAGCCCTCAGCCACATCCTCCAGGCTTGGGAATCCTCTTGTTCCCCCATCCTTCATTCTCTCACTCACCAAGAGACCTACCCTCGCCAGGAAGCAGCTAAGCAGGCAGCCCGCAGGCAGTGGGCAGCAAGGTGACCCAGACAGGGCACTGTGTCCACAGCTCCAAAGCCCTCTTGCTCTAACACCCAGAGCCCTGGGACCACATTCTGCAACCCAGGCTGTTCCCTCGCCCCAAGCAGCAGCCCGGGCTCTGGGCTCCAGACCAGGGGGGAGAAAATCCTCCCCCAGAGCGTCGAGCAATTTCCCTGCAGACAAACAGTGCAGGAGACCAGCAAGACTGGGCTCTTCTCCCCTTTCTCTCTCTCCCTTTTCTTTTTCTTTCTTTCTTTCTCTTTTTTTTTTTTTTTTTTTTGTCTTTTTAAATTTAAAATGGGAGAAAAGCAATGAAAGACAAATCCTAGGAAATCAAGTGGAAAAATCTACATTATGGCAAAATGTGAAGGCAGCAAACTGCAACATGGAGAGAAAGTGGGGACTGTTAACAGCCCAAGGGGGTCCCCCAGCTCCGCTACGTTCCTGCCAGAGAGGGAGCTGGGGGGAAGGCATGAAGGAGGCTGGGAGTTACCCTGGACTGTATGGCCTCACACACACACACACACACACACACACACACTCACACACAGAGGTCTTTCTCCCTGGTCCTCCCTTCTTTCCCTCCCACTCCAAACCATCTCTCAGGAAAGGGAGTTACTCAGAGGGCTCAGTGACTAACATGGTGTTACTTTTGTTTTCAACCAGGAAGGAAGTCCTTGTCTAAGTAAATGGAGCCACATGGCAGATTCCAGGCAGTAGAGCTGTGGCTAAAAGGGTGCCTGAGGTCAGGAAGGCACCCAGGCCCTGAGCGAATGCCCCCTAACCTGTGGCTGTCCGGGGTGAGCGGGGCTGGGGGGCACAGCGAGGGGTGGACCCGCACTCTGGCTGGCTCTGGCTCCATAGAGGGCTTGAGGGCTCTCCGGGAGGCAGCTCAAGCCTGGTTCACGGCCACCATCCCCCTGTCTGCTCCACTCCCGGCCCGACTCTCCACCCTCCAGTGTCCACTCCATCCTCTTTCTAAAGCACAAATCCCTCTGACACATGGCTCCCTGCCTGCAGCCCTTGGTGGTTCCCCACCCGTGTGTGTGTGTGTGTGTGTGTGTGTGTGTGACATTCAAGGCCACATCTCCTCCTCAGGTCTGGTCCCTACAAAAATCCACCATCCGACCACATCTGCCGCCCCAACAGGCCTTAGCAGAGGCTGTTCCCTCGGCCAGCCTTTCCCTTGCTGGGCCCCAGTTTCTCCTCCGCGTCTGTCTCTCCACCCCAGCCCTCATTGGGCCCAGCACACGTGCTGTGCCTGCTCGGGTCGGGCAGTGACCCACGCTTGCCGGTTGAATGAGTCACTGAGTGCCCGACTGACAGGGATGGGAGGGCTGGCGGGGCAGAAGCCGCTGGCACGGGCAGAGGGGCAGAGGCTCTGTAGGAATCTGAGGTAGCCACCTGCTCAAACCTTCCCACTTCCTTTGGGAGCCTCCCTGACCCCCAAAGCCCACTATGACCTCCCCTCTGAGCCACCACCTGGTCACACGGAGTGCCCGAATGTCTGCATGCACAGGCTCTGGGCACCCACTTTGTGCCGGGCTCTGGGCTGCAAAGGTTATCCATGCACCGCGCATGCAGGACACACTGGTGAGCTCCAAGTACACATGGTGCTGGGCGTCATGCACACCAGGACCTCTCTCTCAGTCCTGCCTTCTGTTGGGAACTTACTTCTCCACGTAGAGGCAAATTCCTTGCTACCAGCGCTCAAGAAATGCACATGCAAAAGAACAAGTGGAGAAGTATAAGATAGCCATGCAAACTGGCCGGGCCCCAAGGGCCAGAGCCGAAGACAGCTGGGCCAGTAGAGAAGGGCATGAACGCAAGGCGACTCCAGCCCTGTGGGCACGGTGGGCCCACTGTGAGCGATCTGGCTGGAGCCAGGAAGACCCAGGTACCAAGGGACAATGAGGGGGAAACAGTCACTCCGGCTTCCCACCTGCAGGTGTCTCCCTGATATACCCCATCAAAGGTTTGTGCAAAGCGTGGATACTGCACCTGCTGGCTTTCCCCTCCCCTCCAGTCTGAGACAGAGGGGAAGATGCCTGCTCCACTGCTTCCTGGCTGTGTGACTTTGGACAAGTTACTTAGCCTCTCTGAGCATCAGGCTTCCCATCAGTAAAATGGGAAAAAAGCCCGGTGGGGCTGGAGTGAGGGTCAAATGCGATGGTGTTTGTGAAGGCCTGGGTTGGCCTCCTGGAGCCAAAGCCACTGGGGAGCAAGTCCTAGTGGGGGTGGGGGCTGCTGAGGTAGGGGGGCAGGGACCTCATCACCCAGCTTGGGTCAGGACCCAGGGCTGGTGAGAGATGCTCTGGGGACCAGAGACACCAGCTAAAACTGAGAGATGTCCACAGGGACAGAGTGCTGGGAAGAACCTGGGGCCTTAGCCTAGAGGCCCAGGGTCTATCCAAGGCAGGACACACATCCTTTCTTTCCTGAACACACTCAGCTCATCTCCCCACCCCTGCATCACTCCCAGCCCCGCCCCACCACACACACATGGTGACACACACCCTCACACAATCACATACCACACATCACTACAACCTCACACAATCTCACAGCCACACAGGCTCACACACTAACCACACCGCCCCACACAGCCACACTCACCACGCCCAACCTCCCAAAGTCACACCCTCCACACAGCCACACAGCCGCAGACCCAGGCACACAAGTCAGCTGTCCACATCTCCACCAGCCAGCCCGGCCACACATTAGTACCATCAACACCTCTCCTTTGCTGCTGGTGCAGGGGAGCCCGGCTGGGGGGTGCTAACGGGCATGGGGTCGTGACTGGGGGGAGGGGTACAACTATTTACCGAGGAGCCTCAGTGCCCCCATCAGGGCAAAGTCCTCAACTTTCCTCTGAAACCAGGCCGTCCACTCACACCCTCCTGCCCCCATAGAGAATCGGGCTGGACCTGCAGGTACGGGGGGCACAGGCATCAGAGAGCTGGCCTGCTGTGACACAGGAGGCCGAGGCTGGGCACAGATGGGGCCCTCATCCCACCTCAATCCCTTACTTGATAAGAGCCAAGTCACCCAACCTCTCTGCACCTCCACATCTGCATCTGTAAAATGGGAGGGCATTCTCGCCACTCCCCAGACGTGGCAGGGGTGTTGTGAGGATTAAAGGGATCACCTGGCCCCTGGGGGGATATTTTGGGGAGGGGGGAGGCAGGCTGTGGGGGACCAGCCAGGGCAGCTGTGGGGCTCAGAGCCCCTGAGCTGAGTGCTGCTGTCCCCTCGCTGGGAGGCCGTTAAGCAGCACAAGCTGCTGAGAGCTGCATTATTCATGGTGCTCAGCTCTGAGCAGAGGGAAATTTGCTGAGTGATCGACCTAATATCTTAACACAAACCCATTTAGGTAAAACACTTTGAAGCAAGAAAAGCAGAAAAAAGGAGAGAGAGAGAGAGAGAAGGAAGCAAAGGTGGTGGAGGCCAGGTGGTGGCAGGAGGGGACTGAGCGGGGAGGGGCCCTGAGACTGATTTCTGGCCGGCCTCCACCCCAAGGGCCCCCAGGAGACCCCTTCCCCCCAGGCCCACCTCCCCCCACTCTCAGTGGCCATGCCCGGCATTCTTCTACTGAGGGAATCCCGCCCATTCCTCAGATTTTGTTCAGAGAGCGAAAGGAGTCTGCCCAAGGCTCACACAGCAAGTCAGGCCAGCCAGCAGCCAGAAACAGGACTGCTGAGTGTTAGCTGAGTCCTCTGCTGAAAAACCCCTTTCAGAACAAGACAGCCCAGCTCCAGTGACACACCTAGGGGCTGAGATCACATAGCGGCTTTTCAGCCCCTTCCTCAGCCTCACTCCACACTCTACAGCAAGACCACTTTCTCCAACGCGACTCAAATTTTCCCACCCTGGAGCTTTTGCTGGTCCCTCTGCCAGAAATACCCCTCCTGCTTCCCCACCTGCCCAACCCCACCTCGGGGCTCAGTTTCTGCACCTCGTCCCCCACAAAACATCCCAGAGTGGGGACTCATCACTGCCCAGCCCGGCTCTCACCTCACCCCTCCCCACTGGCACCCGCCATCCTCTGCCTAGGCTGTCGGTTTGTGACTCTCATGCTTCAGGGCAGGAAGGCTGGAGCCAGGTTGCCTGAGTTCAGATCCTGGCTCTGCCACTTCTTAGCTGTGTGACTCTGGACAAGTTACTCACCTCTCTGGGCCTTGTCTCCTCATAAGAAAGCATGAAGAATAAGTGAGTTAATCCATGTAACAGTGCCTGGCATATAAGTACTCAATAAGTGTTTGCTGTTATAACACTGTTGTCCTTTTCCTCCATTAGCCCATAAGCCCCTTCAAGGGGCTTTCTTTCTTGACTGTATCTTTCTCTTTCCTAACTCCCTGGTTTCCATCAGAGTCTCAGGCATACAGGAGGTGCTCAATCAATGTTGGTTGAACTGAGCCTAATTTGTGGCAATGTTGTCTGTCTGGCCTCTTCACCCCAGATCCCTTGGGAAGAGAAGACAGCGCTGCGCTGGTGGTAGAGACCTCCGTGTGGGGTAGGGGCATGGAGAAGATGACCTCTGGCCAGCTCCAGCCCAGAACAGGAAGCGAGGCTCAGTTGGGCAGGGAGGGGCCAGGGCTCGGGGTCGGCAGCCGGGCCTGCGGTTTGGCCAGAAAGGAACAGGCAGCTGCAGGCTGGGATGAAATATTTAGGAGCCCACATCCCCAGGAAGTGGAAACTGACAAGCAAAATGAAATGTTGAGATGTAATTACCCAGGCAGGCCAAGCATGTCTCCCTACCGGCGGCGGGCTCAGGCCCCCCCAACGTGCCACAAGCAGGCACTGGGTAATGAAGTCCTCCTGGACCCTCTCCCACACAAGCCGTCCTCTTCAGGCCAGGGCGGGGGGAGGGACGGTGAGCAGCCGGGCTCTGGCTCCTCCAGGCCGACCCTCTTGATGGCAGAACAGCAGGAAATGCAAGGAATGGGGGGTCTGGGCACAGCCCTGGCTCTGGATGTACCTGGGGTGAGGCCTCAGCTTCCTCAGCCAGAAAATGGGGCCGCTGATGCCCCTGGCCAGGAACGAGGATGAGACGGTGGGCATGAGTGTGCTCCATAAGCTGGCTGTGGTGGAGGAGGGCAGCGAGGACACGCAGACACCAGCCCGACCCTGTGGACCGTCGGGGGCTTTCTTGAGGTGCTGGGCTGCCTGGGACTCGGGTTAGTTAAAGAGTTGGTAGACAAAGGTCAGGGACAGAGGCCCAGACGTGGCCCTGAGCTGGAGAAGCACTCACCCCACCCCCCAAAACCTGCCCCAGGCTTTCCCGACACTGTTGGGGAAAAGCTTGGGGCCCCACAGCCTGGGGGCCTGCTTGGCCAGATCTGGGAGTGGAGAGACAGGGACCAGGGAGGGCTGGAACGGGGACTCCGGGCCTGGATCCTGGGAGCAACCCTGAGTGGGCCTCGGGAGGGCAGCCGGGGAGGGCAGGTGGGAGAAGGGTGCTCAGCTGACCTTGCCCTTCCTGTGGAGGCCAGAGCTGGGGCAGGGGATGCTACCATCTGCTAGCTTTTCTCAACAGGCATTTGGGGTCGGACATGTTTCATAGTGAGAGACTGTCCCATGTTGTAATACAAGGGACATCTTGGGAATCTAGACACTAAGTAACAGGAGGGACTCGGGTCATTGTGATATTTATGTTGACATTTAAATGCTCTCCAGGCACTCCGGCCCCGGTGGGACTGCCCAGAGTTAAGAGGTCTTTTTTTTTTTTTGCGTTACGCAGGCCTCTCACTGTTGTGGCCTCTCCCATTGCGGAGCACAGGCTCCGGACGCGCAGGCTCAGCGGCCATGGCTCACAGGCCTAGCCGCTCCGTGGCATCTTCCCGGACCGGGGCACGAACCCATGTCCCCTGCATTGGCAGGCGGACTCTCAACCACTGCGCCACCAGGGAAGCCCAAGAGGTCTTTTAATTAATCTAAAGCAGAGCCCTGGCCCCTCTCCAGGCTGGCTCCATGCCCCGGGGGCAGGTCCAGCCTCACCTGGCAGCAGCCAGCTGACCCCTCAGGCCCGAATCCCCTGTGCCCCCCGACTCCTGTCGGCACTGCCTGACCAGACCAGAGCCCCACACCTGCATGCACACCTCAGCCTGCCCAGCCTGGCCACCCCACCTCTCCACCAAAACTGATCCCACCCCAGCACACCCCTCCCTCCCACCTTCGCTGGCTCTCACCTCCCTCAGGGCTCAGGGCAAAATCCAAACCCCTCAGCCCAGTCCTCAGGCCCTGCGGCCTCAGCTCCCATCACTCCCCACCTCCAAGAGCACCTGCAGTTCCGAACACTAGACTGTTCCCTCTGCCTTTATGACCAGTTCCCCTTCCCAGATTCCTTCAAGTCAGCTTCTGTCAGTTCTCGAAGATTCATCTCAGGCCCCCTCCTCCAGGAAGCCTTCGTAGTTGTCCCCAGGCTCCCTCTCCCCTGGGTGCCAGTAACGATCGCAATGTCTCAACCACTGCACTTAGCCCAGGGAAGGGAAATTACTGGACTAGATGCCGCTGAGCTCCAGGGAGATGGCCACTGCTGGGCCCACTGCCGGGCACAGAACATCCATTGATTCAGCAACAATTTAAGCTCTTCCTGGTGCCAGATGCTGCCCTCAACAATACGGGGATAGCCACGGATCGGACAGACAAGAATCCTGCCCTCTGGGAGCCGACTTCCCTCTATGAAGTAGACTATAGATGCTGAGGAATGAATGAATGAATGAATGAACAAATGAATGAATGGACTAATTAATTAAGAGCTGGCCTATTGTCCAGAAGGCCTCTTACCCCCGTCTCCAGCTCCCGTCCCTCCACCCTCGTCTTCCTGTCTCCCCGACTCGGTCCCCTGCCCCATCCTCTCCCTCTCCCCCACACACACGTTACTCCACGGCCCCTCATATTCAGGCAGCACTCTTCAGTCGAATAATGTTTGCACATGTTCTCTCATTAGTTCCTCCCAATCAGCCCACGTCTTAGGTGCTATGACCATCATACAGATAAGGAAACCGAGTCCCAGAGCCTAGTCCCAGCTGCCTCCACCTTCCCTTTCTCCAGCCCATCTGCTCCCTCTCCTCTGCCTTTCTCTCTCTCTCTCCTAGCTCTGGGGTATCTGGCACGCTTCCACCTCTCTCCGAGCCTGTTTCCCCATCTTAAAATGGGGCAGGCAGAGAGGTTCTGAGAGATGGTAAACAGAGCCCGTGCTTCCCCTCCACTGCTCTGCAGCCCCTACTGTGTCCACCCCAACCCCGCTCCATTTCCTCTCCCCTTCCTCCCTCCTCTCTCCTCTTGCTTGTCACTTTGTCCCCTGCTTCCTCCCCCATCCCAAGGCCTCCCTCGGGCCCCAATACATCTGCAAGATGGTCGTTAGCTTTCCTTCTGGCTCGTTAAAAATAAGAATTTGCATAGAATATCCATATGATCATTCTGTCTACAGCAAAATGGGGCACAGATATAACCCGCCACATGAGTCAGGGAGAACAAGGAGGACGGTCACAAAGGGACTGGGAACAACCAACCAGGAAGAGGCCAAGTGCTCACCCTTGGGGTCTGAGGCCTCAGAGGCAGCCCCTCACCCCTCCAGCCCTTTCTTGGCCTTTCTGATGGTTAATTCACCCATTTTTGTCATTCTTACAATAACCAGCACAGTAGGGACTACAATTACCCCATTTTACAGTTGGAGAAACTGAGAGCCAAAGGACAGACACACAGCAAGTCCGTGGAAGCCCTGAGGGTCAGCACTGTCTTCCATGGGCCGGCCTACCCTGCTCAGTGTCAGGAATGCTGCCCCCTCCTCACTCTCAGAAGGAGGGCATCATGAATAACCACATTCAGTCACTCAGCTCCCCTACCCAGAGCACCCTGCTGCTCCTCTGAGACAGGCCCACAGTTCTTCAAGGCTCTCTTCCCATCACCCCCTCCTCAAGGAAGCTCCCCTTCCCCCAGTTCCCATCCTAGCACCCCACTCCATACAACACAATTTAGCCAGATGCAGAGATTTTTGGATACAACTGCTTCCAAACCTCTCATCCCAGCTATATAATTGCATTCAAACCTGCCTCATCCCAAAATGGATTCGCAGCAGTGCCCAGAAATAAACATATTTGGCTAAAAGAGAAATGGATAACAAAATCGAGGGGAAGGGACCAGCACTTTACAGATGAGGCTCCGGTCAGCACCGAGGGACTGGCCATTTGTTTGTTGGGGACCTGAGCCAACCAGGGCTTCCCCCGTGTCTGGTGTTGGCGCTGTCCGTGGTGCTGAAGCCAGGACCGCCTGGGCGACGCCCCTGCCCTCTGCCCACACGCAACCCGGGAGCAAGTCCTGTGGGCTCGAGCTTCAAAACATACCCCAGATCTGTCTCTTCTCACCACTCCCAGCCCCTTGGTCCCAGTCATCATCCCTTCTACCCTGGAGGACAGAAGTAGCCTCCTCACTGGCCTTCCTGCCTCAGGCCCACAGTCTCTGCCCCACACAGTGGCCAGAGGGATCCTAGTAAACCCAAGTCCATTCACGTCCCTCTTCTGCTCACAACGCTCCCATGGCTCCCATCTCACTCAAAGCAAAAGCCAAAGTCCTCACAGTGGCTCAGAAGGTTCCCTGTGATAGGCTCCTCCCCTTCTACGTCTCTCCCCGTCATTCACTCTGCTCCTTCTTCTTGGCTATAGTCCCCAAATGCCAGGCAGGCTGCTACCTCAGGGCCTTTGCACTTGCCGATTCTCCTGCCTGGGGCACTCTCTCCACAGATCTCTGCATGGCTCACTCCCTCACTGTATTTAGGGCTCTGCCCGAATGTCACCTCTGCAGAAAAGCCTTCCTTGACCACCTGTGTTATAGTCTCCCCTACCTGCACCTTCTGTACACTTATGCTGCTTTGTTCTTCTTCATAGAAATGCCCATCAGTTCCTATCGGAAATTCTGTTATACGGTGATGTATTTACTTGTTTACTATAAGCTGCCTCTATCTCTCTCCCCAAACATGAGCTCACAAGGTCAGGAATCTTCATCTGTTTAGTTCGCTGCTGTATCCCCCATGTCCTGGTTCAATGTCTGGTACATAACAGGTGCTCAGTAAATATCTATAGAGCAAATGAATTAATTACTGTATAGAAGTGAGGGGTGAAAGGGCTGGAGAAATGCCCCCACTGCCCTCCTTACCAGCCACATCCCCGCAGAGCACGCTCTGTGATGTGGAGGCCTGGACTCTCTCCTTCTGAGTCCCTAAAAACCCCAGGAGCATGAGGGAAGCCATCACTGAAAAGGTGACCATCAGGGGATGCATTCCTCCTGATCTCCAGGCCCCGTGACACCCACTTTTAGACAGAGCCCCTCACAGGCTCATCCAAGGCCACACGTGACTTGGTGACTCCTGTCACACAAACATTGTCCATCACAGGAGCCACTCCCCTTCCTCCTTCCCTGGCCCTGAGAGAACCTCTGGCCTCTGTGTGCAGCGGTGTGGGGGGGGGGGAGGGGGAAGGGGAGGTCCTCCAAGGTCCAGCCATCTGACTGACCCACCAACGTTTCCCTGGAGAAGCCAGGTGAAAGGCATCAGACAGCTCATTGAAAGGAGGGCTCCACCCACCTTCCTTCCCTCCAGCTGAGCTCCGGGAGTCACACAGACCAGAATGCAAATCCCAGCTCTGCATCCGACAAGCTGTGAGGGACTGCACCAGCCCTTGGGCAGCCGGAGCCACAGTCACCTCCTCTGTAAAACAGGGACAATTCTCAGGGCGGCTGTGTAGCAGCTGGGGCCAGGGTCTGGTAGCTTCGATGAGGATGGGTAATGAAATGTTCCCTAGAAAATTGTATATTAAAACAAAAGGAGGTCCAGGGGTCTTCACACAGACCAGGCCGGGCTGCCTGAGGGGCTGGTGCAGGAGGCAGAGCCTGGGGCTCAAAGGCTCTGGGAAGAGGGCTGGGTGGGTGACACAGGATAATAAGGCAAAAATGGCTGCAGGCATCCCTCCGTGTGTCCACGACATGCATGAGCCCATTGAAAAAGGCGCACAGCCCCTTCCTGGTCTTACGATGAAGAACTGGAGGCTTGGGGAGGGGCAGTGACTTGCCTAAGGTCACAGAGGAGTAGGGGATGAGTCTGAAACCAGAACCCACCCAGGACACTCAGCAGCCCCATACTGGCCTGAAGTAGGAGCCTCAGGATAGGGCGGGAAGGAAGCCACAGTGCAGGGAAAGGAGAGATGGGGCTTGCTTCGGTGACACCTCCAAGAAGCTCAGAGTGGGGGGCTGGGGGTGCTGGAACCCTGCCTCAGATAGGAAAACAGGCTCAAAGCCAGTAGTCAACAAACAGGTGAAGAGGGCTTCCTGGGGGTCAAGGCCCAGACCGGAGCTGGGGGTGGTGGGGGGCAGGGAAAGGTCAACGGCCTTTGCCACCTGCTCTTTAACAAAGGGGAAGAAATCGGAAGGGATCCCTAAATGTGGGAGCCTCGGAGGATAGATCCCAACATGCTCCAGTGCAGAGGCTCAAGGAAGGGGAGGAAAAATAAACAAGGGCAGGAAAATGAACTTGAAGACAATGGGGTTCAGACCAGGTTTAGAGATGTGTTTGTCAAAAGGCTCAAAGGTAAAAAATAAATAAATAGACCAAAGAGGCCAAAGGAGCTGAGGAAACAGATGCTGCAGATGTGGCTACTCTGTGGGCTCAGGTCTGGGCTCAAGAACATAGACACAGCAGAAGCCAGAGGCCCACCCCATGGTACCCGGACCTCCATGTGGTGAGGACAGAAAAGCCAAGAGAGATGGGTGAGAGATGCAAAGACCCACATCACGGGGGACCTCAGAGGTCCCCTGACCCATCGCCTTCACATTGGTGATGAAGCTGAGGCTCAGAGAGGGAAAGTGACCAGCCCAGTGTTACACAGCCACCCAGAGACAGAGCCAGCACTAGAACTGGGTCCCGATCCCCACTTCCCACTCTGATGACTAATGATGAAACTTACACCTCCAGAAGCTTAGTGCTTAGTGCAGGGCCCAGACTGTGCTAGTTAGTGCTTTACATGTATTAACTCATTTAATGCTCATGGCAACCTAGAAGGGAAGTGCTTCTTTTTTTTTTTTTTTTTTTTCCTGCAGCACTGCACAGCTTGCGGGATCTTAGTTCCCTGACCAGGGATCGAACCCGGGCCGCCTGCAATGGAAGCACCGAGTCCTAACCCCTGGACTGCCAGGGAAGTCCAGGGAAGTGCTATAAATATTCCCATTTCATGAGGTGGAAACTGAAGCCCAGCGCCCCCAAGTGACTGCTCAAGATTGCACAGTTCATGGTGGCCAAGCCAGCATCTGGGCTCTTAAGCCCTCCACTCTACTGCATCATCCAGGGAGGACAGGATTCACAAAGGGGCTGCAAGCAGCAAAGGAAAACTTTTTTAGACCTGGAAGAAATCTTCAAACATGTTCCACAAAAAAGCCTGGTGAAAGAAAATGTTGCTTCCTGTCCAAGAGGGAAGGGATGCAAACTCAGAGCAAAAAGGGCTCAGCGTCCATTCTGTCTCCTTCCTCCTGTCAATCCCGTCAAGCTTAGAGGCGAACTCGGATGGGAGCATGTCCCCATTGTGATAGGCCAGGGCGAACACATCAGAGATGAGTCAGAGAGAGAGGAAAAGTGGCCTGATGACACCCAACCCACAGGACTCACGAAATCAAGAGGTGCCAGCACCGCACTGAAGGCCGGGGGGGCGGAGCAATTAGAGCGGCACCGCACTTAAGGCCGGGGGGGCGGAGCAATTAGAGCAGCACCGCACTGAAGGCCAGGGGGGCGGAGCAATTAGAGCGGCACCGCACTGAAGGCCAGGGGGGCGGAGCAATTAGAGCGGACAGGCGAAGTCCCCTCGGCAGGCCAGACAGCGCAGGGTTCACCTTCAAAGCGGGACAGAGACTGACTGGGTAATCACTGAGCAGCCACGCTGATGCCAGCACCTTGCCAATCTCGCAGAGCATCCCGGAGACCCAGCTGGCACGTGGTGGGCCTCACAGCTTGGCAGGGGATGCCCATACCAAGTCCACTGAATTTCCACCCACAGAGCAGTGACGGGCAGCAGAGCAAGGGAGAGGAAGATGCAATTTGTCTCAAGTTGGGGGCAGCCTGGGTGATAAGCTAGAATGGTGGGGACTGGCTCCGGGGTGGGGTCCACTCCCCTCCCACGTTCTTGGAAAATGCATTGGTCAGTGGGCAGGGCTGAAGGTCCCTGGGCTGTGAGGCCCAGAGGTCTCCCCTCAAGAAGATGCTACAAGCCACCCTGCTCTCTTATACACCAACCCAAGGCCAGTGGCAGGATGCCTCCCTGTTTCCAGCGCCCTGCCCCATCGGCTAATCTCAACCACATTTCACCTGACTGAGGGTGAGAAGGTCGCATGCTCCAGGCTCTGTCCCCATACAGTTGGACCCACTCATCCCTGAACCAAAAGACCAAGCCTGAAGTGACCCCATGATGAGGCTTTGCTTACGAGAAGGATGCCTGGAGTCAGGCGCCTCGGGCTAGGAGGACCCAGCCTGCCAGATGTCAGAGCTGGACCCTGCAGATGAGCTGATGTGCCCACTCCTGTCACAGATGAGAGACGGGGGCCCCAGAAGGGCAATGACGTGCCCAAGGGCACAGGGCTGGTCATCTGTTCATCCTACAGACATCTATTGAGGCCCCACTGTGGGCGAGGGACGGCGAAGGACACAGAGCCAAGGGGGTCCTTTCTTCCACGGCCTCAAGGGGCCCAGTCAAGTGGAAGAGGAAGAGGGGGAATTCAACAAGCATTGGGGCAGGTATGATTGGGGTTCCCAGGAGGCCAGCCTAGGGGAAGATCATATGCCTCCCTGGGTAAGCAAGTCTGCAGGGAGGAGGGGCCTTGGCACTGAGCCGTGATGGGCAGAGAAGACTCCCCAGGGCCCTATGTAACTTGGACATGGCAGGTGGACACAACAACCCCAAGTGCCAAAAAACTGTTAAACGCAGGGTTGACCTGAAAGAAACAGCTCCGCTCCATCTCACATGGGTCCCCATCCCACGGCTACTAGGACCAGGCCAGGCCCCTCACTGGGGTCCCATCTGCCTGCTCACTCCTTCCTCCAGGCTGTGCTCACGCTGTTTCCCCACCTGGCACACCCCTTCCTTCCTCTCCACTTGTCCAAGTATCCCTCCTCCAAGCCCTGCTGGACTGCCCATCTTGATGCACTGGGCCTCTTGCAACCCTGGAGTTTATCTCTTCACCTCAACACATGCGTCATCACATCCCTTCATTCAATTATTAAGGCAAATTCTCCTGGGCACCTCCTGCAGGAGGGCAGGGTGCCAGGTCTGGGTGGGCACTGCTCTTCCCACGCCCGCTGAGAGCTGGCAGAGCCCACTGCCTCTCTCCTCTCCTCGCGCAGGGGCTGGGTACCCAGTGGATGTGAAATAAATCCATGAAGTCCAGGCCAGTGGGAGACTCGAGCGGGGTCTGGAAGGCTGAGCCTCTTCCTGTTCCTGCCCTCTGGGGCAGGCAGCACCTAGAACAAAGCATCCCGAGGCAGGCGCTGCGGTGGAAAGGATATCTGTCCTCGATGAGTCAGGATAGGGTTGGGGGCAGCCAGGAGCTCAGAGGGGAGGGCAGGGTCCCAGGGCAGCCTAACCCCAGAAGCCCGTGCTCTGTCAGCCTCAGTCTGCCCTTCTATAGACTGGGAGAGCAACCTTTCAGGCCTAGGACGGGAAGAAGGGCTAAAGAAGTGAGTAGGCGGCTGGATTTCATGATCACCCATCCCACAAACATTTACTGAGCAACTACTGTGTGCCAGGGACTGTGCTAGAGGCTGGAGAGGTACCAGAGAACAAAACAGGCAAAAAATCTCTGCTGTCATGAACCATAAACAAATAAAAATGTACTTGTCAATGCTATAAAGAAAAACAGAGCAGGGAGCATGGAATGGAGAGTAGTGGACTGGGGACTCAGTGGTCAGAGAGGCCCCTCTGAAGAGGGGACCCCTGGGAAGGCAGCTGAATGCACTGAGAATGCAACCACATGGACAACCAGGGACAGAGCTTTCTGGGCAGAGGGAGAAGCCAGTGCAAAGGCCCTGAGGTGGGCTTGTGCCTGGAGTGTTAGAGGAGCCGTGAGGAGGCTGGTGTGACTGGAGAAGAGCCTGAGAGGGGAGTGGAAGGAGACAAGGTCCGGGAGGGCAGGCAGCAGAAAGGGGAGCTGCTGGATCCTGGGGGTGCCCTGGGGCAAACCTCTCTCCTCTCTAGTCTCCCAGAAGGATGAGCAGTGCCATCCCCTCCGGGTGGCACGGCTCTTTCCAGCTGGCCAGCTCCTCCCCACTCCCCTTGGAGCCTCTGTTTACAGCTGGAGAAGTTGAGTCTAGAGATGTCACAGAGCCAGAGGGATGAGATGCCCCAGCCTTGGGCCTCCAGCTGCCAGCCCTGCCACTCCGCCGCGCGGACGGGCCCATCTAAATGCAAGTCTGACGCTCAGCCCTGGGAGTTGGACCTGGAGGTCAGACCAGCAACAGCTTGACTCACCAGCATCTCCGGAATACCAATGGGGGATGCGGGGACACAGCAGGGAGATGAGACTTTAAATTTTCCACCGTGCGAGGGACAGGACATCCTTCAAGGAGCAGGCCTGAGGCTCCCACGTCCCTTCCCGCCACACCCAGAAAGGCCCTCCCATTCTCACCCTAGGAGTACAGGCCTAGATGTGCCCAGGGTGCTGGAATCACTCATTAGAGAACCAAACTCCCAAGGTGGCCCCGTGGAGATGCCCCTGCCCAGAGCTGACCTGTGTGTCCTTCCTATGACGTGCACCAGAGATCAGGAGGCCACGCTGGATTCAAATCCCACTCCTGCTACCTTCCAGCTGTGTGGCCTCAGGGGAGTTACTTAACCTCTCTGAGCCTCAGTATTGCCATCTGTATAATGAAGTTGTCTTGAAAGACAAATGAGTTAACATGTATGAAGCACATAAAATGGGGTCTGGTCCACAGGAGGGCTCCATAAATGTTACCTACTAATATTATCCATTGTCCTGTCACCCACACAGGAGCCCTGGGCTCTGACACTCAACATTTCCTTGTGATCTTAGGCCCCTTGACTTCCCTGAGCCTTGGTTGTCCTCATCTGTGAAATGGAGCACTAGTGCAGGTAAACTGAGGCTCACACAAGGCCCCACTGATACGGAAAGGCTGTGGGGGTATACAAGTTCATACTCCAGACCTCAACCCCCAAGAGCGCCCAGGACAGTGGTGGGAGGCACCGAGGGCGGGGCCCCACCTGTGCCACCCCCTCTAGCCTTCATCTCCCTCCAAGGGTGACTCACTCACATTAGCTCCAGAGCCCAGGCAGGGCCTGCTCTACGTACCTAATCCCAGGCCTGGTTGTGTCCCTAGCCTTTCCCCTGGGCAGCCTCTGCCTGGCAGGGAGAGGGGGAGCCCTGCAGCCAGAAGGAGCGCACACCACACAGATGGGGGATGCGCCTGACACCTCACAAAAACACACACACGCCCACGACCTGCTGCAGACACCAGGGCAAGCAGGCTGGCCAGGGCTCCTGTGATTTTGTCCCTCATCCTGTCCTTGGACACTGCCTGTGGCCCCACGCAGGGCCCAGCACCACCCCCTCGGGCCTTCCATCACTCCCCGGGCCTCCCCAAGAGCGGCTGGCACCAGGGAGGGCTGGGGCCCAGGCAGCCACACCCCTAATCATAACCCTCCCATGTGCGTTCCTGAGCGCCGACCTCCATGGGCCGGGAGCACGTTTCATTCTGATAACAACCAGTTTCTTCCCCACTTCGCAGATGAGGAAACCAAAACCGAGAGAGGCTGAGTGACTTTCCCAGAATCACGTGGCCAGCAAGTGGCTGAGTCGGAGCCCAGGTCTGTCTGTCGAGGCCTGTTCCTTAACATGCACTGCCGTCTCTGTGATATAAGCTGGGGGAGACGGATAGCGTGGGGGAAAGGGCCTAGGGCTGACAGCCTGGCTCCAAGTCCTGCTCCAACACCTCAGTGTGTGAGCCTGGGCCAGCCACTTCACCCCTCTGAGCCTCAGTTTCCTCATCTGTAACAGGGGGACCAAACACTGTCATCAGGATTCAAGAAAGTGCAGCGAGGCTGCCTGGCACAGTGCAGGGTTCAGTCAAGGGCCACAGGCTGGCTCAGGGCGCAATCCACATGACCAAGGGACTGGGGTGGGAGGGCACTGCTGATGGGGACTGGAAAGTGCAGCGCCAGAGCTTTCTCTAAGCCCTGTGCCAACGGCCCAATAGTGCAATAGTGCTGGGTGCTACCCAGGAGCTCCCCACCCAGAGGATGGAGCTGGGCTCCAATCCCAGCTCCTCTACGTTCTGGCTGTGTAGCCTTGGGAAAGTGACCTACCCTCTCTGGCCTCAGTTTCCTCATCTGTAAAAAGGCCATTGGCTTCCCTGGTGGCGCAGTGGTTGAGAGTCCGCCTGCCGATGCAGGGGACACGGGTTCGTGCCCCGGTTCGGGAAGATCCCACATGCCGCAGAGCGGCTGGGCCCGTGAGCCATGGCCGCTGAGCCTGCGCGTCCGGAGCCTGTGCTCCGCAACGGGAGAGGCCCGTTGCTCCGCAACAGTGAGAGCCCCGCGTACAGCAAAAAAAAAAAAAAAAGGCCATAATTATGCTCCCTGAAGGACCCACCAGAGCCCAGCACACACAGGCACGCAGGACTTGCTGGCTGAGCTCTCACCAGGGCTCTGATGTACACCCTCAGCCTGGCGAGCGCACCCTCCCGTCCTCCCCGCTCCCCGGCACTCCTCTGAGCAACGCGAAGATGATTTATACTTCAGAGGACGAATCAATACGATATATAGCCAAAGACATCTTTAATCTTTCACAGGAATTAGGCAAAAGGTACAGCGGCCCCTTTCTACTGGCCGCTCAATTCTGATTTCAATTTGGGCAGCTGGAGTGTGGCTTTCTCTCTCCTTTTCTTTTCATTTGCCTAAAGATGGTTCTCCAAATCAAATTTCATTTAGCAGGCGGGGCAGGGAGACCCAGCTGCCCAGCCAGGGCCCCAGGGCTGCACACCCTGCCAGGGGGTCTGCGGATGAGGGAGGTCCGGCCAGGTGGGAGGCCAGACCCTCAGCAATGGGAAGGAATGCAGGCAGCAGGGGCACAGCTGTGCCCCTGTGCTGGGCCCGGGCAGAGCACCTAGTTCTCTTATTTTTCTAGGGGTCCTTTTAAAAATCTTGAGTAGACTTTCTATTCTCTAACTACTCAATGCCTGATTAGATGCTTGCAGAAAATTCAAACAGTAGCCTTAGCTTCAGCCAAAATGCAATGCCCTGACCTCACCCCAATCCCGTGCCTCTCCCACGCTTAACACATCAGCATGTGTCCCTCCAGGCCAAGTGTGTGTGTGTGTGTGTGTGCGCGCGCGCGTGCATGCGCACACGTGACTGTCATACCCCCATCCCTTGCACAGGACTGGTCCACATGGGTCTCAGTTACTGCAGTGGGAAATGGGCAGAAGACAGAGTGACAAAGCAGTTAAGACCTCTAATCCTGGAGCCAGCACGCCTGGATTCAAATCCCTTCTCCGCCTCTAACTTGCTCTGTGACCTGGTGCCAATTATTTGGTGTCTCTGAGCCTCAGCTTCCTTCCCTGGACAATGGGGGTACCTGCTTCATCTGGTGGGGCAGATTACCCAGAACACCCGGTATAAACAGGGGCTCGGCATGTGCCAGCGGCAGAGGGAAGGCTACGTTGAGTACAGGGGGCAGCTTCCAGGTCCCTACGGCAGGGACCAAACACAATTGAACGCTAAGATTCTGGACCTCTGTCCCTACCCCCATCCAGCACTTTTGTCCCCAAATCCAACAGAGGTTGCAC
This sequence comes from Stenella coeruleoalba, assembly GCF_951394435.1. Lineage (NCBI taxonomy): Eukaryota > Metazoa > Chordata > Mammalia > Artiodactyla > Delphinidae > Stenella > Stenella coeruleoalba. The sequence continues at coordinate 41,215,450 of NC_137156.1, read as the reverse complement.
CTGAATCAGAAAGGCAGTGGGCTTGTTTGGGGAAGGACTCAAGCCGTCAGGGAGGAGAGGAGCCTGCAGAGCAGGATGGGTGGAGCCAGTGCAGAGAGGTACCCAAGTCTGAGCAAAGAAAGAAAGGATTTGTAGGCAGTCGGCGGCGGGGGGGGGGGGGGGGGGGGGGGGGGGGGGGGGGGGGGGGCTGGAGTCTGACACTGCCCAGCCTGCCTGCAGGTGGGAATGGGGTCTGTCCACCCCCTGCTTCCTTCCGTGGGGGCCTAGCTGCTGGAGCCGCAGCCATCAGTCAGCACTACCCCATTTCCACCACCCCGCCGCCCTCGCCGCCAGGTTACAAGCACCCGAGCTGCTTCGGCTGTACAATTAAAGGGGCTTGTCTGAGATTTATAGCAGGATTATGCCTGCAGGGTGTTACCAACGCCAGCCTCTGGACACTCTGCGGTCCTTAGGAAAAGCAATTAGAGTTCCGGGGTTCTCCGGGTATAAATATAGAGACGCCATCCCCCAAGGTCGAGGGCGCCACAGTGAGCTATTTAGAGACGGGGCCTTGGGAGAGGCCAGGAGAGGAGGCAGAGGGGCCCTGTCTGCGGGGAGGAGGGTCCGCCAGGAGCGGAAGGGCCTCCCTGCTTCCCTCCATGCCCCACGCAGCACGGGAGCCGTCCCTTGGCCCCCACAGCTCTGAATCAGCTTGGCAGGGCTCACCAGCCCAGGTGGGGCCCCCGACCCAGGGGCCTGTCTGCTGCCCTGCACGCCCACACACACAGTCCCACACAGGCTGTCCTGCCTCAGTGTGACCATCGGAAAGGACCGGCCAGAGGCCCAGGTCTGGGCCTGCCGTGGAGGCAACCCCTGCCTGCTTAGCCTCTCCTTGCTTGCTGGTAACTAGAAGTTTATCACTCTGGGGACGGCAATTCAGGAACGCAGTGAGCTCGGCGGGGCAAGGGGGCCTGTGGTAAGCGCGGAGGATCCGAGGAGAGCACGTCACTTTCCCACCCTTCCCCCAATCCCACCCACAGGGCACCCACCTCCCTGAGGCCGGCACAGCCCCACCGCAGCCCCTGCCCCTAACCACACGGCCCAAGTTTAAGGATTCTGAATTCCCAGTCCCTCAGACAAATCCTTGCTCCAAGAAGCTGCTGGTCGGCCTCTGGCTCCTGGGTCCCTGAGACCCCACTGAACAAGCCCACCTCCATCCCCACCTCCTTCTCCTCCTCTCTGCCTGAGAACAGGGTCTGTTCCATCAGCTCCCATGCTGGGGATACTGACAGTCCCTCCGTCTGCCCAGCCATGTCCGCAAAAGTCACTCACATCCACCCCCAGCCCCCAGCAGTCCCCCAGCCACCCGCCCACAAGGCCACAGGCTCAGAGGAGAGACTCAGGCCCATGAGGGGGTGGCCCGGGGCAGGAGAGCCCAAGGCAGAACCCAGGGAGCGGCTCCCGAGCAGCGCTCGGCCACCACGCTGTGACGTCCCCCCGTCCCCAAGCACGACCCTGAGGGCGGGCGCCGGACTCACCGTCCTCACGGGACTTCTGGACGAAGGCCTCCACGCCACTCTCGCCGTAGCTGCCCTCCGAGGCTAGCGTGGACACGTAGTTCCACTTGAGGGCACGGACGATGTCCACCATGGCCTGGGCCTGGTACGTGTCCGAGGGCACCACGCGGGAGAAGAAGTCGTAGCGGCTGTTGTCACTCAGGTCGGGGGCTGTGGAGGCGTAGCTGATCTGGGGGATCTGGGGGCGAGAGGGGCCACTGATGGGGGCGGCTGGCATCTCACCCTGCCCGGCCAGCACCAGCCCCTACACCCCAACCTGCCTCCCATCCCATGGCCTTGGGACCACCACCCCCAGCCCTTCCCATGGGCACTGCCTCCTCTCGTCCTGGGGGAGACCCCTTGACATGGGCTGAATAGGTCCCAGCCGCACTTGACAGAGGAGGAAACTGAGGCCCAGAGAGGGTGGGCAAATGGTTGGTCAGCCCCGCCCCGGGCTCTACCCAGGGTCCCAATCCTTCCCACCCCCTCTCAGCTCCCTGCTCCCGTCTCTCCCCGGGCCTCTCCCTTTTCCCAGCAGGAGCGAGGCTGGCATCAGGGTGAGAAGTGAGAGGCATGTCAGCATCAAGCCCTCCTCTAGAAAGTCTCCCAGCCCACCTCACCTGGGTCTTGTGGCCGGTGGTCCCTCAGTAACACACACGTACACACCCCAGAGTCCTAGGGGATAACGCACATGCCTGTACACACATACACGCACGTGCTAACACACACACACCACGGGACCCTCTGGGTGCCTCAATTTACATAAAGAGCTGGAACATCCTAGTTGGAGAGAATCCCCAGATGGTTGGCCCAGGGATGGAGTGGGAATGGGGATGGGGTGGGGATGAGGGTGGTGAGAGGGGCCTGAGGGTTTATCTGGTCCACTCCCTGCCCCCAGGCAGCCTTTCTTGTCACCACCCAGCAGACCCCATCCCCACAGCTCTCTCTGGGCCCAGGCTCCTTCCTCCTGCCCAGCTCAGTGGGGACAGAGCCCAGGTTCCAATTTCCACAGCCCTCGCCCCACCCCACAGACTGAATCCCAGAAGGCCAGAGAGACTAGGGCCTCCGAGAAACCCTCTCTCCGCAGCCTGGGACACAGGGCCCACCCGGTGCCACGGCCTCTCAACGGCAGACTCCGGGCCTCCTGGCCCCAGCCCGGCTCCCCCAGTCACAGGGCACCTTCCTGCCCTCACACCTCCTACCTGGCCCCCCAGGCAAAGGTGGGACACGGAGCTCTCAAGGTGCCATTCCTCCTGTGGTTGACATCCAACACCCCCAAGGGACGTGAAAGGGGTCGTGTGGACCCTCCTGAGCCTCCCCCACCTCCCCCCGCCCACATCCCAGTTGCCCTCCTCACAGGGCTCTCGTCTGCCCCGGCTCCCCAGGACCGGCCAGTGGCCCGTGCTCTCCACCCCCTGCTTTAGTCCACACCAACATGTACCCTTCCTGTGTCCCCTTTACCCTGCCCTCTGTCGTCCACGGTGACAGGGTGAAGGGCTGGGCATACTGATCTGGGCTGATGTCAAATCGAAGGTTGATTCCCGCTAAGGAATAATTAAGATTCAATCCTGGCAGAAAAAAATTAATGGCCAGAATTTTAGTCCACATGGCAACTGAGGGTGGGAAAATGTTCCGGAGCCAGAGGACACCGGGAGCCCCCTGCACATGGGTTTGCCCACCTGGCCTCTGCCTACGGTGTGCCTATCCCCAGGGACAGTGCGGGGGTCCACCTTCCACTGGGGTATATACTCAACCTGCTCTGAAACTAAACAGGGGCAAAGCTGCCTCCCGGAAGACAGCCAGGGGCTAGAGGTGGGGCTGGGCAGGACCCCCCACCTTAGACTCTCTGTATGTTTTCCACGTAGAACTACGCAAATACAGCACGTGATTAGAAAGCAGACCTCACTGGAACGTCCCAGAGCACATGCGTCCCTGCGCCTGCCTGAGTCAGCAGTGTCTGAACACTAGCCCAGTCCTCTCGGCCCTGGAGGGCACTTAGCATAAAAGCAGCGGCCCCTACAATGCGGACTCTGGTTGGACATTTGGTGATTCATTCAAAAAGTATCGTTATTTTTAAGGTCTGATGAGGGTATTATAGCTGCGGTTGGCTGGCTGGTTTTTGAGTCCCTAGCTCTTAGAGCGCGGTTTCCCCACCTCAGCGCTGTTAACGCTTGTGGAGGGGAGTGGGGTGTGATTCTCTGTTGGCGGGCTGTCCTGCGCCTTGTAGGATGTTTAGCCGCACCCTTGTCCCCTACCCACTAGATGCCAGTAGCACACCCCTCCCCCAGTTGTGACAACCAAAAATGTCTCTAGACATTGCCAAATGTCCCCCGGGAGACAAAACTGTCCCCAGTTGAGACCCACCGTTTCAGAGATATGTACTAAAATATTTAGGCATGAAGTGATATGATGAGGTCTGGGATTTGCTTCAAAAGAATCGCTGTGGGAACGTGTGGAAGAAGAAATAACACTGGCCGAGCGCTGACAACTGTTGACCGGTGTGGACGCAAAGGTACACTGCCCTGTTTGTTGCACTTTTGTGCGTGTCTGAAATGCCTACATTTAAAATTTTTGACAGTAAAACAACAGAACAAAATAAATGTCACCCTTGGGGTCAACCCTCTGAGGAGAAGCGCCCTGAATCTGGAGCCGGCAGCGCAGATGCAGGGCCACCACAGCAGGTCCCTGAGAGAAGACGGCCGTGTTTGTTTGCCAGCTCACCTCTGCCGGCCCTAATCACACACCCAGAAATCCACTCGCCTCCTGATTAGAAGCAGCTTCTCTCCTACTTCTGATGTGTTCTCCCAACACAGGGCCATAGGGCCGGAGTCAAAAGTGCCCGCTCAGAGGAGGGGCAGCAGGTCCAGGGAGGTCTTGGGGCTGGGGGCAGAGCGGCAGAGCAGCCCACACGAGGCAACTGCTCACCCCTCGGTCCTCCTTCCGAGCCACCTCCCCCCTCCCCTCCCATCCGGGCACTCGGCCTGGGCAGGAACAGCGAATGGACAGGTGGCTGTCCAGGTGCCGGGACTCAGAGCCTCCCCCAGTGAGCTCAGCCTGCGTCAGCCGGCTTCAGACCCAGGCGCCACCCCTGCCCCCTGCACACCCTCATTCCCATAGAGGGTGGGAGGGCCAAGCATGGGGTTCCTGCAGCTGTGTGTGTGTGTCAGCCTGCAGGAGTGCTCAGGGCCTCTGATTTCTGAAGCCCAGGAGGGGCCCCTGCACTGCCCCCAACCATTCCTGAGATCCTGAAACAGGGACCTTGCCCTGAGATGATAAGGGTTGCAGAGGAGTAGAGCCAGCTTCCTGAACAGGGTCCAGGAGATAAGCCAGCATCCTCGTAAACATCGCCTCTGCCAGCTCCTCCTACCCTGCCCCCTGCAGGCTCCCTCCTCAGCTCCAGGCCCTCCTGAGGTGCCCAGGAGGATGGCCTGAAGCAGTGATTTGGGAGTTAAACTGCTCAGATTCAAATCCCAGGTCTGCCGTGCACCGGCTGGGAAACCTGGGGCAGGTTACTTCACCTCTCTGGGCCTCAGTTTCCTCCTCTGCAAAATGGGAATAATTCCAATCCCTTTCTCATAAGGTTGTGAGGGTCACGTGTGGGAACTCACAGGAGGTGTTAGGGGCAGCGCCTGGCGGGCAGTCAGCACTCAAGGGTTAGCTCTGATGTGGGCTATTATCTCTCCCCCTGCACTTCCTCCTGGCAGCTCTCTCTCTGTTTTTACCCTCTAGCACTGTCCCTGGTGCCTCCCCCTCCCACCCCCAGCTCTCTCTCTGTAGTCACAGTTACTGCTTAGTGAGGACATCTCCTGGGGCTGGCAGGTCCCCCCAAGCTCCCCTCCCTCCTGTCCCCACCCCAGCCTGGAGTGGAGGGGCAGAGGCAAGGACCGCCCTGGGGACCCCATGGGCAGGGGGATCGTGACAACCTGGCCCCAGGGGGGCTCTGGTATCTCCGCAGCTCTCACTGTCCCCGCAGCCCAGCCGAGAGGGAGGGAGGCACTGGATTAACATTCTCTTCAGAAAACATTCCTCTCCTTCACAACAGCCGTGCCCACCCTGTCCCCCCGCCAGCTCCTCCCTCTCTGCCTCCCTCTTGCTGTCGCCCAACACTTAGAGCAGCAACTGTGTGCTGGGCGCTGTTCCAGGTGCTGGGGAGGCTACACCTTCCTATTGCGCCCTCATGGGACAAGAGTCAGCAAGAAGTCAGACTCCAGCAGCCCTGACCAACGACGGCTGTCCTACTCTGGGGCCATCTGTTCGCCTGTTTCTCTTTCCTCTCTGCCTGCCTTCCTCTGCCCACAAAGCCCAAGACCTCATCTCCCCACATCCAAATCTTCCTGGTGCATCAAGGCCCAGCTCAAGTGCCACCTCCTCCAAGCAGCCCCCCAGGAGCCTTCATCCTCCAGAGAGCCTGCTCGGACCTCCCTCAGCACCAAGTGGGCTGCCCCAGGGGCACCGAGCACATCCTCCCTGTCCTCCCACGTGTTAGGTATTTGGCCAACTTATCAATTCAACAAGCGTTCTGAGGCGCCCCGCGTTGTGCTGGGCAAGGCCACTGGGGAGACACCGAGGGGAACTGGGCTCATCCCACCCCCAAACCCAACACTCACTGCATCTGGGGGACGCCCTGGGGAGGAGGCAGGTGGGATGCCCATGAGTGGCACACAGTGTGTCTGCAGCTGGCACCCCGCAGAGCCTCATGCTTACAAAAGTACGAAAAGGGTGAGTGACTGAAGGGGGAAATACATGAATAAACACTCTCTCTCCCTCCCTCCCTCTCTCTCTCTCTCTCTCTCTCTCTCTGGCTTCTGGAGTGACGAGGAGGTCCCTGCCACACGGGAAAGACAAAAGCTGCTTCCGGGCTTGAGCAACAGTGAAGATGAATGTCAAGCACCTGTGTGTTTGTGTGACACGCGCACGTGCGAGCACATGCTGGAGCATATGCCCTGAGCACACAGCACACTCGTTGATTTATTCCTCTTACCAATAGTCACCGAGCGCCAACGACCTGCCAGGCACAGCTCTGAGAGCAGGGGTAGGCGGTGGACACTGCCCCGTGGGGCACCCCATGTCGACAGGGGCAGGCGATGCAAAGGCGATGCAGGGCTGGTAGATGGGGATGGGGCCCAGGAGAAAAAAGAAATCAGGGAAGTTCAGGGGACTGTTAGGGAGAAGGCCTAGGGAAGCCCCTCTGGCAGGGTGACATTTGAGTCAAGACCCCAAGGAGGTGAAGGAGGCAGCCCATAGGTGTTTGAAGGAGGGCTTTTTAGGCAGAGGGAACACGTGGATGTACATGTATGCACGTGTGTGTAAGCATGTACATGCATGTGTATCTGTGTGTTCCAACCTGAATCTGTTCTGAACCTGCCCCAGGCCTGGCCAGCAGCCCCAAACACCCCCCGGGGCACAGAGACACTGGCTGGGATGCAGGTGGTGCCCCAAGTGCCAACAGCTCAGGCTCTGGGTCACTGGCTCCCCAACCAGCAGAATCTGAGGACCCCCTGAGAGTGGCCGGTCCCCATCCCACCCCAACCAGAGGAGTGTCGGGGGATAAGCAAGGTGCCCGACATCTCAGAGTGCCCCAAGGGCCCAGTCCCCACGGCCTCTGGAGGCCAGGGCTCTGTAAGGACAGGGTTTTGTTCACAGCAGTCAGGGGTGAACCCCCCACCCTGACCTGTGCAAGGCCTGGGGAACCCCGAGTCAAGCAGCTGGATGTCCGGGGCCATCACCACGGACACCTAGGGCCACCTGACAGGAATCCCAACCCTCTTCCTGTGAGCGTGAGTGTTTAAAAGCCCCTCCTCCTCCCTCCTCTTCCCTAACCCTCGCCTCAGCACTCTCTGGAGCCAACCTGCCCAGGGCTGTGCCACCCAGCTTTGCCATCCAGCTGTGCCACCTTAGGCAAGCAGGCAGCCTCTCTGGGTCTCAGTTTCCACCCCTATAAAGCAGTCACAGAAATAACAGAGAGGACTGCATTAGTGAGAACACACACAGGGCTGAAAACTGTGCCCATGGGCTTCCCTGGTGGCACAGTGGTTGAGAGTCCGCCTGCCGATGCAGGGGACACGGGTTCGTGCCCCGGTCCGGGAGGATCCCACATGCCGCGGAGCGGCTGGGCCCGTGAGCCATGGTCGCTGAGCCTGCGCGCCCGGAGCCTGTGCTCCGCAGCAGGAGAGGCCACAGCAGTGAGAGGCCGCGTACCGCAAAAAAAACAAAACAAACAAATAAAAAAAACTGTGCCCAGCACATGGGGGCCCTCAGCAAATACCAGATATTATTAGAGACGGAGGCAAGACTGGGACCGTAGTGCCCATTTTTCAGATGAGGAAACTGAGGCTCGGACAGGTGAAAGTGCCCTCTGAGTATCAGGGCCAGGAGAAATCAGAAACGAGGCACAGAGCCGGCTCCCCTGCCTCCCTGTTCACCGTCCCCGAGTCCTGGCCTCAGACCCTGCACACCCTCCCAGCCGACTCTGCTCTTTCTGTTCCACCCACAAGCCAGGCCGGGCAGCCACAGATTGAGGCCGGATCCTGAAGCCCGCTCTGGCCACCAGCCCGACCCAGGCCGGGACCCAGGCAGACCCCAGGACCCCCACCTGCCTGGCGCAGCCCCTCTCACTCGGGGAGCAGAGGACCCTGCATGGGGCAGGTCAGACCCCGGGGTGGCTGCCTGCTCCTTGCCCTTCTGATCCTGGCTGCATGAGGCCTCGACTGCCCAGCTCTCAGCATCGGCTGTTTTCTCTGCAGATAAAAGGCAGCCAGCCAGGTTTTAGGTACATGAAAGCTGCTCGGGCAGGAATGTATGGTTCAGAGAGCCGGTGAGAGGGCAGAAGCCCAGCTTCCAAAGGCCTGGGGCGCCGTCGTCTCCCACCCGACCCCTCTCACGCCCTCTGCTGCAGAGACGGTGCCCAGGAGGAGCAGAGGTGCTGCCAGCCCACCTCTCTCCCTCCCCGGGGCCTCGGGGACAGGAGGGCGTCTCACTGAGAGCCAGGCACACAGTAGGCGCCCCCCATACCCTTGTGGATCAGCGACCACCTCCTCTCAGCCAGGCGCTAAAGACACGGATTTAAATAACCCATCTTCCAGGCTTCCCTGGTGGCACAGTGGCTAAGAATCCGCCTGTCAACACAGAGGACACAGGTTTGAGCCCTGGTGCAGGAAGATCCCACATGCCGCGGAGCAACTAAGTCCGTGCGCCACAACTACTGAAGCCTGAGTGGCTAGAGCACGTGCTCTGCAACAAGAGAAGCCATCGCAATGAGAAGCCTGTGCACCGCAGAGAAGAGTAGCACCCCGCTCACCGTAACTAGAGGAAGCCCGCGCGCAGCAACAAAGACCCAACGCAGCCAAAAATAAGTAAATAAATTTATTTTTTAAAAATAAATAAATAACCCACCTTCAGAGAACCAGCCTGCTGGGGGGGTGGGGGGAGGAGGTCCTTGGAGTGAAATGCCTCCAGGCTGAAGTGCCGGGTTGGGGGCAACAGGGATTCACTGCAGGGAGAGTCAGACTGTGGGTCCTGAGGAGAGAGCAGAGGCTGGCAGGGTGGGTCGAGGGTGTAGACAGATTGAAGAGGAGAAACGGGGCGGTGCAGAGAGGGGGGTCGGGGGAGTTCAAGGCAGCTGGGAAGGGAAATCAGGTGAAGGAATTGGGGTACGGCAGAGGGGGGTGCAGTGGGGGGACCCAGCACGCAAACCTGCTCTCAGTCCTGACACAGCCCGACTCTTGAGAGGGACCCCAGGGTTCAAGAGCAGAGAAGCAGGCTTCCAAAGCCTGGAAAGTGGGGGATGCCCTGGGCAGGGGCTGGGCTGGCGTCTGGGTGGTCTGTGGTCAGCGTGGTCTGTGGAAGGGCTGGGATGGGCCCCAGATGGAAGGACGGTCTGCCAGCTGCCCTGGGCCTCATCCCAGCCTCACGATGGGGTCTTTCCCCTCAACAACCACCTTCCCCCCAACCCACTGGGCCATTTGGGGGCCACCGGCCACTTTCCCACAGACCCTGTGGGAATTCAGGCCAGGCCGGCCCGGGGTGACTCACTTCAGGATGCCATCATCAATCAGATCCCATTACCCTGCGGACACAGCCCAGCCGCCAGCTCCAGACCCCGAGCACCGGGTCACTGGGGGCCGGGCCATGTGTCCCGGCCTGGCCTGGGCCTGCCGACCTCTGCCCCAGCACAGTCCATCAGCCTGCCCAGCCCACCCTGGGTGCCCTGACTAGGACTTCTGCCCCTCTTGCTGCCCAGGGCACTCGGCCTCCCCAGCTCTGCCCCTCCCCAGGCTCAGAGATGGGGTGTCCTCCTCTGCCCGAGTCACACAGGCCCCTCAGGCCAGCAGTCTTTCCCCTCCTTGACCGAGAAATGGACATCAGTCTCCAAGGCTGCAAGTACTGTCTTAAAAGACAGTGCAGGGCTTCCCTGGTGGCGCAGTGGTTGAGAGTCCGCCTGCCGATGCAGGGGACACGGGTTCGTGCCCTGGTCCGGGAAGGTCCCACATGCCGCGGAGCGGCTGGGCCCGTGAGCCATGGCCGCTGAGCCTGTGCGTCCGAAGCCTGTGCTCCGCAGCGGGAGAGGCCACAGCAGTGAGAGGCCCGCGTACCACAAAAAAAAAAAAAAAAAAGACAGTGCAATTTGCCCACAAAGCCACGTGGTCCCTTCGCCTGGGCCGCCCTGTGGCCACCAGCCTCCCCTCCCCCCACAGGCTCCCAGCCCACCCACACCCCTCAGAAACTCTGTTGATTCCATCATGAATTCACTCACTCAGTGCTTCCCTGAGCACCTACTAAGCACCTCGCACAATCTTTGGCACTGGGGCAAACACACAGAGACCAATCCCTGCTTTCATGGAGCTGACACTCCAGCAGGGGAGATGACACTAAATGAGCCCGCACGTGACTAACGTGGGTGCTGGTCCTTAGAGACACTTCCAGCTCCCTGACTTCCTGGCACCTGGCAAAATCCAACCACCTGCCCCTCATGCTTGGCCGGGGCCACCTGCCATGTTCTGGCCACCGAGCTGGGAGCAGGAAATGCTACCATTTCGAGGCCAGAGCATCTCATGGCCATTGTGAGACCCTACAGGGTACATGTTCCCCCTGCTACCGTGAACAGCAATGTTCCAGGCCAGCCTGGTCCCTGAGGAGGTGGGCAGAGCACTCAGACAAATCATGTGGACATGTAACATAGCAAGTATTCAGTTTACGTATTTTAAGCCACAGAGATGCGGGGGCTGTTTGCTCTTGCAGCACCTCCTCCTGATGCTGACAGACACAGGGGGCGTAAGCTCTCACTCCAGGAGAGCAAGGAATGGGTCTTATTTACCTCCACTTCAAGAGCCTGGATGTGTCTGGTTCACACCCATCACAGGCTGGCTTGGGCTGAACTGAATTAAATTCACACACACACACACACACACACACACACACACACAGATGTAATCACTGTCATCCTGAGAATGAGCATTTATTGAGTGCTTACTGTGTGCCAAGAACTGTGCAAAGTGGTTTTATATGACTAACACCTTTAAACTTACAATAACTGTATATGAAGTGGGCCCTCTTATTTGCCCCATTTTCCCAAAACTTAGGTACAGAGACGTTAAGTAACTTGTGCAAGGGCACACAGCTAGTGATTGAGCTATGATTTGAACCCAGAGGGATGAGCTCCAGAGCCCATTTTACTGTCAGGTAAAACCTCAGCCTCCTCCCTTCACAAGTGGGCCTACACATACACGTACACGTACACACACACACACACAAACATACACAGAATCTGAGGGTGGCGGCAGTAGCCTCCAGTGACGAGGAGGGCCGCCCGCATCGACTGTGGCCGCAGCGGGGAGAGCCAGCCCCACTACCCCTCTGTGCTCAGCCACCACCTCCACTCCTGGCTACCACACTATGGGCTGAAGTGGTCCATCTGTCCCCGTCACAGAGGATCGGGCAGGGGTGGGGGCCAGGGGCCCCAGAGGCTTGTGTAAATGGCTCTGCTTTGAGCAACAGCTAATTTCTGAACATAATTATTAATTTCATGCTTATCATATGCAAACCTCTGTCTCCCAGACGAGATGAAATTGATTTAATTAGAAATTCCATCATCAAGCCTTTTGGATCCAAGCTTTTAATTAGGGTCACCAACCCCACCCATGGCTGCCAGAGAGTGGGTTCATGGCCCCTGACTCCCCCCAAGGGCCCAGGCACAGCCAGCATGTGTAGGTCCCTCCACTGCCACCAGGGCCCCACTGCCCAGGTCAGGGCCCCTCACCAGGACCCTCACCTACCTCCCACCCACAGCACGGCCCCACAGTCACAAGGGGCATCTTTTTCCTGCTGGCATCGTAATGGGGAGATAGTATGGGAAGAGTTCGTATCATCTTGCAGCTGGAAGGACTGAAATGTTTAAGGTGGCAGAAGACAGGAGAGATAACAGGTCTCCCCTCTTCCTGAGAAACTCACACACCAGCCTTCTTCTGGGAGCCCTGCTGGGTGCTAATAAAATGCCCTTTACTGCTCAGCTTAGGGCCATCTGTCAAAATGATCAACAACACTTGGCATTTTAACAAAGCATTTTCAACACATTACCTCTGACTTCATCTCCAGCTACCATCCTGGCCTCACTCACGTGGCTCCAGCCACACTGACCTCCTTGCTGTTCCCTTGAACATGCCAGGCACACTCTGCCTCAGGGCCTTTGCACTGGCTGTTCCCGCTGCCTGACTGCTCTTCCCCCAGGTCTCCCCAGAGACCCATGTGGCTCGCTCTCTCACATCCTTCCCTTCAAGACTACTCAAACATCACCTTCTCAGACCACCCTATTTAATACCAATCCAGCGTCCCTCTCCTGCACCCCATCTCCACCTCCCTTGCTTTGATTCTCCCAATAACAATGATCACTTTCTAACATGCTCTAGATTTACTTGCTTATTTCATTTATTATCCGCCTCCCCCTAAAACATCGGCTCCATGAATCCAGGGGCCTTTTTTTATGCCCCACTGTGTCCTCGGATGCCTGGCACAGAACTTGGCTCAATAAACGCAGAGACCACTTCATTCCCTCCACACAGCCAGCCTGAGGACAAGCTCAGCAGGGCCCTGAGCACCTTAGACAGGTGAGGAAACCGAGGCTCAGAGCCTTGGCAAGTTCTGAGTTCTGATTCTCACATGGTCTGACACTTCACCTGGGTAAGTGGAGGGCATTGCTCTGCAGAAGGGGGCCGCTCCACAGCAGCGCCCTGCTCACGGAAGATGCTCTGAGGTATCCCTCCTCCCACCCCAGGGCTCAGCTCATGCACCTCCTGGGGCCCTACCCCCCTGATTTCACAGTGATATCCTAGAAGGCACTCGTTGGGGGGCCATCCCCCACCCACCTATGTCTCCCCCTCCCGGGAAACCACCCACTCTCTTATCAGGAAAGCAAGAGGACACTTGGATTAATTTCCAGGCCTGCTCTGAATTATGTTTTCCAGGAGAGAACCAGACAGATGTAGGCAACACGCCTTTGAACAAATATTTCCCCAGAAAGTGCTTTATTCAGTACCTTGTCTCACCCTTTTAAACATTATATGTTTTCTTAGGAGCCCAGGAAACAAGGGGGGCGGGCGCCGATACGGCACGGAGCCTGGAAGAGAATAGAGGGCGCAGAGTGGAGGGCTGACAAAGGAGCGGGTTCTGGTGCAGGCTCGGGGGAATTACCGCAGATAAGAGCGGGCGGGGGAGCAGGCGGCATAAGGGCGAGAGGAAACAAGATCCTCAAATCAGCACTTGTCCTATTTCATAAGCAAAATTTAGATCAATAAATTACACTCACTTCTGCAGGTTTTACATGCTGACTCCGTAACCTTGTCAAGAGTGACATGTGGGGGGAGGCCAAGGGACGGAGGAGCCCAGAGTCTGGGGAGGAAGGGTGGGGGCCAGGGGAGCCCCATGGGGCTGCAGTGCCTGCACCCCCTTCTCCTTGAAGGGCCCAAAGCCCAGGTTTCCGGAGGTGAGAAGCAGGCCACCACACCCTCTGCCCACTGCCTCGCTGCAAGACTGCAGGCAAGTCACTGCCCCTGTGAGCCTCAGTCTCCTCATCTGCCCAGTGGGCACAGTGGGGAGAACCGGCCTCTGTCAACAGACATGAAAGCTTGGAAAGAGACACGAACATCCAAGCTGCCAGGAGCCATTACTCTGTGTCTGATACACACCAGGTGGGGCAGCTACTGATACAGACTCTCCTGTTGATTCTCACCACAGCCTGAGGGAGTGCGAAGGTTTCCTTCGCCCCGATTGACACGAGAGGCTGCAGCTAAGAGCTGAGGCCCGTGCCTGGGGTCACCTAGCGTTGGGGCCGGGAGCCACACCCAGGCCCACCTAATGGCCAAGCTGGGCTTTCTCCATGCCATGAGGCTGCCTGTGGGCCAGGGAGCCGGGCAGCACCGGGCACCAGGCCACACCCAAGTGTCCAAGGGGCAGGGGCTCGGGACCAGCCCAGGGGGCTGCCGTACCCCAGGGCGTCGAGGTGAGGGTGCGGCTGAGCAGGGACCGGGCACTCAGAACCGGCCGGGCCGGGGCTGGGCATCCTGAGAGCCGGGTGGGGCAGCAGTAGGCAGGAGGCTGCGCAGGTATTAGCGGAATCCAAGCAGGTCCAGGAGCTACCATTTCAGAAGCTCCTACACCACGCCCAGCACTCCACAGGGATTCTCTCATTTAATCTGCACACAATAACCCCACGAAGTGAATGCTATTATTACCTTCATTTTGCAGATAAGACAACTGAGGCCCAAGAAAATATGGAAACAAAATCACGCAGCAAGTGACAAGGCAGGATTTGAACCTAGGTCTCTCTGACTCCGGCACCTGGGCGCTCTCACCCCTACGCCCCGCCTGGCACATACTCCGTTTACGTTGCCAGCCTCCTGCCCTGTGCCCACACCATCCCTGCCCCTGGGAAGCAGCCAGGATGGGGAGCCAAGAGTCCTTGCTCCTGGCCTTTCCTCACTACATCTCTTGGACACACACTTCCCGTGTCTGAGCCTCAGTTTCCACATCTGTTCAATGGAGATTTAATGAGCCCTGGACTCACAAGGTAAGGACAGAGGACGGGGCCTCCACGATGTGGGGGTGACATCCAGAAGCCTCTTCCACAGAACCCGCTGAGCCCACCCCCAAGCTGTGGGCGTCAGGGGCGGGGCCAGGACGACCTCAGTGAACGGGGTGCCCCTGGAGCATCTGTAATGGCACTGTCCTGCTGGCCAGCGATGGGGGCGTGGCCAGGCGGGGAGAGATGAACCACGGCGTCTGCCCAGTGTTCTCCCAAGTCAGGTCAATGTGCCGCACTGCGTGGAATATATGGCTCTGTATTAATATAATATGATATAATGGGATGTACAAACATTATCGAACACACAAGTCGATAAAAGTCACATCACCATCACTCCAGGTAATTTATATCACAGCTCAGCCACAGCCAGGCTGGCAGGGAGGAGGCCCCACTGGAGCGAGGGAGCCTGAGCCCTGGGCTGGACAGGGGAATGGGTAGGCCAAGTGCAGCAATTTAGCCAAGACCACAGGGCAGGCTGACAACG
The DNA here is from genome assembly GCF_951394435.1 of Stenella coeruleoalba. Lineage (NCBI taxonomy): Eukaryota > Metazoa > Chordata > Mammalia > Artiodactyla > Delphinidae > Stenella > Stenella coeruleoalba. Next base: position 41,200,359 of record NC_137156.1, on the reverse strand, counting down.
AGCCACCTGCAGAGCTCATCTCTCCCCTGCCCACCCCGCTCTGACCCAGCACTGCCTCCCGGGGCCCTGGGATGGAGCCAGCTCTGAGAACCCAGCCTGCAGGGGGCACCGCCAACCTCCAGGGGCTTCTCTGATTCCTGGCTGCGCCCACCGTTGTCCTCAGGCACTGGCAGCCCCTGGCTCTGACCCATCTCTCACCAGCACCCTCAAGAAGGGGGTCCCATGCAGGTGTACCTGGGGTGCTGTTCTAACCCAGGGTTCCCTCTTGGGGGACGTTTGCTGTGGAAGCCCCATCTCCATCTGCAAAACAAGGGTTTCTGGGCCCTGGCAAGGGTGGAGGTGATACGGGCCTCCCATGCCATCATGCATTCATTTAAAATATATTTACAGGATTTCTCTGGTGGTGCAGTGGTTAAGAATCTGCTTGCCAATGCAGAGGACATGGGTTCAATCCCTGTCTGGGAAGATCCCACATGGAGCAACTAAGCCCGCGCGCCTAGAGCCCGTGCTCCACAACAAGAGAAGCCACCGCAATGAGAAGCCCACACACCGCAATGAAGCCCCCACTCGCCACAACTAGAGAAAGCCCGTGCGCAGCAACGAAGACCCAGTGCAGCCAAAAATAAACAAATAAATTTATTAAACAAAAATAAAATATATTTACTGAGCACTCATTCTGTGCCCAGCACCATGGTAGGCACCGGGGAGACCACCGTGTGCAAAGGCAGACAAACCGCTGTTCCCGTGGAGCTGAGTCCTGTGGAGAGACGGTCTCTAACCAGATACGCACACCAACACATACATAACCACAGCCTCTGAGATGGGCTGGGGAGAGGTCGGGGGGTGCGGGGGCACCTGTGAGAGCCTGGAATAAGGGCCTGAATCTGGTCAGGGCACCCAAGGAGGGCTCCCTGAGGAGGGGCAGTGAGCTGACACCTGAAGGATGGGTAGGCAATACCCAGGTAAAGAGGGAAGAACAACCCAGATGGAAGGTGAGACAGGTGCAAAGGCCCTGTGGCTGGTTCAAGGAAAGGCGAAAACACAGAGAGGATGGGAGAATATAGCATGAGCCATGGTTGTATTGGAAACAGATCCGGGGCAAGATGGAAACCACCAAGAGCATTGGGAAGGCTACTGCACTAGTCCAGTTAAGAGGTGAGGGTGGCCTGGCCCAGGGGTGTGTGTGGAGATAGAAGTATGACCCCCCCCCCAAAAGCCCTCCAGCTCCAAGTGTCTCCCTCCATGACAAAACTCTCAGTGAGCCCTCGCCTGAACTCTGAGCGCACCCGAGACCAAAAGAAGAGTCTCAAGCCAGGAGCCAGGCAAACAAGTTCTCCGGGGTCAGCTGCCCGCTTCTCCTCTGGGCCAAGCCCATTCCTTCAAGATAACTGGGCTCCTGGGGATTCTCCAGCTGCCCCAGTGACATAGCACGTTGAAGAGGGGCCAGGGACTCAGCCCAGAGCGGAGGGGAAGCTACCGCGCCTCTCACCCCCATTGCCGGCACCTTCTGCCGCTCTGAGAGCTGGCCAGGGTGGAAAGAGCCTGAGTTCTAGTCTGTCACTAACTCATCGTGTGACCTCAAACTAGACCCTCTTCCATCCTGTGCCCCAGGTTTCTCATCTAATAATCATAAAATAACAATCACAGTAATAACTGACATTTACTGAATGTTTACTATGTGCCAGGCTCTGTTCTCAGCACTCATTTATTGCGTCCTCACCAGACACCTGTCATCAAGGTACCAGCATTCTGCCTACTTTACAGGTGAGGAAACCGAGGCCCAGAGAAGTTGAATTACTTTCCCAAAGACATGCATCTGAACTCTCGCCGCTGGGCTCCACCTGCCATCAGCCTCTGCCACCTCCCCGTGGAAGTAAGGATTGACCTGAATCGCCTCTGAGACACCCCAGCTCTGTTGTGCTGCCTCTGTGCCTCTCAGCCCAGAAATTCGGCCTCCAGCCTGGAAGGGCCCAGCTCCTCCCAAAGGATGGCAGGTATGATTTGGGGGAGAACCTCTCCCCAGACCCTTCTGCTTCCTTTCATCTACTGCAGAAACCTGCAGATGTCTGATTCCGTTCAGCGACCACAGTCCACCTGACCACAGTGTGCCTGGTACCGTGATGGGATGGGGACAGCACGGTCCAGCCCAGTACTGAGGACCTGCTCTACGCTGTTCCCCCAGAAGCCCAGGTGGGATGAGTCCTGGACACCCAACGAGGTGACAGCTCATGAAGGCGGTGGCCCTGGAACTTCCCTTCTTACTTCTCCTCCATCTGGAGGGCACCTCCCAGGAAAGCTGCCCGTCATGCTCATCTCAGGTCTGCTCTGGGGTCTGACCTGTGACTGGGCCTTCTAACCTCACTAATTTAATTCTGACAACACCCCTTCCAGGTGGACATTGCTCTCTGCACTTTATGGGCAAGGACCTGGAGACAGGAAAGAAGTCGTTGGCCCTCAATCCCTCAGCTACTGATGGAAACCCAGGCCCACCAATGCCAGGGCAGGAATCCTTCCATCCTGCTGCCTGGCCTCCCTCCAAGCCCACAGCGAGAGCCACCAGCACATCTGGGGCCTGTCCAGACAATGAGCGGACAGGCAGGACATGCCCAGTTTCCAGCAACTGGTGATCTGAGCTGACACTCCTCTCTAAGAGGAAAGCCCGGAGCGGATCTTGGCCCCTCCCACCTGGTCCCCCCAACTCAGGCCCCTGCCCCAGAATCTCCATAAAGCCAGAGAGTTGACAAAGGTCTGCCCATGAGCCCGGGCCTCAGCAGGTCCTACTGGGAGCAGCCGCTGGGAGCAGAGCCCGGAGAGGGGTCCCGTCTCCCAGCACAGCCAGGCCCAGCAGACAGCGGGCACCCGCAGGTACAATTCAGAAGGGCCCAAAGCCTCCCAGCATCTCCCCAACACCTGCTGCCTGGCTGACTTCAGCTCTTACCAACCCTCCCCCCACTCACTTCCCTCTGGCCACACTGGCCTCCTTAAACAGCCCCTGAGCCCCAAGCATGGTCCAGCCTCACAGCCTTTGCACGTGCCGTGCCCTCTGCCCGGCTGGTTTTTCCCCCGCAGAGCCACAGAGTACACCCTTTCACTCATTCACATCTCTGATCAAACATCACCTTCTCAGAGAGGCTGTCACTGAACAGCTCATCTCAAGCAGCCCCACACCCCTCCCTGTCCCCTGACCCGTGGCCCTTCTCACTCGACTTGATATAACACATCTCTCCCGGAGGAAGTGTCTGGAGTGAGCTGTGCCTCACAGGACTGGCAGCCTCAACAGCCTGTGAGTCACAGGGGCTGAGGCGTCCCGCACCCACTGCCCAGCCTCAGGAGTTAGGAGTCAAGCTGGTCTCCCCCGCCAGCCCAGGCTTCAGGGCCATCTATCCTGTCTGGCAGCTCTCCTTCACCCGCCCCTTCCTCCAGCTCAGGCCTGGAGATGAAGACAGCAAGAAGGTCCTTTAGGGCGGGCTGGGGGAGTGTAGGGTCAGGAGGCCACAGGGAACAGCCTCTCTCCAGGGGACCCCTGTGTCCCCCAAGCAACGCGGAGCCAAGCAGAGACAGGTCTCCCCATGGTCACCCTCAGGGCAGCCAAGGCCTGCCCAGGTGGACACTCCAGGTAATCCAATCTCATGCTCTAGAGCATCAGCCGATGGGGGCAGGGGCCAGGGAGGAGGAAACACGCACACACGGACACAGACGTGGACACACCTGGCAGCCCTGCCAGGAGCCAGCAGATTCAGTCCACCAAAACCAAAGGACCCGCTCGCGTGCATGTGCCGAGGGTGTCACGCACACACGCGCACACACACACACACACACACACACACACACACACACACAGTGCTCGCCCCTGCCCACTCCACATACACCCAGGTACACAGACATGAGAGCATACATTACACACACAGAATTACATGAGTAATTACATGAGTAATTACACCCAGATACACCTAGAGACACATGGTACGCCCTGAGCCAGGCATGCCCACTAGGTCTACCTGAGCGTACCTGAGACACCCACCCCCGTATTCAGGAGCACAAGCTCACACAAGCACGCCCTGAGTCCCACACACACATCCTGGACACACAGCACAAGTGCTGACAGTGGCTCCTGGTGCTAAGTATACCTGAATGTGTGTGTGTGTGCCCGTGCACACACACACACTCCTGTGTAATCAGGATGGGCAGGGGCAGCATCTACTGTGCATTTTGGGGAGCACAAAAGAATGTTCATAACACCCCCTGAACTGTCACCGCCCTGCCCAGCTGCCCATCAAGCAGCTGGAACTCTCAACTGCCCACAGCGAGCAGGAAAGTGCTGACCACTCTCCCCCATTACCACCCGTCAAGGGGCGGTTTTTCTGCAGGTTGATCCAACCAATAGGAGATCCAGCCTGGCAGGGGCAGAGCTCAAGGTGGGCGAGGGCTGATGAGCCTAGACAGGGCCAGTGGGGGTTGAGGAGGACCGAAGGTACTGGGCACCAGGGGGAGGGGCAGCCCAGAGACTATGAGCCCGCCTGCCATGCTCGTCCGCCTGTCCCGCTCCCTTGGATACCATGAGTTGGGGAGAGGGCTGGAGCTGGCAGGCCTGTCCCTCACTCCAGGCCCCAGCCCACCCAGGTAACTGGCACTGCTGGAGGGACAGCGCCCTGGCTGGCTAGCACCTCTCACCGTTCCCTGGGTGCCCAGCACTTCCATGAGGCTGCAGGGACGTGAAGATCCCCAACAAGAAATGGGGGCCTTGCCCAGAGACCCCGAGACAGGGGAGGCCTCATCACTTGCCCCAAGTCGTACCTAAATAACTGTAGTGGAAAAGGGGGGCAGGATCACTCCTGTGAACCAAGCCCCGCTCCAGCCCAGGGAGGAGAGAGCAGTGTCGGTAATTTATTTTAATAATCCTGCTGAACTGGGAGAAAATTAACAAATGAGAAACCAGCTCGAAATTAATCAAAGTTCCCTGTCCATCCCCCCCACCTTCCATCTCAATGAAGGTTATTTATCCAACGAGCAATAAAACACAGAATTAAATTAAACAGGCCCTTTCTTTGAGTCCTCTCCCCTAGCCCCAGGGAGGCAGTGTCTCCCGCTCACAGCTCTATAAGCAGCTCCTGGAGGGCCTCAGCAGATCCACGGCTGCCGACAGCAATCAGAGGGGTTCCCCCAGAAGGAGCCCCACATTGAACGCACTCCCAGTCTGGGTCTCACCGCCAGCTCTCTGCCAAACATATGAGCGGCAGATAACTCAACCACCCTCCCGAGGAGGGACGGAGGGAGGTTCCTGCGGTTGGGCCTGAGCTGATTGGAGGCTGGGGAGTCCCCAGGTTCTCCGTGGGGGAGAGAAAGGCTTGGTATGGAAGGCGGGGAGCGTGAGCAACTCCCCAGATGAGGACACTCTGGGGCCCACAGCAGGTTCCAGCTGGAAACACCCTCCTGGCCCCAACCTCTTGGTGGGAAGGGGCCAGAGGGGGCACAGGGTACAGCGGAAGCCGAAGAAGGACCTCCTGTGAGGACAGGACTCACCCCAGGGCTCAGACATCAGGGGGTCACTGCAGCACCCTCAGGGCAAGGGTGCACCCCACACCCACCACTTCCTTGGGCAGTCTGTCCGGCATGTGCTTCCCTAAATATCTCTTCCCTGCAGCTTTTGAATCCAGGCATATTTCAGCCAGGACCACCACCTGCAGCCACAGGTTCCTAAATAACTACTCTCAGGGCCCCCTTCAACCATTCCCTTCTGTCTGCCCTCTAGCTGTGAAATCTGTAATAATAATGGCCTTCCCTCTACAGCTTTCACAGACATTCTCCCATTTAAACCTCACATCAACTCAGTGAGGGAGACATTTGCCACGATGCTCACCTCATGGTGACTGAGGCCCAGAGAGGGCCCTGAACAGGGCACATCCAGCAGTGGCTGAGGGTCCCAGCCGCAGCGCGTCAGGGATTGGGGACCAGGAGCGTGGGGCAGGGGGGCGGGATGAACAGGGCTCTGCAGAACTGCCAGGCTTCCTGGAAGCCTCCTCAGGGGCTTTCTGCGGAGGAGGGCTGGAGGCTGACTGCCCCCTGGGAGGAGGGGAGAGGGAGGGAGGGTTATTACACATGAACTCCTCCATGCCTGCCTCTGACACGGCTACACCTGCAGCCCACGCAGGGCAGCCAGAGGGCCTCTGACACCATAAATCTGATCCCATCACTTTCTGCTTAAAACCCTCCACAGGCAACTCATGCATCTGGAGTGAACAGCCACGCTCTGTCCTGGGACCCAGAGCTCCTGCTGACCCAGCCCTGCCGCCTCTCCTCCTCCTCTCTGAACAGCCTCCTTGTTCTTCACATGCACCAAGCATGTTCCCTGCTTCGGGGCCTTGGCACTGGCTGTGCCCCTCACCCACAATACCACCCAGGCACCTGGTTCCCTTCCTCACTTGCCTGGGCCTATATTCAAATGCCCCTTCCCTGACCACCTGGTTTAAAAGAGCTCTTCACCTCCTCCATCACTCTCGAAACCCCGGCCCTCTGCAATTTTCCTCCACAGCACCTGTCACCTCTTGAATTACTGCTTGCTTACTGTCTTTCTCCCCCTTTAGAAGGTCAGCTCCATGTAGGCAAGGATTGCGTGTGTTTTTGTTCCCTGCTCTATTCCTAACCTAGCCTAACATACGACTCACTAGTTATCTGATTGCTGAATGAATTAATGAATGAATGACACTATGCTTAAGGTCATCATTCGGGCCACCATAACCTCCGGTCTGAACTGTTCCATCAGTCTCCTAACCATTCTCTCAGCCTCAGGCCTCGGCCTGCAACCAAACCTCCACTCCACACCCAAAGGAATATTTTAACCCCCAGATTGGACCAAGGCACCATCCTGCAGCATCAAGCCCACACACTTGGCCTCAGCCCCTAATCCATCCCAACTCCCTCTCCACTGACCCTCTCCCATGCCAGGAGCCCTGCTTCATCCATGCCAGACATACCTGAAATTCCAACCATACCTGTCCTTTCCACTGGAGCACTGTCATGGTTCCCTCTCTGCCTGCAGGACACCTCCTCCAGGCAGCCACCCCATGTATGCCCTGTCAGAACCGACCTCTCCCTACTCTGAGCCCCCACACACCCTCGCCTGTACCTCCACCACAGCCCTCCCACACCCCCAACCTGAGCTGTGACAAATCATATGCATGTCATACCTCCGCATCCAGGAAGGACCCAGATTTATTCACTGGCAATCTCTCCCATCCCCACCACCTGCTCCGGTATCTTGCACAAACTTGGAGCTCCATACGTATTTGCTGAATCCAATGGAACCAGTTCAAACACAGCCCAGAGAGAGTGCCCATGAAGAGGGGCCTTTCCTCCAGGTTGCTGCCATTTCAGGCTGCTCTGAGGACAAATGGACCTTTAAGTGCCACTTAATTGCAGCACGCAGGAGCAGCTGGCCCCGCATTCCACTCACCTCTCCTTGGGGGTTGCCTGGGAGGAAACGGATTCGCGGCGGTTGAGAGGTGACCAGGGCCCTGTTAAAATGGCAACGCACCGCCTCTGGTCCATCCACCAGCCCATAATAGCAGTGCTGGCCCACCCAGCAGCTTGCATGTTGAGCACACGTGTGGCCACCCCCATGGGTGAGAACAGCAGGCACAACACAGCCACCAATGAATTATTTATTCCGTACATTGTTAGCACAGCAGAGAGAGTAACCGTGTCTCCAGGCTTCAATTAAAATATCAAGGCGCCTGCACCGTCTGCCCGGCCACATGCCCAGCTCCCACCGACACTGGCAGGATAGCACCTCCTGGGGAGCTATAGCGCCCCCAAGGCCGGCTCTACTGCCCCCTCCTCTGCTTCCCAACAGTCAAGTCCTGTTTCAGCACCATGGACAGTAGCCTCCAGGCTCCTCTAGGGATCTGCCCCTGAGACACCCCAGCACACTTTTCAGGGCTCTAAAAGACCATTTAGTAAATCGATGACCTGAAAGAGCCTTTCCAGCTCCCCAAAGCGGCCCTGGGACAAGCCTTGGTGGGTTCTTAGCCTAACTCCCATTCTCCATCCACTCCCAGCACACCCCTACAATCCTACAGCACATGGCTGGAAGGCAGGAGCTCAAGGCCCTCACCTCAGCTCCTCCCCAGGCTCCTTGACAACTCTAGGCAGATCACCCCGCCTCCCTGGGCTCCAATTTTTTCACTCGGAAAATGCAAAGGACGGTGGCCAGGCTGTGACCTCAGGGATTGTCACAACCAATGGAAAGGGATTTTGACAAGGGACTTTGACAAAGCCAGAAGAGGGCTTTAATTTCATACGGGTGGGTTTCTTCAGCCTTCCCACCCCATCCCAACCTGGAAAACCCTGATTCTAGGGCACAGGCTCAGGATGAAGAAAAAGCTGACAGATCCTTCAGGAGCTGGCTGGGTCACAAGCTAACTAGGTCACCCACGAGATTTAATTCAACAACCCCCGGACTAGAATATGAGGCCGAGTGAAATCAAAGTGGGCGAGCTGAAAAAGAGCAAGAAATTCCAAACACATGCCGCTGAGAACTGTGGAATGAGCAGAGGCTTCAGGGATAGGCAGTGCTGCAGGCCTCCACTGCTTTCTGCACAAGCCTCAGTTTCCTCACCTGTAGAACAGGGCCAGTGCGACGGACTTCCTAGCCAGTGACTTACATTAGATAACCTATGTGAAACTCCTGATACAGGGCCAGGCACATAAATTCAACTATTCATTTTATGAAGCACCTGTCAGGTTCCAGGCCCTGGAGATAGAGCAGACAAGAAAAGGGACACAACCGTGCCCTGAAGAGCTGACATCCAAGTGACCAATGCTGTTATCCATCAGGGTGTCAGGAGAGGTGGCATTCAAGATGGGCCTTTGAAGCACAGGTGGAATTTCCAAAGCAAAAAACAATGTGGCGGGAATATAATCCCTTTAGAGAAATGTTTGGCAGCTTCTCCTAAATCTAATCATTCATGCAGCCAACGAGCCAGCAATCGTATCTACTCATATTTATATGTATAATATAAATGAGCACTAATGTCCACTAAAAGACATGTACGCAAATGTTCAGAAGAGCTTTATTCCTAATAGCCAAACACTGAACTCAGCCCAGATGTCCAGCAGCAGCAGGATGGGTAAATGAATGCTGAACTACACAAACAATGACACAGTGGAATAGTGCAGAGCAATGAAAAAGAGCAAATCATCAAAATACCCAACCACATGGGGGAATCTCACAGGTAATGTGAGTGAAAGAAGCCACGCACAAAAGACTGACTGTATGACTCTGGTTGTGTGAAGCTCAAAACCAGACAAAACTAATCTATGGGGGCTTCCCTGGTGGCACAGTGGTTGAGAGTCCGCCTGCCAATGCAGGGGACGCGGGTTCGTGTCCCGGTCCGGGAAGATCCCACATGCCGCAGAGCAGCTGGGCCTGTGAGCCATGGCCGCTGAGCCTGCGCGTCCGGAGCCTGTGCTCCGCAATGGGGGAGGCCACAACAGTGAGAGGCCCGCGTACTGAAAAAAGAAACAAAAAACAAAAAACTAATCTATACTTTTAGAAATCAGGCTACCAACTAGCCTTGGGGACGGAGGGATGTGGACTGGGAGGGGCTCAAGAGAATGTTCTAGGGAACTGAAAATGTTCTATATCTTAATTTATAAAAGCTCATCAAGTAATGCCCTCGAAATTTGTGTACTTTACCGTGTATAAGTTATACTTCAATTATTTTTTATGTAAAGAAAAGGCAGAGAGAGCATTCTTCAGGGGCTGAGGGGACATCAGAAGCAGAGGTTAGCAGATTGGACACTGCAAGGGGTGTGGTCAGGGAATGACCCTGGGGAACTGGACTGGAGCTGGCAGGGGCTGGAGGGAGAGCTGGAGTTGAGGTGCACGAGATGGGTACCAAGGCAAGGCCACCCTGGGAGCCCTGGGGCTCCTGCCTCCTTCTCCCAGACCCCTCCTGCCATGCATCCCTCCTGCCCACAGCAAATGGTGCAAGTGAGGTCATCTCCCCTCCCTGCTGGACTGGCCCCCTGTCCACACCCTCCCTCAGCCACCATGCTGGATTGCAATCCTGGAGCTGAATTTCCTGGGCTTTGGGGGCTTTCCTCCTGAGGAGGAATCAAGTGAAGCCACAGTCCCCCGGCCTCAGGCCGGCAGAGTCCAGCTGGGCACCTCTCCCCACTCCCGTGCTCTATGCTCATAGCATCATGGAGGACACCTGGTTCTGCCTCCTACGCTGCACCTGCCACATCCACCTTTCCACCCACCCCCAAAGGGAGCACCTGAACACCTGTCACTCCCAGGATAACCGCTCCAATTAGGTAGGGCCCTGCCACCTCCTGCTCCCAGCACCCAGCACCCCAGCCTTCACTGCCACGACTCTTTGTGGAGGGAGAGCCCCCTGGACGTGCACAGACACGGCCGAGGAAGCGGCTCAGAAACCTCACACCCCACCAGCCACCAGTGAGACATGACACGAGCCCACTCGCTCCTCTGGGCAGCTCCTGAGCTGAGGCCCAGGGGCCAGCCCGGCCCTACCTCCCACGATCCACTACACGAGGCTGCACGGGGGCCAAGTCAGAATCAGCCACAGGACCTCCTCTGGGGCCACGGCCCCGGCCACGGGGCGCCACCGAGTCCAGCTGTCACCCCTTGCTGGCAAGAGTACAAGAAATTATAAACACGCTTGCCCTTTGCCCCAGCACGTGTCTGCAGGAATTCACCCTACAGAGACCTGCGGAGTGGCCAATCACAAAGTTACCCATCGCAGCTCTTTGTTAAAGCACGAGATCAGGAACCACCAAGTGTCCGTCCTGAGGAGACAGGAAGCAGGCAGTCCTGGGGACCACACAAAGCCCTTTTGTGCCGACAGAGGTGAACCCCAAGAGCACTGCAAGCTCACCCAGCAGGGGCTGCGGATGTGTGAAAATGGAGGGGGAGAACACACGTGTGCAGCCCCCCCCACGTGCTGGTGAATGTTGCCTGGAGTGTGTGACACGGCAGCCACGCCCAGGCGAGAGCTCTCTGGAAGGCACGCAGGGAGCGGTGGCTGCCTCCAGGCTGTACTCCAGGGGCTGGGGTACGTCCTCCGGCTCCTTTGAACACCCAGGGGAAGGTCTGAGGCACTCACGCAGTAATGCTGTCACTGAAAAGGAGGCCGTGTCTACGGTGCTCCAGGTCCCCCAGCGGCCAGACAAAAGGCTCATTCCGGAGAGAGAAGCATCTTTAAAGGAGACCCTGTCAAGTCCCCAAACACACGCACCCTCTCTCCCCCACCACCAACTGAAATGCTTGAGAGAGGGGTCAGGACTCAAGGCCGGGAGAGCCCAGCACAGGTGGTGGGGGAGCCCCAGTCTGATGTTGGGAGGCTAGAGGAGGGGTTCCTGGTCCAGGCTGAGCGGCCAGGCCCAGGTGGGAATGGGGGCAGGGAAGGCAGGTGAGGGGGCTACTCTCCTCTTACTGAGTTTGTTGTACTTTCCTAATTGATTTTGTCACCGGGATACTTAGGACCATCTTAGAAACCACTTAAGCAATTTAAAATAATCAAAGTACTTAGAAGGCACTTAACGTTTCCTCACACTTCAGGCTTCCCATAAACCCCTTCCAGCTTCGACCCAAGGCCATCCTGCTGTCTAGAGCGACCCCTGTGGGGAAGGCGGCCGCCTGGTCAGGCCCAGCTCCTGCAGCCCCAGGCAGGTGGGAGAGCCAGGCCCCCACAAGCACACCAGGCTCCCTCTCTCTCTCACTCCCCCGCCCCCGCCTCTCTCTCTCTCATCACCTCGCCCCAGCCCAGGCCCCCTGAACAGGTGGCAAGTGGAAAGGTCAATTGGAATATAAAGCAGAATTTTCCTTTTCATTTCCAACATGTCTTGGTCATAAAAATGCTAGTTTAGTAATTCAGGGGAAACCGAAAAGTACACAGTTCAAACCGGGCTTGGCAGGGGGAAGTAAAGTGGGCTTAGCCCTGCGGCCTGTGAGCCCCACCCATGCGGCAGGCACAGCTCCCTCATCCAACTCCTGGTCCCAAGGATGGCAGGCTCCCTGATTTGTCTTTCTGTCTGTATCCAGGCCGGGCACCAAGAGAGGTCCAACCCAGTCCTGCCCTCAATGTGCATATGAACTCTGGGGAGACCCAAGAATGCCACACGAGAAACCCCATGTACCCCAGGATTTCAGACCTTGGAGGGTCAGGAAGGTCTTGGATGTTGAGTCAGGGCTTGGGGGAGGAGCCCGACTCTGCCCGTCAGGCATCAAGGAGGACATTCCAGGAGGAGGGCATGGCCCAGGCAAAGGCGGGGAGGCCCACGATCAGGGGAGGCCACGGGTGGTCAGCCTGAACCTGAGGAGTAAGCTCGTCGCTCCTTCTGCAGGAAAGGCTCCAGGTAAAGGACAGGGGTCAGAGCCCACCTAATCCAACGCCCTCGGCTCATAGAGAGGGCAGCCAACCCACCCAAGGTCACACAGTGAGTCAGCAGCAGAGCCAGGCCCAGAGCGCAGGTCCCTAAGCTATGGGAGACTTCTGGTAAGGGGACCCTCAGCCTTCCCCAAGGGAGGAGCCGGAGATCACCCTACCATCCCCCACACCTAACTGGGAGGGTCGGGAGGACCCCAGGACCATCACACAGGGGGACTCGGGTACACTCACCAGAGTCATTCCTATGCCCAAAGCCAGCAACCTGCCCCTCCGCCCCACAGAGCCCCCCACCCTTCACGGCCCAGACCACATGCCTCCTCGAAGGCCCCTTGGATACTCTGTCAGCAAGAGATGAGGACAAATATTATTGACCCTACTGTGCGCCCAGCCTGCCACCTGCTTCCCATTCTTATTCTGCATCCACACCCTGAAAGGTGCATGTGATTCTGCCCATTTTATAGATGAGATGGTGAGGTCCAGAGAGGCCCAGTGACCTGGGGCCAGGATCTGAGTGACCTACTGTGTGGCTGCCCCCCCATGGCCAGGCACTCAGCCAATATCGAGTCCCATGCCAGGCACTGCCCTGAGCTCTTTCTGTGTAATCCTCATGTAATCCTCACAAGGCCCTATGATGTGGGGGCTACAAGCGTCCCCAGTTTTACAGACAAGGAAACTGAGGCACAGAGAGGGGCCTCCCAGGTAATAATGGCAGAGCAGGGGTATGAACCAGGCCATCTGGCCCAGGGCCCACGCTTCGACCACTGAAAGCTACTGCCCCTTAGGGTCCCCGTCTGCCTCCCTCCTGTATCCAGCTCTGTTCATCCTCAGGTCAGGGAGCGGGGAGCAGCGAAATGAAGGGGGAGGAGTTAGAAGAGGTACAGGGGGCTTGGGAGGGGGAGGCCAGAGGCCAGCACGGGGAGAGCCAGGAGAAAGAACTAGCCTCTCACATGGGCTCTACCCTTACATCTCCTCCCCATCACCTCTGTGGCTTCACAAGGACTGGTCAAGAACCACCTACCTATGTTACAGGTGAGGAAACTGAAGGCCTGAGAGGCCCAGTGACTTGCCCAAGGTCACCAGAATCCTGGTAACCCTCCTCCCCCAATACCCTCTGCAGCTAGAAGGAGCAGCTGTGGGTTTTGGAGCCCCCTTGGTCCTCCTCCCCCTGGCCCCAGGGCTGTCTGGGTCCTCCCTCTTGAGCTCCTGGGTCAAGTCAGCAACCAAGCACAGTCCTGCCCCAGGGCCTTTGCACTTGCTGTTCCCTCTACCTGGAAAACTCTTCCTCCAGATATTCGTAGGGCGACCTCCTTCACTCGACTCAAGTTTATGCACAAATGTCCCCCTTCAAAAAGTCCACCTCCAACCATCCTGTCTAAGTTGGCACCCCCACCCACCATGGCTTTCTAGCCACCTCCTTGCTTTGTCCTACAAGGAAGTGCTCTCCCGTGACAATTATACGTTTATGTGTTTTACCTGTTCACTGCCTGCCTTCCCTTCAAACGTGGAAGCCTACAAGGGCCAGGCCTCCATCTGCTTTGTTGCCTGCTTTGTAAGGTTGCTTAGCGTGGCGGCTCTCCACCTGGGGTTGCACGTGAGTATCACCCGGGGAGCCCAGGCCCCATCTCACATCAATCAAATCCAAAATCCTGGGGTGGGGCTCGGATACCCAGGAATTTTAAACTCCCCAGCTGATTCCAATGTGTAGCCAGTTGGAGGCCACAGCTCTAGCAGGGCGAGGCCCAGAGGAGATGTTCAAGACACACTTGGTGAGTGAACGAATGAATGGATTCTTACAGATGGGCCAACCAAGGTCCAGGTGGGGGACAGCGAGCCAGAAACCAGCAGTCATGACCTTGAGCTTCCCCAGGCTCAGCCCCACCTCGGCCCCTCCACAATGTCACACACCTTGCCCAGGGGCCCTGTCAGCCCTACCCAGGCTCCAGGAGCCCACCAGGCCTCCCTCCAGGGCATCTCCAGGAAGTCTACCCAGAGGCCCCCCAAAGGCCTCCACTCTCTCCTTTTCATTCCTAGTAATGAGCCTGTTTGCCAGTCCAGTGATCAGAGCTGAAACCCTGTTGCTTCCACTCCCAAATTTCCCATGTTCAGAGAGGTCCTGCAACCCGAAGGTACACATCAGAGGAAGTGGGCTTGAGAGGGCTGCGGGGTGGGCGGGGGCACTCGCTGGGGAAGCCAGAGGGGACAGGAATACCGGGACGCCAAGGAGGACTCAGAGCATCCACCCAGCGGCCAGCTGAGCCTCCCAGCAGGTGTGCAAATACAGACCCAGCCCCAAGGCTCCTCACCACTGGAGGCCCAGGAAGCCAATGCTCCCCAGGTGACTATGATGAGCTGCCAGGCTTGAGAACCACCAGGCGATGCAACCTGTACCCCAGTGCCCCACCCACAGGGAAGGACTTGCCGGAAGCACAGAGAGAATTGGCAACTCAGTGGTCAGGGCTGTTCCCCTCCCCTCACCTCCCTCCCCACTCTGTTTAGATGCTGGTCTGACCCTGGGTCTTGAGGCCCCCTCCCCAGACTCCCACCACGAAGGGACACCTAGGGTTTGGGGGAAAGAGAAATGCTGTAAAAGCAGAGGGAGGGCTGCGTGGTCCTCACCTCAGGAGAACGGGCCCTGACAGTCACCCTCAGCAAGACCACTTCCTACACCTCCTCCGCTCCTCCCCGACCCCCTCTCACACCTTAATGTCTATCCAACCTGTTCTCGTAACACCGGCAACCCCTAAGCACCGCTAAAGGCTTTGCGTACTTTATCGCTGCTGCCTAATGAGTATCATCACACTCCTTCTTACAGATACAGAAACTGAGACTCAGAAAGGCCACACAGTGAGTATTGGGCCAGATCTCACCCAAGACTATCTGATGACCAAGAGAGAGGAGAGCAGAGGGATAAAAAGGGTAGATTCAGGGTCAAACAGCCTGGGCTCATATGCCAGCTCCACCACTTACTAGCTGTGTGACCTTGAGGAATTTGCTTAGCCTCTCTGAGCCTCAGTTCTCCGTCTGTAAAATGGGGATAACCACTGTACACCTACCCCTGGGGGTTGCTGTGAGGACTGGGGCAGACCCTGACACAGGACACATGCCATGTAAATGCTGCGATTATTCTACCCCAACGACCTCTTCAGGAGGGTCCCTCATTCACCCCCGAACATGCACTGAGTGAGCCTTCTTGGGACAAATCTCTAACAACAGCCAATAGTGGGACATGGGGATACCCTTTAACGGGGAACAAAGCATTAAGCGAAAAGAATTCCGTAAGTCAGCAAGGGGCTGGAGGTATTTGGGAGGAGGAAACAGGTGGCCCAGGGGTCACCAAAGTGGTGGGCACTGGTGGCCAGTGGCTGGACCCCATGGTAAAGTGAGCTTACCTACACTTATCCCCACAGCCAGGAGCTCATGCAGGCTCTGCAGACGGGGGCCCCCCTGCTGTCATTGCAGAGTTTGGGGAGACATGGGGGCTGCAAATGGCTCACTCTCCGTGAGTCCCTTCAGCCATGATTTCCTGAGGGCCCCCCATGGACCTGGCATCTGTTGGGATCCTACAGGCGCAACTTAGAGGCCAGCAGGGGTCAGCTGATGGTCTCTGTCTCATCTACTTAATTCCAAGGGCATAGCTCAAGAGCAGTGCTAGACAATATGTAAATGAACAGGCATGGCTGCGCTCCCATAAAACTTTACAGACACTGAAATTTGAATTTCATATAATTTTCCTGTGTCATGACATATTGCTTTTAATTTTTTTTCAACCATTTAAAACACGGAGACCATTCTCAGCTCATGGGCCGTACAAAAACGGGCAGCAGCCCAGAGGGGAAGCCAAGAGAAACATGAAAACAAACAAAGAAATACGGACATGACTACAAACTGTGGTGAGGGTCATGAAGGGGAAGATGGGAAAATAATATAGAATAACTGGGGGATGGAGGGTGGTTCTCTGAAGAGCGTCCACTTAAACTTTAGGTTGAATGAGAAGGATGCAGCCTCAAGGAGTAGGAGGAGAACATTCCAATAGAGACGGGACAGCAGGTGCAAAGGCCCTGTGGTGGGCAAACAGCACAGTGTCTTCAAGGAACATAAAGAAAACAGTAGGACTGGTATGGAGTGCACCCAGGAGAGGCAAAACGATGTGGTCAGAGCACCAGGTAGCACAGGGCCTGTCAGACTGGCAAGCATTTTGGAAGTTTGCGTTTTAATCTAAGAGCAATGCAAAGTCAAGAACAAGTTTAAGCAGGGTGGGGAGCAGGTTGGATTTGGCTTTTAGCAAGGTCGCTCTGTTAGCTGAGCAAAGGCTGGGCTGTGGAAAGGCCTGTCTGGAAGCAGGGAGAGGAGAGAGGTTTCTGCCGGATCCGGGTGAGAGCGCACAAGGTGGGGGTTGAGGAGACTCCAGCACGAGGACGTGTCCTAAAGGAGAGCCTGCAGGATCTGCAGATGGTAGAAAGGCAGAGGTCAAAAATGCCACCACGTCTCTTGGCCTGGGCGCTGCAAGCACAGAGCTGTCTTCAAGGACAGGCAGGCTGTGTGAGAGTGGGTGGACCCTCTTGAAAGTTCCTCCTGGTTGTGCAGTGAAAACACTTTCAAGCAGAACATGGGGTATCAGCTGAGCCACAGAGGTTCCCCAGGAGCCCTGGGCCTGGCACTGAGGGGCAGACAAGCCAAGCACCTGGCAGGCAGCTTTCTCTAAAAGGCACCACAGACCCTTACCAGCACTCACAGCCCCGCGAGGGACAAGCCCTCACAGGCCAGGCTGACGTGGCACAGAGAGCCAATGTCGCCCACCAGTGTCCCTGGCCCGGCCTCTCCTAGGAAGCTGGGCACCTGCCCTCCACCTGCTGGCTGGCATCCCCTCTCCCACCTGCCCCTTCCTGCCCTCTCTCCACTCCACCCCAGTCTTAGTGCTCAAACCCCACTGTGGTGACGGCCAGAAAACCCTCATTACCTGCAAGTTAAGTTGGCCACTCAGTCTCCACACCACAGGGAGACACCTGAGGCCCAGCAGATGGTCGGTCCTCTCCAGGATCAGCCTCAAAGGTCACCATCTGTCCCTGCCCACCCGGCCCAGCCTCTTCCACATCAACGGAGCCTCTCATGCTGACTTAAGGCCCAGCTACAAGCTGTGCAATGACATTTTCTGCAGGCTGACTGTGTGCCAGGCACCAGGCTAGGCCTTTTCTGGACATTAACCCTTAATTCCCACACCAGGCCTAGGAGACCACTGTCATCCCCTTTTTACAAAGGAGGAAACCGACGCACAAACAGGCTAAACGATTTGCCAAGGTGGCGAAAGCTGTCTGGCTCCAGTCTCCAGATGCTTACCCACCATGCTAGGCCACATTCCCATCTTCAAGCCTCAGTTTTTGTTGTTGTTGTTGTTTTTTCTCCACTGCAAAATTAATGAGGGACTCAATGCAATGACTTCTGGATCCTTCTGAGCTCTTACAGGTCAAGGATTGGAAAACTGTTTCCTTCCAGGGCACTTACTATGTTCTTTTTCCCTCCAACAATAACTGCTCTCAGGAAAAGATATTACTGACTCGTTCATACTATGGTGGAAGTGACTGGTATGGTGAGTAGATATGGTGGATATCGTGAGGTAACTCTGGTGGCACAGCGATTCAAACTCAGATCTGACTGGCTTCAGAACCTGGGCTGTCCCCACGACACAGCATTGTAGAGGTCACATCCTCTGCGTTAGGCTCTCCTCTGAAAAGTATTCTTTAGCTCCATCAATATTCCCTTGACTAGGAGAATGGAGCCAAAATGAAAATGAAGGAGTGGGTGGGAACAGGGGAGTAAAGGATATGAGCTGTCAGACCCACAACTTCCCGAAGTCAGGGCTTCTGATCCCTAATGACGGCCTGGGTTTGAGGCCCCACTTCCAACCCAGTTGCTTTGGGCAGGCAGTCTGGAAGGAGTCAGTTCTGGGAGCTGGGACCTGACTCCCAGCCCTGGCCCGTCCCTTAATCAGGGCTCAGTTTCCACAACTGTACGACAGGAAGTTGGCCCCTCCCAGCTCTGGCAGGTGTGAGTTTTGCTCATACCCTGGCCTTGACAGAACCCCATCAGCATTCTCCAGGCAGGAAATTACCCCACGTGCCCCCAAACCCAGAGCTCCTCTCTAAGCTTTGCACAGGAAATCCACCTCACGGAGGAAAGAGAGCTGTAATCACAGCCTCTGGGGGAAGTTCCCAGCAGACCCCACTAATAGCCTTGGCAGGGAGCGGGGCTGGGGCGCAGCAATGCCCTTTGAAACAGACACCTGACACCGCAGCTCCCCTGGCCCCCAAGATGCCCCTCCCTCATCCTTCCCTGCCTGAAGCTCTGCACCTGACCTCCCTCCTCAAAGTTCAACCTTTTTGTCTCTGTAAATGGCTTTTCAGTTTCTGGCCCAGCCTCTCATTTCTACCAGTTTAATTATTGAGGAGCCCTCTTGTCGCCAGCCTGGAACATTAACGCTCTTAAAAGGGACCCAGGGACTTCGGACCATAGCCAGCTGTCTCCTTCTGCCTCTCTCCCCATCTCCCCCACCGCCCGTCCCCTTTCCTTTCCCAACAGGCCCCTTCCGTCCCCCTTCCTTCTCCCCTCCCTAGGCCTCTACCTCCCAGTCCCATCTTGCTCTCGGGGCAGGACAAAACCCAGGCCACGCCACATTCATATGTGACCAGATGGGCAGCTGAAGAGCCCTCGGCTGGTGAGGCCCTTTGGCCCCAGACCCCCTCACCCCACCAGCGACCTTCCCCATCCTGGGAGAGGTCAGCACAGCAGTCACAGCCCACTGCTGTGTGGGGCTTCCAAGAACCCGCTTCAAGGCCTCATGCTGACAGCGACCTTTCTTAGAGCCTTGGCCATGTGTCTGGTGACACCTCTCAGCTCCTTTGATCTTTTCCACCTCCCTATAAAGTGCGTACTGGTTCCCCTCTAGGACATGGTGGGGAAGGACCCTTACCAATGTCATAGCCCCAAGGGCCCAATCACGTTGTTTTATCATCTTTATAAAACACTTTTTAAAAGACACAGACTCACCAAGGTGTTTAATACAAAGCTCAGAAAAGGACACTGCAGCAGCCCCACCTGTAGTCTGGTCTTCTCAAAGGCTAGGGGGCTGTGCCCCACTCAGTCAGGATGACCCAGGTCGCCTCACCTCCCAAGCCCAGGGAAGGCAGGCTGAATTGGTGACACAGCTCACCGAAGCCATCACTAGGCCCTGGGACCACAGAGCCTTGCTCCCCCTCCCCTCTGGGTCTCTACTCCTCACTGCAGAATTGGGCATGTGGAGGGACTGGACCAGTTTCCCATTCCCCAACCATCCCACCAACGAATGTCCACAAGCAACACTGCTCCCCAGCAGTTGTTCAAATTGCCCGCTACAAAGGCAAAGTCTCCTTCAAGTCTCCGGCTTCGGCGTGATTTTGCATCCTTCAGAATGCATCCATTTGTTTTTAAATTAAAATAATGTTTTCATCTGGATCATCAAGCAAAACCAACACTACAGGAAGAAGGCCCCAAGGCAAGGACTGCAGAGCACACGTGGCCCAGACCAGCCTATGGCAAAGTTCCAACCCCACCCCTGCTGTGACAGGACAACTCAACCACCTTTCTTTCCCACCTACCCTCACAGCCAACACAGAGACATTCGCACCGTTCATCCCCACTTCTACCCCGGCCCCCAGAAATGCCCCCCAAGTACTGATGCATCATGGGATTGGGCAAACGTGTTCCAGAAAGGGTCCAGGAGAGACGGCTCCAGCCTCAGCGCTTCCCATCCTGCATGAGGCCAAACAGCCTCTCTCTGTCCACTCCCTAACTCTGGAGCCTTTGAGGAGGCAAGGGGCCGATTCCAGAGGCCAAGAATCTAACACCAGAGCGAAGAAGGGACCCAGAGGCTCCATTTGTGCCACCTTCCTCCTCCCTCACCCTCTTCTCTCTTCCTCTCTCTCTGTCTTTCTGTCTCTCTCTGTATCTCTCTCTCTGTCTCTCTCTCTCTCTCTGTCTCTCTCTCTCTCTCTCTCTCTCTCTCACACACACACACACACACACACACACACACACACACGCACACACAGCAAACGAGGAGGCTCCCAGAGAGAAGCAGGCACATAATTATTGGTAAAATGCTTGTAATGTTTTTCTCTCTACCCAGTAGCTTTCAGTAGTTTTAGCAGCTTAGCGAAGCACTTGGCTCCAATTGAATTGCAAATCAGCAGCTCCTGCCCCAGGAAGAGAGGAAGGGAGGCGGCAAGGAGGGGGCAGGGAGGGATTCCAGAAGGAAGGGGAGAAAGGTGTGCAAGGAAGAGGGGCAGAAGGAAGGTAATGAGCCAGGGAGGCTAAGCTCAGGGCCAAGGGCACCAGAAACAGGGACTGCCCGCTCCTCCAGGCCTTTTCCCGTCCTCATCTCCGTTCACTGCGGTAGCCAACACCTCATCCAAAAAATCAGGACACATCTTCTAACTATAATCCTGAGGTGGAGCGGAAGGGCCATGCGGGGCTTTCTCAGCTACCCGGGAGAAAAACAGATCTTTCTTGGCAATTGCAATTATTGAAAAACAATGTCAAAACAAAAGTCTTGCTTTTTCTCCCTGGCAATCTCCAACATTCCCATTCCCATTCTATGTTTATCTTTTAATCTGTCTACCTTTCTATCTACCTAAATTTCTATTCGTCCATCTGTCTGGGTTTTTTATATTTCTGTCTGCCCATCTCCTCCTCCCTTCTGTTGTTCGCCAGTACTTCCTTTCCCCTCCCGGTTCAGAATTCCCCGCAGAGGAGCAGAGTCGATCAAGGAGCTGCCTGCAGCAGGTGCTGTTTCAGCACCATGGTCAGCACCACGGAGCTGGGTCCCTCCTCACCACAGGTCAGCCCCAAATTCTCAGAGATTGCTCGGGGAGCTGGGAAACACACTCTCTCCCTCGGATTCAGGAGGAGAAGAAGAGAAAGGAGCTGGGCAGGCACTAACCTTGAAGAGACGAAGGATGTTGGCCACCATGATGGAGACCGAACTCCCTGAAGCACCGATGACACCCACCACGCGCTCAGGTTTAGTGATGATGGGCGGGCCGCCGCTGCCACAGCGGACCTCCGTGCCATCCTTCTCAATGAGCGCCTGCACAAAGGTCAGCGACTGCTCCAGGGCATGGGTGTCCCTGGAGCAGGTGTCCAGTATGCGGGCGCCCAACGTGATGTTGGGCAGCAGGTCCGGGTCATTGTTAATGCGATCTAGAGCAAAGAGCATGGCCTCCAGGCGGTGGATGCCCTTTTCCTTCTTGAGTTCTCCGCAGGCCTTGCCCTCTGAGCCCCGGCCGTGCACCGGGAACAGGCCTCCCAGAGTGATGTCACCATCTATGCGGATGGAATTCATTTGAGGGTGGCCTTTGGGCTTCCCCAGGGAGGAAGGCACCCAGGGCCCAGACAGGCTGAGGAGCAGGCAAAGGAGCAGCCGGGCCCACCACCAGCCCCAGCCCCTCTTCCCAGGCATCTCGGAAATCCCTAGAGACCCATGAATGGCAGGCCTCCCTCCTAGCCGTGTGGGCCCCTGGCCCACAGCCTGGGGGAGCAGGGGCAGAGCAGCCCCCACAAGTCTCTCCAGTGCAGCTTCAGCAGCAGGGCGGCTGATGGCAGCCAACAGGCTGAACCATGCTGGTGTTCCTCGCCCCGCAGGCAACGCTCAGTTACGGGCACAGGCCATGCTCCCAGACGGCAGGGAGTGCCTGGGGTGCAGCAAAGCTCTGGGCTTGGTCCCCACGTCCTGCAGGCCTGTTCTTGGTGGGTGACTGTGAAAGGAGGAGAGTGCTCCTAGCTTGGCAGGTCTTGGCATCAAGGGGAAAACAGCTCCAATGCTCTCCTCTTACCAACCTTAAAGAGAGAGAGAGAGAGAGAATCAAGGAGAAGCCCAAAGAAGACGTTAGCAATTCGGATCTCTCATCAGGAGCCTGAGAGCAGGAGATGCTGGAGGTTATAGCCAAAGACTCCACAAATCTCCTGAGCTTGGTTTCCTCCCAGCTGCTGCTCAACTTTGGTCCAAATGGGAGAATTTGAGGCAGAAATTGGGTGGTGTCTGAAGATTTCTTAAGGCCTGTGCCCACTACCATCAGACCCGAGGCCTCAGAGAGCTCTCTCCCCAGGCAACAGCCTGGGAGGCTTGGGCAGAGGAGAGGCCCCTCTCAACACTCACCCACAGGAAGGAGCAGGCAGAAACCGGTCCCACAGGGCACAGCTCATTTCAGAGACGAGGAAACCAAGGCCCAGAGCAGGAGAGCACCTGACCCGAGTCACACAGCGGGCAAGCAGCAGAACGCTGCCTGGAACCCAGCTTTCTGGCTCCCAGCTCTGGAACCAGACACACTTGGGCTCCTTGAGGACTCAGAGACAA
Organism: Stenella coeruleoalba; assembly: GCF_951394435.1. Taxonomy (NCBI): domain Eukaryota; kingdom Metazoa; phylum Chordata; class Mammalia; order Artiodactyla; family Delphinidae; genus Stenella; species Stenella coeruleoalba. The sequence continues at coordinate 41,177,565 of NC_137156.1, read as the reverse complement.
GGAAAGCCAACGAGGCCCAGGAGAAGAAGTCTGGCTGAGAGCTGCTCAGCCTGAAGGCCAGGGAGAAGCTGGGGCTGCCGGGGCTTTGGGGTTCTCCTGCTGAACTGGGGAGGGCTAGGTGGACCCTCCCATTTCCACCCCAGCTGCTCTGCCCCGGCTGGGGGGTGGTGGGGGAGGGGGGCGGGCGGGCGGTCAACCCAACTGAGGCTCATTTTCTCTTGCTGGGCCTCCCTCCCCTCCCCTCCCCTCCCCTCCCCCTCTCTAAGGGTCTTTCTCTCTTAGTTTCCTTTGCTCCTTCTCTCTTCCCCACTTCCTCCCTCTGCGAGTGGGGCTTGGGTTCTGGCCTGAGCTAGTGCACGTTATGATGACGGTCGTTATTATTGTTGTTGTGATTAAATATTTATCTGCAAGGGTGGAGGAGGGAGTACCAGCTCTTCCTCATTCTCATGGCTAATTTGGGCTAATTTCCCCAGGACTTCCTTGTGTGGGCCCAGCCTTCCCTTACCACCAGCAACCTCCCTGCCCTCGACTCAGGAGGCCCCAGGGAGAAAGGCGGAAAGCTGAGCCAGGGCTTGGCTAGGGGGCGACCCCAAGGCCCCCTTCCCCATGGGTTTGTCAAATGAAGACCAGCAGCCACTCACCCGTTCTGTGCCTCAGTTTCCCTAGCCATTTGGAAGAAGAGCTTGTGTTTGGGTTGGGAGGTGTCCCTGGAAATATGGTCCCTCTATCAAGACCAAGTGGTGGTCTCAGAACCACCCATCCCCCACCCCACAGAGGCCCTGACTGCTCCAGGTCTGCACAAGGGGTAGAGGAGGAGAGGGGGCACACCCCAGGACCCAACCTCAGCTCCCGGGTTTCTTCTAAACCCTCACCTCACATCTTACCCCCGCATCAGAATGCTCCCTCCTCCGTTTAGCTCCTCAGAGGCAAAGAGTATGGCTCTTAATTCTCCTCAGCCCCCTCTGCAGGTGAACCAGTAGCCCAGAGGGACCACATAACTCTGCCGAAGTCAAACAGCAAGTCAAGGCGGGTGAGGGCTCAAAGCCAGCCCCAGTCACACTGAGAGAGCCTGGGGAAGCTGGCGGGAAGCCAGGACTCAGTGACCTAGGGCTGGTGTAGTGCTTTGGGGAAGGCTTAAGAGCTGTTAAAATACAAGAGCGGGGCAGCTACACCTGTGTGGACCCCTCATAAGCACTCACCCCTTTGTGTGAGTGAGTTATCAGATCTCTCTCCCAGGGGGCCATGGAGAGTGAGGGGATGGGGGATACTAGCTGCTGAGGCCAGTTCTAGGGGATTCAGAAGAGAAACAGCAGAAGCCTCAGACCACCCTGCAGTCCTGCTGCTGCCCTGCTGGAGGCCACACCTGTCCCCTAGGGAGTCCTCAGTTTCAACATCTGTAAAATGGATGGGCTGGAATAAGACCCAGTCTGGAGGCCATCCTGTCCCTGTGGGAGCATTTCAGTTGTCACAATGATGAGAGTCACCTACTAGCTTGCATCCAGGCAGGGTCAGAGATGGCATGGGCAAGACAGCCCGCACAATGAAACACTGTCTTGTCCAAACGCCAATTGTGCCCCATGGAGAAATAACAGCGAAGGACAACATAGCGCTGTGTGCCAGCCACCACGCAGGTGCTTCTCAGGTGACACTCACATCCCTATGAGCCAGGTGGGATTTTTATCCCCATCACACAGATGACGAAGCTGAGGCACCAAACGTCAAACAGTGACACAGCCCAGGGACACGGAGCTTGGGCAGGCCGCCCGGGCCCTGACCACCCCACCACGCTGGCCCCGAGGGTCTCTCAGGCCCTGCCCAGTTCCCACATCCTAGGAAGTCAGGCTTGGTTTTCTTGAATTTCAAATGGAGGGATTTCTGGCATCAGGACAAGGTGGTGAGCCGAGGCTGCAACAGGGCAGACTCAGGCTGGGAAACCAATGCACAGCAGCTTCTGACAGTCAGGCCCTGCAAAGGCTTCCAGATCCTTCGTGAGGGCTCAACACTGGCTTCTCTTGAAGCCTGAGCACCTCTGGGCTGATCAGTGCCCGCACACAGACACACACAGACACACACACACCATAGGCAGGGCAAGGACAGAGGCCACACAGGGGAAGGAGGCCTCAGTGAGGAGAAAGGCAAATACTTGCAAGATGAGAATCACGACCGCAAGGCCCCGGGCCCTGCCCCAAGCTGCTCAGACACCAGCAAGGCCTCTCTCCATTGGACTGGGTCCCAGCCTGCCTGCAGCGAGTCCCCCCCAGCCCTCAGACCTACCAGGCCTGCCTTTTCCGAGCTTCTCCAAGAGCTGGGCAAACCACCGCCTCTTTCAACCTCCCCTCCTTCCTTTGATCAGCATAACAGGCACCAGGGAAAAGTAAAAATACCTGGGAGTGAAAGGAGCCAGGAGAGCAGAGGCTGGGGGTGGGGCGGACAGGGGGAGCCCGGCTGATCCTCCCTCCCCCACGGGGCACCTCCACCTGCAGGGGAGGGGGGAGCTGGGGGGGTGCTGGGAGCCCTCAGACCACTCCCCCAGGTCCAAAACAGCCAGGAAAGCTCAAACTGGGACAGTTGGGGGGGTCCCGCCCGAGGTGAAATCACCACGATGGCCACCCACCCCCAGATGGGTCTCCTCTCCCGTCCTCAGTCTCCCTTTCCCACCTCCCTCCTCAGCCCCTTACTCACTTCCCTCTGCTGTCCCTGCTAGATCCTTTCTCCAGGGAGAACCCCTTACTCACTTCCCCCTGCTGTCCCTCCTAGATCCTTTCTCCAGGGAGGACAGAACTAGGCAGGAAGGGATGAGGAGCACAGGGTAGAGCAATAGTTCACTGGCCAATGGCATTTTCCAGAACATTCTCCTCAGTGAAAGGGGATGGGGGAGGGGAGGCTGGGGGGAGAGCTGTAGTTCACCCCTCCCTTAGCCCAGCCAGCCCCACCACCTGAGGGTCTCTCAGACGCCCGAGGAACTGGCCAAACCTACCTCAGTGACCCCTTCCAAGTCTTAACAAGCAGGATTCCAAGCTTTTCTCCTGCCTGACCTCAACCCTTCCCTCTCCAGCCAGGGCCTGGGCCATAAAGAACCACAAACCACAAAACAACAACCAGAAGAGAGCTACTGTGACTTAATAAGCTCCAATTTAGTTTTCACTGAGCTGCTTTTTCTTCTCCAAAAGCTAAAGAAATAGAATTCTCCCAAACACGAAATAAAGGGCAGAGTCGGAGGGAGGGACCCTGCACTTTGCTTCCAGGGGTGGGGGCCACAACCAGAGCGGCTCAGTCCCCCCTCCAGCCCTCCGAGGGGACGCTCAGCCTCCTGACTCCTCTGCAGGCCAGCAGGCCAGCCCCTAGGGCTGAGCGGGTGGAACGAGGAAAGCCAGGTCCAGAAAGGACTCCCCGCCTGCCCGGGGTCCCCAGCACACCCTCCTCACATTCCTGAGCCAGGCCTCCGGACCTATGGTGGCCCTTCCCCTCTGCCTGCCCCAGTTTCCTCCAGCACCTACTTCAGCTCTCTTCACCTTGACCTCTGCTGGGCCCAGCCCAGCCCAGGTGCTGGGAGAACTCAGGGACTGTGAATGGAGGAGTGGAGTGGGGTTTGAACCCTCTGAGCTGTTCAGACGCCTCATCGCCCACATCTCACATTTCCACGGAAGGAGGGGCTGGCAGCTCCACTCCCCAAAGGGGACAGTGAGGGAGAACCTGAGGCCTCTTCCCTCCTTTCCTACACCACCCTCACCCCCTTGGGACTGCAGGTCACCTCTAAGGCCCCCCTCTCTCCTGACCCCGGGGACTTGCGCTGGCTGGGCAGAAGTGAGGTTTGCTAGACAGTCTCCTTTCAAATGGACAAAGCCTAACCCAGGAAGCAGGTCATCAGAAGCCCGCTCCACCCCAGCTGCACCAGCAACAAACCTCCACCTGTATGATTTGGGTCCCTAAGGAAAGGGGGTAACCAATTATCTCCCTCAAACCCCAGCAGCACAACCCTCTCCCCACCTGGACCACAACCTGAGGGGATCACGTCATCCTCATCTTGATATCTCTGCATCCCAGCTTGCACGGTGCCTGGCATCCCCCACTGGGGTCTGTGGAAGTGACAATGATCCCTGGGGTCTTTCCACCCTTCTCTCCCAGGTAATCTAGTTCTAGAATAATAGGAAGAGTAGCCCTGCTCCAGGCACTGACCCAGCCCGAGCCATGTTCTAAGAGCAAGAAGGAGGGAAGAGTGGGGGTCTGGACCCCATGCCCCCTTCCCTTCAATTCCCTGAGCTGTTCCAGCTCCCTGGCCTGATCAGGAACCTCTCAAGTTCAGAAACCCCAGACCTCACTTCAAAACCCATCCTCTCCCTGTTCCAAAACAAGGACCTGGTTCAGAAGTGACTGGCTCTGTGCTGGGCATGCGGTGGGTACTGAGAAATGCGTGTGGAAGGAACGAAGGAAGGGATGGAGGACATAATTCCTGAGCTTCATGCCAACGGAAACTAAGAAGGGGGAAACAAACCAGTTGCCCATGCTTCCCTGACCCTTGGATTCCCTCCAGCCTCCTCCCTGTGAGGCTTACCCTTCAAGTGAGCAACTGAGATACTTCTTCTTCCAGGAAGCCTGCCCTGATGATTCTAGTTCCTGTTACCTCCTTCCTCCACAGTCAGTGCCATAAGGCCTCTCTCTGTGTGTTGTTATTGGGCACTGATAAGCCTCGGAGCACGTTAAGGGCCTGGGTGCACAGCACCGCCCTCATCTCGGTGTCCCAGTGCCCAGCCCAAGGCTCAGAATGCAGGAAATTCTCAGTCAACAACCAGACAAAGCCAGGTCCCTGCCCAGAGCCAGCACAGCACCACCCTCACCAGTGTGGAGCCCAGGGCAGGGAGTGGGGGTCTGCAGCAGCATTCCAGGTTCCCGGAGTGGGGCTCAGACCTTGCCCTGAATTCTTACAACCCTCTTGTGTGGGCAGGCATGGAATATAATCCATGACCATTCAGTTATTCAATGTGCCATCCGAATACGTGCTGAGCTCCTGCCGTGTGCCAGACTCCGTTCTGAGCACTGGGGAAACGCTGGAAGTGAAAACAGACACAAACACCTGCCCTGGGAAGCCAACATCCCAGTGGGGGAGTGGCGCAGGAGAGACAATAAATACATCTACACACAGATGGGTGGCACTTCAGGGGATCAAGGGGCTATGAAGACACACAAGGCAGGTAAGGAGAAAGGCAATGACCCAGAGGAGCTTTTTCAGAAAAAGACAGTCAGGGAAGGCTTCTCAGAGGAGGTGGCATTAGAGCAGAGATTAAAAACAGTAAAGGCACGAGCCATGTGTCTGGGAGAAAAACATCCCAGGTAGAGAGAACGGCAAGTGCAAAGGCCCTGGGGTGGGCATATGATTAGCATTCATTGTTCAAGGAACAGCAAGGAGGTCAGCATGACTGGAGGGCAGTGGGAAGGGAGAGAGGCAGGAGAGGAGGTCAGAGCGGGCTCCAAGCATAAGATCAAGCAGGACCTTGTGGGCCATGGTGTGGATGGAGAAAGGAGGGCCCACTGTGAGCACAGCAGACAGGGACTCGGGACTAGAGAAACCAGAGGCTCAAAGGCAGCCACCTGCTAAGGCCACAGCAGCTCCCATCAGTTGCAAGGCAAAGAAAGCACATCTCATTGGCACTGGGTCCCACCAATTCAGCTCAGAAAATGCCCAGCCTTGACCTTCCCCTTCTCCCAGAGCCAGGGGGCCAGCCACCAAGCTCACGCTTGCTCAAGGTCTCCTCCAACCAGCAGCCCCCATGCAGACCCCCAGGCCTCTCCTTCTGGCCCCAACTCACCCCACCCCCACTTGCCAGGACCATCCAGTTTTCCAGCACAACATCCAAGCGGGCAAGTGCCTTTGTTTGCAGCTGTTGCTAATGTGGGCTTCCTGCTAATGCTGTTTCTTCCTCTCTCCTCCTTCTTCCTGTCCCCCCCACTGAACCCCGGCACTGCCCTGGAAACCTGGGGCCCACTGGCTTAGGGAGTCCATGTCCAAACCCTACTGCCTTGCACAGCCACGAACAGAACCACAGCTGTGGGGGAGACTTCCCACCCTAAGGCACCCTGAGGCCAGGCACAAAGAAGGGGCCGTGACATCTGAGAAGCGATCACCGGCCAAAAACTTAAGAATCCAGGTCAAGTCCCCAATCTTTATTTCTATATTCAAATCTAAAAATAACCCTGTAGCGATGAAGTGTTACTAGAAGTCACAGCCCAGCCAGAACACGGGTCCAGAGACTAGTCTGTCCCCCTGAGGGACAGAGGGATGGCTGCGAGGGTTGAGTGTGGGGGACCCAGGGAGGACTCAAACCTCCTGGTCCCGATGCAGGTGGCCCAGCCTGGGACCGCCAGGCAGCTGAGCTCCCCAGGGCGTCATCACAGCCCCTGGGCAGCCAGGGCTTTCTCCAGGAGAAGAGGGAGGCTGCGGGAGACACTACAGCTTGCTCATCAGCATGGCTCGAGCCGAAATGGCACGGCTGTCATTATGGGCTGGCATTTCCCAATTACTGCAGATAATATCTACCTTAATTGAATGGGGTCCAGATAATGGCATTATGCACCGCATTCCCCAATTTATTTAATATACGTGTGTACACATATATTTATGCCTCACTGCTGCCACGAGATTGCTAAACGGTGAGGTTAATTATAAAACATTTCGACGGGAGTCATCAGCTTTCATTTAAGGGTGATTTTTGCTATCCTTGTGGTGCTCGTTTTTCCAAGGAGCCAAGAGAAACTTGGACAGGCGGCTAGAGACTCTCTCTGCCCTGTGGGCTGGGGGGCTGGGGGGCAGGGCTGCAGGGCAGGCTTCATCTTTCCTGAGCGAGTTCCCATTATAAGCCTCCCTTTCAGGAGCAAAGCTCAGGCAGGGAAAGAGAGGTTGGGGGAGCAGAAGGGGGGGCGGTACTGAGGCAGAAGCCCCCAGAGCTTGACTCCAGGACTGGCAGGGAGCAGAAGCCCGCTGGGAAGGCAAAGCTACATGCCTGGGGTTGGGCTGAGAGGCAGCAGGGAGACAGTGGAAGAGAAGCAGAGCAGAGGACAGAGGGAGGCCAGAAGCTGCACAGCCAGGAAAGAAACAGAGCTCCCAGGAGCCAGAGAAAAGGCAGCCTGCACTCCGGCAAGGGGCAAAGGCAGTGAGATCTTGAGATTAATTTTTGATACTCCCCTGCTAACTAGGGCAGAGTGGACACGGAAACAAGCCCTCCCTGCTCTTTCCAGGAGCCGGCACCAGGCTGGGGGTGGGGGGGGAGGACCAGAAAGCTGGTGCCCTCCACTCGGGCCTGCTGCCCACCAGGGGAAGCCCCTCAGCCTCCTCCCTCAGGTTGGCCTGAGCAGCCAGCAGCTCTGCCAGCCCCAGTGAGCAGGGCCAGAGCCCAGATGCCAGCTCCCCCGCGCCTTCTCCAGGTGGCAAAGGCGGCCTCACTCTGCAGAAGTGAGATAACATCCCATCCAGCAGCTGGCGGGCCCAGCTACCCAGGCTGCCAGTGGGGCCTGCCCATTGGAAAATGGGGTGCTAGACTGAGCAGAGGAGGACAGCAGGGGTGGGCAGATGTCTTGGGGTCAGTGGTAATTAGGGGCTGCCGGCCCCACACTTGTCTGGGGGAGAGGATGTATCTAGTGGCTGTAATTATGAAGCTCAGAAGCCCATGGTCCTGGGGCCATCGTTTCCTGCCAGCTGTCCCCCTGCAGTGGAACAGGTTCGGGTGTGGCCAAGCATCCTGGAAGCTGGGCAGGGGACCCCTCAGGAAGCAGGTGGGGGCTGCAGAGCCCCTCTGGTCTGGGCCCGCCCCCGACCCGTCTGGCCAGCACACTGCTCGTCCAGAGGCTTGCTCGCTGACTCTCTCACCTACCTCAGCTGCCTGCCTGCCGCTGTGCAAGGCGCTCCCTCCTGGAGATGTCAAGCCTCCAACAGAATGAAGCCACACAGAGGAAAGTTGGGGGAGGAGAGAGGAGGGAGGTGGGAGGAGCGGCCTGTGCTGGACCACTGAAGCCAAAAAGGCAGCTAAACTCCTGGCCTGCTCCCTCCTCCCCTTCTGCCAGCTCAGGACCTATTTTATGGGATGTGCTGCATGCCCCGCCCCCAACATCCCATACATCTCTCTCCTGAAAATCCACCACCGGTAGAGCTTTCCTTTGGGTTAAGCATTGCCTTCTTCGTCTCTGAATCTCTCTTCACAGCAAATGCCCCTGGGATGGGTAGCCCTAGAAGCGAGCGAGACCTCAGGAGGGAAGAGCTTTTTGATGTTTTTGTCCCTGACAGGTGTGAAGATGTTGACATTTAAGGGAAAGTTGAGGGCTAGAATGACGAAAGTTGGGGGGAGATGAAGACAGTGGTCACCAACTTCACAAGTGGACAGGCATGCCCATCCGGGGCTAAGCAGAGGCTCAGAGGCACCATCCCCAAAGGTTCCCCACCCCATCCCCAGGACAGAACACTAGGGGCTGGGAAGGCCCTCCGGGAAGTGGTCCTCTTGGGGATCAGGGAGAGGGGCAAGGGCTCTGACCCCTACTCCCCGCTGTAGCCTCTTCGGGGGCCCTTGCCACTAGTCCCAGGGCCTGCCCAGGAGAGGAGATAAGCCCCCTGCCCTGTCCGGTGGATGACCACACCCAGGGGCCTCCAGACTGCTCCGTGGGAATTCTCTCTGCCACGTCAGGAGAGGTCATCAGAAAAGCCCCTGCAAGTCCTCACCTCTTCATGGAAGTTCTCCCACCACCTCATGCCCTGAGGCCTCTGAGGCGCAGAGGTGCCCACCCAGAGCCTGGGGCCCAGCCTCCAATGTGGAGCCAGGGAGGAAGCAAGGCAGACCCAGGACACATCCTGGGGAAGAGGCAACGGCAACTAGAACATTCTTCACTTCCACCATGAGCGGGCCCAGGGGTGGGAGGCTGTGGGAACGGGGTGCCCAGTATGGAGACTCTTACAGAGCTGGCCGCCCTGCCAGCCCTCAGCCCCCAACCTCACCCCAGAACGGAGGAGAGGAGGGACTATGAGGCAGACACACACACACACACAATCCTCCCTCCACCGTCATTTGGCTTTCTGCCAGACTGACAGAGGGGCAGACAGACTAACCACGGCTCCAACAGACACGCGGCTTGGGGCACCCCATTAAGCAAGACCAGCTCAGTCCCGCAAAGCAGCTTCTCCCGCACCAGGGGCAGGGAGGGTGACCGGAGTAGGGAAAGAGACAAGGAGCCTCCTCCAAACAGGACCGAAAGTCTGAAGGCGGGGGTGTCACTCGCGGCCTGTGGGAGGGGTCGCTCTTAGGTTCGGGCCTCAGGACTCCCTGCCGCCGCCACTGCCGCCCCGTTTCAGCACAAACAGCGTCAGACCGCCCCGGTGCGGGGGCGCCTCTCGCAGTCGGGGCCTCCCCCTCCCAGCCCCGCCCCCGCGCGGGGAGGGGGCGCTTTCAGCTCCTGAGCGCCGGGGAAAGCCGACCCCGGAGGGACCCCCCAAAACACACACACACACACACACACACACACACACACACGGACACGGACACGGCCCGGCTGCCCGCCCCGCGGCCGCGTAGACGCAAAGGTTCATCAGGGTCCCGGAGAGGGTCGGTCCCGAATATCCGAGAAGCACCTGACCGTGAAGTCCCGGGGCCGCGGGGAGACCCCAGACCCTGGGGTGCCGTCCCATCCCGCCTCCGCCGAGAGCAAGCCTCCGGCGCCGGGGTCGGTCGGAGACGAAGGCGACGCTGGGGCGGCCACGGGAGCGGGATGCGGGGCTGGTGTGGGTCAAGGAGCAGAGGCGCGCGAGGCTGACGCTGCTCTCCCGCCGGGAGACCGTGGGGAACCGGGGCAAAGAACGGCCCGCGCCCCCGCCCGCCCTGTCTCTCCGCAGAGGGGGCGCTCTGATGCCGCCGCCCCCACCTGAGCGCGGGCTCGACCCCCCAGTCGGGGGAACCCGAAACAACCCCAGGCACAGAGACACTTTCCCCCAGGCCCGCGAAAGAGCCACTGCCCTACTGCCTGTCTCGGGGCGGTGGGACCAGCCGGCCCCAGCCCCGAGGGGAGACCCTCTAGCCCGGGTCCCGCGCCCTCCAGCCCCGAAAGCTCCGGTCCGCCGGCCCTCTGGGCAGCCCCGAGCCCGGGAGCTCGTCGGAGGCCACCTCCCCGAGCCCTGGAGTCCCCGCCGCAGCTCGCGCCCCAGAGGCCGGAGGGCACGGTCCCCTCTGCCCGTTCCCCGCGGGCCACAACTCACCGCGCGCCGGCGAGGACTCGGTGGCGCACCCGCCCGCGCCGGGGGCGCAGGGAGGCGGCGGCCGGAGGCTGGCTTTTCGCGGTGGCCGGAGCCCGGGCCGCGGCGGGCGGCTCGAACGCTGCGGTCCGAGCCCGGCGCGGAGCCGCCCGGAGTCCGGGACGCAGCGGGGAGGAGCAGGCGGCCGCCCGGCCCGAGCCGCCTCCAATCGCGCAGCGGTGTGCTGCTGCTCCGGCGAGAGCGAGCCAGCGAGCTAGGGAGCGGCGGGCAGCCCTGCTCCGTCCGCCGCGGAGCCCGACGTCCGAGCCGGAGGGAGAGAGGAGGCGGCTCCGGGGTGCGGGGTCTGGCCGAGGGCTCCGGGCTAGGAAGGGAGTGGAACGTGAGCCGAGCAGCGAGCTCAGCCGGCTGAGATGCGGGCGCCCGGGGGCGCCGCGGCAGCCGCACGGCAGCAGGAAAAAAAGAGAGCGAGCTTGAGAGCGCGCTGGAGAGCGAGCGAGCGAGCAAGCGAGGAAGACGCCGAGAGGGGAGGCTGCGGGAGGGGGCGGGCGCCGGGAGCACGAGGGGGCGAGGGGACCGCAGCCGCTCAGCCCGACGCCCACTCTGCTGCCGCCACACTCGGGAAGGCGCAAGCCCTGCCCGCCAAGTTTGCTCTGCAGGTGCGGCCGAGCGCGCGGCTTCCGCCGGCCTTTTAAAAAGAGAGCACCTGGGAGCCCACCACCGACCCCACACCTCCACCGCCGGAAGGCTGGGGCTTGCCCAGCTTCCCGCCACCCCTCCGCAACAGCCCCGCCTTCTGCTCCCCCTGTCATCACGCCCCACCGGCGTCCTCTCCTGGAAGCCCCCTTTTCCCCCCTCCCCCGGGGCGGATGTCTGCTCCTCGACTCAGAGGACTTGGCAGGGACCCCTCCTGACCCCAAAGGTCGAGGGTCAAGGAACATAGCATCCCGACACACTCCCTGAGAAGTACAGCAAATACAGTGATGCCAAGGGGTCACACTCCTCCCCACCCCCACCCCCATCTTCCCTGAGCATCACTAAGACCCCCACCTTAGGCCAGCTTATCACACATCTGCACCACGCACGTGGCGTGTGCCCCCATGTGGCATGTTCATTTGCACAGCCCACTGCTCCTGGTTTGAGCATATGACACAGGACGGGAGGGGGAGGGGATTCCATTTGCCCCTGGTCACACAGCCTTCAGGAGCCCCTTCCCACTGAAGTCCCTTCCACCCCAGAACTCCACCAGGCTTGGGGAACTCCCACTCCATGGCCACAGCCCACTGGTCTCCCTCCAGCACTGGTCTGCAAAGTTTAACAGGTGGCCTGGCTGGCAGACAGGAGCGAGCCTGGGGGAAAATCCCTTAGCCAGGGAGAAGCTGGAGCCCCAGCTCTCCTCCTCCCCAGGGGGGCTGTGAAAAATCCCAGGAGAGGGCTGGCCTTAGAGAGGAAGAGAGGGAGGGAGACTTGCAGCCCTCTTAGGATTGCAAGAGCATCCCATCCCAGACTGCAGAAGTGTCTTCAGTTAGAGCTGTGACAAGTGACTGTCCTTGTCCCAGGGAGGGTGCTCAGCACAGTGCCAGAGAGCTGGGGGGGGGAGAGTGGCTGACCAGCGGCCTCCCTCCTCCACGTCAGTACCTCAGTCATCCTGGCTGACCTGCAGAGTGCCATCTGGGCTCCACTGTGCCCAGGCCTGGGGGGATTCATGCCCCCCACAGCCCAACCCCTCATTTCCACAGATAATTTCTTCTTCTAGATCAGGGGAATGTCTGGGAGGGCCTGGGAATAGCAGGGCCTGACCCTCCCCTACTCTGCCCTTTCTCCCTCCCTGCTCCTCATCCAATGCCCCAGCACCTTCCCAAAGACCCACTCAGGCACTCCCTCCTCCAGAATTCCAGACACTGCCAGGCCAGAACCATATCTTGTTCACCATGGTTCATCCAGGGCCTGGCACCATGCCTGGCCCTAGTGAAAGCTCAATCACTGTTTGGTGAATGAACACATGTTGGCAAAACATGAACTCTCTTTGTAACTGTCTCATGTGAGAGCCCCAAATACATGTCTCATTTACCCAGTCAGACTGAAGTCTCTGGTGGGAGGGCGGTGATCATGCATTCATTCATGCATTCATTCATCCTTTTTTGTTGTTGTCGTTAATGCAAGCAGCACTGACCGAGATCCTGCTGCATTCCTAGTCCCAGGAATACACAGAGGGCAGCACAGCACCCTGCCCTTGAAGAGAGCACCCTGCCCTTGAAGTGTGCACCCATGGCCGTGCGCACCTCGGCCAGACGCATTTTAGAGAGGCATGAATGAGCTAAGGCCCCCAAAGCTCCCGCTGTCTGCCGGCTCTGCCCAACCGCGTGTGCACTGCTCTGGGCTTACAGGAAACTCAAGTCACTCCTGGAGAGGCCGTGGCCTTGGGAACAGCCTGCCCAGGTTCCAACCAAACCCCGAGCATACCGGGGTCCTCCTGCCCAGGGTCCCTCAGTTTCCCACCTGTACAAAAAGGACCATGATGCTGACCTCAGAGCAGGGCGGCCGGGTTGCTGTGCCACCCAGTTAGGGGTGCTGGGAGGTTCAAGTTCAGCCTGCCTTGGGCTTGACATGGGACACATCCTGTCTTGAGGATGGGTCTGCCTAAAAGATGGGGGTCCTTTGTCTGATTCCTACCAAGGGTCCATAAGGGCCAGAGTCTGGGCCCTACTGGCAAGGCCATCATGAAGAGGGAATGAAATAATGGATGCAGGGCACCCAGTCTTGTGTTTAGGTGCCCAGAAGTGGGAGCCACTGCAGTTTTTAACACAGAATATAGTCCTCAATATCCTTTTGTTGAATAGCCTTTTGTTGAATGAATGAATGAATGGAACTGAACATAAAGGGGCCATGGTTTATCGAGAGCCAAAAGGAGCCCAGCCGCTCTCCCCACCCCCTGGCCCTCAGCATTGCCTGCACTCTGGCCATAATTATCCCACCCCCCACCAGCTGTGTCGCAGAAGCCTGGGTAGGCTATATTTTTCAGGGGTTAAAAAAAGAAACACTGTTGGCTGGCAGATGGCTGAGTTTGTGGACTCGTCCAGTTTGAAGGTCTCAGCCTGAGGCCTAGGTCTTCTGGGCAGCCGTCCTGGGCCCTCCCAGGCCTCCAGGCCTCCAGCCGCAGAGTGGTCAGCCACCCAGCCCTCACCTGTGACCCCCAGCCTGGTCCAGCTGGGACAGATCTTCTCCCTCATGCTGACTCATGGCTGACTTGACTTATCATGGTAACAGACACACAGGGACACACAGACTCACACACACAGACACACCCCCGCCACAGACGTAGAGACACATTCAGATACACATTCACAGAGACACATATGTACACACATACACAGAGACGCACCCACACAGAGATCCTCAGACACAGACATACACACAGACACACTCACACACACCTCCAGAAACATCAGTTGTTGTCCCCTGCCCTGGAGACAAAGGAACTACAGAGCTGCCTCTGTGGGAGAAGAGTGACCACAGGTGACCTCAAGGAATCACATAGCAGGGCCCCAGCGTGGGCCAGCTGCGAGGGCCCAAATTCCAAACTGCTCTTCATCAAGCAGTCCCATTCCCACTCCTCAGAGCTGTTTTCTGACTGGGAGGGGGGCACAGGGCTGAAAGCAGGAGGCCAGGGCCTCAGTGCTAAGGCTGTGTGACCTGGGGGAGTTGCCCAGCCTCTCTGAGCATTGGTTTCCCCATCAGTGACATGAGGGGCTGGGCCGAGTTCTTTCTAAGGATGCTGGGATTTGGTGTTGGGTCTTATTCTGAAATCTTTAAGGAAGTTGACCTGATTGACACTGGTGGGGTCCTCAGGGGGGGATATTCTAATCCACCAGTCCTGCACACATGGGCCTCCCCAGAGAAAAGGAGACACCATCTCAGCACTGATGGACAGATGGCTTCGGGGGGAGAGAAAGAGGCAGGTAGTCCTAGAGGAAAGAATCATAGAAAGTCCTGCACCCGTACTTTATATCATTATGACCTGGAAGTTCTTCCTGAGGTCTGACCTAACTCCCTCCTGCTGCAGCAGATTCTTTCTTCCTGCTCTCATTCTGGCCTCCCTGGCAAGGGAAAACAACTTGCCTGCCTTTTCCCACCCACTGGGTTGGCAACTCAAACTCACCAAGCTGCTCTAGGACTTCTCCATTTCAGAAGATTCCTAATAGGAGAGGGCAATGGTCTTTGAAAATCCTGAAGTTTAGAATTTGTTGAACTAGATCAAAGTGAGCTTGAAGGTGCAGGGGCCTGGGGGGAGCCTGGCAGGCCTGGAGCACCTGAGAAATGGTCCCCATGTGGAGTGAAACCAGTCATCGCCTCAGCCTAGGGGTCTGATGGGTTTCAGTTTTGGTTTCCCCTGAACCAGGCCATGAAATGGAAATTCTCTGATAGGGGAATTTGTTTAAACAATAATTGTCCCCTGGCAGGACATTTCCAGCATGAAGAACTGACTACAAGACAAGGCATGGCCCCAGGCTCTGCAGAGAGTCCTAAGTCACCCTGCAGGCTCAGAGGAGTTGAGGAGAGCTGGGGTGAGAGGTGAGGCCCAGGGTTAAGCACCCTGGGGTAAGTCACCCCTACTTAGCCTCCCAGGGCCACCCCAGCCCCTCTCCTTTGCCCCACAGAGATATTGAGTCTCAAGGACACAGGTACTCAGAAATTGCCCCCAGGCCAGGCTCGGGGACAGGCCAGGGAGTGACTCCCTCCTTTGAGGCTGGTGTGGGTCCAACCTCAGGAATCCTCCCACAACCCCTGGAACTTTCTCAGACCTTTGACTTGGACTAATTAGTTGGCTAAAGCCATCATCCCCTTTCCACAATTCCAAAATCCAACAGCCTCTGAAAACCAGTTTGTCCATAAATTTTAGGCAAAGTCATTTGGCTGCAAAACCTGATGTGAAAGCGAGTCATTGTAACTGTCTTGCTCCCTCGGTGGGAGATACTCTGTTTCACCACAGGAACCTGAGCCAGCGTATTGTTTTGGGGATGCTGCCCCAGGCCCCCTGGCGCTGTTGCAAAATATATCATATTTGTGCCATATTATCTTTCTAAATTCCAAAACGACCTGTAATCATCCCATTTGGACCAAAGTCTTTCCAGGGTCCACAGCACAGCTGTATCTACACCCTCCCAACCCGCCCTGACATGTGGGAAGAGGAGAGAAGCTGGACGGAGCAGAGAGAGCAGATTCTGAACACAGCTCTGCTAAACCCAAGTGCTGGGGACCGGATGCAGGAGCCAGACCAGGTAGGTAAGGATTTAGGGGACAGGGGGCACCAGATTGCTAGAGGGAGGGGATATGAGGAAGGAAAAGCAGGGGAGGCTGTGGCACAGCCCCAGGCTCTTGGGTGGTCAGGGAGGGAGGGGCAGCTGAGGCTGGGAGGTCAGGGCCCTCAGGGGGGCTATCACTTAGACCCTGAAAGAGGAGTAGGATTTGGAAGAGCTGAGTGCTGTGGGGGGGGGGACGGGGAGGGGGAAGGAGGAGGAGGGAGGGGGGTTCCATAGCCTGACTGGGCATCTGAGCCTCCCCGGGCTGAGCCTGTGCCAAGCATGCAGCAGGCGCCCAATAAAGGCTGGCTTGTTAAACGAATGATGACCGACCCCACCCCTCCCAGAGAAGGATACTTCCTCCTCCTTGATTCCACTCTCTCCTCCTCTCTCTTCTCCTCTTTCTCCCTCTTTTTTCTTAAGACTCTGGGTTTTCCAGCCTCTTTGCCATGCTGCAATTTAAAACTACTTATTATCCCTCTCCCTCCATATGTCGGGGGCTGTCAGCTGTGAGCCCAATAGCATTAGAATGGATGTCACAGCCGAGATCAAAATACAATTAACTTTTTAAAGCCCTCCTGCCCCACCCTGGGCCTCATGGCAGGCCTGCTCCTTCCGCTGATGGCAGGGCTCTGGGCGTCAGGAGAGCAGCCAGGTGACGGGGCAGGAGGGGATGCAGTCCAGCTGGCCCAGAGAGGAGGCCTGCAGGAGGCCAGGCAAGGGGACAGGGGTGGGGGGGTGACCTGGAAAGGGGATGTCTTTGCTTCCCCGTGCCCCACCTGCAGTGCCTTCTCCAGGTCCTACCCGTCCTTTCCTTCATGCCCACCACACACCTCCCCGATCGTCACACACGCCACGGAGCACCCCGGCCTCACACACTGTCCACAGCATGCCCCCCACCCTGTGTCCCATGAGCCCCGCCTACATTGAGCCTCAGCTCCCTCCACCAGCAAATGTGGACCATTATGCTGCTGCCACTGGGGGCTCTTCAGGGTTGAAGGGAAAGGATGGGGCTGAGAAGCGCTTTTCAGGTCTAAGGATCCCTATGACTGGAGCCTTAGCTTGTCCTCCAAACGGGCCCCAGGCCCTTGGGTTGGGGCAAAGGCCACACAGCCTGGCTGGCTGGCTGACAACCAGGCTGGGAATCCCCGGCAGGCCCTCCATCATTCCCCACCACACTCCAGCCTTGGCCCTCCTCAGGAACCTCCTGGACAGCATGGAAGGAAGTCCCAGCATTTGCTCCCTGCTAAGGTGGAACCAGACAGCTGGCAGGATAGAAAGCTGGGAAGGACCCCGCAGGACCTCTTGCTAGTGGAGCCTCAAGGAGCATCGATCCCGCCCATGCTGACTCCAAGGCTTTCATCCTCACTGCTAGGTGCCTGCAGCAGCCCCCCGGGGAGAGCCGGGACAGCTGGGCTGACCCAGAAAACATCTCATGGGGGTGTCCTGGTCAGGTCACGGGGCAGGGGTTGCAGGGGCCCTGCCCTGCCCCATCCCCACATCCTCATTTATCCGGAACCCGAGCCCCACACACAGGGGGTGCGGCTTCCTCTAAAGCAGCAGCATTTAGGCAAACAGCCCTCCTGCTCCTCCACCTCGGCTCTCTCTTGCCTCCCATACCCACAAAGACCAGCCATCACCCAGACACCCCCAAAGAGGAGAAAGCAGTGCTGGGAAAGAAAAGCCCACACCCGCCAGCTCCTACCCTCGTGGGCTGCATTTTAATGGCGTTTGACCAGATCGGATGTGCTTTTAATTCCCACCTGGGACATCAGAAGGAGGAGGGGAGAAAGAATCTTTAATTCATCAAACTGAAATATTAATAGAACTCCAACCAGCTGGAGTGGGGTGTGAGGCCCCACAGCTGGAGATACGCGGGGGACAGGCAGAAGCAAGATGGGACAGTGGCTGGGTGGGGAGATAGGGCCTCTCAGCCAGGTGTGCTAACAGGCGGCCACACCCAACCCAGAGAACCAGGGCTTCCCATCCCACCCCATCTGTCCCCCACACCCCACTCCACCCCTACGTCCCCACGCCTGGGCCTCCCCTCTGCCCTCCCCACCTCAGGGATCTGCCCCACCCCTTCAGGGAGCAACCGAGGCCCAGAGATGGGGAGCCACCGGGCCAGGGCTGCACAGCAGTTTCACTGCAGAGCTCAGTCTGACTTCTGACCCTGGCCCCAATTCTGCACAGCCCCAGCTCTGAGCCCCTAGCCCCTTGGCCCATGGCTTCTCTGGCCCCAGCCCCTGGTGGTCACAGGAGGAGTGGGGCTCCTACAGCATGGACTCTGCCCCACCCGGTGTCCCTACCTGCTGGTAGAGCCTGAATTGAATCCCCTTACCAGGGGCAAGGGTTTTCCCACACACTGCAGAGGTCATGGTTGATGGCAGACAGACCCCCTCCCAAAAGCAAGATGTGAGTGGGGAGGAGAGCAGAGCAGGAGAAATCTCAGGAGCACAGAGTAGAAGCCAGGAGCATGAAAGAGCCCCTGTGCTCCTGGGAGGCCAGGGTCAGAGTGCTCAGGACTGCGAGCTGACGCAGGCTGACCCTGGCCCTGTATGCCCGGTTAAGGTGCTCTGTGGTTAAAGGCCGGTGCTTTCTCCACCTGAGCCTCATACACCTGCATCAGCCCCAGCTGAACACTCACCACCGGGGGGGGGGGGGGGGGGGGCCACAGCCAGTCCCTTGACCTCTGTCAGTTTCCTCATGGATCAGGAGGGGATCCCGCAGCGTTGTCCCTATGGATGGTTGGGTGAGATCGTGCATGCAGCTCCTGGCTCCCTCCAGCCTGTGACCCTGGGCCCTCCATCCTCCCTCTCACCTCTGTGGCTGAATCACCTGCCCTTCTCACCCAGAAACCCTCTCCCTGACCTTCAAGGCCCAGCTTAACTATCACCTGGATCCGGAATTCCAGGGCATCCCGTTCACTGGTTTGCCTTCCCCAGACTGGGAGGGGTGATCTTCTACCCACCTCCCATTTCTTCAGTCCAGCTGGTTTAGAGCCTGTGGGGAACAAATGTCACCTGGGTAGACAGGTCGATGGACATACAGACTAAGAGATGTATAGATAGTCCTGACCTCCTCCCCACGACTGCCACCAAAGTTCAGAACTCAGGAAGCATGTGGGAAACGTGAGACAAAAAGAAGACTCAAGAGAGTGGGGACGGTGGCCCCATTTCTCTACCTGCCAGCTCCTGCAGAAGGCTGCATCACTGGCCTGGACAAGCCCCCTGCCCCGGCCTCCTCAGGATGAAGAGCCCATTCGGCCCTGCTCCACCCCAAATATGCGGGGAGATCACCTTTCGGGACGCCCCAGACCGAGAAGGGGCGTGAGGAGCCTCCCTACTGGAGAGCCACAGCGCTGGCCTTCTCCCTTCCCAACCCGCCCGGCTCGGAGCCCCAGCCGCCGCGAGGCTCCCATCGCGGACCAGCAGCGCCGCCCGGTGGTCGGGCGCCCTCACTGCACGCGCTGGCCCGCCCGGGGAGGGTCCGTGCGCGCATCATAGCTGGACCCACGCCCGGGTCTACGCGGCCAGCAGGACTCGGTGCCTCCCCACTTCGAGGCCTGGAGAGACATTCAGATAGAAAGGGTTGTTTTTCACTGGAGTAGATCCTGGGAGGAGGCAGCGGAGGCGGCAGGGGTGTCTATTTCAGGGCTGTTTCCAGGCTGGGCTACCGCCCCCTCCGACTCGATTCGTGCGTGGCTGGGCTCACCTGCGCTGACAGCAGGGATGGAGGGGGCACTACCCCCAAATCCAGAAGGAAGTGGGCTGACCCCGGACAGGAGGCGGCAGGTGAGGGATGTCCTGGATTCCTGGGTGAGAGGAAGGCAGAGTAAGGGAGCTGGAGGCGCAAATAGGAGACGCGTAAGGGGAGCAAGGGGGCGCGCCAGCCGCAGGAAGCTGCACCCTCCAACCTTCCCAGCCGGCTCCGGCCTCTCTCCGCCCAGGTCAACATTTACTGTGCTCTCGCTGTGTGCCTGGCCCCGGTTGCCAACTCTATTGCACATTAGAGTCACCTGGGGGAGCTCCGATGTCCGTCCGCACCTCAGACCAATGAAATCACAAAGTGTTGGAGGGCCCATGTGTAATCATCCCAGCGATGCAACGTGCACGGCGTCTCACTCCCGCGGTGCGGGCATTACAGGCGCAAGTTTGGCTGGCTCTGTCACGAGGTTGCTCCTGTCACTCTCATCACAGCCCTGAGAGGTATATAGACAGTCTGCTCTCCACAGAGGCTCAGAGAGCGGAAAGAGCGCTGGGATTCAGCCCCCTGCGCTGGCGTGCGCAAGCTAAGGCTTCCTCAACTGCAAGAAGTCATCCCTAACAGGCATCATTATTGGCCTAATATGTTTACTGAGAGCACAGCCACGTCCTCCCATGGGCCAAGGACTGGGGACTGAGGAGAGCACTGAGAGAAGAGCACGCCAGGGAAAGAGCTGTTTCCAAATTGGGAAGTGCAGTGTGGGGAGGGGTGTGGGTGGAGAGAGGTGCCCCTGTTTCACACACTGGGGACGACCAAGCCCAAGTGCTAGCAGCCACAGCTACACTCTTTTTTTTTTAATTGAAGTATAGTTGATTTACAATGTTGTGCTAATTACTGCTGTACAGCGAAGTGATTTAGTTATACATATATACATATATACATTCTTTTTTTGGGGGGGGGGCATGCGCTGGGTCTTCATTATGGCTGGCTCTTCCTTGCCCAAGGCATGTGGGATCTTAGTTCTCTGACCAGGCATCGAACCCATGTCCCCTGCATTGGAAGGCGGATTCTTAACCACTGGACCACCAGGGAAGTCACTACATTCTTCTTTTATATATATTCTTTTCCATTATGGTTTCTCATAGGATATTGAATATAGTTCTCTGTGCTCTACAGTAGGACCTTGTTGTTCATGCATTCTATATATAAAAGCTTACATCTGCTAACCCCAACCTCCCACTCCGTCCCTCCCCCAACCCTCTCCCCCTTGGCAACCACCAGTCTGTTCTCTATGTCCGTGAGTCTGTTTCTGTTTCATGGATAAGTTCATTTGTGTCATATTTTAGATTCCACATATAAGTGATATCACATGGTATTTGTTTCTCTTTCTGACTTACTTAGTGTGATAATCTCTAGTTGCACCCATGTTGCTGCAAATGGCATTATTTCCTTCCTGCTTATGGCTGAACAGTATTCCATTGCATATATGTACCACATCTTCTTTATCCATTCCTCTGTCGATGGACATTTAGGTTGCTTCCATGTCTTGTATATCATGAATAGTGCTTCTATGAACATAGGGGTGCATGTATTTTTTGAATTATAGTTTTGTCCAGATATATGCCCAGGAGTGGGATTGCTGGGTCGTATGGTAGTTCTATTTTTAGTTTTCTGAGGAACCTCCATACTGTTTTCCACAGTGGCTGCACCAACTTACATTCCCACCAACTGCACAGCTACACTCTTTTAGACAAGAGGAAGGAGAGGGCTCCCGCGGCCTCTGCTCTATTCCAGGCCCTTTGAAGGAGCTCAGTGAGGAAACTGCAGCACTAACAGCCAGGAATGAGCATCCGTCCCATTTTACAGATGAGAGGACTGAGTTCAGAGAGGTGATGTGCTTTGCCCAAGGGCACTGGGCAAATGATGACTCTCCAAGTCCTACCTGTTCCACCTCCAAAATGGATCCTAAATCTCTACAGCAACGTGGGTGAAACTCACAGACATCCTATTGAGCAAAGGAAGCCAGACCTGAGTATACATGTTGGGTGATTCTGTGTGATTCCATTCACACAAAGTATAAAAACAGGTCACAGTAACCTGTAGCGAGAGAAATCAATTTTGGTTACCCTTGAGGGGGGGCAGTGACCCAAAGGTATGTGAGGGGCCTCTCGGGGTTTGTGTGTTCCATCCTTCATCTGGATGCTAATGACATGGGTGTGTCCATTCTGTGAAAGTGTGTAGTACTTCAGCAAAAATTTCAGTAAATACACAGAATTCTGAATGGGTTGAAACGAGGGCTCCCACGGGCTCCAAAACTCCTTCACCTCTCTAGCTCACATCTGCTTCTCTCTGCAACCCAGCTCCATCCAGTCAGCAGGAAACACGATATTACAGCTCAGAACCTTTGGTTGCGAGCAACAAGATGATTCTGGCCAACTTAAGCAAAAATAAAACAAAGTAACAGGAACTGACTTGACAACTCACATGTAACTTCCCAGTGGTCTCTGCCAGTTCACCAAGAGGACCTGAGCTGGGTTCCAGGTTCCCTTAGATAATGGCAGCTGCTGAAATCCAAATCTCTCCACACATCCTCCCAAAGCCATTGAAAACAACAGGGAGAGTAAATAACACTGCCAGGCCCCCCACCTTCAGCATGACCAGGACACGTTTCTTCTTTTTCTAGGTTTACTAACATTTGTCCCAGAGTTGACCATTCCAGGTCATTTTTTCTAAGTACTTGATAGGCCCTTTTATATATATTTTTAAAATTTTTTGGCCACACCGTGCAGCATGTGGGATCCTAGTTCCCCGACCAGGGATTGAACCCATGCCCCCTGCATTGGAAGCACATAGTCTTAGCCACTGGGCCACCAGGGAAAACCCAATAGGCCCTTTTATTATGTTCATGTCATTTATTTCCAGAAAGTTTCTTTTTTCTGTGGGAAGTTACACTTTTGTGTGATCTTAGTTCTCTTCTATTGTTTTGTTTTTCTGTCTCTGAGCACTCGTTATGTGTATGTTGGACCATCTTTGCTTATATTTAACCATCTCTTTTTCTCTGACACTTCTGACTTTGTGATTGATTTTATTTTTGTTCTCTTGGATTTTTTCATTCCTTTTATGATGTGAATGCCTCTTATGATATTTTCAGTTGAGTACCTTGCAATTTTTTTAATATTTATTTATTTATTTTATTATTTGGCTGCCCTGGGTCTTAGTTGTGGCACGTGGGATCTTTAGTTGTGGCACTCAGGATCTAGTTCCCTGACCAAACCTGGGACCCCTGCACTGGGAGCACAGAGTCTTAACTACAGGACCACCAGGGAAGTCCCGTACCTTGCAATTTAATCTTCACTTGTGAGATGATTTTGACTTTTTCTTCTATTGCTTTCCTGATTTTTGCTAACTCTCATTTCCTGCTTCTCATTTTGGGGTCCATTTTTGTATGATGTCTTAAAATTTCTGATTTACAGTGTTTTCTTCATATCTGCAAAAGCTTGTTTAAGGATATTTAGCACAGGTTGAAGTGTTATGTTAGACTGCCTGGTGGTGGTTTTCTGGAGGAGAATTTTCATCAGCTGAAATGTTTTGATTCTCATTGTCTATTTTTTTTTCTTTGAATGGACGTTGTCTGTTTCTTTCTGTTCATGTTGAATTATCTTCTGTTTCCCTTGATTAGCAATAACAGGCATTTTCAGACAGGATGAGAGGTTTGAGTGACTTATTAGGTTTCTTAGTTCTAGAGCACCCTGTCCTATAGGTAGAGCAAAGTGAAGTTTTTAATAAATCAATGAATGACATGTTTTGTGGGGGGCGGGTTCATATGTCTTTTGATTTAATGACATGATGTGCCCCAGATGTGCTGCAGGAAGTATGCAATGCCATCTCGGTAGTATTCTTGCCAAAAAATGTTGAATCAAATCCTGAGGACACCACCAGACAAACATGGATTGTAGCGTATTCTGCAAGACAACTGGATTCTTCAAAGATAGCAATGTCCTGAAAGACAAAATACATGTGGAGGGTTCTAGAATACTAAAGAATCATGACAAATAAATGCAGGGCATAACCTGGACTGAATCCTGGATTTGTTTAAATAGGTATAAAGGACAACATTGGGGGCTTCCCTGGTGGCGCAGTGGTTGAGAGTCCGCCTGCAGATGCAGGGGACACGGGTTCGTGCCCCGGTCCGGGAAGATCCCACATGCCGCGGAGCGGCTGGGCCCGTGAGCCATGGCCGCTGAGCCTGCGCGTCCGGAGCCTGTGCTCCACAATGGGAGAGGCCACAGCAGTGAGAGGCCCACGTACCGCCAAAAAAAAAAAAAAAAAGGACATCATTGGGACAACCTTAAGTACAGACTGTGTTTTAGGTAAAATTATTGTGTTGACATTGAATTCATGGGGGTTGTGTGTTAGTTTTAAAATATAGCCCCCCAATTCTTGGACACTCCTCCAATCAAGGGATGGGACTCTGTCCTGTCCCTAAATCTGGGCTCTGTGACTCCTTGACTAATATAATAAGGTGGAAGTGATGCTCTGCCAGTGTTTGGTGGGGGCCTGAAGAACCTGGTAGCTTCCATTTCCTGCCCCCTGGGACCCTGACACTGGGAACCCAGCTACCACGCTGTGAGGCCGTCCAGGCAACACAGAGAATCCCCACAGAGGTGTTCTGGCCAACAGTCCCAGCTGAGTCCCAGCTAGCAGACAGTCTCAACCACCAGCCATGGGGATGAGGAACATTAGACGGCTCCAGCCCCAGCCCCCATCTGACTACAACCACAAGAGAGGTCCTGAGAGACAGCCCCCCAGCTGAGCCCAGTCGACCACAAAACCAAGAGAGAAGACTTCCCTGGTAGCGCAGTTGTTGAGAAGCCGCCTGCCAATGCAGGGGACACGGGTTCAAGCCCTAGTGCGGGAAGATCCCACATGCTGCAGAGCAACTAAGCCCGTACACCACAACTACTGAGCCTGCGCTCTAGAGCCCACGAGCCACAACTACTGAAGCCCGTGCGCCTAGAGCCCATGCTCCACAGCAAGAGAAGCCACCATAATGAGAAGCCCACGCACTGCAACAAAGAGCAGCCCCGGCTCGCCACAACTAGAGAAAGGCCATGCACAGCAACGAAGACCTAACGCAGCCATGAATAAATAAATAAATAAATTTATTTATTTTAAAAAAACAAAACAAAACCCAAGAGGGATAATAAAATAATTGTTGTTGTTTTTAGCCTCTAGGTTTTGAGGTGATTGTGCAACAATAGAAAACTGGAAGATGTGATCATGGTATTGTGGTTATGGAAGAGGATGTCCTCATTCTCAGGGGACTTTGCAAAAGGATTTAGGGATGAACTGTTGCAAATGATTCAGAAAGAAAAAAAAGTTGATTGTGTATGTGTGAACAAATGTGGCAAAATCTTACCAGGTGGTGAACCTAAGTGAAGGGAAGAAGACTTTCACTGCACTATTCTTCCAACTTTGCCACTTCTGAAAATTTCCAATGTGCATGTGGTGGGGTGTGGGCATTGAAGAACAGAAAGAGAAGCAGAATTTACTGGAAGCTCCTGGCTTACAGAATTGGAAAAAAAAACAAACAGTGACTAACCAAGTCTCAGGGAGGACAGGAAGCAGGGGCTTCAGGGATCCTCCTTTTGGGGACTTGCTGAGCTCCACCCACCTCACCTCCCTGTGAATTTCTGCACAAGCTCCAAACCCCCAGGAGAGAATCCCATTGGTCCAGCCCAGTTGCTGGGCCTACACCTTTGTCTGCCAGTCCTATCAGACCACAGGCAAGAAGACACTTCCCAAAAGAAAATCAGGAGGCTATCACTTGGGGATGAAGGAAGAAAACACAAATGTTCTCTCCACATGGCCTCAAGAGTTTCTGAATTTGAATTCGTGCTGCTTTCCACATGAGAAAAGGATTGACCACTACTCCTTGGGTCCCAGTTATAAGCAATCCACAGGGAAGGGCTTTATTCTTTTGTCCTGGATCCAGCTGGCTTTGGCCAGTGTTATAGTAATATGCTTGGTCCAGTCTCAGTCAGGTGCCTCCCCTGGATCCCATCACCATGGCCAAGGATTTGAGATCATATAAGAATGTGGCTGCTATACATGTTATGGGGGGAATTTCTAGAGAAGGGGGATTCTGAGCAGGGTAACTCAAGATACCTTGGGGACTTAGAGGAAAGGAACCAGGCTCAGACCCGAGTAAATCAAGGAAGCTGGGGGTGTGGGTTGGGGGAGCTGCCGTCAGGCAGACACCAAGGATGGACTCTTCCAGATCTCAGAGAATCTCATGGTGGTGGGCACTTTGGGGCTGTCTCGCCTGGCCCCTGCCCCACACAGCAGTGGGTGCACATTCAGCCTGACGTGTGTGTGTGTGTTTCCCCCCAGGATCTTGGACAAGAGAAAAAAAGAGATCATAATGTGCCTGGATTGAATATTATGAACCGGCCCGTGGCCTAAGCGGGGAGGAAAATCCCCCATCCATAGAGAAAAAGGAGGAAGAAAGGAGCTCCCTTGCTGCAGCCTGGCCGTGTGCCTCCCTGCTGCTCACCACAGTTCTCCTTTGTGCCAGCTGAAGGGGTCTCTGCTCCTTCCAGCCCAGGTCCTCACCTTTGCAAAGCAAAGAGGGCAAAGCCAAACCAACCAGCTGGGAGGAGTGACTCAGCAGGGTTGAAGTCCAGGGTGGGTGGTGGAAGGTGGGCAGAGAGGAGGGTCTCCACCACCGTCCACCATCCCGCAAAGAACGCAGGACTTGGAGCTGGGACCTGGGGTCCCAGACTCAACCACAAAGTTGGCTTCAGCCCAGTCACTTAAGCTCTCTGAAAAGCAGCTGTCAGGTAGCAGTGGAAACCCCTCTCTCACGGGGCTGCCAAGGGTGGAGTGGGAGGCTGAAGGTAAACCACAGTAATTCCAAAGGACTGAGTGGGATGGGCGGCATCTGGTCCACAGGGCAGGAAACAAGCTGAGAGGGGAAGCCACAGGCCTGAGACCAGGCGACCGGGAGCTCCAGGCCTGCGCAGAGCCCCCTTCCCCCAGCCACACCTCAGCGAGTGTTGGCAGTCAGGAGACGCTCACAGTGCAAGTGTCAGGTTTGGGGGCTGGCTGTCCCTGCTGTTGCAGATGTACACATGCATCTACAGGACTGGAAGCTGCTCCCTCCTCCCCATGAGGGATCTCAGGACAGTAGACGGGACAGCTCTGTCCTCCACTGGCCCCCACGCTGGGCCCTGGAGGACTGTCATCAGTTTCTCCCCAGGTGGGTGCAGCCCCTCTTCTGGCCTTGGAATACTTTCCAACTTGGCCTCTGACCACTCTTGGCCAGCAGAGGGCGCTCTGACAGCCCTTTAGGTCATTTCTCCTTTCCACCCATTCCTTCATTAAGGTGCTGGCAACTGGGGCAGGTGTGATGGGAGGTCGAATAATAACTGACCATTGCCTGAGCACCTGCTGTGGTCCAGGCCCTGTGCTAGACCCTTTCACAAGTTCACGGTCCCTCACAACAACCCCTTCAGGTAAATATTATTACCCCATTTACAGGGGAGGAAACTGAGGATCCGAAAGTTTGTCTTTGGAAGCATTTTCCACCAGGTGGACACACCTGGGCCCACCTTCATTCACTCGGCAAGCTGGAGGCTTAAACTAAAAGCCCTTCCTTACAAACGCAATGGTAAGGGAAACTCACCGACCAAAGAGGCCGTAAACTGTAGAGACCAGGCTTTGGCAGGGGCCCTCTGGGATCCCCTTCACTCTGGCCAGCTGTCCTCAGCTGGTCCCAGGCACAGGGGTCATCCTGGTCCTTCCAGCCTTGCTCTCTCTGGGGCCCTGGGGCCTGAGGCGGCCCACACCGCTGCTTCCTGACCCGGGCCCGCAGCCAGGCCCAGGCTCGGGGCCACCAGGGGAGCCCCGTCTTGTCTCTCTGCCCTGGCCGGGGCCTCAGCCTGCGCTCCAGGTCCAGGGGCTTCGTTCCTCTGGGTCTCCAGGACCCTTTGCTGTCGGCGGAGCCTGGCCTGAGCCTGAGCCCTAGAGAAGGAGGGAGGGAGGGAGGGAGGGGGCATCTGGCCCCATGTCCGGGGGATTCAGTCTAGCAGCCCCTGGGATGGGGCTTCCTGGGTGGGGTTGCCGGCCCAGGAGAGTCCCCTCCAGACGTCAGCAGTGGCCACGCTGTGCCCAGCAAGAGCAGGGCCACTTGCTCCAGGGCCCCTCACCCCTGGATCCTTGTGCTGCCCCCCAGCAAGGGCTCCCGCTGAGCCGGCCGCTGGGGCACAGAATGGGTGCCCTCAGGGAGGCTGCGTTGGTCACTGGGCCCGGAGGCGGCTCAGCTCAGGGGAGCTCTACCACAAAACACTTTGATTTTCGCCCCCAAATCCAGCCTTCAGCCTCTCCTTCCATCCCGTCCCACCATCTTGGCACATCCGGTGCCTTTCTGGTGATTTTCAGACGCAAACAAACCCAGTCCCATCCAGCGGCAACTGAAATTCACCTTGCAGTGGTCACTCCCTTCTTCCGGTCACAGTCCCTGCCAAGGGGCCTGCAGGAGGAGGGGAGAGGTGAGGAGCCGGGGTTCAAAGTCCCCTGCCGTCATCACTTCCTTGGGAGTGTCAAGTCTCCCTGCTGTGCGCCTGATGTCTTGTGCTGGCAGTGCTGGCTCCGCCCCTCCCACCACCCCAGGCTCCACCCCACCTTTGCTGTTGCTGAGGGTCCCTTGCCCAGTGGCCAGCCCTGCCCGGGGAAGAAGAGCAGAATGGCCCTAACCCTCCCTTGGGGTCCGCTGGGCCAAGGGAGACTCAGGCATCCTGGCACTGCCCCACCCGCCCTCTTTCCACTCCTCTTTCCCCTGCTCCCGTGGTCATGGGAGAAGATCAGCCTGGCCACTGAGGAAGCAGATGTGTAGCCAGGGAATGAGACGCCGGGCCCCCCTTCCCACAGGTACCCCCACCCTCATATTTGGTCTTTAGTGCAAGCAACTGAACCCATGCGGGATGGTTTAAGTAGAAAGGAAATTATTGGAGAACGTAAATGGTCTTCTGCTGCAGGAATTACATGGCTGAGGAGAACAGCCCAACTCTGAAAAACATATTTATTTGACATGTGGCTGATCTGACAAGAGATAAGGGATGTCTCCAAGGATACCCCAACCTGGACAAGGGACCAGGGGCTGGCAGGGCTGGGGCAACAGGCAGCTTAATAAATTTCCCTCCATTGCTGAGAAACTGAAGCTCAAGCCAGCCCAGATGGGGAAAGGGCAGTCTTCGGGTCCCTCATTCAAGGTGAGATGAAGTAACCCCAGATCGGTGGTGCTTCTGGTACTAGTAGAAGTGGAAAAGCAAATGCTGTCTGTAGGACTGCTTCCCCGATGCCCACCTAAGGCCCACAAAACTCCTACCAATTTTAAACAAACAATGAACTCACAATTAAAGATCACCGGCACATGGGAGGCAGTTCCTATGTCTGTGAGTCAGCAGAAGAAATGAACTGCAGGTTTAAATCCCAAAGGACTGAAGACGGGAGGTTTTCATATACAAAATATAGAACATATATTTATAAAATACTTAAAGAAATAAAAGGTGCAGTTATAAATAAACCACTCAACAAAAGACAATTAGGAATGAACAGACAGATTTTAAAATAGAATTCAAGGGAATTCCCTGGCGGTCCAGTGACTAGGAGTCCACGCTTTCACTGCCAAGGGCACAGATTCAACCACTGGTCGGGGAACTAAGATCCCACAAGCTGCGGCCAAAAAAAAAAAAAAATTAAAAATTAATTAAATAAATAAATAAAATAGAATTCAAGAAATAAAAATATAATGGTTGAAATTAAAAACCTTATTGAAGGCATATTAGACAGAGCTGAAGAGAGAATTAGTGAGCTCAAGCTATATTCAAACTACCTGGCAAATGGTACCGAGAGGCAAGGAAATAAAGAGTTTGATAGAGATATAGGTAGAACTAAAAAGAAAAGCAAGGATGTGATTAACATAAAAGGACAGTTCCTGAAACACGATTGGAAAAGGAACACGCTGAGGGTCTAGTGTCCATTTTATAATCATTCCATCCATTTTTGTCTTATGCGTTTTCTATACATGTGTTATAGTTTATAATTGTTTAAAAGTTCCAAACAAAACATAGCTGGGAGCGCATACCGCTATCAGTCCTAGAAGACGGACTTCAGAAGGAAGGAAAATGATCACAGGAGAGTCTGAAATGCATGAAGAAATAGCGAGCAAAGCAAATGGTGACCACGTAAAGAACCTCAAACGAACCCTATCATAGAAACCACGGATTTTTTCCCACAATTTTAAAAAAGAAATTTTTAATGCTGGAGCAGCCACAAGGCATGTCAAAGGGCCGCTACAGATAGTATGAATAAGGACCCCGGGAAAGGCTGAGAAGAATCCGAGGTTTTGCCCTACTTGCAAACTAACAAATTAACTGGTCACCGTTTCACAGATGCTGGCAGAGGATGCGAGCGCCCTGGGTCAGAGACAAAGGACTCTAGTACTCAAAGCACAGCGAGTGGCACAAGTTTCATGTTTGCATGTTTCCTCTGGTCCCATGGGTCCCATGGGGCCATGTGCAAGGGCCAAGGTGGGTGCCGAGCACACAGTCTGTAATGACTCTCTCCTGCAGTGTCTCTCACTAAGGATACACATATTCTACAATTCAACTAGAGAAATTCTAGCCGGGCCAAAACCCCCATGGGCTTCTCAGAGGTCTCTCAGAACAATTTTAAGAGGGTCTGATTTGTGGGCCAGGGCCTCACCTGCTGACCTGACTTGCCCAGACCTGCCATGGCCTCACTACTGGGCCTTGTGCCTGTAATGGAGTCTCCTCACTGGCCCTAGTCTCGTAACTGGGCCTCTGTACCGTAGTCTTAACCCAAAGCCCTTCTGGCTTCCTTTCCCATACCTCTGGCAGACATCACTAATCCATCCCAGCACTGGTCCTCGGTCCCTGTCCAGGATCAGATGGCAAAAGGGCTGTGTGACAATGTTTGCAATCAGTGTCACTAACAAAAGATATCCAGAACTCCTTTATACCAGTAAGAAAAAGATAAATAACCTAAAAGAAAAATAGACAAAAGATCTGAATTGACCTTTGAAAGAAGAGAAGCTACCCACAGCCATGAGAAGCTGTTTAGTCTCACTAGTAAGTCGGGAAATGCAAATTCAAACAAGAATGGAAAACCATTTCACACCCAACAGATTGACAAAA
Source organism: Stenella coeruleoalba (assembly GCF_951394435.1). Classification (NCBI taxonomy): domain Eukaryota; kingdom Metazoa; phylum Chordata; class Mammalia; order Artiodactyla; family Delphinidae; genus Stenella; species Stenella coeruleoalba. The sequence continues at coordinate 41,147,122 of NC_137156.1, read as the reverse complement.
ATTAATAGGCCTCATCAGAGCCCGTAAAGAAACTCGAGTTGTATAGTTTGTTCGTGGGAGTGTGAATTGGTGCTACCACTTTGGAGAACGATTTGACGATACTTAGTACAGCTGAAGATGTGTAAACATTATGACCCAGAATTTCCACTTCCAGCTGACAGCTGCAGAGAAACTCTTCTGTGCGTGTACAAGGAGACGTGTTCAGGAAGGTTCTCTGTGCCCGTTGATCATAATCATGAAATACTATTCTTAGCAGGAGGGTACATAAATTGTGGTCGGCATCGGATAAAAGACACGCAGAGGTTACAATGAGTGAATTAGATTTGCATAGATCAGCCCTGATAGATCTCAAAAGCACGATGTTGAGATAAAGCAATTTTCAAAATGATATGTAATATTATGATACCATTTATGTAGAATTTAAAACACAAGACAATACCACATATTGTTTATGGCTATGTAGCTATTTAATAAAAGTTTTTAAATGTGTTTGGGAGTGAAAAAATACTTCAGGGAAGGAAGAAAGAGAGAGGCCGAGGGTAAAAAATATTTGTGTGTGTGTGTGTGTGTGTGTGTGTGTGTGTGTGTGTTCTGAAAAGAAAATAAATCAAAATATTTAAAACAGTATAAACTTGTTGGAGGGTTATAGGTAATTGTTATATCATTTTTTGCACTTTTCTGTGTACTTCAAATAGTTTAAAATTTGTAATTAAAAGCAAAAAAAAGAGTGCTATGATTGTATAGTGATGCCAGGGAGGGCAGGGGGAATGGCACTGAGAGGAGACCGTTTGCATCCCTGCCTGGACTCCCAACTCCCTGACACACCCCTCCCCTGACAGCAATGTCCCAAGGACTCAGCACCCCCTACCTGACCATAGGGCTTGCTGGCGCTGCCTGGATCCCTGGAGATCATTTGTCCCTGGTTTCCTGCTGGAAAACCTACCTCCTCACCTGCTCCCCACATACTCTTACTGGATTCACATCCCACATGGTCACCCCTCTCATCACACAGGGTCCAGCAGAGACCATGGGGTTTAGAGCCAGAAGATCTAGGTTCGAGCAGTACTTCTGCCATATCTTGGCTGTGTGACCCTCCTGAGGGTCGTTCCCAGACTGCCCTCTCCCTCCAACAGGGACCAGAGCAGCCGTGGACATTGATGGTGAGGGTCCTGGGGCCTCCCGGGGAATCCCAAGGGGCCCAGAGTCCCCCGCACTGCTGTCCCGCTGCCTGGCCTGGAGGTGGGGCAGGGCAATGGACAGACACTGCATTGCTGACACCTCAGCTGCCTGGGAGCCGGAGGCCCCAGGGTGAGCAGGGCTGGCCCAGGAAGCTCCTCTCTGTTGCACGGTCACACTCGGGCTTCCAGGTCCCAGACAGTCAGGGCCTGGGCTGCGGTCCCAGCTCTCGCCATATGCCCTCAATAATCAGGAGTGAGAGGACGATGCCATTGCCACGTCTGGCCACAGATGAACATCTGGAACGGCCGTGGGATTCAGCCCGTGGTAAAGAGAGCCATAATGTAAAGCCTGGGGTGATTTTCTCCTCCTGAGCCCCAGGAAGGGTCCTCACCCCCATCTCGGCCTCCCTGGACTGGACACCTCTCAGCGCTTCTTTCCCCAGCTTTCCCGCTGCCACAGGCCTCAGGGGCCCTCAAGCCTTGGTTTTCCCTCAAAAGACAGGAGCAAGGCTTGGGGTTCGTCGCAGTGACACAGCCCAAGAGCCCAAACTGGCTCGACCCCAGCCCCTGCGCCCCCTCCCCGCAGCCCCTTTCGGACCCGGCGCGGCAACGCCGAACACGATCACGAGGTGGCGCCAGGAAACCGCCCGAGACGCCCAAACCCAGACCCGTTCGGGCCACGTTCGTGTTCCTCTCTCTCGTCACACACTGCCGTAGCCTAGTCCCCGCTCAGTCGTTCAGAGGGGAGCAGGCTGGTGGCCAACTGGCCGGAGAGCAGTGGCGGAAGCTGTGCGGCCGCCGGGACATCCTCGTGGAAGGAGCCTAGGGACCGCTTCGATCCAGAGCGACCTGGAGGCTGGACCGCAGCAGCCTTAGCAGGGTCCTGGAGCTGCCCCATCAGGTGCGCAGCACCCCCTCCCTGCAAGGCCCACTGCGGTTAACCTTGCTCCCCCTGGATTGTAAAAGGGAGGGGCCTGGAAGAGAACACGAAGGAGAGATAGAAGACATTGCCATCGGCAGAGCACTTCCTGTGCCCAGCTCTCCCTGTGCCCAGCCCTGGGCCAGCCTTAGTCAGTATCTCTAATCTCCATGGGGATGCTCCCATCACCAGCGAGGGATCACAGCCTGGAGGGATTCCGTGCCTTGCAGGCTAAACAGTTCTTGGTGGTGGGAGGGTGCTGGGAGCTTGCCTGCGTTGGAACTCGTGTCCGCCACCCCACCCCCACCCCAGGCCTCCCCATTCACACCTGGGCGCCTCAACGCCATGGAAGCACCCAGGTGCTGGCCACTGTGCTTGACCAGCCTAGGCACCTGGCCCGTGCCTAACGTGAAGCCCAAACTCCTCCAGCCTGAGGAAGCTGGGTGCCAAGGACAGGCTCCCCATCCCCACGCAGTCCCACCCTAACTGGAGTCACCTCCCTCACACCCCACATCCGGGAAGCAGCATGGAGTCCTGGAAAGATCAGGGGCTTTGGAGCCCCTGCAGACGTGGATGAAAGCTGCTTCCGCACTGATTGACTCTGTGATCTTGGGCAAGTCATCCAGCCTTTCTGGGTCTCACTTTCCTCATCTGTAAAGTGAGCGTGCTCATACCCACCCTGGAGAAACCACATACATGAAAGAAAATTCCCGGGGGGTAGTGGATGCTCAGTAAACTCTGATTATGGGATATTTATTGACCCCTGTTTAGTGCCAGGTCCCCTGTTGGGGTTCAAGGGACCCCAGAGATGAACGAGATGTGACTGCTGATCTCAAGGAATGACTGTTGGGGAAGATAAAATTCATGCTACAAAATTCAGGCAGCATTTTGCCAATTTGAATGTGGAGGCATTCAAATGGTTATTACGTTTCAGACTATAGACGCGCTGCAGATAATAGCAATGGCAGCTACCTATTATTGAGTACCTACTGTGTGCCAGGTTCTTCACCTACATTTATTCAACAGATACGTACTATGGGTCTAGTAGGTGCCGGGTACTCTGTCGGGAGCTGGGGCCCAAGTGTGAGCAGAGCAGTGACCTCCCATGGAGCAGACCGTCTAGTGGGGGACAGATGATAAAGATCATGACACAGATATACTCGTAATTGAGGTAAGAGCCTCAGAGGGACATGTACAGAGTCAGTAGCAAGGAGGGCATGCTGAGGGTGGGGCGGTGGGAGCGTGAGCCCTGATGCAGGCAAGAGGGGGTGTCTTCAGTAACAAACTGTAAAACAGTAAGAAACCACTAAAAGTCGGTCTGCTTTTTATTATCACTGCATACCAGCAATTCTAAACAATGCCCTCCCCTCAAAATTCTTCTGAAGTTTAAGACCTCAACCATTGTTTCAGTTACTGATGACTTTTCATAATATATATGTAAGTTTCAAATTAGCACGTTTTTATAACTTATCCTTTAAGGAGCATTGTATTCCATTTGGAAGTTACTTGGGAGTATTCCCGGTCATTCAGCGCCACGCCCGACACACGGGGACCCAGCTACCCGTGGTCATGTGGACGCAGAATTGTTCATGTTCACTTCAGGGGAAAGTTGTGTCTGGAATCCCCGTTGTACTGTCCTTCTTTTAAACAGTGGGTTTGAAATAAACATTGGTAGCCTAGTCCTATGTGATCATTTGGAGTTTTCATTTGTTTAAAATTTTTCAACTGAGAAGATATTTGAAAGCTGCTAGAATCAATCCTGAAGAAACAGATGTGGACAGGACTGCGGTTCCCATTTATTGTAAAATGGATTTTCTCTGAATTTCTGCCAAAGTTATCCTTATATTTAGGTCTTTCCCTGACTATTCGTGTATCTATTGCTTCATGGGAGAAAAAAACATTTCCAAATAAAAACTAATAGAAATATTCATTGGTCAATTATGATCAAAGATAAATTGACAAATCTGCATAAGCTATTTCTCAAACACGAATAGGCAAAGATAATTTTGACAAAGTCATTGACAGATTTGCAGAAGGTTGGTAAGCGGAAAGCGTAATGTTATTCATTACTGCCATCGATATAGGTATTACTTTTTTATTTCTTTTTCGTGTGTCTAATCACTTTAATAAATATATTTTTCAACATTTGTCAGTTAAAGTACAGGAAGGCTGTGAATTACAAAGAATATTTTAGATGATTTCCTTAAATGTGCCCAAAATAACTGCATTTTTGCAGAATGTCCTACAAAGATGCAGCACAAAAACAACCATCAGATCAAACTAAGATATATTTCTGATTGCGAAGTTTGCCACTCCAGCAAAGAAAAGGCTATTATTAAATTCTAAGAAAGTACCATTTCCTGAGTTGTTAAACAGCATTAAAATGATCACAAATACCAATTTCCAGTTACTTTTAGATTGCTAGACATGCTTTTCATCAAAAGTTTAAAAGTGTTACACAGTAAGACGTATCTGAAATAAAAAACAAAGAAAAAATGCATTCACATGTAAAGATATACCTTTGCTCAATAAGTCATATTTATACATTTAGTTTTTACATATATGATATTCTTAACTTATACACCAAGAATTCTAGGGAGAAACAATAAGGGAGATTATAAACACCAACTCAATCAATAACCCTCAGAACTCCGTAAGTTCATAATTTTAAGGTGAAAATCCAAAATTCTAGTAGGCTACCATCTGAATATATTTTTGTTATCTGAAGCTAAAAATGCATATAAATTTTCAGGAATAATTGATATCTTTCTCAGGTTACTTGGAATCTGATGATGGTGCACATATGTGAATGAATGAACCAATACGTCCTTAACCCACCAGTATTTTTTCTCCAGTCTGCAGACAATCAACCATGAAAAGTATGGCGTAGATGATGGGATGATACTGTACCTGATTAGCTCTGGAGGTGGTCATGGGATCCGACGGAGAGGACTTGGTGGTAGTTGGGGAAGATAGCAATGTTTGTTTGATGCAGTCGGGTTAACAGTGGTCTGGGGTTGTAGAATGCTGACTGGTTCTGTCTTGGCCACATTTGGGGGCATTTCTCGAATTTTTTCTGCAGTGAATCCATGAACGGCATTCAGTGCTTCAGCTGTTCCCTGGATCAAGCACACTCGTTCAGTAGTACCTGCTGGTCTTGGAGGGTCTCCTGAGGAGGAGGGGGGCAGCCGTGGCTTGCTGTGGGGACAAGGACACAGGTGGCGGAGGTACTGGGGAATATTCTTTGGCATGAACTCTTCTGGAAGCCAAGACCTGGCCCCACCCCTTTATTTCTTTTTTTACTATAATATTTGTTTCACTTTATTTCTCACCATGATGATTATATATATGAAACTCAATAAAAGAAATTTTTCACTGCATGTTTTATTGGCCACAATTACTATAGTGATTCATGATTATTATTGAAAGCAATGTATAGAGAAGGGGTATTTTTTTTTAATTAACTATTTGCTCTGGGTACTGAATACTCTAGGTATGTCACTGCAGTAAGGGAAGGCCAGGAAAAGGTGCTCCAGGCAGAGAGGAGAACATGTGCAAAGGCCCTGAGTCAGGGCAGACTTTGGTGTGTAAGAGAAACTCAACAGCAGTATTGTGGGTAGAGTGGAATGAACAAAGGGAAGGACCACAAGCTGAGACTCCAGAGGCAGCAGGAGCCATGTGACTGGGGTGGGATTTGGTTGGACTGTGAGAAAACCCAGAAGTAGTGACTTAAACTAGATCACAGTTTATTTCTGTTTCCCACACGAAAAGCCCAAAGGTAAGCAGATGTGTGCATCAGTGTCAGGGACAAGGCCCATCTGTCTTGTTGCTCCACCAGACTCAGCAGGTGCTTCCTCCTCATGGCCCAACATGGCTGCCTGAGTGTCAGCCATCATGTCTGCATTCTTGTCAGCAGGAAAGAGGCAGGGCAAAGGAAGCCCCACCCCATCTCCACATAAGAACACAACACCAGCCTTCATCCAATTGGCTAGGATTTAAGTGCCCAGCTACAAATAGGGGGTTGTCTTTCTAAAGAAGAAAAGAATGGATAATGGGTGAGGGGCAAGAACCTCTGCCTCACTAGAAAAGAATTTTGGTCTTTATCCTAAAAGCAATGGTGAGCCATTAAAGTTTTTGAGAACAAGAATGGTATGAGCATACCTCCATTTTAAGATGGTAAGGAATGGCTGGAGCGAGCTGAGGTGGCTTGAGGGAGGCAGGAAGAGGCTCCTACAATGATCCAGGCACAGGTTATGGAGGCGGAGTGGATGTGGAAGAAGTAGAGGAAGGTAGCAAAGAGGCCAAGACGGCTGGCTGGCGGGACAGTTACTGAGATTGGCCAGAATGCAAGAGAAGCAAGTTTGTGGGTGATGTCATGAGTTCAGTTTTGGATTGTGATGTTGGAGGTGCTTGTAAGACACCCAAATGGGGGTGTTGGTGGGCAGTTGGATATACAAGTCCAAAGCACAAAGAACGGTCTGAAAGGCAGACAGGAGTGAGGGTGTCTTGGTGAGAAGATGCTATTTAATGCCACAGGCCAGATGGACACACACAGGTACAAATACGAAGGCTAAGCCTGGGAACTCAGCATTGATAGGCTGGGAAGAGAAGGTGGAGAAAGAGGCAGAAAGAGAGACCAGAGATCAGATTAACAGCGGAGGGAGAGGACTCATGGAAGCCAGGGAAATTGAGTAATTGAGGAGAAAGAGGAGGCCTCCCAGCCTAACCTGACCTGCACTGATGCAGAGGCAGGAAAATGATGGGAACCCCTGAGGTCAGGAGTCAGCAGACCTGGAGCTGACACCTCCCTCTCGGGAATGCAATTCCTCATCTATAAAATGAGGCCAAGGCACCAACCGCAGTGTGCAGGCATTATCGCTTCTCCGACACCTTTCCTCCCTGAAAGAACCCCAGTTTTATTGGAGTAGCTATAGCAGAGCCTGCCAGCTGCCCCAATATTTATTCTCCCTTCTTCCGTAGAAATGGAAATTTCAACAGAGCACATGTTTGTCTGGCTAAAGACTACATTTCCCAGCCCCCTTTGCAGTGAGGTGTGGTCATGTGACTACATGAGCTGTGTTAACAGAAGAGGAATCCAGAGCTCAGGGAACCTGAATCTTTTAAAATAGGAATTCAACAAATCTGCCCTTTGATCTGGAGGAAAATACTATTTTTAAAATTTATTTATTTATTTATTTTTGGCTGCCTTTGGTCTTTGTTGCTGCGCACGGGCTTTCTCTAGTTGCATCGAGCGTGAGCTACTCCGTTGCGGTGCACGGGCTTCTCATTGCAGTGGCTTCTCTCATTGCAGGGCGCGGGCTTCAGTAGTTGCAGCGCACGAGCTTAGTTGCTCCGGGGCACATGGGATCTTCCCGGACCAGGGATCAAACTCATGTCCCCTGCATTGGCAGGCAGATTCTGAACCACTGTGCCACCAGGGAAGTCCGAAAACACTATTTTTTAAGGCTATTCACTACACAAACCTCTTTGAGAGATGTGCAAACACACGAGAGGCCCATGGAGAATTGCCTCCCAACATTGCACTTATATTGGGTTTTGAATGAGCAATGGTGTAATTATGGCTGCTGAGACATGAAGATGAATTGTTGGCAGCTTCCAGGAAAGTTCTCTTCTTTGACTGTACATTTGTCATGTCTAAGCATGATGCTTGGTGACAGGCAGCCATCTTGTGACCATGAGGAAAAACATGGCTGACCCCTTGGCAGTGGCAGAGAGATGAAGGTTGAAGACAACCTCTGCCCTGGATGATGCTGTTGAGCCACTCAATTAACCAGCACTGGCACCACTTCACCTTTGATCACCTTGTTACAAGACAGCAAAAATATCTTCATTGTTGAAGCCATTTGAATGAGGTGTCAAGTTGAGGCACCCTGAATCTTGCTCCTGTACGATACACCTGTCTCCCTCTTAGAAGTGTTGTAAGACCGGCCAGTGCAAAAAAGCCCAGGTGGGAAGTGCTTCTGCATGAGAGACAGAGCTGGCCTGATCCAGCTGATGGGGTAAAATAGCTCAGTTAGGGGTTTTCTGTATCTAAAACCATGGAGAATTGGTACCTTGCCTGCCTGACCGCAGAGGACTGAACCAGTTGGCTCACTGGGGTCCCTTCATGTCCCAAGCTCTACGGCTCTGTGATGCCATCTCACTCTGCCCCAGCACAGCTGCTCCTGCATTCCATGGGAGAAGGCTCGAGGGAGAGACCCTTTATTTCTACTAGGGTAGTACCTCGAGGAGAGGGATGGAGGCAGGGGCCATCTCCCCTCAAGCTTCCTGTGGGAACTTATTCTGCCTCACATTCCTCACCAAGGGAAGCCCAGCAGGGCCCGGCCCTCGGAGGGCTAAGTTTTGATGAAGGAGTCTGTACAACCTTGGGGGCTGGGGTTACTCAGAGGGAGTCCGGACCACCAGGGGGCTGGGGGGACCCTGAGGAGGAGCAAAGCTGGGTGACACATTTGGTGGTTTCAGTGTAGCTCAAGGCTGTGGGTGACAGATGGTCTGTCAGATCAGGTCATCAGGACTAATGGGCTGCTCCATTAACCCGCCCATGGAACACGCTGGGTGCAGATTTCAACGGGAGCCTCTGGGACACTGGCTTTCAAGCCAAACACGATTCTAATGGGGAACTTTCATGTACCTTGAACAAACTGATGGAGGGTATTTGGGGGAAAGGCAGGGATTTTATCACCCTTCAAATCCTGAGATGACCCTCCTTCCAATTAACTATAAAAGCAACTCTCTTTTTTTTTTTTTTTTTTTTTTAATTTTAGGCCACGCGGTGCAGCATGTGGGATCTCAGTTCCCCAACCGGGGATCAAACCCATGCTCCCTGCAGGGGAAGCGCGGAGTCTTAACCACTGGACCTCCGGGGAAGTCCCTAAAAGCAACTCTTGAGCACCTAGAGTGTGCAGATGAAAAAGCCACAGCTGCCACCCACGGCTGCGGGGCTACTATTTGCCTCTCACCTCTGGCTTACTTCCTCCACGGCCTTTCCAGAGAACCCCCTCCCCACTCCCACCCCCTGCTCCTTCCTGCTCCCCGTCAGCCGGCCCCCTGGATGCCTCCATCTCAGCTGAGTCAGCCACGCCCCTCACAGCAACTGTTGCAATGTGGATCGTCCCCCCACCACAGGCTGTGCCCAGCACCGTGCCAGGCACAGGGAACAAGGGGGTGGGGGCATGCCCTGAAAAGCACAGGGGCAGGTGAGGCCCATCTGGGAGCTCCCGCCAGGAAAGGCTTGGGGAAGAGATGAACAGAGGGCTGGGCATGGCGGTGGCATGGGGGGTGGCAACAGGGGCACAGGAAGACAGAGGCCAGGTCCTGGGGGCGGGGGTGAAATTCAGCTGGCAAGGCTCCATGGAGGAGGCTTTGAGTCGCTTTGGTGCTGCAGCATGGGCAAGCCCCTGGAGAATTCTGAGCTGGGATAGTAACCAACATAAAGCTTTATTTGGGCAATTATGACGTCGGGCACTAGCTTCAGTATTTCACATGTATTTCCTTCTTCAGTCCTCATGACAACACTTTATAGGATATCAGCATCCCATTTGAGGACTGAGGACTCTGAGGCACCACAACTACTAGGTGGCGAAGCTGGGACGTGAATCGCAGTCTCTCTGGCCCTAGACCCACCAGGAGCTAACATTTAGTGAGCACTTGCTGTGGCCACATACCTTGTAGACAGCATGTCTCTTAATTATCCTGACCATCCTTGTCGGAACTTATCAGAGACCACCATTGTGCTACACTGTCTCTCTCCTCAGCCCCCAGAAGTGGTGTCATCTTTACTTGGGTAAAATTTTCAGCACAGGGTGGGCACAGGGTGGGCCCTCAGCACAGGTCAGCAGCCGGGTGAATGAGCTGCCTTGGAAATGGCTCCTCCAGCCCCATCAAGCCTTCAGGTGACTGCAGCCCTGGCCAGCGTCTTAACTGCAATCTCATGACAGACCTCAAGCTAGAACCACCCAGCTAGGCAGCTCCCAGACCCCTGACTCCCCCTTGCTAAGTTTTGGAGTGACTTCTTACTCATCAATAGGTGACTAATACACACTGCATTCAGGATCCTCCTGGCTGTGTGACTTGGGCATCTTTACCTCTCTGACCACATGCTTCCTCCAGCTCAGACCTCTCTGCTCAACTCCAGCTCAATGCAACCCACAGCCCCCTTTAAATGGTCCCTCCCTCAGACGTGGGAACTTGGCACGTCCTAGATGAATGTCTCTTAAATCTACTTCCCACCACGGTTCAGGCCCTCATTGTCTCTCCCTTCAATTACTAAAACAGTCTCCTCACTGATTCTCCTGCCTTTTGTGTATATGGCTGCAAATAACAAAATCCCAAAATACCAATGGATTAGGGGAGGTAAATTGGGGGCACAGGTGAAATAGGTGAAGGGGATTAAAAGGTACAAAATTCCAGCTATAAAATAAATAAATGGCTGAGATGTAATGTACAACATAGGGAATATAGTCAATAATATTGTAATAACTCTGTATGATGACAGATGGTAATTAGACTTATCGTGGTGTTCATTTCGCAATATATAAAAATGTTGAATCACTATGTTGTACACCAGAAACTAATATAATATTGTATGTCATTTATAATTCAATATAAAAAGATACCAATGGATTCTACTAGACAGAGGTGTATTTCTCTGTCACATTCAAGAAGTCCAGAGGCAGGTAGTGGAGAGTTAGCATGGTGCACCGCAGTGCCAGGAACCCACCTTTTTCTATCTGATTGCTCTGTGGTGTATGGCTTTCATTCTCAAAGTTTCCTCATGGTCTAAAATAGCTGCTTGTTCTCCAGCCATCATATCCACATCCTAGTCATTAGAAAGGAGTAATTGGAGAAAAAGAAAACATCCCTTCCCTTTAAAAATTTTTTGCTCATTTTCCATTGACCACATCTAACAAGGAAGGCAAGGAAACAGTCTATTTTGAGGGTCACCATGTGCTCTGCTAAAAATATAGAAGTTTAGTCCTCAGGAAGAAGGGGAGATCAGGCATGCAGGACAATCAGCACTCTTTGCAGCACCCTCCATGCTGCTGCCTAGTAACAGGGTTTTATTATTACTTTTGTTTGTTTGTTCTTCATTATAAAAATAATATAGCATAGAAAACTGAGGCCCAGAGAGGGGTCACGGGGACTTGGTGGCTGTGCCAGAAGTGACCCTGAGCCTCAGTCCCTCTTGGCTCTGATCTCAGTTTCCTCAGCAGGTATTATTTTATTATTGGTGCAATGAAGCACACAAACATAGAACAAAAGAGCATTCCAGTTTTGACCTAAGATACAAAAGAAATTGAAAACAAATACATATGGTTATATCTTTTAAAATAACAAAGAAGAGTGACCCAAGGAAGCAGACTCTTTCCTGTTTCAATTCTTGGAATCAAGAAAAATTATTACACCGTCTTTTCAGGTTCTATGCCTCAAACCTATAGAATAAAGGCCATTTTCCTTGTAAATATAAAACTTTCATTGTTAGGTGATAGTAATGGGAAACAAAGATAGAATATTGTTTGACTTGCTTAATGTTGTTAAAGATGACATAATCTGAAAAAAATGAACTTGAATTTAAGACTTAGCCTTTAGGATATATGCAGAATGTTAGCAGTGCTGGGAGTGAGTACGAGGGACTTTCCCTGTGGGGTACCATTTGAACCTTACAATAAGGTTTCTGTACCATTCGAACCTTACAATAAGCCAGGATTGCGCACGTAACTGAAAAAAAAGACATTTCAAATAAATAAAATACAGCCTATACTCTCCCTAAATAAAATAAATATGTGCTCATTATACAAAAATACAGAACTATATAAAAAGATAATTTTAATCACTCACAATTTTACCCTTCAGAGAGATCCCCATTGTTAATATTTTGATATGATATCTTCTTCCTATATTTGTATATGTGAGATAGACCAATAGATAGAGAGAGAGAGAGAGAGAGAGAGAGAGAGAGAGAGAGAGAGAGAGAGAGAGATAGACAGACTTTAAAAACTAACTTACGGGGCTTCCCTGGTGGCGCAGTGGTTAAGAATCCGCCTGCCAATACAGGGGACACGGGTTCGATCCCTGGTCCAGGAAGATCCCACATGCTGCAGAGCAACTAAGCCCATGTGCCACAACTACTGAGCCTGCGCTCTAGAGCTCACAAGCCACAGCTACTGGAGCCCGCGCACCTAGAGACCGTGCTCTGCCACAAGAGAAGCCACTGCAATGAGAAGCCTGCACACCGCAACAAAGAGTAGCCCCCGCTTGCCACAACTAGAGAAAGCCCACGTGCAGCAACGAAGACCCAACGCAGCCAAAAATTAATAAATAAATAAATTTGTAAATAAATAAATAATAAAAACAAACTTAGGATCATTCTGAATATAGTTTTTTTCCAAGATTGTATTATGAAAATTTTCACACAGACAGCAAATCTAAAAGAATTGTTCAGTGATCACCCATATCCACCACTAGATTCTCCCATGAACAGTGTACTATGCTTGCTTTATCACATAGTTACCCAAGTGTATATAGTTGGTTTTTCAAATTATCATGCAGTAACAGATACCTCTTTTGGTGTGCATTTCTATTAATTTTACACGTACAGACTCATGTAACCACCATGATCAGTATTCCAAACAGTGCCATCATCCCCAATATACTCCCTCTTGCCATCCCCAGGTAGGCACACCTTCCCCAAGCCCTAGCCCTGAGAACCACTGATCTGTTCTCATCACCATTTTTTGTCTTTTCTAGAATGTCACGTAAATTGGACCGTACAGTCTCAAAGGACATGTGTCCTTTGAAACTGGCTTCTTTCACCCACGTTGTTATTTGTATCAAGAGTTTGTTCCTTCTTACTCCTGAGTTCCCTAAGTGAACCACAGTTCATGTATCCAATCTTCCAATTTGGGTTGCTTCCAGTTTTTGGTGATTGTGAATAGAGCTGCTATCAACATTCTTGTATAGGTGTTTGTGTGAATGTAAGTTTTTGTTTCTCTAGGGTAAATATCTAGGAGTGGGAATGCTGGGTCATTGTTTTCATTTGCACTTACCCAAAGGCTAATGACATTCAGTATCTTTGCATGGGCTTATTTGCCACCTGTATTTACCCTCGGGTGAAGTGTCTGTTCAACTCTTTTGTCTGTTTAAATTTGGTTGGTCATACCTCAAATAGCCAAAGCAATCTTGAGAAAGAAAAACAGAGCTGGAGGTATCAGGTTCCCTGACTTCAGACTATACTACAGGGAAGCTGCTGCATAGCACAGGGAGATCAGCTTGATACTTTGTGACGACCTAGAGGGGTGGGATAGGGAGGGTGGGAGGGAGGCTCAAGAAGGAGGGGATATGGGGATGTATGTATACATATAGCTGATTCACTTTGTTGTACAGCAGAAACTGACACAACATTGTGAAGCAATTATACTCCAATAAAGATATTTTTAAAAGACTATACTACAAAGCTACAGTAATCAACACAGTATGGTATGGCACAAAAACAGAAATATAGATCAATGGTACAGGATAGAAAGCCCAGAGATAAACCCACGCACCTATGGTCACCTAATGACAAAGGAGGCAAGAATATACAATGGAGAGAAGACAGCCTTTTCAATACTTGGTGCTGGGAAAACTGGACAGCTACATGTAAAAGAATGAAATTAGAACATTACCTAACACCATACATAAAACTAAACTCAAAATGGATTAAAGACCTAAATGTAAGACTGGACACTTAGAGGAAAACATAGGAAAAACACTCTTTGACATAAATCACAGCAAGATCTTTTTTGACCCACCTCGTAGACTAAGGAAAATAAAAACAAAAATAAACAAATGGGACCTAATTAAACTTAAAAGCTTTTGCACAATAAAGGAAACCATAAACAAGACGAAAAGATAGCCCTCAGAATGGGAGAAAATATTTTCAAATGAAGCAATGGACAAAGGATTAATCTCCAAAATATACAAACAGGTCATGTAGCTCAGTATCAAAAAAACAAACAATCCAATCCGAAAATGGGCGGAGGACTTCCCTGGTGGCACAGTGGTTAAGAACTCACCTGCCAATGCAGGGGACATGGGTTCGAGACCTGGTCCAGGAAGATCCCACATGCCACGGAGCAACTAAGCCCGTGTGCCACAACTACTGAGGCTGCGCTCATCCCGCGAGCCACAACTACTGAGCCCACGTGCCACAACTACTGAAGTCCACGCACCTAGAGCCCGTGCTCCACAACAAGAGAAGCCACTGCAATGAGAAACTCACACACTGCAACAAAGAGTAGCCCCCGCTTGCTGCAACTAGAGAAAGCCAGCGCACAGCGACGAAGACCCAACACAGCCATAAATAAATAAATAAAATTAATTAATTAAAAAACAAAACAAAACAAAAATGGGCGGAAGACCTAAATAGACATTTCTCCAAAGAAGACATACAGATGGCCGAGAGGTACATGAAAAGATGCTCAACATCACTAATTATTAGAGAAATGCAAATCAAAACTACAATGAGGTATCACCACACACCGGTCAGAATGGCCATCAACAAAAAATCTACAAACAATAAATGCTGGAGAGGGTGTGGAGAAAAGGGAACCCTCTTGCACTGTTGGTGGGAATGTAAATTGATACAGCCACTGTGGAGAACAGTATGGAGGAGTTAAAAAACTAAAAATAGAATTACCATATGACCCAGCAATCCCACTACTGGGCATATACCCTGAGAAAACCATAATTCAAAAAGACACATGCACCCCAATGTTCATTGCAGCACTATTTACAATAGCCAGGACATGGATGCAACCTGTGTCCATCGACAGATGAATGGATAAAGAAGATGTGGCACATATATACAATGGAATATTACTCAGCCATAAAAAGACACGAAATTGAGTTATTTGTAGTGAGGTGGATGGACTTAGAGTCTGTCATACTGAGTGAAGTAAGTCAGAAAGAGAAAAACAAATACCATATGCTAACACACATATATGGAATCTAAAAAAAATGGTACTGATGAACCCAGTGACAGGGCAGGAATAAAGACGTAGACATAGAGAATGGACTTGAGGACACGGCGGGGGTGGGAGGGGGGAGCTGGGGCGAAGTGAGAGTAGCATCGACATATATACACTACCGACTGTAAAATAGTTAGCTAGTGGGAAGCAGCAGCATAGCACAGGGAGATTAGCTCCTGCTTTGCGATGACCTAGAGAGGTGGGATAGGAAGGGTGGGAAGGAGGCTCAAGAAGGAGGGGATATGGGGATATATGTATGCATATGACTGATTCACTTTGCCGCACAACAGAAACCAACACAGTATCGTGAAGCAATTATACTCCAGTAAAGTTCTATTTAAAAAAAGTCACATGTACCACAATGTCCATTGCAGCATTATTTACAATAGCCAGGACATGGAAACAACCTAAATGTCCATCAACAGATGAATGGATAAAGAAGATGTGGTACATATATATAATGGAATATTAGCCATAAAAAGGAACGAAACTGGGTCATTTGTAGAGATGTGGATGGACCTAGAGTCCGTCATAAAGAATGAAATAAGTCAGAAAGAGAAAAACAAGTATCATATATTAACGCATATATGTGGAATCTAGAAAAATGGTACAGATGAACCTATTTGCAGGTCAGGAATAGAGACGCAGGCGTAGAGAACGGACGTGTGGACACAGCGGGAGAAGGGGAGGGTGGGATGAGTTGGGAGATTAGGTTTGACATAAATACACTGCCATGTGTAAAATACATAGCTAGTGGGAACCTGCTGTATAGCACAGGGAGCTCAGCTCGGTCCTCTATGATGACGTAGATGGGTGGGATGAGGGTGAGGTGGGAGGTCCACGAGGGAGGGGATATATGTATACATATAGCTGATTCACTTCACTTCATTGTACAGCAGAAATTAACACAACATTGTAAAGCAATTATACTCCAATTAAAAAATATGGTTGGTCGTTTTCTTACTGCTCAGTTTTAAGACTTTTTAATGAATTCTGGATACAAGTCTTTCGTCAAATATATGATTTGTAAATATTGTGTCTCAGCCCATAACTCGTCTTTTAGTTTTTTTATTTTTAAATTTTTTTGTCTTTTAGTTCTTCTAACAATATCTTTCAGAGATTCTTTTGTTAAATTGATAAAGTCCAATTTATCAGTTATTTTCTTTCATGGATCTCGGGTTTGTTTTTTTTTTTATAAATTTATTTTAATTTTTGGCTGCGTTGGGTCTTCGTTGCGGTGCGCGGGCTTCTCATTGCAGTGGCTTCTCTTATTGCGGAGCACGGCGCGTAGGCTTCGGTAGTTGTGGCACACGGGCTTAGTTGCTCCGCGGCATGTGGGATCTTCCTGGGCCAGGGCTCGAATCCGTGTCCCCTACATTGGCAGGCGAATTCTTAACCACTGCGCCACCAGGGAAGCCCTGGATCTCGGTCTTAGTGTCATGTTTTAGGAACTCTTTGACTAACCACAAGTCATGAAGATTTTCTCCTATGTTTTCTTCTAGACGTTTCATAGTTTTAGATTTTACATTTAGATCTATAACTCATTTTGACTTAATTTTAGTATAATGTGTGAGGTTTAGGACAAGGTTCCCTTCTCTTGCATATAGATATCCAGTAGTTCCAGCACCATCTGTTGGAAAGACTATCCTTTCTCCATTGAATTGCTCTGCACCTTTGTCAAAATCAATTGGCTATATTTATGTGGGTCTATTTCTAGGCTCTCTATTGTTTCATTGATCTATGTGTCCATTCCTCTGACAACACCACACTCTTTTTTTTTTTTTCACACTCTTGATTAATACTGCAAGCCTTGTTGTAAGTCCTAAAATCAGATCATGTCATTCCTCCAACTTTCTTCTTCTTTTTCAAAATTGTTTTTAGCTATTCTCGTTTCTTGGCCTTTCCATATAAACTTTAGCATCAGTTCGTCTGTATCTACAAGAATTCCTGCTGGCATCTGATTGGAATTGTGTTAAATCTATAGATCAGTTTTATGAATTGTGTCCCCCAAAAAGATATGTTGAAGTCCTAACCTGGGTCCAATACATCACCTCAGAATGTGACTTTATTTGGAAATAGGGCCATTGTAGATGTACTTAGTTAAGATGAGGTCATAGTGGAGTAGGGTGGGTCCTTAACCCAAGATCCCTATAAGAGAAGAGACAGACACACAGGGTGAATACAATATAACAACAGAGGCAGATGTTTAAGTGCTGCAGCTACCAGCTGAGGGACACCAAGGATTGTGGGTAAACCACCAGAAGCTCAAAGAAGCAGGGACGGATCCTCCCCTGGAGGCTTCAGAGACAGCATGATCCTGCTGACACCTTGATTTCAGACCTCTAGCCTCCAGAGCTGTGAGACAAATCTTCGTTGTTTTAAGTCACCCAGTTTGTGGTACCTTGGTACAGCAGCTCTAGGAAACAAATTCGATCAGTCTGGGGAAAAATGACGCCTTTACTATGTTGACTCTTCCAATCCATGAACATATGTTTCTCCGTGTATTTAGATCTTCTGTGATTTCTTTCATTAACATTTTATAGTTTTCAGCATAGACATCCTGCATATGTTTTGTTAGATTTATACCCAAGTATTTCTTTTTGTTGTCGTTTCTTTTTTTTTTGGAAGTGATTATAAATAGTACTGTCTTTTTCATCTGTTTCCAGTTGTTCGTTGCTATCATATAGAAATACGATTGATTTTTGTGTGTTAATCTTGTACCCTACAGCCACTATGAACTCAGTTATTACTTCTAAGAGTTCTAGAAATCTATAGCATTTCTGATGCACTTACTTTCTTTGAAAAAATTATATTAATTGCTATAAAACATTCTGTGATACTTCACTCTTAATTTATTTTAACAATTCCCTCCTGTTGGACATTTATATTGTTTCCTTTCATTATAATTACTATTATTATCAATGATGGAATGAATTTCAGATTCTGGGACATAAATCCCTGACCCCTTTTCTAATTATGTCAGGGGCAAGATTCCTAGAAATGGGATTGGCAGGTCAAAGGGCTGAACCCTCCTCAAGCACGACACAGGGCTCAGCTGCTTTCCAGAAAGGTGAAACCAACTCCTTCTCACCAGGTACATGTGAGAGCACTTAGTGCTCTGAAACGTTGACAGCATCGGGAATTATCACTTTAAAGCTCTTTGCCATTTGATAGGGAAAAAACAGTATCTCTCTTGCATTTTAAAGTAGTCCTTTCTAAAATGCCAGCCTGTTCCACATCTGCTCAAAACCTTCCGTGGTGCCCTATTACCTTCAGAAAAAAGTCCATGCCCCTGGCTGACAGGTGGATTCCCCAAGATCAGCTCCAATTCACTTCCTTTCATTGTCAAATTAGGCTGCTTCCTTCTCCCCCAGGTGCTAACAGCACGGGCTGGTTATTTCTGAAACCCGCAGCAAAAGCTCTTTCCCCTCCAATGCTCTGCCCATGCTGTCTACTGAGCCTGGAATGCAGGTGTGCTCACCCTGCCTACCCCTCCCCAAGGGGTTACCTAGGAGAGGTTTAGAGTGGTGGATCTAGATCCAGACTGACTGTGTTCCGGCCCAGCTCTGCTGTGTGGCCTTTGGAAAGTTACTTAACCTCTCTGTGCCTCAGTTACCACAACTGTAAAATGGCAGTAAGGAGAGCAGCTACCTCATAGGGTTGTTGCAAGGATTAAATGAGTTAATAATAATATATCAGAACTGTGTCTGGCACTTGGGAAGTATTACTACATCTTAGCTACTACTATTGTTATTGTTATTCTGCCCCCTTCCTAACCTGGCCTATCACCCATAGGAAACAGTCCACTGTCACTACTCGTATTCTATTGTGTTGCTTCTCAACTGCATGAGCCGCCGAAGCTAATTAGCCCACCCTTGTTTCACAGACTCACTGTGATGATTTAAAGAGCTAATAGGTATCCGAGTGCTTTTTTTTTTTTTTTTTTTTTAGCGGTACGCGGGCCTCTCACTGCTGTGGCCTCTCCCGTTGCGGAGCACAGGCTCCGGACGCGCAGGCCCAGCGGCCAAGGCTCACGGGCCCAGCCGCTCCGCGGCATGTGGGATCTTCCCGGACCGGGGCACGAACCCATGTCCCCTGCATCGGCAGGCGGACTCTCAACCACTGCGCCACCAGGGAAGCCCCCGAGTGCTTTTTTAATGTTGTGCAGGATAATGGTAAGGGCTATGATTTACTGGGTGCCAAGTGCTGTGCTGCTTCATTGAGTGCTAGCCCTGCAGTGCAGCAGTCGGGGCCCCGGCAGGAAAGGGGACCCAACCCAGGGGCTTCAAGAGGCTTTAGCGGAGGGGCTCTTTACAGGAGTGCTGGCAGGTGAAGGGGATCAGAGAGGGGTGATGTGGCACTGCGACCAACAATGTCAGGAAGTCGTGACTCCCAAGGCTGAAAGGGTAAGGGGCAGATGTTAATGTTCCTGGAGCTTCGGTCATGGAGAGACACAGCTGCAGCCAGACCAGGGGCCAAAGCAGGGCCAGGGCAGAGGAAGGAGTACCCCAGCTTCTCTCCTTCTCTCGGATCTCCTGCCAGTGGGTACTGACCAACAGAAAGCCAGCCGAGAGGCGGGCCCAGGGACGCAGCCAAGCGTCAGCCTCCCAGGCAAAGAGCAGGTCAGAGCAGAGGTGGATGGGGAGGGTAAGAGGGTGGATGAAGGAGAATAACAAGCACGGGGTGGCGCGGTGGGGGCGGCGGACAGGATTATGCTCCACCACCGCCTCCCACTTCGCGGATGAGAAGATGGAGGCGCAGAGACAGGAAGTCAGGTGCCAGCTGTCACAGAGCTGGGAAGGCGGAGCTGCAAGAGAAGCGCAAGGCTCCGAGGCGATGGTCCCTCGGCCCAGCCTCCCAGGACAGGCCGGCGGCCCCCAGGTGTTAGCAGGACTCGGGGGCGGCAGCCCGCACGCGCTCCTGTCTCCCTCCTCTCTCCTCCCTTCCTCTCACTTGTCACTCGTCCATCCTCCCACCTTCGGTCTGCCAGGGCCTCCGCGGAGGCTTTCGGTTCTCTCTTTCCTGTCTCTGTGTCCTTCTCCACTTTCTCTCTCTCTCCTCCCATTTGGTCAGTCTCCCTCGGTCAGCCTCTCCTACCGCTGACTTTCATCCATCCCCTCAGTTCCTGTGTCACTCCCTTCTAGACGGTACCCCTGTGCCCCTCAGTCCCCCATCTCTGCCAGACCGTCGGTCTCCCCCGCTCTCCGCCCGGGCACCCGTCCCCGCACGCCCCGCCCCCTGTCGCTGGCCGTCCCTCCGCCCCTGCGGCGGGCGGGGAGAGCGGGGCTGGCGCGGCGCCCGGCCTGAGTCACACGCATGAGGCAGCGTGAGTCAGGCGCGGAGGGAAGTCCCTACGGAAGGGGCTTTCGGAGCCGCAATCGAATCGCAAGGAAAGAGAAAGTGTTCGGAACGCGCCTCTGACACAGTGACCTTGTGTGAGCCCGAGCCGGACACACCCCCACGCTCTCCCCGCAGACGACAACACACACACCCCCAGCCCACCACGGGGAGGGACCGGCCCGGGGCTCCGGAGGGTGGGCGCGCAGGGACTCCACTGCCTGCCGGGGGCGGTGGGGGGGGCAGGCCGGGGCCAGCAACTAGGGTCCCAGTGGCCCTTACGGTCTGTTCCGTCCACAGGGCAGTCCCTCTCCCAGCTTCCAGCATCGCTCACCTGCAGCCAGAGGCAGTGGGGGGCAGGGTGTCAAGAAGGACCCCTTGGGGGTCGACCAGATCACCTTGTGGATCTCCGTGGGGTGGCAGAAGGAGACAGGCAACCTGGGGTCCTATAGGCATGAAAGATACCCTCCCTCAGGCTCCCCTCCTAACCCTCTGAGACTGACCTGGAATCGGATCCCCTCCATTCAATTAAACAAATATTTACTTAACACCTATAATAAAAACCAGTGCCAGGCTCTGAAAACCTGAAATACAACCGTGAACAAAACAGGACAGTGAGCAAACAATGTCGACTCCTGCCCTCCAAGAGCTGACATTCTGGGGGTGGGGTGAGGAGACAGTAAATAGTACATAAGCAAATAATCTAGACCAGCACTGTCCAACAGAAACAGAATGGGAGGCACACATGCTTTGTGAGATATTACAGTGGTAAAAAGAAACACATGAAATTAATTTTAATAATTAATCCAATACACCCAAATGTTATCATATACAGAATATAACTGAGTATTTCTACATTAAAAAAAAAAACCCTTAGGCTTTGAAAGCCAGTGAGGACTTTATAGTATTTCCATCACATCTAAATTCGGACTAGCCACATTTCAAGTGCTCGGTCACCACCTGTGCCAAGTGGCAAGGTGGGAGGCAGAGTCTAGATGTCAGATAAAGGCTATGGAATTAAAAAAAAAAGTAGAGCAGGGTAGGGGGTGGGGAGAGCCCGGTGGGGTGGGGCAGGATTCAGAAAAGTGAGACAGCAGATATTCTGAATCCTGGCTCCGCCACTGGCTTTGGCAAGTCTCCTGACCTCATAGATGAGCCCCGATTTCCTCACCTATGAAATGGGGCCATGATTCCTCCTGTGTGGACTGGAGTAACGCACACTCATCAGATTAGTTTTGTCCCCACCCCCTCCAGCTGTCTGCAGCTGTGGCCAGCACAGAGCCTCCCAATCTCAGTCACATCCCCTCCACTTCCAACACCTAATGGCCACCAAAGACAGCCTAGCCCTCAACCCCGCTGCCCAGACCCTCCATCTTTTATCCATTTCTACCCCTTGCCACAGCAAGATACTTCAACCTCAATTTCACTGACTGTGTGATGGGTACTTGAGTTCTTGGGAGAAAAGTATTGTAGACTTCTAGGGAACCAAGCCACCACCTTAAGCTGAACCAGGGCAGTGCCCAGATGGGTGGGGCACCAGGTGCCAACCTTACCATACTGGGAAGATGACTTCCTTCTTTAGAAACTAGAAGGATTTCTGCCCACGAAAGCCATCCTGCCCCCAAATACCCCTGCCACGAAGAGCAAAACTGCCAGAAAAAGGGATGCATAGGAACTGTGGACAGAGCCCAGGGAGCAGGGGTGGAGGAGGGAGAGCGGGAGGGGTTCTGGATCACCTTTATACCCCACCTCCAGGGCAGCAGACCCACAAGCCCAGGGGAAGTTTGAAGATCAACAATCAGCCCGTTCCTGGGGGACTGTGGTGCTCCTGAGGCCCCAGCAAGGCTGGAAGAGGGGGATGGGAGCAGGGCCTAGAAGAGCCCAGACAAAGGAGGCAGCAGGGTCTGGGCTTGGGATGCCTACCGCCCTCACCCCACTCCACCCCCAAAGCCTGGGAACTGGCAGGGCACCCTGGATGGTGACCCAGAAACCTGGCTGTCAGCAGCTCCTGCCTGGCACTGCCCACATCGAGCTCCACTGCTTCCGGCAGGAGTCCCTGGCAGCTGCCTGCAGGGCAAGCTTTTGGGTTTTCTCTGCTCACAGGCTCACTCTCTACCCCTAGAGACCTACCCCAGACTCTCCTAAGCTGCCCAGATCCCAGTAGCTGTATTTCCCGCCATCCAGACCTCAGAGATAAGGCGACGGTGGGGAGAGGGGAGTCGGGGGGAGGGTCCAAGCCTGGTTTTGCCAACAGACTGAAGATGCCCACCACACGGGGCCACTCAGATATTCTAGTCCCAGAGGGAAGGGCCACCGACCCCCTAGTGGCTGGAAAGTAATAAAGAAAGTAAGAAAACAAAGAAGCTGGCTACTCAATTCACAGTGAGGACTCGGCCTCAGAGGACTGATGACCCCCAGGATTCGTGAGGTTGGTGAGAGGCCTGGAGGCCGGGTGCAGGGACTAACGAGGTTTTAAGCCACGTTGGTGGGGAGGGCAGCCGCTGGGCCCCTCCCCGCCGCCATCTCCTCCAGGCCGGATTCTAGACCAGCAGGCTCGCCCAGCTCTGCCCGCCTCCCTCCTCCTCCGCTCTCCAGCCAGTGGCTACCTCCCCTCCCCCACCCTCTCCCCTCCCCCAGCTACCCACTTCCTCCGCCCCTCCCCCAGCCCCTTTCGCTCTCATTCATCCATCCATTCAGCAAACTTCTGCTGAGCGCCAAGGCCCCCTTAGGCCTGGTGAGAGGCTCGCGGTGTGCAGAAGAACCAAACAAAGCCCTGGAGGATTCCGGCGAATCCCTGGCCTTGTGTGGGCTCCTCCCCCCACCCCCAGCCCACCTCCTCCTCAGCCCAGGCACCCGCCCTTCGACCTCCACCCTGCTTTCCTTTCCCTGTCGACTCTGGCCCGTGGCCCGTGGGGCTGTGAGTCCTCCTCGGCGCCCCATGTGCTTCTGGATCAGACAGGCAGCAGCCCCTCCTGTGCGTTCCCAGTATGGAGACCCCCAGAGCCAGACTCTCAACCCTAAGAAAAGTTCGGGGTGAGGGTTCAGAGTGGCCTGGAGGGGACAAAGCACTGTGTGACCCGGGGCACATCTCCCATTCAGAGCAGCCTCCCCCTGCAGAGGCTGAAGGAACCAGGCAGGACTCATCCAACCCCCGACCTTGGGCAGGAGGGAGCCTCCCCGCAGCCAGTTATGCAGAACAGTCACTTTTGAAGGCCCCAGGGGTCAGTGTTCCCCTTCCCTGGCCCAGGACATATCCCCCCTTGCAAAGCAGGCAAGGAATAGAGACAAGAGAAACAGAAGTCAAAGACCATATGAGAATCTCCTGAAACCTTAGGGCCTGTTCCCAAAGTGTGACGTGGGTAGGAGCAGGTGGCTAAAGCCAAAGGACATGAGTTCCCAAGTCCCACAGCTGGTTAACGGGCGGACGTGGACATACAACCCCAGCAGGCATGCGGCCGGGGAAGACAAACCCAGCGCAGGGCCTCAAGGACTCCAGAACACAGCCCAGCCCACAGAGAACAGGGTCACAGGCCTGCCGTCGCTGCTCTAACACTTCCTTCCACCGGCTCACGTGCACAGGACTTCCACAGGCTGCACAAGATTAAAGTGTGTATTTTCTGGGAATTCCTTGGCAGCCCAGGATTCCGAGCTCCCAATGCTGGGGGCCTGGGTTCCAGCCCTGGCTGGGGAACTAAGATCCCTGCAGCACGGCCCCAAAAAAAAGTGTATTTTCAGCCATTCCTGAGTGGGAGGATGTGACATGTTTGGGGGCATTTTACCCATAGAGCCTGTTCCACTGGACATTGTCAGAAAGAACCTTAGACAAAAGGGAAACTATTTTGTTCCATGCAAAGTGTAAACCTTACACTCTCCCAAAGCACAGTCCGCTGAGCTGCCACCACTGCCCAGACACCAACAAGCAACCCAGCCAGCCTGCCCCAGCCAAAGGACCAAGACGGTTGTCAGGTGGCTGCCAGCTCCTGCTGACTGAACCTGAGACCAAGGAGAAAAAAAGTTTCCCACGATTGGTGGCAAACTATAAAATCCGAAGGTAATGACCGCTGGAAGTGAGTCTGGGCCCAGATCACATGATAATGATGGACTCAGACAAAAACCAGGTGTCTCTGTAAGGTGCAGAAGCCCTGTCCCACTCAGTTTGGGCCACTCTGTCCCTACCATGGTGAACTGCTGGGTTCCTTGCTCTTTTCTTTGCCTTGAAGTTTGGGGACAGATCCCTAAACTGTTGCCCTGTGGCTTGGCCTCTGCTGATAACTTTGGCTAATCATTCTTCATTCAACACATTTTGTGAGCTTGAATACTGTGCTAGGTCCTGGGGATACCCAGTGAACACAAAAGATAACATTTCCTGGCTTCATGGCGCTAGCCTTGCAGTGGGGAGAACCAGCACAAAATGCAATATATATCACTTTTATTGTTCAAAAGTTCAATAGAAAATTTAATTATATAGCATGTTAGAAACTGGTAAGTGTTACAGGGGGAAAAAAAAAAGAAGAACATGGTAAAGTGGGTGAGAGACTGTAGGGGGAGATGTGCAGTTTTAAATAGCATGGACAAGTAATATTGAACAGAGAGACCTGAGGCAGTGAGAGGGCAGGCCCTGAGGTTGTCTAGGGGAAGAGCATGTCAGGCAGAGGGAATGACAAATGCAAAGGTCCTGAGGTGAGCTCATGCCTGGCAGGTCTGGGGAACATCGAGGAGGCTTGTGTGGCTGAAACAGAACAACAGGTAGGAGATGAGAGGGATGGAGGGGATGCAGATTGCAGGGCCTTTGTGAGGAAATTGTTTTCACTCTGTTTTAGATGGGAGCCCCGGGAGGATTCCTAGCATAGGAGGGACATGCCTTACGTTTTAGGTAGAAAGAGATTTAATATTTAATGCTGGGAATTAGGTGCTTACAAAACCACTGGAAGAACTGGAGGAGCCAACTCTGGGCTGAGCCTCATGGAACAACACAAACTGAATTGCCTGCCTCTATCCTGATCCAGGGGGCAGGAAATCAGGAAGCCCCACCTGCATGGCTGAGCTGTGATCCAGGGGCAGGAGGCCCCTCTGCCACCATTCCTGCCAATAGACCCTCACAATGCTGGTGACTGGATGACAGATGTTCTGCGAAAAACAGCCCCCTTGCTTCCTCCCTCCAAATTTCACTCTTTCAAAGGGAAACCTAATTCACATCTCAAACTGTAGCTTCAAAGGAGTGGGGAAGATGCCAAATGCCAGCCCACCATATCTGTCACAGCCCCAAGCCCACTGTATGTCAGATGCCCTGCTCTCTCCCTCGCCTGGTTCCAAGGCCTCCTGGGATGCTCCACCACACCCTAGGCCCCTGCCCTGTGCTCCCCAGGCACCCATCACAGATGGTACCACACTGATGAAGCCATGTACTGGTCTGTCTCCCCAGGTCACTCAAGGTAAGCCCCCTGAGGACAGGGAATGTAGCTACCTTGTTCAAGGCCACATCCCCTATCTTTGCCAGGCTGGGAGAAGGAAGCAAGCCTACCCAGTCTGGGAGAAAAAGCAGTGGAGGAAAAAGTGGCAGAATCCCAAGCTATTTAACCTCCCTGAGTCTCAGTTTTAACACCTGTAGAATGGGGGCAATAGCATTACTGCCCTGGTAGGGGGTTGAGGGATCTGAGAGAACATAAGCATTTAGTATGTGCTCCTCAACTTCCCCTTTTCCTCAGGTTTTTTCCCCGAGATTGGCGGGGAGCCGGGCTTCCCTAGGTTCCAGCCCTGAAGTAGGTAGCTGATGAAGTTCATGGTATCCTGGGGTCATGCAGGGTGGGCTGCTGGCTCAGGGCAGGAGGGCAGAGTGGTGGCCGTCTCCTGGGCTGTCCTTTTCATTGGAGAGTTTTTCCCTCGAAAGTTGGAAGCAGAAAAGGCCCTCCTCCCTCTCTGGCCCTGCCAGGCTTCCTGGCAGCAGAGCCTGTGGTCAGCAGGGCCCGGAGGATGGATCCTGCCAGATGACCAGATGTACTAGTAGCTGGGTGACTCTCCAGGAGAGTGGTCACTGTGCACTAGGGTGACCCTATATCAGGCTTACCCAGGCCAATCCTGTTGATATGGTCCTGGTCAACCCCAGTTGCAATGGGCCAGGTCAGGTTCACGTTCCTAGTCTATTCACAACTATTAATAGTACCTCCTTTTGCTCTTAAGTGCTCTGATTGTCTCTAATAGCTGGGAATACATATCCTATGATCCAGGAATTCCTCTCCTAGGCATGTACGCAACAGAAATTTGTACATCTACTTACCAACACAGACACTAGAACATTCACAATAGCACTATTTGTAACAGCCCCAAACCAGAAAGTATCGAAATGTCCTTCAACAGAATGGATATCTAAACTGTGGTACATTCACACCACGTAACTATGCAGCAATGAGAATGAACGTCCTGCAGCCACATGCAATGACATGAATGAATTGCAGGCAAAACGCTGAATAAAGGAAACTGACCCAGAAGAGTACCTAACCTGTGATTCCATCCATACAATGTACCTGAAAGGTGAAACTAGAGGATGCTATTAGAAGTTGGGACGGTGGTGACATAAGGGGAGGCTGGAGATGTTCTGTCTCTTGATCTGCATGTTGGGGACACAAGGGTGCTCACTTTATGAAAATGCATTGAACTGAACAAAGGATTTGTGCATTTTCTGTATGTATAGTTTTCATCAGTAACAGGTTTACTTTAAAAGGTTTCCTGGTTTGGACAATAGGTTAAATAATTCCTGTTCCTCCTCTGCCCACCTCTTCCCATCTACCTTCCATGTTGGGCTGGACACACAGAACATCATCACTTCTCATCCCCATGCCTTCTGGAAAACCTTGACTAACTCAGTCACTAAATGGAATGATCACTCCGGTCTTTTCCTCTACTCTCCTAAGAGCTACAGTTGACTCAAAAGCAAGAGGTAAACTGATAAGCAAATATATTGACTGCAGAGATGAATCGAGACACGAATCCCCACAGAATGCTAAGGGACACCCCAACCTACCAAAACCTCCACATTTCCAAGCCACAACTGAGAGATCGCTAGGCCCTGCTACTCCACTTAGTAAGGCAGGGAAAGAACTAACATTCACTGGGAAGGATTTCAACAGCCCAAGTGAAAATGAGCTTAACCTTCAGCTGTCCTGAAAAATAAAGTTGACCCGAATTCCCCATTCCCTGGACATTCCTGATGGGTTCACTGAAGTTCACTGGGTTGTCCTTGTGAAAACTGTATAATCCAACTCTGACGTAAGAAAATGCGTCCTGCGGGGAAGACTGGTCCTGATATGGCTGATTCCCTGGACTCCTTCCTCAGGCCTTGACTAAAGCGGTTGATGCCCCAGGCCTAGAACTGCTCGTCTCCCAGACTGTCACCCCGAGGCCATCCACCCAGCCCCTTCCTACCCAAATCGCATTAAAGCCTGCCCAAGCCCATCTCCTCCAGACTTCCCTGACACCAGCCCGTCCCTGCCAGTTCCCATCCTCTCTCCTCCTGTAGCACCCAAGTCTCTCTTAAAGCACATAACCCCCTAATTCAAGTTTCAAGAGTGCAGGGAACTCTTTTTGTTTGTTTCATTCTTTCAGTGAAACTCTATTTCATTTCGTAGTTTGTTCACTGTTTTACCCTAAGAGTTTGAACTAGTTTTTGGTACACAGTAGGCCTACAATAAAGAATGAATGAATGATTGAATGTTTTCTCCTCATGGCATCTCTGCAATTGTTACTCAGCTTTCTCTGGTGTGTTCCTGGTTGATTCCTCTAGACATGAAATTCGCTGGGGCAAGGACTATGTCTTATTCATCTTTATCCCTGTCATTCACCCTTCTGCTTAATAAATACTTATTGAAAGAGGAAAAAAAGGAAGTCAATTCGGGGCATTTACAATCCAGAAAGAATGGAGGTGGGGGTCAGTGGGTAGAGTTATTTGGATTTCAAGGGTGTGGGTGAGAAGCAAGCTACTATTGATATGTTTGCCTACAAATTTATGCCTGCCTCCTTCCAGAGGGTTTGAGGTGGCTTACAAAAATACACAGACATAATACAAGGTAACAAACAAGTTGGTGAAGAAATCAGGACGAGGGGAAAATAAGAGTAGGAAAATAAGATCAAGTCGGCTCGTTAGAAGTGGGCCAAAAAGTTGGCCAAGTTTCCCACAGCCCATTCGCGACGGAAGGCCCTCTCTCTTCCCCACCTCCCCTCCCTCTCAAGGGCTACCACTGGCCTCACAAGGCCAGGGAGAGCTGCTCCGAGCTTAGCTGCGCCCAAGGGAGGGGCCTAGAAAGGCCGCCAGCCCCAGAGCCCGGGCCTGGAAGCCTGGGCGGCCTTGAGGAAGGCTGTGGGTAGGGGCGCGAGGCTCTGGGTGGGCTCTCCCTGGCCCAGGCGTGGGCGCCCGGGTTGCTGGCAGGGGCTTGTGACCCAGGCAGGTAGGGTAAGGGCCTAAGGGTCGCTCTTCCACTCAACGCTGCAGAGGTTCTCGAGCTAGCAACTCAAGGCCCTCCAGCCAAACCTACTCGCGGCCTACTACGCGCGCGCTCTGCAGGAAGGGCACAAAGACGGAGGGAGTAGCGCGCCTTCCACCCCGCCCCAACCCCCGCTCCAGACAAAGGGGCAGGCCGCCCCTCCCCCAGCCTCGCCCTCGCGTTCCCCCTCCACCCTCCTCTCCCTTCAGGCCGCCCTTCGGTGACTTCCTCTCCCCTTCCGGGGCAGCCTGGGGACTTCTCAGAAACTACGTTCCACCTGGGCGCGCGGCGGGGAACCGGCGCGCTGGTCGGCCCACTCTTAGCCCCGGCCGGCCCTAGGCCCGCGCCCTCCTCTTTGAACCCACAGGATTGGCCCCCAGCGCCTTCCCGCCCTGGCGTCCCCGCCCCCACCCGGCCGAGCACGTGCTGCCCCCAGCCCGAGCGCCCGCCCAGCCCCGCTCCCCACCCCCACCGGAAACATTCCTGAAACATTCCTGAAACTAGGAGGCCCGGCCCCTCTGGTTCCCCACCCCGCCTCCACGCTGGGCTCAGGGTTTTCCTGGCGTCCCCCTCCACCGCCGGCTCGCCCCCTGAAGAGGGGGCTGGGCCGGGGCCTCCAACGGCCAGGGGGGAAGAAGGGGAGCAAGGAAAAACATGAGTCACAGCCGTGTGTCACTGGGCCGCACTGCAATTCCCTGCACCACGGGAGGTGTGGAAGGCCGCCTCTGGGACCAGGGGCGGGGAGGTGCAGGCCCGGCCTGCAGGGCGCGCCTGACAGCGCCCTTTCTTCTCCCACCGCCCTCCCCGCCATCTTCCCACTTTGGCTTCCTTCTCGTTTGTACAAGTCTTTGTTGCGCCGGGCGTGGCGGGTACGGCGTGCGTAGATCCAGTTCCTGCCCTCAAAGTGCTTCCAGACGACCACCGGCTAACGCGTTCTTATTTTTAAAAAAAGGCACAGCGGAAGGGGCCAGGGTACCACGAGGGATCACTGGTCTCCAAAACACCATCCGGGTCACCTCAAGGAATGACCCCTCCCTCAGGTTTACCTGCAAAGGAGCCAATCGTTTGCCTCGCTTGAAGGCTGCACCTTGATTATGGTTCACTCGGGCCCATTAATAAATTTAAACCCTGGATTTCACAAGTTTCACGTTTGAATTTCACAAGACCTGCATTTCACCAGTCAGCCACACGCGGGTTGGGACCGAAATGCACATGCTGACACCTGTCCGCCGAGGGAAAATCTAGGGGCCGCGTACCTAGGTGAAGGGAGCGGCGGGTAGGCCGCGAAATTCTCCAACCGGCGCGTTTCTCTCCACCCCTGCCGCCCGCACGGACCCCCGCAAGCACCAACACCCGCCCACATCCACGCGCCCCGCGGGCGCCAAGCCCACACACCCGGAAGGCCCCAAGAGGTGACTCTCCCGGGGACCCCCATTCCATGCAGTAAGGATGCCCTCTCCCCCCCGAAGGACTCCTTGGTGACCCCTCTAAACACCTCCCCACGTCTCCCGGCCGGGACTGTGGGAAGTGGGCCGTGGCCTCGGGTTCTCAGCCCAGGCCTCCCGCGCGCGCCCGCCCCCAGAAGCCCGACACCGCTCGCCCCTCCCCACACTCAACACCCACCCGCGCGGCGGCAGCGGCTGGCGGGCGGCCGCCCTTTTAAATCCCCGGGCTCATTTGCATGGCCCCGCCCCCTCAGTGACACGGCTGGCGCGGGCGGGCCCGTCCCCCCTGCCCCTGGGTCGCTCTTTTTAAGCTCCCCTGAGCCGGGGCTGCGCTTCTCTAATTGGGACTCCGAGCCCGGGCTATTTCTGGCCCTGGCGCGGCTCCAAGAAGGCGTGAGTTCGCGGCCCCTCCGGTGGCTCCTTTTTTTTATATCTATCATTTAATTAAATTATTTATTTATTGAGGCCGCGCACGGGCCGTGCCTAGCTTCCTGCCCCTCGCCATCCTTCGGGGGAGGGGGAATATTTTTGTCCCCCCGCCTGGATGTGACATATAAATACCCCGCGGGGGCCTGGGCGGCGAGCACGCGGCGGCGGCGGTCTCTGAGCGCCTCTGCTCTCTCTCCCGGTTTCAGATCCGCATTTGCTACCAGCGGCGGCGGCGGCGGAGCCAGGCCGGTCCTCAGCGCCCAGCACCGTCGCTCCCGGCAGCCCGGAGCGCGCACCGCAGGCCGGCGGCCGAGCTCGCGGTGAGTCGTCCCCGGGGCCCGCGGCGGCGGCGGCGGAGGGGGGCGCCCGCGCCCCCGCTGCACGCCGCCCCTCCTGCAAGCAGCCCGGGGCTGCAGCGCGCGCCTCCGGCTTTATTCCCAGGCCGGGGCTGCGCGAGCCGCCGGCGGGGGAGGGCCGCGCGGCGCGGGGGCGGGCGGCGGGGCCCGGCGGCGTGGGGAGGGCACCGGCACCCCTTCCCCCGCGCCGCGGGCGCCCTGCGGGGGGCGGGGACCCGGGAAAAGCGCGCGGTGGGGGAGGGGGCGCGCTGCTGCGGCGAGCGCGAGTTGTGCACCCGGCGGAGCCCGGTGCACCTCGCGCGGCCGCCGCTCCCGCCCGAGCCCGAGCCCGGGCCTGGGTTGTGGGGGGCGGGGAGAGGAACGGGCTGCGGCGACAGGGGAGAGTGGGGGGCCGGGTGGCCCCTGCAGCCTGGGGAAGTTCTAGAAGTGAGGGCGATGGGCAGGAACCCCGCAATTCGGCCTTACTCCAGCTCGGCCTTTCTCCTGGCGCCCCTCCGCAGATGAGGCCGAATCGCCGGCCTGGGTTTGGGGCTTCACCCCGACCCCACCTCTGGCCCGGCCCGCGCCTCTTCAGCCCCCAGGGCCCGGCTTGCCTTCCGCCCCCACAAACTGGTTTCTCTGCTTTGCTGGGCTCTGTTGGAACTAGTTCCTTTGACTCCCCGTTTCAATTTTTTTTTCTGGGGCTTTATTTTGCGGGGAGGGCGCGGAGGGAGGTGGCCTTTCTTCCTCTCCCCCGCGCGCGCCAGGTTTCCTGCCCCAAGGCGGGCTTGGGTGCCCCCTCTGGCAGGAAGTGGGGCCGGGTGCACCCTCGTGGCGGTGCATGCGGTCGGGGTGCACCGGTTTCCCGCGCCTGCGAAAGCGGCCTGCGCCCCTCCCCCCGCGCTCTAGCCCCCAGTCCCGCCGGCCGACCTGCAACCGCCGGGCGCAGACACTTGCAGAGTCACCCTGGGCCCCGGGTCTGCAGCAGGGACGACAGGGATTTTACCAGCCCCCAGACGGGTAAGGAAAGTGGCGGACTAGAAGGGTCGCCAGCAACCCACTCCATCCTGCTCGCCAACTTGCTCTGTGACCTTGGGCAACTCATCAGCCCTCTCTGGGCTACTATTTTGGGGAAAACAAGGTGGTTCCAGGATGATTTCCTCGAGTCATTCCTGCAGATTGCCTCAGCATTTGTGGAGCTCACACTGCGTGCACAGTGTGTGGAGGAGACAGGCTTGAGGCCTGAAAGGGCTTATTACCAACTGAAGGATTGAAGTTGGACCCTAAACGTGGCTTCGCCAAGCCAGGCCTCTCTGATGTTCAGAAACAGGTGGAAGAGACAAGCATTTGTTAGTCTCACCAGAGAGGGCCTCAGGCCTTGCCTTCTCTGGAGTCCTGGATCTGGGGTTGGGGTGAGCGGATTAAAGGGTCCCCAGCAGCAAGAGGTGGGGGGAAACACCAGGGACACCCACCAGGATCCCCAGGCAGGCTGGCCCAGGCTTTATGGGATTAGGGGCTGGCTTTGCCCAACTGGAACCACCTCTCCGAGGGGGCCTCCAGCAAACCTCATGTGAGGTCAGCACTCAT
Organism: Stenella coeruleoalba; assembly: GCF_951394435.1. Lineage (NCBI taxonomy): Eukaryota > Metazoa > Chordata > Mammalia > Artiodactyla > Delphinidae > Stenella > Stenella coeruleoalba. The sequence goes on along the minus strand of NC_137156.1, from coordinate 41,114,390 downwards.
TTAGCTGATTAATTGTGATGTTTAGTTTTGAAGGGGGACCTGTGGTGTAATATAAGATTCTAATCACTGCCTGCAATTACAGAGCAGGCCACGCCACTAATGATGGAGCAGGATAAATCACCAACCACCTTGTTTAAAAGGGTCTTCAAGTCTGAAATATTATAAAATGGAATAATTACCAAAGTCCCGCCGTCTGGAGCATTTCAGTACTTGAGGATCGGGGGCCTCAGGCCCTCTAACAATCACAAGTTTGCAAAAACAGTCTTTCCTCTCATTGGGTTAAAATTGGAAATTGTCTGAATCTGAAAAGGGGAAAGAAAGTCATTTTCAAACGTTCTAGTTCTCATTTTGATCTGGAATGAAGCTTTCTGTTGTTGAAGCGTTTTTAACTTTTACCTGGTTTCATCCTTGCCGCAGTCTGGAGAGGTAGGTGAGGCAGGTGCTTTATCATTACCCACATTTTGTAAATTGAGGGGCTTTCAGAAGTGGAGCCACTGGGGCCCACCCTTTGCCAAGGGCAGCCAGGGATTGGTTATCAGGGAGGTGTGGAACCATAGGCCTCCCAGGACACGTCTCTATCTGTAACTGGGGGATAATAACGGGCAGGACAGGGATGGGGGTGCGAGGGCCCTCACTGTCCTTTCTCAGCCTCTGGAACAGACTCCCAAATGCTCCTTGCAGAGGGGGGTTTCAGGTAAATTCTATATTAGTAGGGCTGATGAAGCCCAAACAGGCCTCTAAGGAGAGGGGAGATGTTAGAAAAGGACCAAGGAGCTTTTAGGCTCAGCCCTGTTGGGGCTTCAGGGCGTCAGCTAGCATCTGTTACGTGGGCCCCTCTCAGTTGGACAAGTCCCTGCCCCTCATGTAAGGAGGCATCAAAGAGAAAGATCTCATCTGACTCCAGGTGGGTGGGGGCGGGCAAGGGGGAAGAGGAGACTCACCTTTCAGCTTTGGGTTTCTTTTCCTCCTCCCACCTCACCCACTGCGGTTTTAACCCCCTTCACCCTTCTTCCCAAATCGTCCCCATCTTTGAACCCCCAAGGCTCTTACCCAGGGAGACAGCAGCGGAAGGAACTGGTGGGGCTCTGGCAGGTGGGCCAGGGATTGATGTCTATGGCTGCCAGATGCCCAGGGCTCATTCTCTGCTTACCTTTCCGCCCTTGTTCCCTGCGAGCTACCCAGGCTTGGTTTTCTCTTGAAGGGAAGGGGCAGTTTGGTGGAGGGAGGGGGCCTTGGCAGTGTGAGGACCCCCATCTCACCCACACCGTTGCCAGGGCGGCCTTACCCACAGGCAGGACTGGGCTGGCTGGGCCCTTGGGCCCCGGGCCCTGTGGGGCTGGCAGGACGACAAAGAGCCGTTCTGAAGAGGAGATAAGGAGCTGATTAGGCCCAACGGCCCAGCCCCGCCCTGTGGCTGCAAGCTGGGCTGGGCAGATGCCCCCATCGGCCCAGGTGGGAATCGCGGGGACCCCTGGGAGCAGGCAGTTTCCTGCCGGGCATTTGGAGGGTGGGAGTGGTGAGGGGGTAGGAGGCGGCTAAAGCAAGAGGTTTTGTTTAAAACAACTTTTCCCGCCTCCTAGCATCCCAGCCGTCGCTCCTCCACCTGCTCTGCCGACAAGGGAAGATGAGCGAGTCGAGCTCGAAGTCCAGCCAGCCCTTGGCCTCCAAGCAGGAAAAGGACGGCACTGAGAAGCGAGGGCGGGGCAGGCCGCGCAAGCAGCCTCCGGTGAGTCCCGGGACGGCGCTGGTAGGGAGTCAGGTGGGTGTCCAAACCTTTGCCTCAGTTTACCTCTTTGGGCTAGGGAGGTGCCAGGCGTCTTGGCAGGTGAAAGCAGGACTGGCAGGGCGCAGCGTCATTCCTGTACATGTGTGTTCTCCCCACACACCCGTGCACCCCACACATGCATCCCTGGTGCCTGAGAGTCTGGGAGAGAAGTGCAGCCCGAGGGAGCCCTGAGCCCGAGCCCGAAAGTCCGAGCCAGAAGTGACCCTGTAGTCACGCAGGCCAGTCAGTGCTTATACACTGTGATAAACCACCCACCCTTTATTTCCAGTCCATCGTGGACCAGTGCATTATGAAACAGTAAAGATGAATTGTAGAAACGTGAACGTTTACATACGGAAGCCCAGCGTTTTTTGTTATTATATTCACTGCATGTGATAGTACTTTGTTAATTTACTGTGAAATTTACTGTGAAGGTTTCTAAATACTTACTGTACGTTTCTGTAGTTCCTCATCCCAGGACAGTCACAGTTTCTGGGCCAGCACCTGTTCACGGGCCTCCTTGAGTGGCCCTGGATTGGGCTTTGCCCCAGCTCTGTGAAAGGAAGTGGAAGCCCAAGAAGCTTAAAATGTTGGGGAGTTGGTGGCAGAGTGACTGAGAGCCCTGGTTCTGCCCCTCACAAAGGTCCCGTGGGATTAAAAGGCCAGCTTGGCACTGTGGGCACCCCAGGGAGCTTGGCCAGTCGGGCTGTGGGGACCACCTGTTACATGGCGGAGATCTTGGGTTTCTCTCACAGAGGGGCATCTATCCCCATGTAAGGGGCAGCTGTTGGCGAAGCCCCATTACTTCCCTTTCGTGGGGCAGAGGAGAGGAAAGCGGTTGAGGTCGATCCTTGCTCTTTACACATCAGGCAGCTTGTGTCCACCGGGCCCCGGGTGCCGCCCCCCATCTGTAGGTGGAGAGGCCTGTACTGACCCTCAGGACCCGTGAGGAGTCTGACGGGTGGTGGAATTCAACTGCCTCTTTCAGAGCCCACAGTTTGTGTGTGGGGAGCTCATCCTCTTAGTCTCATTCCCTAGGCCCACCCCTGCCGCCTGTTAGCTTGTGGTCAGTGGGGGGGTCAGAGAAGGGGTGTTGGGTTACTGGACCATGAAGAGCCCCTAGGCAGCCGCCTTGGGAAACCATAGCTGACGTGCCTTTGCTGCCCAGCTTCTATGCATTATGTAGCAGTTTTTTATTCTGTCTCGGGCTTATTAAAATTTCAGCGGCACCAGTGGGCAGGGATCTCTGGGGTTCCGAGATCTGGACATAACTCCTTCTCCCTAGGAGGCAGCCTGAAGGGAGTCTGGTTTGCAGGTAGAGGCTGTAGGTTCCCTCTAGGGGGAAGGGGGATCCTTTCCCCTCTTCTGCATCATCTGAGGGGGTGGGCAATGATCACAGCCCAGTGCTGGACACTTGTACATTTTTCATTTAGTTTTCGTGACACTCTACAAGGTAAGTCTTGTCACCATTTACAGATGAGGGAAACTGAGGCTCGAGCATTAAGTGTCTTGCCCGAGACCTTAGAGCTAGTCAGTGGCCGAGCTGGCATGAGGACAGAGCTGCCTAAGAGTGTCTTTCTGCCTCTGTGACACCCTTCCCAGAGGCCTTCTGGCCTCTTGTCATTTAGCTGTCATAGGGAAGCAAGGGGAGAGACTTTGCAAAAGATATTCAGACGGAGACCCTGAATCCCAAGGGCTGCCTGCCATGATTCCATGATTCCTGTGGATTCCAGAGTTGGAGGATGGCTTGCAGACTTAATTCTGCTGGGCTGGGGCAGAGGGCTCTGTCCTGAAAAGGGGGGGACAGGTGGCTTCTGTGTCCCTGACTGCCCTGTCTGTCTTTGCAGAAGGAGCCCAGCGAAGTGCCAACGCCTAAGAGACCTCGGGGCCGACCGAAGGGGAGCAAAAACAAGGGCGCTGCCAAGACCCGGGTGAGGCTTGAGGAGGGCCCTCTCCCCACGACAGCAGCCATAGGAGGTCTGGGAAAGGGCCGGCTTGTCCTTATTCTTGGCACCCTCTTTTTCTCTGGCATATGGGGGACGATGTGTCTTTGCTAATTGAAGAGAGTGGGGCAATGACTGAGGTCTCACTTCTGGGGCCTTGGTCCTGCCCAGGACACTGGGGAAATCGAGTCAGATGTCCCGCAGCTTTCCTGGTCTGGAGAGAGGCGAGTTAGGAGGAGCGAAGGGGCAGCTCCTGGGCTGAGAATGTCACCTTTTCTCCCGGAGGCCCCCCGGGCTCCTGAGGGAGTGGGGAGAAGCAGGGAAGGCCAGATCTACAGTGGCATCAGCCTTTCAGAGAAGTTGTTTTGTTTTTTATTTTATTTTTTCTAAGACACGACTCATATCCTCTGAGTCATGGGTGGAGGAGGGAGTGGGGGGCGTGTGTGTATGTTGGGGTGGGGGGGCAGTGTGGCTGGCCAGTCATCACCAGCTGGACTCGGGTGGGCCTGCTGGGCTGAGAGTCCTGGGCTGCCCCGAGCAGAGGAAGGTAGTTCTGCCCCTCCCTGCTCTCCCTCACCATCCAGGGCACTGTCAGGAACATCTTTGACTTAGTGGATCTTTTCTCTGACCATCTAGAAAACCACCACAACTCCAGGGAGGAAACCAAGGGGCAGACCCAAAAAACTGGTAGGTGAACAGGTGGCGGCAGCTTGGCTTTTCTGGGGAGGCTGTTAAGAGCGGGAGATGCCCCCATCCTAATCCCGCATAGGAACATGGCTCTCCCTGACCCGCAGGGCCAGGAATGGTGAGACTTCATGTTTTACCCAGGCCCGGAGAGGGGAAGGGACTTGTCCAGGGCTTAGGGTTCCTGGCACCCAGCCCAGGGCTTTTAAAGGGCTGTGTCCACGAGACCTGAGGGGTCCCAGGTACAAACCAGACCAGACACCCTGCGCTGCCCTACTGGGGGTGGTCCCTGTCTCTCCTTCCTCTGCTTTTAGAACAGACTCAGAACTTCTTGGGTGAACTTGGAGGTCAACTACTAGTGTTTCTCCTCCGCTGCCATTATAGAAACGAGAACGAAGAGGTTTAAGGAGCAGCAAGGGAGCTCAGGCCTTGGCAGGCGGGCGGGCGAGGGGGTCACGTTGGGTGGGGGTTGAGGTGCGATGCCGCAGGGAGCTACCTCCTCAGGGAGGCGCCGTCCATCTCTAGGCCCCGATAGCTGGTAATGGAAGTAGGCGGGTTGAGCCGGGAGATGCTGCCAGGGGGTCCACTGCAGTGAGGGCCCTCCCAGCCCTTTACTGTCCCCAACCTGTCTTCCCTGAGGCGTTCATTCCTCGAGCCACCACCGGGTGAGGGGAGCTCTGGGTGCTGGCCGGGCCCCAGGAGTGAGTAACAGGAAACAAGTTGTTTTGGAGTTTGTGCCTGGCACGGGGGCCCCGTGTGGTGTCCCGACATTCCCGCCCAGTGAGTGAGCCCCGGCGGCACACACTTCCCCTTCCTCCCCGCCCTGGCCTGGGGTCAGCCTGTGGCCACTGCTCCGCAGCCCAGCAGCTGCCCCTGCAGGCCAAGGCCACTCGGTTCCCCTGCACCCACCAGGGGGGCTCATGCAGCCTCCAGCCACCCCTTCCCTCCTCATTTCCTCTCCCTGGCTGCCTCCTCTCCTCCCCTGCCCGAGAACCAATCACGTCCTCGCTTCCTCGAGCTCAGTGGTGCCCCGAGCTCTGCCAGGTACCCCTGCCATGGGCCTGGGGGCCAGGGGGCCTGGCTCTGTGTGAGCGCAGCATGTGTGTGGTTTTTTTTCCCTCCCTTTAAATTCTTCCTTTTTTATGAATGAAACTGGGCCGTGGAGGTTGCTGAGTCACCCACACACTCAGCCCTGACTCATCCCCCTTCTGGAGAGCCAGGGAGTGCGGGGAGGGGTTGGGGGCGAGCTTGGCCCCTGGGCGGTGGAGGAGGGAGGGGGACAGGCCTGGCATTCCTGCTGATGGCCCTGCCCACCCTGCAGGAGAAGGAGGAAGAGGAGGGCATCTCGCAGGAGTCCTCAGAGGAGGAGCAGTGACCGTGCCGCGCCGCCAGCTCCCTCACCGAGGAGCAGTTTCCTTCTGGGACTGGACAGCTCCGCTCCGCTCCCACTGCCCCCACCCCTTCCCCCAGGCTCTCGTGTCACCGCCACCCACCTGCGCCCTCACCACCACACTACACAGCACACCAGCCGCCGCCACAGGGCCCCCGGGGGCCCGAGTCGGGAGCAGTTTCCTTTGATTTCGGGTCCCAGCGACCCCTGACCCACGCACCTGACTTCCCACCGAGCTGCTCCCGTGCTGCTGCATCCCCACTCCCTCAGCGTGGGGACCTTGCTGGCTGGGCTCTTGGTTTCGGGGTCCCTTCTAATCCCCGACTCTTCCCTCTGGCTTCCCATTAAGGGGCCTGGGAGGGCTCCCCTGGCCTTAAAAAGGGGCCCAAGCCCCATCTCATTCTGACATGCCCCACTCCCACTGTACTAGCGGCAGCAGGCGTGGCCACTGGAGAGGGGTGATGGGCCCCAGATGCCCCCAACCAAGCTGTGTCTCACCAGGGGTGGCTCGCACGCCCTTTGCTTCCTTCCCACCTTGCCTAGTCCCTGCAGTAGGTTGGGCCGCCCCCTTGGGGGCACAGGAAGGCAGGCAGGAGGGGTTTAAGCCCCCTCCCCCCTCTAAGCAGGCTCCAATCTACCTTGCCCTCACCCTGGAATCCAGTGCAGTGATGAAAATGCAAAGTCACCTTTATCCAGGTGAGGCCCAGGAGGCCTGGGCTCCCGGTGGCAGCCACTTAAGGCGGGCTAGAGCCACTCCCTGTCCCTGTCTGCTTCCACTCTAGACCTCGGTTTCCCCTTCCTTCCCTCACTCGGGGCACTAATAACAAGGAGCTAGCCTTGCCCACTCCCATCCTTCTGCTCCTCCCCAACCCCCAAGGTTCTGGTTCCATCTTTCCTCTGTTCACAAACTACCTCTGGACAGTTGTGTTGTTTTTTGTTCAATGTTTCATTCTTAGACATCCGTCATTGCTGCTGCTACCAGCGCCAAATGTTCATCCTCATTGCCTCCTGTTCTGCCCACATTCCCCTCCTCCAAGATGCTCTTAGGGGAAGGGGCCTGGGGCAAAGCAGGCTGGGTTACCGACTACCCCAGTCCCAGGGAAGGTGGGGCCCTGCCCCTAGGATGCTGCAGCAGAGTAAGGAGGGGGGCCTGTGTTGACCGTCGGGTGTAGGGGCCACCTTCTCCCCCTGTTCTGTCAGGGAGGAGGTAGCCATTATTTGTCCCAGCCTGGGGCCCCCCCTCTGGTTTCCTATTTGCAGTTACTTGAATAAAAAAATATCCTTTTCTGGACTGAGTCTTTCTGTGATGGGTGCCTGGAATAGGGAAGGGTGGAAACCAAGGCTCTAGTGGGTGGGGGAGGAAGAAGAAAAAGCATTGGCGTCAGCTCCAGGGAAGGTAACTTAAGCCCCTCTTGAAGAAGTCAACTACACCCCTAGCCACAAAACGTTTTATTTACAAAATATATATACCGAATATTATACATTAGGCCCTGTCACCATGGGAACAGCTCCAAAGCCAAGTCAGGGAGGGCTAGAGAAAGGTGGTGCCTGTGGAAGGGCAAAGCTCCACCCTGTCTCCCAGCCACCCTTCCACCCCAGAAGGAAAAATTCCCATTAGCTCCTGGGAGTGGCTGGTAGGCTCAGCCCACAAAGGACTGAAGGCCTAGCAGGGAGTGAGGTGACAGTGGGGGCTGACTGCTATGCAGGGCTTAGGACTGGAGACAGATGGGAGGAGGAATGGAGACCCAGTACCCGGGAGGGGGAGCTGGGGGAAGCAGCAGGCTGCAGGGCCCTGGACGTTCCAGGACCCCATGGTTCTGAAGAGCAGGGCAGGGGGCTCAAGTCATGTCTTGACATCCAGCAAGGGCATCCGCTTGTGCTGGTAGCCACTCTGCCAGCCATGGACCACCTGTAGGGGAGGAGACCCGCACCACAGGGCACAGTCCGCAGCACAACTTGGGAGGAGGCACCCCACTAGCCACGGCCCACATGGGGAAGGCTGAGAGCAGAACCAGGCTCTGTCTTCAGGGGTATCAATAGAGCAGGCCCACCTCTGCTGATTCTCGCTGTCCCCAGAGTGCTCACCTTGGGGTCTCCCACGTCAGAGAGGAGCTCCTGCTCAGCCTCGTGCAGCTCCTCAGCAGGGTCGTAGCTGTACACAGGGAGCAGGTGATGGCGAAGCCGGTCCACCCTGGGGAGCATGGGAGGGGGCTCAGCCCAGGGCACCCACTCCCCTTCTTCAGACACCTGACTGCCCTGTCTCTACTCCCCCTGGCAGGGGCACACTAGGGCTCTAACGAGACATGTCTGGGCAGGAAAGCCTAACGGGAGTGCAGGGAATTGCAGGTTTGTGTCTGAATGGCTGAGGAGCATCTTACATGTATGCAGGGATCTCAGATCCTGTGGGAAGAACTTTAAGCACAATTCGGGGGAGGGGGTGCGGGGGGGCAGGGACACTCACCGCTTTTTCTTCTGGACATACATTACCTGTAACAGAGACACAGCACTGTGGAGGCCGCTGAGCCCAGGATGGCCCACAAGTGACAGGGGTTTACCTCCACACCCTCCTCTCCCGTAACAGCAGGACAGCTGAGATGCTGTGTGCAGGCTGGACCAGGCCCACCCAGCCCTGCCTTCGCAAAGGTGTGGGTAGGTATGTATGTATGTGGGGGGTTCCTTACCACGGCCACCACCACCCCGACCAGGGTGATGAGGAAGAAGGGCCCCAACACATAGCCCACCATGGAGTCGCTGCTGGCCTGTGGGGCATTGGGCACTGTGGTGTTACTCATGACATCGGCAGCCAGAGGGCTGGGTAGTCAGCATGGGCAGTAGTACTGCCTCGGGAGGGCGCCTCCACTGGGCTCCCTGGGGAGGAGGAAGGAGGTTGTCAATTCCACTCAGGCTCCGGATTCCTCCCCAAGAGCTAGTAATATATGAAAACTTAGGTCAGGCACTGGGAAGAGGGATCTTCCAGGTCAATGTGCTGGGTTTAACCCTCCAGGGACTCTCAGCAAGTCCTGGGTGTAAACGGCACCAAAGGGAGGCCCAGACCAGGGCCTGAGTCCTGCCCAGCTCCTATCCCCACATCGGGGGGGGGGGCGGGGGCGGTGCTCAGCTCAGGTGCTGGCCAAACATTTGCAGATATCAATTCCTGAGGAGAGGTTAGATGTAGGTTCCCAGCTCCTGCCCCAGCCTCCCGGGGTACTGGACTGCCAGCAGCTATCCAGTGGAGCAAAATGGGGATATTAGGTTAAAACATGAGGGTCCTGCATTGCAGCCTAGGGGTGAGGTGGGAGCATCTGAAGGAGACCATCTCGGCCCGGGTCCAGTGCCCACACTTCGGTCTATATAGGTCCTATGCCCTCTTTGTCCCTGGAGTCACGCCAGGCATAGCCTGGGCACCGTCTCCCCCATCGGTCTCATGTGCCAGGGTGGACACAAGTGGGCAGGGCTGGACTGCATCTGCGAGGTGATGTCACCGCCCCCTGGTCCCCACTCGGGGCTCCGCCCGGGTCCCTCCCCTCCTGGCCTGGAATGACAGAAGGAAGTGGAGAGGGTCAGCTCCCATGACAGATGCAAGGAGACTGTCCACGGGTGGCTGCACGCAGATACACCCAGGTCCTTGACCCCGGTTCTCCTGGGCTTCTATCGGAGGGCAAGGTATGAACTACCCGTCCCGCTACCCGTGGAGGCTCCGGGCTTACCCAGTCGCATGCCCGTCCCATAGTAGAGGGGACATGCCGAGGTAGGGAGGGTGACAGGCCGTTCCTAGGATGCGGACCAGCAACGGAGAGCGGGAGGTAGTTCCCACGGCGCTGGGAGGCTCAGGCCAGGGGAAGGGAACTTAGGGGGAGCACAGAGGGGCCCGGGCCTCCTGGCATCCCAACACCCCGAGGCGTGGACCTGTACCCGCGCTTTGCAGCCCATCCAACCCGGCCAAGCCTTACCTCCCGCCGATGCAGCCCGGAAAGGAACGCCCTCGGTTGGCTCCCGGGCCCCGGAAGAGCCGTCAGGCGCGTGATCAAAGGACCCGGGGAAATGGGCGGGGCCACAGTATCAGGGTGCAGCCAATCCGATGGCGGCAGGCAGAAGGCCCGGAGGCTTCGGGAGGGGCCAATCCGGAGGCCGGGGGTGCTGGCGGCGCCGAGCCGAGACGGCCTGGGCTGCGGGGTCCACCCTGTGACGGCAGGGGGCAGCCGAGGGCTGCGCAGCGGGGAGGGGCGGAGAGGGGAGGGGCGCGCGCGGCTTCCCGGCGTACCCCGGGGCGGACCCCTGCTATGCGGCCGCGCTTGGGAGCTCACATTCCAGGGAGAGGCCTGGCGTCCGCTTTACTCGCACTTCTGGTTGGAGCCCAGTCACGCTCTAACGTTTAGCCCAGGCCCCACAAGGCCTCCAAAGCCCCGCAAGGGCTTTGTTGGGCCCTCTAGACCTCCTAGCGGCGCAGACTGGCCCTCTGTGCAGTGCTCAGAGTGTGTAGGCAGGCCTGGGGTAGCCCCTGCCCAGCCTTGGACCTCAGGTCCACCCACCTAGCCACCTTCTCTGCGCCTCACTCTTAATATTGGTAAAACAGGCTGCTGTAAGGATTAAACCATGACATGGGTAGAGCCTAGCACGTAGCATGCCCAGAATTTTAAATTCCCTGTTAGCCTCTTTCCGGTTTTCCAGGGCACAGACTGAGCAGCGAGGTGAAGTTCCTCTGGGTCATAGGTAACTTGCCAAGTAAGCTTGAGTTGAAGCTTCGGTCGTCTGATAATTAAAAATGTCACACACTTATTGGGGAAATTTGAATAAGATTAGTGGGTTTTACCAATGTCAGTATCCTGGTTGTGATGTTATACTATAGTTTTGCAAAAGTTAGCATTGGGGGAAGCTAAGCAAAGTGTACAAGGGATCTCTGTTATTTCTTACAACTGCATGTGAATCTAGTTACCTCGAATTGTGTGTGTATAGTTTCGTACCACACCTACCTTTCCGTCACCAGAATCACACACAATTGGGAAAACTCCAGATTGGCAGGCGATAGAAAACACCCAAGAACATAAAGGTTGTGGCAGCCGAACTAGGTTGAGGCCCTCCTGGGTCCTCAAGTGCTACTGGAGATACAGGGGTGCTGTGAGTCACCCTATTCTTTTTTTTTTTTTTTTTTTTTTGGCTGTGCCGCCCCAGCATGCAGGATCTTAGTTCCCCCACCAGGGATCGAACCCGTGCCCCCTGCCACTGGACCTGGAGTCCTAACCACTGGACCGCCAGGGAATTTCCTGGGTCGCCCTATTCTTGCCAGAGACAGCCAATGGCATGGATGTGGTTGAGCTACTTTGTCTGGTCAGGCCTCAGTTTCCTCAAGTCCTTCCAGAGGTGGTTAGATGAGAGCAGGTCTGGTGCAGAGATGACCCAATTAGGAACCAGAGGGCAGGTGGGAACTTGCCTCTTGCCTCCAGACACCACCATCTGACTGGGGAATCAGATAAAGGGAAAGGAATGAGAGAAAAGCTTGGGTCTGAAGGCTCCAGGCAGATGTCCTGGTATTCTCTGCCTTTGAGTCTGGAGAGTAGGGAGACCACCCATAAGAGTCTTCTATTAGACCTGAGGGCAGAGGAAGGAGGCACCTCCCCAGGCAGGGCCTCCCTCACCTTCCACAAGGAAGTAGGGATCAAGTAGTATGTTTTAGACCCAGGCCCCCTTGGCTGACCACACACCCAACTGTTGTTCCCATCCTCAGGACTTCCAACCACATATCTAGAGGGTCTAGTGGTCCTTGGAGCAGGCCTAGTGATTGCATTAGCTAGGCCGGTGTGTGGAAAGGCACAGGGTCTTTACTCCTAGGACAGAACACCATTCCAAGGTAGGCAGGGCAGCTGGGACGACCTCAGTTTACAGTGAGTAAGCTGAGGCCCTGAGTGGTGTAATGACTTCCCAAGGCCCTTGGTGTGATCACCAAGGGTAAGGCAGAATGGGATGATGGGCGGGCCCCTCTTCCTTGGACAGCTGTGTTCTGGCAGCTACTCTGGGACTGCATTTGAGGCCTGGGTTGTTCCTGTGATGAGATGAACTGTTATAAGTTAAATCCACATAATGTAAACCTTAAAATAACAGAGTTATTTTAGGTAAGTCAACAAAAGAGATAAAATAGAATTAAAAACTCTCAAGTAATCCAAAATAAGGGAGAAAAAGGGTAACAAAGAAGAGATGAGACAACCAGAAAACAAATAAGAGGATAAACTGAAACCTAAATATATCAATAATCACATTAAAAGTAAATGGTCTAAACAACCCAATTAAGGGACTTCCCTGGCAGTCCGGTGATTAAGACTCCATCCTTTCATTGCAGGGGACACGGGTTTGATCCCTGGTCGGGGAACTAAGATCCCGCATGCTGCACAGCATGGCCAAAATAATAGTAATAATAATAATAAAATAACCCAATTAAAAGGCAGAGACTATCAGAATGGATAAAATAGTAAGACACAATTACATGTTGCCCATAAGAAATGTACTCTGAATATAAAGACTCCAATAGGGTAAAAGCAAAAAGATGGGAAAAGATACACCATGTTTATGCTTGTCAAAAGAAAGCTGGGAAGGCTATAATAAAATCAGGCAAAGTTGATTTCAGAGCAGAGAATATTACCAGAGATGAAAAAAAGTTCAGTTTGTAATGACAAAGGGGTTGATTAATTGAGAACATAACAATTCTAAATGTTCATGTGCCCAATAAGCAAGCTTCAAAATATATGACACAAAAATGGATAGAGCTCCAAGAAAAAACAATCACAGTTTTAGTCAGAGATTTCAGTACTACCCTCTGAATAATAGATGAAACAAGCAAATAATCAGCCAGGATGTAGTAAACTAGAACAACACTATCAACCAACTTGACCTTTATAGAATCCTCCACCTAACACTAGCAGAATACATATTCTTAAGTGTACACAGAAGATTTATCAAGACAGATCATATTATGGGCCATAAAACAAGTCTCAATAAATTAAAAAGGATTCAAGTCATAACGAAGTGTGTGTTCTGATCACAGTGGAATTATATTAGAAATCAATAACAAAAAGATCCTTGGAAAATTCCCAGCTATTTGGAAAATGAATAACACACCTCTGGATCAATTAGGAATTATTTTGAACTGAATGAAAATGCAAATGCAGTGTATCAGAATTTGTGGGACATCTCTGTTAGAGAAATCTATAGCACTAAATATCTATTTAAAAAAAGAAAGATATGTCAACGACCTCAGCGTCCACCTGAAACCAAAGTGTACAGAAGAAAATAACAAAGATCAATGCTGAAATCCATGTAATAGAAAACAGAAAATCAATGAAACCATAAGCTGCTTCTTGAGAAGATCAACAAAATTGATAAACCTGTAGCCAGACTGATCAGGAAAAAAGAGAGAAAATACAAATCACCAATATTAGGAATGAAAGAGGTAAGATCACAACAGTTTCTACAGATAATAAAAGAATAATAAGGGAATATTAGGAACAACTTTTTGCCAATAAATTCAATAACTTAGTTGAAATGAAGAATAGATGGAAAGACATGAATTACCAAAGCTCACCTAAGAAATAGATAAATGTATAGGAATCTAGGTTAAATTTATAGCTTCAATTTAAGCTTCAATAGCATACATTAATTCCTCCTATTCAATTCTATGTCCCCCTTGAAGTTGGTATTGTTACAAATACATCTTTATATATTGCATGCGTATTAACATAGATTTATAATTATTGTTTTATGCATCTGTCTTTTAAACCATGTAAGAATCAGAAAAGAGTTACATACCCAGAATACAATAATACTGGCTTTTATATTTACCTTTATCAGTGAACTTTTATCTAGTGCCTTTTTGTTTCAGTCTGAATGACTCCCTGTAGCATTTCTTGTAGGGCAGGTCTACTAAACAAATGCTGTTAGTTTTTGTTAATCGGGGAATGTCTGAACTTCTCCTTAATTGTGAAGGACAATTTTTCTGGATATAGAATTACTGGTTGACAGGTTTTTGTTTGTGTTTTCCTGTCAGTTCTTTAAATATATCATTCTACTGGTTTCTAGCCTTTGGGGTTTCTGATGATAAATCAACTGTTAATCTTAGGATGTTAATTGTAATCTCCATGGTAACCACTACAAAAACAAGTAGGAAATATATAGAAAAGGAAATGAAGAGGAAATCAAAATGGTACATACTAGGAGAAAAATCAAACACAAAAGAAGTCAGTACTGGAAGGATTAAGGAACGAAAAAGATATCACACACAGAAAACAGTACTATAGCAGAAGTAAGTCCTTCAATATCAGTAATCACTTTAAATGTAAATGGATTAAACTCACCAATTAAAAGACAGAGATTGGTGATAGGTGCACAATATTATGAATGTATTTAATGCCACTGATTTGTATATTTCAAAATGATTAAAATGGTAAATTTTATGTATATTCTATCACAAAAAAAGGCAGAATGGATTTTAAAATGATCTAACAGGATTTGAAAAAAAATTTCTCCAGAGAAGACATGCAAATGGCCAAATAAGTACATGAAAAGATGCTCAACATCACTACTTATTAGGGAAATGCAAATCATACTACAATGAGATACCACTTCATATCCATTAGGATGGCTATTATTTAAAACAAAACAAAACAGAAAATAACAATTGTTGGTGAGGATGTAGAGAAAAAAGAACTCTTGTGTACTGCTGGTGTGAATAAAATGGTGCAGCCACTACAGAAAACAGTATGGTGGTTCCTCAAAAAATTGAAAATAGAATTACCATATGATCCAGCAATTACACTTTTGGGTATATACTGCAAAGAATGGAAAGCAGGGATTCAGACAGATATCTGTATACTCAAGTACATAGCATCATTCTCCACAATAGTCAAAATGTGGAAGCAACCCAAGTGCCCATCGACAGGTAAGTGGATAAACAAAATATGGTACATATGTACAATGGGATATTGACACACCTACAACATAGATGAACCTTGAAGACATTATGCTAAGTGAAAGAAACCAGCCACGAAAGAACAAATAAGGTATGATTTCACTTATATGAGGTACCTAGAGTAGTCAAATTCATATAGATAAAAAGTAGAATGGTAGTTGCCAGGGGCTGGGGCGGGGGGGCTGGGTGGGAGGGAATAAAGAGCTATTGTTTAATGGGTACGGGGTTTCAGCTTGAGAAGATGAAAAACTTTTTGGAGATGGATGGTAGTAATGCTTGCATAACAGTGTATTTAATGCCACTGAACTGTACACTTAGAAACAGTTTAAAATGTTAAAAAAAAAAAAGAGAGAGAGAGAGAGAGATCCAATCCAAGTATATGCTGCTGGCAAGAGACTCACTTTAGACCCAAAGACACAAATAAGTTGAAAGTGAAAGGATGAAAAAGATATTCTATGTAAAGAATAACCAAAAGAGACTAGGGTGGCTATATTAATATTGGACAAAATAGATTTTAAGTCAAAAACTCTTACAAGAGACAAAGGAGGACATTTTATATTGATAAAAAGGGAAAATCATGAAGAAGTTATGACAATTATATATGCACCAAACAACACAGTCCCAAGATATATGAAGCAAATATTGACAAAACTGAAGGGAGAAATTGACAGTTCTACACTAATAGTTGGAGACTTCAATACCTTACTTTCAATAATGGAAAGAATATCCTATACAGAAGATCAATAAGGAAATAGAGTACTTGAAAAACACTATAAACCAACTAGACCTAAAAGACATAAAGAACACTCGTCCTAAAGAATATACATTGTTCTCAAGTACACGTGGAGTATTCTCCAGGACAGATCATATATTAGGCCACAAAACAAATTTTAATACATTTTAAAACCTCCTAACAAAGAAAAGACCAGGACCAGATGGCTTCACTGATTAATTCTACCAAAAATCTAAAGGAGAATTAATACCAATGCTTCTCAAATTCTTCCAAAAAATTGAAAGAAAAGGAACACTTCCTAACTCATTCTAACTCAGCATTGCCCTCATACCAAAGCCAGACAAACACACAAAAGGAAACTACAGATCAATATCTCTTATTAATATAAATGTAAGGTAATAAAAGAACTCTCAATAAATTAAAAAGGATTAAAATCATACAAAGCATCTTCCCTGACCACAATGGAATTAATCTAGAAATCAGTAGCAGAAGGAAAACTGGAAAATTAGCAAATATGCAGAAAGTAAACAACACACTCTTAAAAAAACAGTGGATTAAAGAAGACCACTAGGGAAATAGAAAATACTTTGAGACATACCAAAAACTTATGGGATATAGTAAAAGCAGTACTCAGTGGGAAATTTACAGTTGTAAATGCCTACATTAATAGAAGATCTCAGATAAACAACCAAACTTTAAACCTTAAGGAATTAGAGGGACTTCCCTGGTGGTCCAGTGGTAAATAATCCACCTTCCAGTGCAGGGGACATGGGTTTGATCCCTGATCAGGGAAGTAAGATCCCACATGCCACTGGGAAACTAAGCCTGTGTGCCACAACTACTGACCTCGTGTGCCTCAGTGAGAGGGCCCACATGTGGTAAACTACAGAGCCCATGCACCCTGGAGCCTGCACGCTGCAACTAGAGAGAGATCCCACATGCCACAATTAGAGAGAAGCCTGCATGCCACAACAAAAAGATCCCACATGCCTCAACAAAGATCATGCATGCTGCAACTAAGACCCGATGCAGCCAAAAAAATAAAGAAAAATAAAATAGTTCAGTCGCTTAAAAAAAAAAAACCCTAAGGAACTAGAAAAAGTAGGGCAAACTAAAGGAAGGAAGGAAATAATATAGAGCACAAATAAATTAAATGGGGGGGGGAACAATAGAATCAACAAAATCAAAAGTTGGTTCTTTGAAAAGATAGCAAAACTTTAGTTAGACTGACTAAAAAAATGGAAGATGAAAATAACTAAAACCGGAAATGAAAACAGAAATTAAAAGGATTATAAGAGAACACTATGAACTATTATATGCAAACAAGATAATCTGGATGAATCAACAAATTCCTAAAGACATGCAAATTATTAAAACTTATTCAAGAGGAAATAGAAGTTCTCAACAGACCTGTAATAAGCAAGAAGATTACATCAGGAATCAATAACCTCCCAAGAAAGAAGAGTCAGGACTAGATGTCTTCACTGGCCAATTCTACCAAACATTTAAAGAAGAATTAACATCAATCCAATTCATCAATCCTAACATCAACTCTACCAAAAATTAGAGGAGGGGAACACTTTCTAACACATTCCTTGAGGCCAACTTTATCCTGATACCAAAGCCAGAGAAAGATTCCATAAGAAAAGTATAGATCAATATTCCTTATAAACATAGACAAAAATCTTCAATAATATACTAGCAGACCAAATCCAATAGCACATGAAAAAGGATTATACACAATGACCAAATGGGATTTACCCTAGGAATAGAAGGGGTGTTTCAACTATAGGAAAATCAATGTCATACAGCCCTAACAGGACAAAGGAAAACAACCACATAACTCAATAGATGCAGAAAAGCATCTGATAAAAATTCAACATCCTTTCATGATAAAAACACAGCTGAGGGCTTCCCTGGTGGCACAGTGGTTAAGAATCCGTGCTCCCAGAGTTCAGGACATTGGTCCCCCAGAGACCTCATGGCTCCATGTAATATCAAATGGCAAAATCTCTCCCAGAGATCTCCATCTCATCACTAAAACCCAACTCCACTCAACGACCAGCAAGCTACACTGCTGGAGACCCTATGCCAAAAAACTAGCAAGACAGGAACAGAACCCCACACATTAGCAGAGAGGCTGTCTAAAATCATAATAAGGTCACAGACACCCCAAAACACACTACTGGACGTGGTCCTGCCCACCAGAAAGACAAGATCCAGCCTCATCCACCAGAACACGCAACAGTCCACTCCACCAGGAAGCCTACACAACCTACTGAACAAACGTTAGCCACTAGGGGCAGAAACCAAAAATAACGGGAACTACGAACCTGAATCCTGCAAAAAGGAGACCCCAAACACAGTAAGTTAAGCCAAATGAGGAGACAGAGAAACACACAGCAGTTGAAGAAGCAAGGTAAAAACCCACCAGACCAAACAAATGAAGAGGAAATAGGCAGTCTACCTGAAAAAGAATTCAGAGTAATGATAGTAAAGATGATCCAAAATCTTAGAAATGGAATGGAGAAAATACAAGAAATGTTTAACAAGTACCTAGAAGAATTAAAGAGCAAACAAACAATGATGAACAACACAATAAATGAAATTTAAAATTCTCTAGAAGGAATCAATAGCAGAATAACTGAGGCAGAAGAACAGATAAGTGACCTGGAAGAGAAAACAGTAGAAATAACTACCAAAGAGCAGAACAAATAAAAAAGAATGAAAAGAATTGAGGACAGTCTCAGAGACCTCTGGGACAACATTAAACACACCAACATTCAAATTATAGGGGTCCCAGAAGAAGAAGAGAAAAAGAAAGGGGCTGAGAAAATATTTGACGAGATTACAGTTGAAAACTTTCCTAATATGGGAAAGGAAATAATCAAGTACAGGAAGCACAGAGAGTCCCATACAGGATAAATCCAAGGAGAAACACACCAAGACACATATTAATCAAACTATCAAAACTTAAATACAAAGAAAAAATATTAAAAGCAGCAAGGGAAAAACAACAAATAACATACAAGGGAATCCCTATAAGGCTAACAGCTGATCTTTCAGCACAAATTCTGCAGCCAGAAGGGTGTGGCAGGACATATTTAAAGTGATGAAAGGGAAAAACCTACAACCAAGATTACTCTACCCAGCAAGGATCTCATTCAGATTCGACAGAGAAATTCAAAACTTTACAGACAAGCAAAATCTAAGTGAATTCAGCACCACCAAATCAACTTTACAACAAATGCTAAAGGAACTTCTCTAGGCAGGAAACACAAGAGAAGGAAGAGACCTAAAATAACAAACCCAAAACAATTAAGAAAATGGTAATAGGAACATACATATCGATAACTACCTTAAATGTAAATGGATTAAATGCTCCAAACAAAAGACACAGACTGGCTGAATGGATACAAAAACAAGACCCATATATATGCTGTCTACAAGAGACCCACTTCAGACCTAGGGACACATACAGACTAAAAGTGAGGGGATGGAAAAAGATATTCCATGCAAATGTAAATCAAAAGAAAGCTGGAGTAGCAATTCTCATATCAGACAAGATAGACTTTAAAATAAAGATTATTACAAGAGACAAAGAAGGACACTACATAATGATCAAGGGATCAATCCAAGAAGAAGATATAACAATTGTAAATATTTATGCACCCAACATAGGAGCACCTCAATACATAAGGCAAATGCTAACAGCAAGAAAAGGGGAAATTGACAGTAACACAATCATAGTAGGGGACTTTAACACCCCACGTTCACCAATGGACAGATCATCCAAAATGAAAATAAATAAGGAAACACAAGCTTTAAATGATACATTAAACAAGATGGACTTAATTGATATTTACAGGACATTCATCCAAAAACAACAGAATACACTTTCTTCTCAAGTGCTCATGGAACATTCTCCAGGATAGATCATATATTGGGTCACAAATCAAGCCTTGGTAAATTTAAGAAAATTGAAATCATATCAAGTATCTTTTCCGACCACAATGCCATCAGACTAGATATCAATTACAGGAAAAAAATCTGTAAAAAAATACAAACACATGGAGGCTAAACAATACACTACTAAATAACCAAGAGATCACTGAAGAAATCAAAGAGGAAATCAAAAAATACCTAGAAACAAATGACAATGAAAACACGATGACCCAAAACCTATGGGATGCAGCAAAAGCAGTTCTAAGAGGGGAATTTACAGCAATACAATCCTACCTCAAGAAACAAGAAACATCTTAAATAAATAACCTAACCTTACACCTAAAGCAATTAGAGAAAGAAGAACAAAAAAACCCCCAAAGTTAGCAGAAGGAAAGAAATCATAAAGATAAGATCAGAAATAAATGAAGGAAAAAAATAGCAAAGATCAATAAAAGATCAATAAAACTAAAAGCTGGTTCTTTGAGAAGATAAACAAAAGATCAATAAAACTAAAAGCTGGTTCTTTGAGAAGATAAACAAAATTGATAAACAATTAGCCAGACTCATCAAGAAAAAAAGGGAGAAGACTCAAATCTATATAATTATAAATGAAAAAAGAGAAGTAACAACTGATACTACAGAAATACAAAGGATCATGAGAGATTACTACAAGAAACTATATGCCAATAAAATGGACAACCTAGAAGAAATGGACAAATTCTTAGAAATGCACAACCTGCCAAGACTGAACAAGGAAGAAATAGAAAATATAAACAGACCAAGCACAAGCACTGAAATTGAGACTGTGATTAAAAATCTTCCAACAAACAAAAGCCCAGGACCAGATGGCTTCACAGGTGAATTCTATCAAACATTTAGAGAAGAGCTAACACCCATCCTTCTCAAACTCTTCCAAAATATAGCAGAGGGAAGAACACTACCAAACTCATTCTACGAGGCCACCATCACCCTGATACCGAAACCAGACAAAGATGTCACAAAGAAAGAAAACTACAGGCTAATATCACTAATGAACATAGATGCAAAAATCCTCAACAAAATACTAACAAACAGAATCCAACAGCACATTAAAAGAATCATACACCATGATCAAGTGGGGTTTATCCCAGGAATGCAAGGATTCTTCAATATACGCAAATCAATCAATGTGATAGACCATATTAACAAATTGAAGGAGAAAAACCACATCATCATCTCAATAGATGCAGAAAAAGCTTTTGACAAAATTCAACAGCGATTTATGATAAAAACCCTCCAGAAAGTAGGCATAGAGGGAACTTACCTCAACATGATAAAGGCCATATATGACAAACCCTCAGTCAACATCGTTCTCAATGGTGAAAAACTGAAACCGTTACCTCTAAAATCAGGAACAAGACAAGATTGTCCACTCTCACCACTATTATTCAACATAGTTTTGGAAGTTTTAGCCACAGCAATCAGAGAAGAAAAAGAAATAAAAGGAATCCAAATGGGAAAAGAAGAAGTAAAGCTGTCACTGTTTGCAGATGACATGATACTATACATAAAGAATCCTAAAGATGCTACCAGAAAACTACTAGAGCTAATCAATGAATTTGGTAAAGTAGCAGGATACAAAATTAATGCACAGAAATCTCTTGCATTCCTATACACTAATGATGAAAAATCTGAAAGAGAAATTAAGGAAACACTCCCATTTACCATTGCAACAAAAAGAATAAAATACCTAGGAATAAACCTACCTAAGGAGACAAAAGACCTGTATGCAGAAAACTATAAGACACTGATGAAAGAAATGAAAGATGATACAAACAGATGGAAAGATATACCATGTTTTTGGATTGGAAGAATCAACATTGTGAAA
This sequence comes from Stenella coeruleoalba, assembly GCF_951394435.1. Taxonomy (NCBI): domain Eukaryota; kingdom Metazoa; phylum Chordata; class Mammalia; order Artiodactyla; family Delphinidae; genus Stenella; species Stenella coeruleoalba. The sequence goes on along the minus strand of NC_137156.1, from coordinate 41,093,110 downwards.
ATGACTATATTACCCAAAGCAATCTACAGATTCAGTGCAATCTCTATCAAACTACCAATGGCATTTTTCATAGAACTAGAACAAAGAATTTCACAATTTGTATGGAAACACAAAAGACCCCGAAGAGCCAAAGCAACCTTGAGAAAGAAAAACGGAGCTGGAGGAATCAGGCTCCCGGAATTCAGACTAGACCACAAAGCTACAGTAATCAAGACAGTATGGTACTGGCACAAAAACAGAAATATAGATCAATGGAACAGGATAGAAAGCCCAGATAAACCCATGCACATATGGTCACCTTATTTTTGATAAAGGAGGCAAGAATATACAGTGGAGAAAAGACAGCCCCTTCAATAAGTGGTGCTGGGAAAACTGGACAGCTACATGTAAAAGAATGAAATTAGAACACTCCCTAACACCATACACAAAAATAAACTCAAAATGGATTAAAGACCTAAAAGTAAGGCCAGACACTATAAACCTCTTAGAGGAAAACATAGGCAGAACACTCTATGACATAAATCACAACAAGATCCTTTCTGACCCACCTCCTAAAAACAAAAATAAACAAATGGGACCTAATGAAACTTAAAATCTTTTGCGCAGCAAAGGAAAACATAAACAATATGAAAAGACAACCCCCAGAATGGGAGAAAATATTTGCAAATGAAGCAACAGACAAAGGATTAATCTCCAAAATTTACAAGCAGCTCAATATCAAAAAAACAAACAACTCAATCCAAAAATGGGCAGAAGACCCAAATAGACATTTCTCTAAAGAAGATATACAGATTGCCAACAAACACATGAAGGAATGCTCAACATCACTAATCATTAGAGAAATGCAAATCAAAACTACAATGAGGTATCACCTCCCACCAGTCAGAATGGCCATCATCAAAAAATCTACAAACAATAAATTCTGGAGAGGGTGTGGAGAAAGGGGAACCCTCTTGCACTGTTGGTGGGAATGTAAATTGATACAGCCACTATGGAAAACAGTATGGAGGTTCCTTATAAAACTAAAAATAGAACTACCATACGACCCAGCAATCCCACTACTGGGCATATACCCTGAGTAAACCATAATTCAAAAAGGTAATGTACCACAATGTTCATTGCAGCTCTATTTACAATAGCCAGGAGATGGACGCAACCTAAGTGTCCATCGACAGATGAATGGATAAAGAAGATGTGGCACATACATACAATGCAATATTACTAAGCCATAAAAAGAAATGAAATTGAGTTATTTGTAGTGAGGTGGATGGACCTAGAGTGAAGAGTGAAGTAAGTCAGAAAGAGAAAAACAAATACCATATGCTAACACATATATATGGAATGTAAAAAAAAAAAAAAAGGTTCTGAAGAACCTAGGGGCAGGACAGGAATAAAGACGTAGACCTAGAGAATGGACTTGAGGACACAGGGAGTGGGAAGGGTAAGCTGGGACAAAGTGAGAGAGTGGCATGGACATATATACACTACCAAATGTAGAACCGATAGCTAGTGGGAAGCAGTCACATAGCACAGGGAGACCAGCTCGGTGCTTTGTGACCACCTAGAGGGGTGGTATAGGGAGTGGGGGAGGGAGGGAGACACAGGGGGAAAGAGATATGGGAACATATGTATATGTCTAGCTGATTCACTTTGTTATAAAGCAGAAACTAACACACCATTGTAAAGCAATTATACTCCAATAAAGATGTAAAAAAAAAAGATAAAATAAAGACATCTTCAAACATTCAAAAAACAAACAAAAATACACTATTAGGAAATCAAGCATGGCAGGTACATATTGATAGAAACTTGAATTAAATGATATTTTCATGATTAAAAAAAGAATGAAGATAAAGACATCTTCAAACATTCATAAAACAAACAAAAATACACTATAGGGCTTCCCTGGTGGCGCAATGGTTCAGAATCTGCCAATGCAGGGGACACGGGTTCGAGCCCTGGTCTGGGAAGATCCTACATGCCGGGGAGCAACTGGGCCCGTGAGCCACAGCTACTGGGCCTGTGCGTCTGCAGCTTGTGCTCCGCAACAGGAGAGGCCGCGACAATGAGAGGCCCGCGCACCGCGATGAAGAGTGGCCCCCACTCGCCGCAACTAGAGAAAGCCCTCACACAGAAATGGAGACCCAACACAGCCTAAATAAATTTATTAAAAAAAAATACACTATTAGGAAATCAAGCATGGGAGGTATATATTGATAGAAACTTGCATTAAATGACATTTTCATGATTAAAAAAAAAAAAAAAGAATCCGTGCTCCCAGTGCAGGGAACATGGTTTCGATCCCTGGTTGGGGGACTAAGATCCCACATGCCACACGGCGTGGCCAAAACAAAAGAAAACAAAAAACCAAAACCAAAACCAAAAACACAACAAACTAAGAATAGGATAGACTTTTTAGGAAATGGTACTGGAACAACTGGTTATCTAGATGCAAAAATTATCACCTTGAATCCATACCTTGCAATATATACAAATTCTAATGTATGATTCTATTATATGAAACTCTAGAAAATGCAGACTAAACTATAGTGACAGAAAGCAGATTAGTGTTTACTTGAAGAAGGATGTGTGAGGGTCAGGTGAGAGGGGTCACAAAGAGGCACGAAGGAACTTTTGGGGGTGAGGGATAGGTCTATTACCTTGGTTATGATAGTTTCATTTGAACACATATGTCAAGATGTATTAAATCGTACACTCTAAATGTGTGCAGCTTATGTTAATTGTAGCTCAATACAGTTTTTAAAAATTAATTTATTTTTATTTATTTTTGGCTGAATTGGGTCTTCATTGCTGCATGTGGGCTTTCTCTAGTTGCGGTGAGTGGGGGGCTACTCTTCGTTGCAGTGTGCAGGCTTCTCGTTGCAGTGGCTTCTCTTGTTGCAGAGCACAGGCTCTAGGCACGCGGGCTTCAGAAACCGTGGCACATGGGCTCAGTAGTTGTGGCTCACGGACTCTAGAGCACAGGCTCAGTATTTGTGGCGCACGGGCTTAGTTGCTCTGCAGCATGTGGGATCTTCCTGAACCAGGGCTCAAACCCGTGTCCCCTGCATTGGCAGGCAGATGCTTAACCACTGCACCACCAGGGAAGCCCCTCAATACAGTTTTTAAAAATATGATGAGTAAAGAATGACTCAATAAATATGGATCAATGCATATTTATTTTATAAATGAGTTAATGGAGTTAATGACAGATGAGTCAATAGGCCAATGCCCAGGGATTGGGAAGGGGGAGACATACAAAGAAAAAGGAACCAAGACTGTAGCAGAATCTTGTTGGCCACCATCACATTGCCCAGGCTCAACCTTGCCAGGCTGGCCCAAAGTGCCCTGCCCGCACTACTGGCTATCCTTGTGGCTTCAACTAAGTCACTCAACACCTTGGAACCTGAGTCCCTGACTCCAAAACGTAACTAATAATGCCCACCTCATAAATAAGATTATTGTTGATTGAAAGAAATTACATTTATGGGGGATTCTCTGGAGATCCAGTGGTTAGGACTCCGCACTTTCACTACCAAGGGCTGGGTTCAATCCCTGGTCGGGGAACTAAGATCCTGCAAGCTGTGCATGGCGTGGCCAAAAAAAAATTTATGGGCTTAAGCATTAGGTAAATAATAACATGCTCCATAAACGTAAGGGATTACAAAACAATCTGATTGTTTTTGATTGCAAAAACAAATTACTACCAAGAGTTGGAAAATATACAAAGTCACAAAGAAGAAAATTAAATGACTCATAATCCCACTTTCAGAGGGTATTTTCTTCCTGGCTCTTTCTTACATTGGCTCATCTATTTTTGTGCAGTTACCTGGTTTTCTGCATGCATCCCATTTTCCCACCTCCATACCTTTACTTCCGCTGTTCTTCTCCACCTTCCAGAAGCCCATTGGCCTCTTTCTGGAGGGCGGAGCAGAGGGCTGCCCCGGAAGGAGTGGAAAACGAGCTTCTGAGACGCTGCCTAGTGGAGCCGGCCCTCACCCCATTCCGGGATAAAGATCAGTGGGGTTGAGGTGGAGAGGGACCCCACAGTTCCCGCACCTGCCATTGTGACATCACTGGCAGCCTGAGGAGTGGAGGTTTGGGGCTCCCTCCACTTCGGGGTCCCTACTGGCCAGCCCCTGACAGCACCAGAGGCCTGACTTCAAGGTATTTGCTTCCCCGCAGCTTTCCTTCACCTTCTAAATCTTACCCACACCCAATCTACTTTCCCTTGTCCTTCAGTCTCCTCCAGGCTCCAGCTCCATCGACAGTGAGCTGGGGATCAAAGTACCTGCCTCTCAGGGTAGATGTGAAGGTCAGTGTCCTGGCCCTTAGCCCTTAGTCTTGTACAGGCAGTAAGTGTTCAAGGAATTGTCTGAACTGATGGGAAAGTACTTGGTAAACTGGAAAGCACAGTCAAATATTAGCTGTTATAATCGGTCCACTCAATTTCCTCAGATCAAGTTCCCTCCAAATAAAACAAATTTCCCTCGACTCCACCCCCCAAACTGCAAATCCCCATAACCACCCCTCCCTTCTCCAGTCAGAATCCTAACTTGGCTTTCCTTGCCTGTTTCAGACACAGGCTGTGCTGAAAGTGACCAGCCTTCCATTTAGCTCCTGCCCTCCACCTGGGAAAGTTCACAGGATCCTGGGCTGAGAGGTAAGCGGAGTAGCAGGAACTGGGGGTTTCCTCCCCGCTTTCCCTCTAACTCCCAAGTTCAAGGCAAGAAGAGGAAGCTGGGGAAGGGGTCTCAGAGGACAGGCTTCAATAGGGTGTTTGTTCTGATTTGCTGGTGGGCACCACGCTGGTTGAATATCACCCTTAACTACCCCCACCTCCACCTGTTCCAAACTTCTCTCTCCCCATCCCTGAGGGCAGTTCTACATTTGCTTCCAGGTCTGGGGGAAAGTGAAGGGTGTGTGTGTGGGGGGGGCGGGGAAAGTGAAGGTGTGTGTGTGTGTGTGTGTGTGTGTGTGTGTGTGTGTGTGTGTGTGTGTGTGTGTGTGTGTGTGTGTGTGTGTGTGTGTGTGTGTGTGTGTGTGTGTGTGTGTGTGTTGTTGAGAGAACAGAGTGACACTAGGCAGACATTCTTTGTGCTGTGGACATCCCCAAATGCCATGGCTCTTTGCTTCTTCCAACCTGCATTTCCTAGGTACCTGCTCTGAACCACTCAGCTGGATGCAAAGAACAGAGATATTTCCCGGCCTTCAGAATGGGGGCATGCACAGGAGTCACTAAGCTCCTCCTAGGGGAGAGAATCTTGGACATCTTTCTCAAAGAATAGCACAGCACATGTGAATTGTGAAGCAGTGCAATGGTACATGGTACCTTTGAAGAACTGCAAAATGTTCTATGAGGCCAGGGAAAAAGAAGGGCAAGGTGGGTGGCAAGAAATGAGTCTGCAGAGGTGGGCAGGGGCCAAATCACAAAAGATATTGGGTACTACTCTAGGGTATTAGAACTTTACTCTGAAAGCTATGGGTAGGAGGAGAACCAGAAGTGTAGCCAGGACACTGTGGTGGTGGTGGGGGCAGGTGGCAGGGAGGGGTCAGTGAAGTCAGGGAGAAGATAAGTGGCCTTTGGATTTGTCAGTGTGCCAGTCAGTAGCCATTGATGGGCGGCACTGGAGGCCCACTAGAGGGGACGCATAAACCCGTAGTGACCCCACAGGACATGGTTTTCTCTGGGCAGGCTCAGCTCTTGCATAGGAGGGGTGAATTCAGGATTGGGGGGCTGCAGGGGGAGGAGATGGGGACAAGAAATACCAAGTAAATAATGGTGAGTGAGTGATGAAGTGATGGACGTGGGTTTAGACTTGGCACCGGCTTAGATAGAGTTTGGTGGCCAAGAATGGGATAACCATTAAAAGATATACTTTCATGTCCACAGAGCCAGAAGAGCTGCCTATTTACAGCATGGCCAGAGATATGTATTCTTTGCTCAGGGTTCCAAACTCGAATACTGGTGAAAAGTCCCTTCTCACTGTGCCTATCTCCCAATCTGTAAAATGAGAGGATTAGATGATCCCTAAAATCCTTCCAGGCCTAACCACATAATGATTCACCACTGTTCCCTTATTTTTAACTTCTTCACACCTACTTAAGTGTCATGGCTACCCATACACTCTCAATACCTATTCGTGGAGTTCCTGATGATCTCCCTCACAGACACCTGGCAGCGTGCTGGCCCCTCAGCAGTGCCCAGCCTGTTGTCTGAGTGATGGTGATTACATGAGGACATGAGGAAGTCTCTCCCTCTGCCTCCTCAGCAACCTTTCATGTCAGGTGTTTGGGGACCAGATGCAAATTCATTCACCACCTCCCTGATTTCAGTTTCTGCTTGCTCTGGTCCATCTTGCACTCTGAAGTGACCAGGAGAGAGTACTACTAAGTGGGTGAGAAGGCAGGTTCTGGAGTCAGACCCCCTGGGTTTGACTACAGTTCTTCCATTTATTATCTGTGTGACCTTGGATGTATTACTTAACCTCTGTATTTTCTTCTAAAAGCTTTATGACTCATTTTACACATTTGCAAGTTTATTTTCATTGTATGGTGTGAGGTAGGGATCTAAATTTATTTTTTTTCATTTGTCTAGCCAATTGTTCCAACACCATTTACTGAAGGACCAATCCTTTCCTCCCTCGGGTGTATGTCTCCTCTGGCTCTTACCGTATTCCCACATACGCATAGGTCTGTTTCTCGGTCCCCTGTTCTATTCAGTTTCCTAATTCACTTCTCTATCTAGCTATTCCCATTTACCACATTGCTTCAGTTACTTTATCTTTAAAGTCTTGATACTGATAGAACACAGGACTTCCCTGTAGTCCTGTGTTTTTCCTTGTAGTTTTTCAAAACTGTCTTAGACATCCTTGGCACTCTACCTTGTGATTTTTAGAATTGGTTTCTCCAATTCTTTTAAAAAGTAGTTTGCTTCCCTAGGCTGCCATTTCCTTTACCATCACGAAGGTGATGACCAAAGGTCCTATGTGTCACAAGGATGGCAAAGATGAAATTGTAAAGCAGAGAACACACCACCTGGTATAAAGGCCTGGAACAACAACCCAGGAGCACTCAGGAGAGAGTAGTATCATCGTCCACAAATGCCCAACCCGATGTAGTCACTGCTGTTTTAAAACCTTTGTTGGCTTCCCAGTCATGCGGAGTAAAGTTCAAACAGCCAGCCAAGCCACCTGACCCCAGCTGACCTTTCCCGTGGCACCTCCTGGCTCTCCCTCCTCCCTCCCCATCACGGCTATCATGTTCCAGCCCCCGCAAACTCGCTGTTAACCGAGCACAGCACCCTTGCACATGCTGTCCCCTTGGTCGAGAATTCCTTTACCCTTCATGAATCCTCTCAGACGGTGGCTCCACTGGGATGGAGTCAGTCACTCTCTCTGCCTTCTTTTTATTGCATTTGTCACTTTGCATTGTGATTGTGTCTGTTGTGACTTGTCTTATTTAGTGAACTCAGCACAGTCCTTGGCATTTTCCAAACAGGTGTTCACTCACAGCCACTATTTAATGATCACACACCAACTCTGGCATCACATACACTCCTTCACTTACTTAACGCTCACGACGACCCCACAAAGTAGACTTCTCCCCCAGCGAATAGGAAGGAACACAGACGGTAACTTGCCCAAGATCACAGAGCTTGTCAACGGCTCAGCGGAGACCTGAACCCTGGTCTAATTCCAAAGCTCACACCTTCTATTATAGCAGGCAGCCTGCCCTATCCTCCCTCCCTTTTCCGAATCCCTTACTCATCCTACCCTTCCATGGTCCCCCTGCCCAAGCTCTCTCCATCGGCCCCTCACCCCACCTCCAGGCACCCCAGCAGGTGCCTCTGTGAGGACTGCATGTCCTGGCTTGAGCACATTGCTGGAATTCAGGCCATAGAACATGGAGCCTCATGGCTGCATCGCAGATGCTGAGATGTTAGCTGGGTGTCACAAGACCAAGGAGATAAAAGAAACCTTTCACACCTCAAATGTGTTTGAAACCACAAAGCAAACAAGTCCATGGTTTATAACAACAGGGTTTCTTCAGCATGGTTATCAGGTCTCCAGAGAGGATGGGAGCCAGCCTGACTGGGGTTTGGGCAGGAATTCTGCCAACTCAGTCTGGCTTGAGTTGGTCAAAGCTGCAACCTCAGAATAACAAAGGGCGTAGGAAGTGCAATGCGTGTCGCAGCACTGTCCCCAGTGCTGGTTTCAGCAATGTCAGGGTGGCATTCGTGTTCTTTGGGCTGATTTCCTCTGGTCACTCATGCTCAAAGTTTTGGGGCCTTTTGAGATTTCTCTCCCACTCGCCCTCCCTCCTGCCACAAGTCCTGCAGACTATTAGGAGACTGGGCTGCAGCAAGGTAATCCCAAAGTTTGCATTTACCCTGAGAATGAAGAACAATCAACATGTAGCGAATGTGATGGGGATGGGTCACCTTTAGAATGGCCCATCATGATCTGATGTGGGCGAGCGGAGAGTTTCCGGAACCCCAGATCCCAATTAGAGGTGGCCATTTGGTGGTTTCCTGCATGTAGCACTTGCATCGGCGTTCATAAGCTCACAGCCTCATCACACACACTAAATCTGGCAAAAGAATCCTTTGATAGAGGAAGGGACGGTGATCATCATGGGATAAAGGAGGCCTGCAGAATCAGAATTTTAGGAGGAAAGGGTGCTCTGACCAGTTGACTGGGAATTTGCCCTGGGGCTGAACGAAGTGGTGATGCCACCAGAGTCCCAGAGAGGCCAGGGGCCCTCAGTGGATGAACGCGTTTATCTGATTGTGATACACTCTTTATTCTTGCTTCTCCAGCCCTCTCTCCATCCCCAGGTCCACTCCTTGAGTCTGTAAGGCCTGGCATCATAAGTTTCCAGGTGGCTCCTTTCCAACCTCTCCTGCCTCCTCTTCAAACATGGCTGATTCTACACGACTGCCCTGCTCAAGAGCACTTCACACGTACGCAGCCAAACTCCTTGGCCTGGCTTTTGCGGCTTTCCCTAAATTGGCCTCATCATGCTTTATTTTTCAGCCCATAATGCTTGTCATCTGTCTTCAGCCGGAGGGGCACAGCTAACTTCATGTTGCTCTCCCCCTGGCGGTGCCCTGCCTGTTCTCTGCCTGCAAGTCCTACCAGCATGCATCTTCAAAACGCCGCTCCAGCCCATCCTGACTCCACCAGGCCCAACTTCTGCTTCCACACAGGAGAGCACCCCTTGCTGTGCTCCCTTGTTGTCCTGGATGTGGCTCACCTCTGTCCCCTCATGCCCCTCTGGGCTCCTAGTGAAGCACTGGGTGTCTGCCGGGGGGTCCCTGGCACTGACTCTCACTACCTTCCTGGGCTTCACTTCATTCCTTACTTGAACTCCCTGAACAGCAAATCTTCCATGCGGCCACCTCTGACCTCTGGGGCAACTCTCAAGAGTCCAGCAGAGGGTGGTGGTAAAATCAAAAGAAGACTGATGAGAAGGACTCGAAGAAAACTTTTAGAAAGAAACCAGAGACTAAGCAGGGATGTGTGTGAAATACTGGTTTTTATTGGTTGGCACAATATTACAACCTACAGTTCCAATGCCCTTCCCTCCCACACAGTTCAAGTGGAAAGAAACTGATTAACACACAGAAAGGAACAGCACACTCACAGGTTTAAGCATTTGTTTTTACAAAAAGGAGTCAGATATAGGGGTGGTGGGATTTTAGGGATAGTACCAGAGCTCCAGCTAGACTATGGGGGAGGGCTTTGCTGTCCTCTGCTGCCGGCACACATGAGGGGATGCTTTAGTAAGGGGACAGTTACACACGGCTGGCTGGCTATTAAAGGGGGAAAAGGGGGACTTGCATCTGCTGTGCACCTGTCTCAGACCCAAACCTGAACTTTCTTTTCAGCCCTCCCCCACAACCCGCCTGCCCCCACGGGAAAGAGAGGTATGAAGGAAGCCTAAGAACAGCCTCCTAGAGAAAGGGTGCAGGAAAACTCAGTTTCCTTCCACCTCCTCTGGACCCATTCTGCTCCCCTCAGCTCCTAAGAGCACTGAGAGACTGGGGAAGAAGCCAGGCCTGGGCAGGCGGCTCCAAGTGGGCAGGGAGGAAAACTCGCTTTTCCATACAATACCAAGCAAGGTTGTTTTGCAAACGAAAAAATGGAAAACAAGACCATGCACCCCTGGGTCAGGAGCTCCTGCGTCCTGGAGCACATTTGGATAGGGGTAAGGGCGACGTTATTCCAAACCCCAGTTGTGAAAGGTCGCAAGAGGCTAAGGGACCATAACCAACCCCTCCTCCCACACAAGCGCCTTTCCTTGGATTCCCTGGGGTTTTGTTGAGCTCATCTGGGGTTATTCTGCTACCCTCTCCAAGGATGAGTACTCAGCCCATTGGCCACTCCACTTTTTACCCTTTCTAGAAATATACAGCACACTGCCTAAACAGGTGATCCATTCTCACTCTGCAGAATGGTCACCAAGGAACCAGGTGACCTAGGGGTGGAAAGGCTAAGTTGTTTGCTTTTCTGGGTGGTCCTGATGGAAGGGGACAGCAGTGGAGTTCTGGTGGAATCTGAATAGTCTGGTTTGAGTCTGTGTGATCCCCAGGGGACTGGTCCCTGGGTACATGGGCCCCTGGCTCTGTCTCAGTTCTGGAGACTTTGTCATTTAGGCCTCAGCTAAAACATGAAGGGAAAGGGACAAAGACTTTGTCCTTCAGAAAAAGTTAAACTCAATACATCTTGGCTACTTTATCTCCATCCAAAGGGTTCCCTGGAAACACCTGTTGAACTTGGCCAAAGGGAGACTGCACCTGTGCGATACACTTGAGAAGACAGGGTTCAGAAGCACCTCTAGTTCATCTGTTTCAGAACTGGAATGGTCCCAGGGAGTTTAACCCTTCTGGTGCTGATGGTAGATGAGTGGAGTGGAGGTGAGCAGAGTTGGGAAACCCCTCAAATACGCCTCATGCTGTTTGGAGATCATACCCTGTAGCTCAGCAAATAGAGCTGGGGTCTCACTGCTTCTTCCTTAGAGCCCATCCCCTACCAAGGTGATTGAGTAGGTGGGAAAAAGGTCCTTGAAATAAAGACTGGCCTCTTTATACAAAATCAAATATAAAGATGCTACTAACAGGCTTCCACATCCTCCCTCTGAAACACTTGGGTAGGCCAGAGATACCTGCTTTACTTTTACGACATCCTCAAATGCTCCTACTTCCTTAAACACGTGGTGTACACTGGTAGTTATCTTTAAGATAGATGCACTAACTGACATTTTATTCATTTTAACCACCAACTTTTTCTTCAATTATAAATCAGTTTGAATGTTTTCAGACCATGAGACAATAAAAACGGACCTGACATTTATAAAACTGCACCCCACACTGTGTCTCTTTTATAATAGAGTGGACCAACTGTTTTTCTAACTACAAAATGCAACACTGTGCAACTGCTGGGCCCTGGACTCCCTCGTGAATCTGTGCCCTGAGCAGCACTTCTATGGCCATGAATGGGTGAGTGCAAGGGTGAGGTTCTCAGAGGCAGAACAAAACACCTGAAGCAAACTGGATTTTGGAGGACAGAATCCCTTTGGATTCTGAGCAAAAAATGCTCTCAGTCACGTGGGAGGAGGCAAAAGGGCAGGTTTGTGTCTGCGCACCGTGGCTTAGGTGCCTGCAGCTCCCTGGAATCCTTCATGTCCTCAGGAGGAGCACAGGCCAGTTGCTGGCTGGGCGAAGGCCCTTGAAGTCCTCCCCTCCCCCCAGTGCTTTGGAAGCTCTCCAAGACCTAACTTCAACCTGCCCCCGTGGAGGCCTTACGTGGAGCAGGCCTATCTATTCCGGTTGTGGGTGTCTCCATAATCAGCCTCTACCTTCCCTGGCATAAGTCATATCTATTATGTTAAGACCAAGCCTTAACACTGAAATGCTGTTTTTTTCCAATGGGACAGTAATGAGGTAGAAGAGGCTACATGGATCTATTGCTTTAGGTTAACATTTTCAATTCAGCACAAAAGTGTTCAGAAAGCCAGGCTCGTATCAGTATTACTTCCAGTATTACTGGAGAAATGACTTCCTGAAGGTGAGCCACTCCACCCCACTGTACAGACAGGGAGTCCAGTCTCAAGGCCCAGCATCGGGAATGGGTATCTTGCTTTCTTCCTGAGAAGTTCCAAAGACTTAAGATTTTGATCTTAATGCCTGATTAGGGCCTCAAGCCCAGAAGAGTGATTTTACTGTATTGGTGAAAGGTTCCCTGAAAGGCGCATCCCATGGATAACGTCCACAGATGGTGAGCAATTTAGTAGGTAATTGTTCCAGAACCAGAATTTATGTTCCCCAACTCAAATATTTATAGAATCTTCACATCTGGCCTGGCTGCAGTGGGGGTGGAAGGGCGGGTAGCACATCAAAATGGTGATGAACCTGGAAAATGACAAGGCTGCTGCTTTTGTATCTTTTAAAGCCTATCTCCAGGGGGTTAAATGCCTTTTTTTGCTGTTCTAGTGGCCCCTGTTTGGGGTTAAGAACTCAGAATGTAAACTGAAGGAAACCTATTTAATTCAACAACCTAATTGCTGGAGGAACAGAAGCAATGACTCGCCACCTTCTAGATATTAATCTTGCTTTTTCAGCCAAAAGCACTTCCTTCTTCCGCAGAGGCCCTCCTGCTGTGCTCAATTCTGAGTTAAGGAGGCTTTTCTTTGCGCTCCCCTTGCCAGGTGGACAGTCTCATTTTCTAGGACAAGCTCAGGCTCACAGATCATTACTATCAACAAAGATTTAGGGGAGAGACATGCCCTTTTCACTTCAAAAGCTTCACGTAGCAGACACACAAAATCAAATCACGTGACTGCCAGCCTCAGCTCAAGGAGTCTGTTATAATCAACACCAAATGGGATTCTTTATTTCTCTTTTTATTTATTAATTTTTAAGGGGATTAGGAGGACAAACTATTGGATTACTCTGAAGGTGAGAGATATCATTTTTTAAATGTCCTGATTAGGCTTCACCCATCCCTGAAAGGTTATCAAGCTAATGCAAAAACATTGTCGAAGTGTGAAGCCGCCTTTTCAGAGACAGGAGTGGAAGGCTCCTGGCTTCCAAAGGAGAGTCTGCCTAAAAGGAGGTTCCCAGGGCCTGTGATGACCTCAAGTCAACCTGATGTAGTATATTCTATAGATTGCAGTATTTAGCAATTCACAATTTACTTGAAAATCTCAAATGTCTTACTGCTTTAGGTGACATGTCAGGTGACGTGGAATACACAGCTCTTCTGGATGGTGTGGTCTCTGTTGCAAGCTCAGCCCAGAGTGCAGAGGCTGACTCGGGTGCTTTCCCACCTACCCCAAGTGAGGGGGGGGGGTGCCCTGATGGAGCAAGGCTGACGCCACTAAGGTTGACAGCTGCAGAGCCTTGGGGAAATAGGTTCCATCCCAGCAGTGCTCAGAAGAAACGACTGCCACCCCAACTGGGCAGTATAAACTGCACAGCCTCAGGTCTGACTTCTTTTAGAGTCTTCAAGAATAAGAACTCAAAGAGCCATCTGCATTATTTAATCACCATTAAACAATCTCCTCTCCCTAGAAATGCTTGAGTTGACTATCCTGCATGTCTCCTATTTTTTGTAAAGATGTAGATGTGAAATGCAGGTGGGACCAGGATATAGAGTTATATTATCAACCCTCATTTCTCTTTAAGCAAAAATTCATCCCACTGTGGAGATTTCTCCAGGTATTTCTTCTAATGCTAAATCCACTCTCAACTAGGATGGGCTTAGAGAACACTTCAGAAATACTAAAAATTATACAGTTGTGGCAAAAATCACATTGTGGTTATTAAATCCTTTTTGTAAATGAACAAAAATATGGCTCAGGCTAAGCTGTTTAAAAAAAAAGATCAGGTGGGGAGATCAACAAAGATATTAACACAGCACTAGATGGAAATGACAAATATGTTAAGTACAAGGTATGAAACGCACATCCATGTCCATCAGAAGACCGATCACTCCCCTCTGTTGAAGAGGTTTAGAAGAAGCCCCCAATAAGCACTGTACGTGGAGAAGAGAAAGGGGAAGGAGAAGGAGGAAGCATGGTTCTATGGGGAACTTCTTCCTCCTAGAATTCTCAAAACAAAAGGTGACTTTTTTTTTCTTCTAAGCAAGTCTAAGAGACTTTACATGGGCTGACTCCTAACACTGAAACAGAAAATATTTCTCTGCCATGAAGGAACTTGACTATGTAGCAACAGCGTACAAAAAACTGCAAACGCTCTCAGAGGGCAGTGACCCACTCTGCTCCCCAGAGGCTGCGGGAAGCAAGGCCTCCAGTGCCTCACTTTCCACAGCACTGGCAACGCAATGCAGAGGGCGGAAATCCTGTGGCGAAGCCACCTTCTAGGCCTCGCTCAGCCTTAGCAGGGTGATACTCCCACACTCTCTGATCCCTCCAGATGGCCTCAGCTCAGACTCAGCAGTGAGGAAACCCTCTCCTCACAGGGCAGATGGGGCAGCAGACACTTGTAAAAATAAAACGGTCAGTTCCTGTTTTGTTTACCATGAGAAAAATCAAGACTCCTCTTTCATGGGCTGCACTGTTCTGAGAGGCGACCAGAAAACCTAACGTGGCCGACTCCTGGTAGTCCTCTTTCTCTCTCTCTCTCTCTCTCACACACACACACACACACAAACACACACACACACACTCACTCACTCACTCACACACAGTCCTGGTCCAAAAAAACGGCATGATCTCACTGTTGTTTCCCCAAGGGCTGCAATTTATAAACCAAAAACAAATTTTAATTTAAAAAAAGCCATTGCTATCTTTCTCCATCCTGAGTATGGTGGACTCTGATGGGCACTCTGGTAATAATCAGAATCTAAGATGTGCCCGTTCACTGTGAGAGAGACTCGATATCTGCCCTGAACACAGGAACCTGTTTCTGCCAAGCCTGAATAAGGCGAGTACTTGCAGAATTAATGGCAAATCAGTGTTGTCTAAATATTCTGCAAGCAGGGTAAACTTTGAGCTTTCCTCTGTTTTTCCTTGCTTTCTTTGGGGGAGATAGAAAGGTTACTGCAACCATGTGTCTAAGTAATGTATCACAAAAGGGCTGTGACTACACGTCAGGAGATAGCCATGGTGTTTATGATGCCAGGGAGGGAAAAACACCGACCCCTGCTCACCAGAATCCCAGTGCAACAGATAACCGCATCAATTTCAACAATTCTGGTGTTGGACAAAGCCTCCTTTTGTCAGTTAAGGAAGCATCAGCACAACCTCGCCAGTTAACTGCATTAATGGGATCCATTCATGTCACTGACAAATACTTCTTGGCACAGTTCACTTTCCTGACCCAAAGACGCCAACAACCATCCAAACAGGACTTTGTAGGGTAGTGTATTATTATACCAACCCAGTGAAAACATCTTCAGGTCACTAAAAACTGCACAAATACTATTAACAAATGCAGTTCCTGTTTCAAGAGTACTAATCGTTTTCCTGCAAAGCTCTTTCAATCTGTATCATAAAGGTAGAATTTATTTTGAAGATTGTTTTGGGGACTCCATTTAGTGCTGAGCTGAACTTATTTTATTGTCCCCTTTATTTATTTGCACAGAACCTCAGAATGCTCTAAATCAGGTAATAAGCAGCAGTGTGTTCGTTTTTAAGTAGGACACATGAACAGTGAGTTGGCATTTAGATTCAAATCCCATGGTGCTTTCTATCCACTGGGACCCTTACTTAGGGACAGGATTCCTTTCCCAGAGGTAGAGCGGTCTCCTAAGGAAACTGCCGGCACTGCTTTTTGGCTCCGTGTTTTAAGACTGGGAGAGAAGATGCAAACCGAGAATAGATAGCAAAAATTTAAGTTCATCAACTGATGTCCCCTAAAACACTGAACATTAAATGACACAGGCCTACCAGATACTATATTTCTTTTAGTGGGAGGGAAGAGCAAAAGCTTTTCAAAGTTTGAGTATTTATTAGAATTTTTAAATAAAGAGAACTACGATTTTAATTTCACATCTTGGCTATGTTTTGACAAAGGAGATGCCACCAAGAGTATAGCAACAAACTCCTGTCCCAAGCCAGGGATTGATCAGTGCCCCCCACCCCCAGCCCCGGTCTCAAGACCCTTTTCTGCCTACTTCTCGACTAAACAACACAATTGGCAAATGAAGCCAGCATCAAACCTGTATCAAAACCCAACAAGACAGTTTGCAGGGAGCCAATGCATTATGTTGCTGTTCTAATAACTGATTAAGCATTCTCCCATACCACTTCTCAGCGGACGACGGACCTTTCACATCCCAGTGGGAGACATATTTAATATTTCTGAGCATGCTCCATGGTGCAATTATAAGTGCTATAACATTACAAAGACAAGCAAACATCTGAATTTTCCTCCTGTGTACTTTTCAGGAACGTAACATGGTTACCCAGAACAGGGACAGGACTGTACAGCTGCACTTGCCAAGTATAGTTGGATGCTTCAGAGCACAAGGACAATATCCAGTTCAGCACGGTGTAAGGCATGGATGCACAGGGAGAGAGGCCTTTGTCGGCGATAAGTAGCATTATGGAAAAAACTCCAAACCAGCAGGATAGAAACAGTGCTCGACGCTCCAGTTTTTTAGATAGTAATCCCAAGAATCCAGTTCAAATCCCTATTGTCAACATGTAGGGAGGAATTCAATTTCTAGCATTGTTTCTCCAGATCTGAGCTGAGGCCATTTGCTCCTGGCTTGGTAATAAAAAAGAAAATAGGTTTCTTCCTGTTTCTTTCTTGGCATGGAAACACAGCTTTGAGAAGAGAAGGCCATGAGTCCTGGGAGCACTATGAAGGTAGCTAAACTCTTCCCATACCCTACATAACTACAGTCGATGACTGGGAAAAGAGAGAGGACAGGGAACTTTACCTAGCCACTAGCATCAGAAACAAAAAGTAAATTAATTGTGAGGCTCTCCACTTCAGAAACACCCTGAATTTAAAAAACAAAACTTTGAAAAATTAAACAGTTAAATCCCTCTTCTAAAAGTCATTTATTTACATATTATATGCCCAGTATATAATGTGTAGATAAATGTATCTTGCAGTGAAAGTGACCAGCCTACCAGACTTAACAGCACATTACAGGACAAATTCTTGAAAGATTTCATCTCATATTGGTATCTTTTAATAAAAAAAAAAAAAAATTAAAAAAAAAATCTGGCCAGGGCTGGGATGAAACAGACAGGAACACTTCAGAATCCAAGGCAGAGGGAAGGCTGTTTGCCTCTTTAGAGAATTGTAGGGGTGTGAAAAGGGAGAGACAGATCATGCACAAAAGTACTGACAAATTACACACCCACCCCCCACCCCCTCAATAAAAAGAGAAGAAAAAGCCCCATCACTTAACACCAAACAGCAACATTATCAATAAACCCTTTCTCTGCTGCCCATCATGCCTTAGTTGAAAGAGGAGGCCTGTGAGGAGAGGTGAAAGAGCAAGGGTGAGAGGGAAGACCTGCACTTCAGTCTAGTTTCCAATTTCCATTTCTCTTACAGGAAATCTTCAGTCATCTGATGCCTGGCATCGAGCTCTGAGCAGAAACTGAGTAAGTGGTGGCCACGAGCGGGGTGCCATTGTTGGCTGAGTAGCCTTGCCTCAACGTTTCAAAATACGATGCTTGCACCGGTTTGTGATACTGCAGCACTTTTATGGCATCTTCTATTTTAAACCATTCCCGCTTCCTTCCTGTCGAGGCAGAGAGAAAAAGAAATCAGTACAAAAGGAAAGCAGCAGGTTTCTGACCCTAAAACTTTTGAGAAAATGTAGAAAAAAACATGGAAGCAATGGTTATCAGTGTTTTTCTTTTCTTTTTCACATTGAAGTATAACTGACCTACAACACTATGTTAGTTCCAGGCGTACAACATAGTGATTTGATATTTCTATACATTACAAAATGACCACGATGGTTATCAACATTTAAAAAACATGTAAGTTTATTTTTCCTTATTTTCTTTTCCTACAAGGGTGATGCAAGCACTTTATATGCTTCAAATATTACACAAATGTCTAATGCAGAAAACAGGTAAGAAATCTGGAAACTGAAGAGCTGAAAGTCATTGTGTGAAACCTGCCCTCTAAAGAGAACCACTGCTAGTGGTTTCCTCTTGAGCTCCGGGGCCTCTGGCTTCCTCGGCTTGTACATAAGTGCCTGAAGCCCGCCAGCAACCCCATCTCCTGCAGAAACAGACATGAGCATCAGCTTCCAGAATTACCAGGATGGCTGACTTGTAATCAGTTATTTATTTTAAAATTTTTGTATAAGAGTGATATATCTACAAAAAAGAAAATATTTTCTCAAAAAGAGGAAAATATAATCTCAACACAATCATTATTAACTTTTCAGTGTATTTACATTTTTTTCAAATGCATGTTTTAAAATCCTCCATTATTTTTTCTCTTACAAAAATAACAAAAGATCATTGGTTAAAATTGGGAAAACAGAAGAAAGCATAAATAAGATAATTACCTGTAATCTTATAAACCAGAAGTAACTACTCTTAATACCTTAGTGCATTTGCTTTTCTTTCATCTTATTTGAAAAAGACACAGTTATTTGAGCAACTATAATTGGGATCATGCTTTAAGGTGCTCGGAATCCTCAGAGGCCCTGATGGAGTGCTGTTGTTAGGAACATGGACACTGAAGCTAATATGCTGGGCTCCAATCACATCAATGGCTCTAATGAGCTGCACAGCTTTGGGCAAGTTACTGAACCTCTCTGGGCCCCACTTTCTTCATCTATAAAATAGAGATAATAAATAATGCCTATCTCACAAGTCTGTTGTGAGGGCTAATATGTAAAGCATTTGAACAATACCTGGGACAGAGTACATGCTGTAAGAGTTTGCTTTACTATTACTGTTGTTATTGCTTCTTTTCCACTTCACATTGTTTCTTAAGCATTCTTCTCTGTTGTAAAAGTATGATATTTAATGGCTGCATTACATCATAATACCTAGCATGGATATAATGTCATTCACTTAACCATTTCCCTATCATTGGACATCAACAGTCTGCAATTTTAGTTATTATAAATAATGCTACACTTAAAAAAAATTTGAACACTATAGGGCTTGTGATACTGTCAAACAGCTTTCCAGAAGGATGTACTGATCCCCAATCCTGCTTTTGTGTGTTGGAATGTCAGTCTTACCACACTCCTGCCAGCACTGTTAACTTTTGTTTGGCATTGCCAATTCTTTAGGTGAAAACCAGTACCTCATCTTTGTTTTCACTTCAAATTCATATTTTAATGTAGTTCTAATGAGTGTATATACAATTCTGTATCCTGTTTTCAGTCACCAACACGATCTCATAAGCACTTTCCCATGGTGTAGAGCTTTCATAAGTATGCGTTTAACTGCCTAACGTTCCATCAGATGAATGGACCTTAGATCACTTAACATTTGCTGACCTGTACATTTTAAGACCCAATTTTTCATCTGAAAAAGGCTCATCTGAAGGAAGGCTCATAGGCTTATTCCCATATTCAGATTGTTTCATTAGAGTCAATTCTCAGCAGTGGGAGTACAGGTGAAAGGCTT
Source organism: Stenella coeruleoalba (assembly GCF_951394435.1). Lineage (NCBI taxonomy): Eukaryota > Metazoa > Chordata > Mammalia > Artiodactyla > Delphinidae > Stenella > Stenella coeruleoalba. The sequence goes on along the minus strand of NC_137156.1, from coordinate 41,073,517 downwards.
GTTTGGATATTAATAGAGCAATGGTACCTTAAAAATTAGTATCACAAGTGTGTGACTCCCACCAGACAGAGTACTCTGAGGACAGGGCCAGCCACACCACTCACCTCTGTTTCTTTTTCAGGCCCCAGCACCGGCTGTCAAGGAGTCTATTTTTAATACCCCCCACACTGAATTTATTTATACTTAAGTTTATTGCATTCTTACCAAACACAAAGCCATTAAAAGCTGAAGAGCTATGAAATGCCCAGATCAACAATGTGAGAGGCATGATGGCAAAGCATATACTAACAATAAAGGGAGAGGCTTTGGTAAATGAATTATATCTGTTTGCCAATTTACAACAGAAGATAATAATATTATACTTTTCTAGAATATACTTTCTTTCAGAGCTAAAAGATTAAACCATGAGCCAACCATTAAAATCACCTCAATTTTTAGGTCAAAAGACATATATACAGACTTCCCTGGTGGCGCAGTGGTTAAGAATCCGCCTGCCAATGCGGGGTACATGGATGGGTTCGATCCCTGGTCCAGGAAGATCCCACATGCCACAGAGTAACTAAGTCCACGCACCACAACTACTGAGCCCACACGCCTAGAGCCTGTGCTCCGCAACAAGAGAAGCCACAGCAATGAGGAGCCCGCACACTGCAACAAAGAGTAGCCTCCACTTGCCTCAACTAGAGAAAGCCCATGTGCAGCAACAAAGACCCAACACAGCCAAAACAAAAAAAAAGGACATATACATGCAATAGTGATCTGAGATCAAAGAAAATGGCTCCTTAGGAGAAAGTCACGTGCACCTGAAGGGTAACATGAATATAACTGGAAACTACTCCCATCACTCTACACCTACTATACAGCTCTGGAGGGAGGGGCTCACACAACCAAACCGACAGTTTTCTCTAACAGTATGAATAAGCACTGCAAGGAACAGCCACAGCCGTGCTCCCGCCTAAGGTTCATGGCCAGCAGCGGGCCTAGCATTGCGGAGGCCTTGATCAATACCTGCTTGGGAGGATCCAATTTGGTTTTAGAATCAACAGGTCTTATTTTTATGGGCCGCATTTCTAAATGTTGACTATGTACCCAACTCTGGCTTCCTCTTAAACATTTCAAAATAGTACCTTTCACAAGTTCAGAAATGGACATCCTTCTGTTATTTCTTTTCTTTATCAGGCTCTCATTTGTGGTTGTGGGTAATGACCTACGGCACGGCCAGGGCCGGTTGTGGGGAGCTCTTTGGAGGCCATCTGGGGATAACTTACCAATGTTAACTGAGTCTTCCCAGTCTTCCAGCACTTCTGTGACAATGAGCACATAGACATACGTTCTGTGCTTCCTCTCCTGGTTCTGAAGGGCAAAGAGGGACAGAGAGAGTTTTTCCTTAGAGAGCTGAGATTATGTAAACGTCCAGAGAGCTTAGACCCAAGGATTCCTTTCACTTTTTATCGTCCTACAATCAGATATGGAATAGCACCAACTGGCCTATTTAAAACATGCCACACTTGAATCTGAGGGTGAGCTCTTTGCCTGGGCTTCCAAAGCCAAGGCTTTACCCTCTTTTTTCTGCGCAACTTCTCAATACTGAGAAAAGGATTTGGGACCTCTTGAGAAAAAGGCACCAGGTAAATTTAACTAGCTAGAACACCAGAAAGAGAAGAGACTGTGGTGGGCAGGGGTCCCATCAATGTGAGCAAGCTGATTATCTCACACATCTCCCCTCCTCCTACTAACCCTGCTCATCTTTATTCCCTGATTTCCTACTTTCTCCAAATCTCTAGTCCAGACTATGTCCTTGTTTGTCTCTTGTGCTATAGCTACTTATCTTCCACTTCTCCTCTGTCTCCTTTACACTTATCTATCCCTCCTCACATCTTGGGAGGAGAGGAAGAGAGGTAGACACGGGAAAAACAATTCTAACAAATAATTCTAGTTAATTGGAGGAGATTATGGGATTTTAAAAAGAACGCATGTTATTCTCTGCTGGTGCTGCACTGTTGTGAAAACTTGGTGAAACAAAGATGGCATCTTTCCTAGATTAAGACTGCAATGGACAATGTTTATGTCCTCCCCCGCCCCCCCCAATTCATATGTTGAAATCCTAACCACCAAGGTAATAGTATTAGCAGGTAGGGGACAGTGGGAGGCGACTGGGTTATGACAGAAGACCCTCATGAATAGAATTAGTGCTCTTATAAAAGAGACCCCAGAGACATTCCCTCTTCTGCCATGTGAGAACACAGAGAGAAACCGCTGTCTATGAACCAGGAAGTGGGTCCTCACCAGACACTGAATCTGCTGGCATCTTGATCTTGGACTTCCTAGCTTCTAGAACTATGAGAAATCAATTTCTATTGTTTATAAGCCACTCAATTTCTGGTATTTTGTTACGGAAGCCTGAATGGCCCATGGTGAAGATATACGTGGTTATTAATATGATACCAATTGCACCAAAGATTTTAACAGACTTACCTCAAAAATTCCGACTAATCTTCCCAATGTCCCTTTCACTCCAGCCTGAAAAATAAAAAGGAAAGATTCATACATTGACATTGCTTACATTGCTGGCTGGTCTCATTCTGAATCTTCTTTTTCTTTTTTTTTAAAATAAATTTATTTATTATTTTTGGCTGCATTGGGTCTTCGTTGCTGTGTGCGGGCTTTCTCTAGTTGCAGCGAGCGGGGGCTACTCTTCCTTGAGGTGCGTGGGCTCTAGGCGCACAGGCTTCAGTAGTTGTGGCTTGCGGGCTCTATAGCACAGGCTCAGTAGTTGTGGCGCACAGGCTTAGCTGCTCCGCGGCATGTGAGATTTTCCCAGACCAGGGCTCGAACCCGTGTCCCCTGCATTGGCAGGAGGATTCTTAAGCACTGCACCACCAGGGAAACCCTCATTCTGAATCTTCTTGACCAATTTGTAAAACAGAAGTAAAAAAACGAGAGGACACAGCTCAGGTGGACTCCAGGTCTGTGGGGGTCATACCAGAGTGTTGTCTGTGTCACAGACTGATAACAGCAGGGTATGCTCTAGGGAGAGAAATTCCTCTCATCTCTTCCCTGTCTCTCTCACCAATGCAAAACTGGCCAAACAGAGAAAGATAATCAAGGCCATAGCCATACAAAAGATATTTTGAGGTATGAATTACTTCTTTCATTTACCCACTGATTGAACCAATATACCCTGAATGCCTAATCTGAGCCAGACAATGGTGTAGATGCCAGAGGTATAGTGATGAATAGGCTAGAACACAAAGTCCATGAGAGCAAGACCCCTATCTGACTCGTTCTTGGCTGTCTGTACCCAGCATGACTAGAAAAGAGCTCAGCACCTGGCAGGAGCTTTATAAAGAATAAGTCAATAAAAACATAGACCTGGTGGGACTTCCCTGGTGGTCCAGTGGTTAGGAGTCTGCCTTCCAGTGCAGGAGATGCAGGTTCGATCCCTGGTCACAGAACTAAGATCCCACATGCTGAGGGGCAACTGAGCCTGCATGCCTCAACTGGAGAGCCCATGCGCTCTAGAGCCTGCACATTGCAACTAGAGAGAAGCCCACGCGCCACAACGAAGATCCTGTGTGCTGCAACTAAGACCCAACACAGACAAAAATTTAAAAAAAAAAAAAAGATCTGGTAATTCTGCTAAATGATAGGTTTTATGACAGGAATGCACAGAGCATGTGATGGACAGAGAATTAGGCGAGAGGGGCAACTTTACACAGTGATTAGGACTTTGTAGTATATACTCTGTTTATCCCATCAGCCCTTTAGTATTTTTTTTTAGATCTGTGTCTTTCTGAGGCATTATAGGTGACTTTTTCACTCTATTCCAACTTACTAATTTTCTTTTCAGCCATATCCTGGTTAGAGTTATCCATTTCTGGTCCACTTTTTATTTGATTTTTTCATCTTTACTTGTTCTTTACATATCTACCTGCTTCCATTACATACAGCTCTGTTTCCATGATTTAAAAAATATTTATTTATTTATTTATTCATTCATTCATTCATTTCTGTGTTGGGTCTTTGTTGCTGCGCGCAGGCTTTCTCTAGTTGCAGCGAGCGGGCTTCTCATTGTGGTGGCTTCTCTCGTTGCAGAGCATGGGCTCTAGGTGTGCGGGCTTCAGTAGTTGTGGCATGTGGGCTCAGTAGTTGTGGCTTGCGGGCTCTAGAGCACAGGCTCAGTAGTTGTGGCACACAGGCTTAGCTGCTCCATGACATATGGGATCTTCCCGGACCAGGGCTTGAACCCGTGTCCCCTGCATTGGCAGGTGTATTCTTAACCACTGCACCACCAGGGAAGCCCTTCCATGATTTTTGTTGTTGTTGTTCTTTTAAAATGAAAGTTATTCCTTTATTTACGTTTTGAACATTCTGAAAATATTTAACTTCTTTGTCAGGTCATGCTATAAAATTCATTTTACCTGAAGTAAATTCACGTTCCAACTGGTGAAGGGCTTACTTGTGACGCTGCTTTCACCAGGCTCTCCAGAGCCAGGTCTTAAAGTGAAAATTTAGGGGTCCTGCTTCAAGGTCATATAGTGAATACTGTAGATAGAGCCCCATCCTTTACTGTGCACTGCATCTGCATCCTCTCCCTACCTAGGCCCATATCTTTTTTTTATACAGCAGATTCTTATTAGTTATCTATTTTATACATATTAGTGTATATATGTCAATCCCAATCTCCCAGTTCATCCCACCATCACCCCCCCACCCCGCTTTCCCCCCTTGGTGTCCATACATTTGTTCTCTATATCTGCGTCTCTATTTCTGCCTTGCAAACGGGTTCAGCTGTACCATTTTTCTAGATTCCACATATATGCATTAATATATGATATTTCTCTCTCTTACTTCACTCTGTATGACAGTCTCTACGTCCATCCAGGTCTCTGCAAATGACCCAATTTCGTTCCTTTTTATGGCTGAGTACTTTTCCTTTGGTATATATGTACCACATCTTTATCTATTTGTCTGTCGATGGGCATTTAGGTTGCTTCCATGTCCTGGCTATTGTAAACAGTGGTGTAATGAACACTGGGGTACATGTGTCTTTTTGAATTATGGTTTTCTCAGGGTATATGCCCAGTAGTGGGATTGCTGGGTCATATGGTAATTCTATTTTTAGTTTCTCAAGGAACCTCCATACTGTTCTCCATAGTGACTGTATCAATTTACATTCCCACCAACAGTGCAAGAGGGTTCCCTTTTCTCCACACCCTCTCCAGCATTTGTGGTTTGCAGATTTTCTGATGACGCCCATTCTAACCAGTGTGAGGTGATACCTCATTGTAGTTTTGATTTGCATTTCTCTAATAATTATTGATGTTGAGCAGCTTTTCATGTGCCTCTTGTTGGCCCATATCTTTCTAAAAGTCTCAGCTCCTGGTGTCCTTTCCATTGGGTACTTGGCCTCCCCCTTACTCCAAGGGCTCCAACCACCAGCCATGCAAGGCCATGGAGGCTGAAACTTTCCTCTGCTGTTCTGCAATTCTGCTCTGTTACTGATCTACGGAGGTATCCACTTTGCTTTGAGTCAGGCAGTCTTTTTAGCTTTTGCCTTTTATATCTGTCTCTGCTAGGAGTAGAGGGGGTGAGAAGTGAGGGAAAGATTTCCCTGGAAATGCCTGGGGGATGCAGTAACTTCTTTTCTATTACAACTGCCATGTTATTTTGTACAATACATTAAAAATCAAGGCAAATATACTTTCTGGGCTTCCCTGGTGGTGCAGTGGTTGAGAGTCCGCCTGCCGATGCAGGGGACACGGGTTCGTGCCCCGGTCCACGAAGATCCCACATGCCGCAGAGCGGCTGGGCCCGTGAGCCATGGTCGCTGAGCCTGCGCATCCGGAGCCTGTGCTCCGCAAGGGGAGAAGCCACAACAGTGAGAGGCCCGCGTACTGCAAAAAAAAAAAAAAAAAAAAAAAAAAAATATATATATATATATATACTTTCTAAAGACAGTAGGTGCTCAATAAGTTTGTACAGAATGAATAAAAATTTAAAATAAGTACTCCAAAAGTTCCTTAGAGATATTCAATAATAGAAACAACAGAAGCCAATTTAAAGGCCTAGATTCCTAAATGAGCTCTATTTTGAAATTAATTTTTGCTAATTATCTGTCAAGGAATTACTTTCCTTTCTCTTGCCAACATGCCTATTTCTTTTCCTATTCTTTTCCCATCTATTCTTTTCCCCATGTGGCTTTTGGTCTACTTCAATGGAAGTGTGTACCTTTCCTTATTTAAATTGCTTTTCTATGTTTTTAGAAATAATTGCACTCCACAGCCAGCTAACACTAGCTAGACTGTACTTCATGAATTAACCAATGAAGCTGCCTGAACAAGTGGGACGAGCTGGCAGGCTGTCCTCATCTGGAAAGCCAATGCTGTACTCTGATCCTAGGCAGCCCAAACATGCTCAGATCAGCTCCTGAGATGTGTCACCTGTGCTCTTGCCACAGGCCTCCACTGACAGGGCCTGGGAATAGAGCCGTCAGGCTTTGGGGGAAGGAGGCCCGCGGTGGGTTGGCAGAGGGGAGGCGGCACAAGGAAAGATTCATAGAGGTTCACAGAAGACATCATTCACATTTCTCTTCTGCAAAGTGGAGAAAGTTATCTTCAGCAGTTACTGTTCAATTATTTACTTTTCTTAAAAGAAAACAGAAATGCAGAAAAGGAAATAACCTCCAAATTTTAAAGGCACAAATCAACTTAATATTATGACAATACAATTTACTTAAAACTTTTAATTATAGTAATTTCTGCATTCAACACCAACATGTATCTATGATTTACTCTGTGTCAGAGGCAGTTGGGCAAAGTATAAAAACATTTTTCTTAATGAAATAGATGCATTTTTATAGTCTAGAGTAAATCAAATAATGCTGTCATCCATACACTGAAATACACTGGCCTTTTCACTTCTAATTAATCTAATTAATCACTTCTAATCAACACTAGTGTTTTTTGTTTGTTTTTGTTTTTTTCTGTTTTGCAGTACGCGGGCCTCTCACTGTTGTGGCCTCTCCCGTTGCGGAGCACGGGCTCCGGACGCGCAGGCTCAGCAACCATGGCTCACAGGCCCAGCAACCATGGCTCACAGGCCCAGCCGCTCCGCGGCATGTGGGATCTTCCCAGACCGGGGCACGAACTCAACACTAGTTTTATTTCTTAAATGTTTCTTTCAAGTTTTATCTTGAAAGATCTACTTGGGAGAATTCTATCAAAGGTGATTCTACCAATGATTATCTATGGTAAAAAGCAAAGAAATATTCCTATATTTACCAGTTTTTAAAACTGGGCTTTAGCAGTTTTCTTAGGAGGAGGCTCCTCTTTTGTAAGAAAATGGATTTCAGTTCTTTAAAGCCATAGTGCCGATAAGAGGAAGATTCCTCATAGGCAAAGTTTCTCTGAGACAGAGTTCACTGTAACCATTTTACTTTTTCACAATCTTCCACAGTCCAACTTTCATATCCTAGCTCTCTCTCAAATGCTGCCACAAGCAACTGGAGAGAGATATTTTTACCTCTCATATGATTCTTGCACGCAGGATGGGGTAGGTGTCAGGGTCACATCTGACAGATATTTGGCTCAGACATTTGGGGATAAGATTTGATTCAGGGTATATGTAAGTTTGGTCCCGTCAGGTTACTGGTATAGACCTGTTTTTCTAAAAATCATATGAAAGCAGTTACAATTTCTGTCTGTATTGTCAAAAGCCCCTAATCCAGAGAAGTCTTTATTTAAAAGCCCATCTTAGCTAGTAGTAAGAATTCCAAATAAAATATCTACTACCCTTCATTATTCAACCATATGCAGATGAGTGCTTTCTTGAACTTCAAAGTATACAGTATCAATTCTAATACTTGAGGTCTAGTTGACAAAAATTACCTGAGTAACTGGCTACTTTTTAAAAAGGAAAAAACACAAATGTCTTTTTTCCTTTCGGGGTGTTTTACTGAGATTGGAAGTATTGGGTTGGCCAAAAAGTTCCTTCGGTTTTTAAGTAAAAATAAAAGACACATTTTTCATTCTCACCAAGAACTTTATTGAATAATGTACTCACCATGTTGTTCCACTACCTTCTGCCATTTTTCAGGCAACTTTGTAATTCTATCTTCCCAAAACTTTTTTTTTTTAACATCTTTATTGGGGTTTCCCAAAACTTTTTATCTTTTTGAGCAAAGAACTGTTCTACGTGCCTTTTACAGTCTTTCAGGGAATTGAATTTTTTTCCATTAAGAGAATTATGTAAAGACCGAAATAAACAGAAACCTGAACGTGCAATGTCTGGTGAATATGGTGGATGAATCAGAACTTCCCAGCCAAGCTGTAACAGTTTTTGCCTGGTCGTCAAAGAAACACGCAGTCTTGCGTTATCCTGATGGAAGATTATGCGTTTTCTGTTGACTAATTCCGGATGCTTTTCATTGAGTGCCGCTTTCAGTTGGTCTAACTGGGAGCAGTACTTGTTGAAATTAATCGTTTGGTTTTCCGGAAGGAGCTTATAATAGAGGACTCCCTTCCAATCCCACCATATACACATCACCTTCTTTGGATGAAGACTGGCTTTTGGTGTGGTTGCTGGTGGTTCATTTCACTTGCCCCAAGATCTCTTCCATTCCACATTATTGTACAGTATCCACTTTTCAAAGCCCATCAAAATTTGTTTGTTTAAAAACAGAGTGTTTTCGTTATGTTTAGGTAGAGAAGCATGTGGAAATATGGTCAAGAAGGTTTTTTTCGGTTAGCTTATGTGGAACCCAAACATCAAAGCAATTAACATAACCAAACTGGTGCAAATGATTTTCAACGCTTGATTTGGGCATTTTGAGTATGTCGGCTATCTCCCCCATGGTATAACGTTGATTGTTCTCAGTTAATGTCTCGATTTGATCACTACCAACTTCAACTGGTCTACCCGACTGCGGAGCATCGTCCAGCGAGAAATCTCCAGCATGAAACTTCGCAAACCACTTTTGACACGTTCAATCAGTCACAGCACCTTCTCCATACACTGCACAAATCTTTTTTTGTGTTTCAGTTGTGTTTTTACCTTTCTTGAAATAATAATGCATAATATGCCAGAAATGTTGCTTTTTTTCTTCCATCTTCAATATTAAAATGGCTACACAAAATTCACCAATTTCGATGTTTTTTTTTAAATGCACGCTGATATGACAGCTGTCAGAATACAATTTAACAAATTTTTTTTTAAACAATTTATTTTTTATTTATTTATTTTTGGCTGTGCTGGGTCTTAGTTGCGGCACATGGCATCTTTGTTGAGGCATGCAGGATCTTCATTGTGGTGCGTGGGCTTCTCTCTAGTTGTGGTGTGCGGGTTTTCTCTTCTCTAGTTATGGCGTACAGGCTCCAGGGCGTGTGGGCTCTATAGTTGTGGCACACGGGTTCCAGAGCATGTAGGCTCTGTAGTTTGCAGCACACAGGCTCTAGTTGAGGCACGTGAGCTCAGTAGTTGTGGCACGCGAGCTTAGTTGCCCCGTGACATGTGGGATCTTAAGTCCCTGACCAGGGATTGAACCTGCATCCCCTGCATTGCAAGGCAGATTCTTTACCACTGGACCACCAGGGAAATCCCAACAAAATTGTTTTGAATGAAGTTAAAGATAACTAAGTGCTACTACAGTCATCTTACAGAAAAAACCGAACTTTTTGGCCAAACCTATATTTATCTGTAAAGGGCTGGACTGATCAGGGACACTCCAGTACCCCCTCTTTCCCTCTAGCAGTCTCCCGGGGTGTGTAGTTGAGGTCTAGGCAGAGGCACTGATGTGATGGGCCTTTGAACCTGCCCCTAAAATGATCTCCTACCACAAAGATCCCTGGCTTTGCTGCTTAGTTTGGATGGGCATAAAGTGGACCATCACCTTCTGAAACCAATTTTTTCACTCTCAGGTGGATATGGTGGCAGACACAGATGGCTGTCTAGTCCACAAGAATTCTCCCTTCCTCCTTGCTACCAGTAAGACTCAGATTCTGTTCAGGTGAGAGCTATGGCACACTTGGAACCGCATAGGGAGTTCTGCTGCCCTCTGCAGTGACAGGTTTAGGGGTGCTGTGTATGACCCAATTCTGGGTCAGTGGTTCCTGAGAGGACGTTTCTTGGAGGCTTCTAAAAAAGATTTCCCATCATGATAAAAGAGCTGTACAAAAAGAAACCCTATACCTCCTTGCTTGTCAGGTGGGGACCTGAAACTTGGAACTGCAACAGTCATCTTGTGATCATAAGGGTAAGGCCTAGAAAATCAATAAGAAGTGAACCAAAGTCCTGACGGCTGAGCTGCTGAAGCAACAGGGTAATGGCCAACCCCTGGACCTCTTATGTGAGAAAAATAATTAGTGATGTTAAAGCCACTTTTAGTCAGATACGCTGGCACCTGTATCTGAAAGCTTCCTGCTACTTCCCTTGATTTAAACGGCAGCTCTCTGAGGAAGACTGCATATCCCAAAAGAAAAATTCTGTACATTCAGGGAGCTGTAGTGTAAAATCTTCCTCTATTAAAGCAGTAAGCCCAGGTGCAAAAGGAGCTCAGGGGAACAACTCTAATGCAAGTGTCTATATGAGGAAACCTATGAACAAAAATATATGGTCTTCAATACACATAACTTTCTGGTATCCACCAAACTTGTCAATTATAGAAGGAAAGAATCACAGTGAAGACAGATGGAAGTAGATGAGAAGACAGTTTAAGTCCACTGAAATCCCATCCCAAGGTTTTTTGTTTTGCTTTTTAAATGAAACATTTCAAATATCAAAAAAGTAAAGAAAATAATAAAATAAACATTCAGGTAGTCAGGTAGTCACTAACCAGCTTTGTCAAATAGTAGTGTATCATTCTATGTCATTTTTTTTCTTAAGAAATAAAACTACTAGTACAACAGAAGCCTCTTGTGTATTCCCCACCTCCTGCCAGAAGTAACTAACTACTACTCACCTAAATTTGGTTTTTATCATTCGACTGTATGTTTTTACACTTCTACTACTTAGGTATATATCCACTAGTAATGGTATATAGTATTTCCTGCATGTTTCTCTACTTGATTAAAAAAAAGGATTATAAAGTCTGCAACGTTTTCCTCTTCAATATCATGTTTCTGACTTTTAGCTATATTAATACATGTGGTTTTAGTTAATTCATTCTAACTCTTGATCAATAATTTTAAGAATTTATCACAATTTATTAATCTGTTCACTTGTTGGTAGACATTTAGTCATGCTATTATAAAAAACATCGCCGGGCTTCCCTGGTGGTGCAGTGGTTGAGAGTCTGCCTGCCGATGCAGGGGACACGGGTTTGTGCCCCGGTCCGGGAAGATCCCATATGCTGCAAAGCGGCTAGGCCCGTGAGCCACGGCCGCTGAGCCTGCGCGTCTGGAGCCTGTGCTCCGCAACGGGAGAGGCCACAGCAGTGAGAGGCCCGTGTACCACGAAAAAAAAAAAATTGCCAAAAAAAGAACTTCTCTTACAGATATCCTTGTTACTTACCATGTGTGGGAGTTTCTCCAAGATCTATAACTAAATGTCAAATTTCTGAATCACAGGGTAAAAGTACCTCCAATTTTCCCACTTATTATCACGTTGCTCTCTGCAGTAGATCAGCTGCAGAAATGGCTGCAATTCTCTCCCTGTATCCATGTCCTTTTTTTTTCCGGCTGTGCCGCGCAGCTTGTGGGATCTAAGTTTAGTTTCACTGCCCTCAGCAGTGAAAGTGCAGAGTCCTAACCACTGGACCACTAGGGAACTAACTCCCTGTACCCATATCCTTTGAAGTGTAATTTTGCAGTTCTTCCTATCAAGAGATAGAATCTATTTTCCCACCCCTGGCCTTGTGACTTGCTTTGGCCAACAAAATGCAGAAGGATGGTATACCAGTTCCAAGTCTTGGCCTCAAGAGGCCTTACAGTTTCCACTTTTTCTCTTGGAACTCTGCCACTGCCATGTGAGCTAGTCTCCTAAAGGATGAAAGACCAGTCTCAGCTGAGGATATCACAAAGCAGCCTACAGCCAGCTGACCTCCAAAGTGAGATAGCCTAGCCAAGATCAGCACAGCTGCCAACTCAACGCAGAGCTGGCTATAGATAACTGAGTAGTCCAGCTGACACGAGAAGCTGACCCATGGGCTTGTGAGCAATACTTGCTTTTTTTAAAAAAAATTTAATTTATTTTATTTATTTTTGGCTGTATTGGGTCTTCGCTGCTGTGCGTGGGCTTTCTCTAGTTGCGGAGGGTGGGGGCTACTCTTCATTGTGGTGCATGGGTTTCTCACTGCGGTGGCTTCTCTTGTGGCGGAGCACGGGCTCTAGAGCAAGGCTCAGTAGTTGTGGCACACGGGCTCAGTAGTTGTGGCTCATGGGCTCTAGAGCACAGTCTCAGTAGTTGTGGCACATGGTCTTAGTTGTTCCGTGGCATGTGGCATCTTCCCGGACCAGGGCTCAAACCCATGTCCCCTGCATTGGTAGGTGGATTCTTAACCATTGCGCCACCAGGGAAGCCAATACTTACTTTTTAAGCCAATGAATTTTGGGATAGTTTGTTTTACAGCAACAACTAACTGACATATTCTCCCAGTTTAGAGGCAGTATACAAGTTCTTGTACCTTGTACCTCTTGTTCCTCTTTAACACTGGTGCTTGTTATCAGCTTTTTTTAAATTGTGGGTCAATATAGTGAGTGTAAAATTATAATGCATAATTTTAAAATTGAAATCGTGCACTTTTCCTATGTTTAATGAACATTCAGATTTCTTCGTCTGGGATTTCATACTCTTTATCCATTTTTCTTATGTGTTCATTGACCATCTTAATGATCTTCAGAAATTATTTATATCTTATCCTCTGTGGTAAATATTTTCTCCCAATCTGGCATTTGTCTTTTATCGTTACTTTTGAATGTCCTTTGCTAAACATGTTTTTACCAGACATTGCTGATTTTACTTCTTTTTTCCTTTGTGTGTGTGCTTAATGTCTTTTTAAGAAACATGTCCCCGTCCCCATGGCATAAAGTTGGTCTCCCGTATGTTTTCTATGATCCAGCAAAATAAATTTGGGAATTTATTCCCAAGTAGCCAGAAGAGTCCCATGGATATTACTTTGTTTTACTAATATAGTTGTTAATTTGTGTACTAATATAGCTTTATCTTAATACCTGGAAGAGTAGTCTCTGCCTCTGTTCTTTTTCAAAAATTTCAAAGCCATTTTTGCACCTTTATTCTTCTATGCGAATTTCAAAAATCAGTTTTTCAGATCTCTTGAAAAATCCTTCGGGGATGTTTACTTTTATTTTTGAATTTTGGTGTTAATTCGAGAAAAACTCACATCTTTACAATAGTTTTTTCATTCAAGAATAGACTCTCTCCATTTATTCAGGTCTTTTTAAATTCCTTTAATGAAGTTTTATTATTTTTATTGTAAAGATTCTGCATTCTGTTAGTCTACAGCAAGGTATTTCAGTTTTAGTATAGTTTTGTTGCTATTGTGAATAATGTATATTTTTTAAAGTTGCATATTTTCTAGTTGATTGTCACTTGTTTAAAGAAACATTGCTGGTTTCTGCATACTGATCCTTTATCTTGTAACCTTTTTAAATGCTTTTACTAGTTCTACTAGTTTCTGTTGTGTTTCTTTGGTTTTTTATAATTAATGGTCACACCATCTGCAAATAATGACAATTTGCTTCTTCCTTTTGAATCTTTATTTTTGTCTTACTGCAGTGGCTAGGACCCCAGTTCAATAACAAATGGCAGCATGATAGCAATCATAACTGTCTTATTCCTGTCTGCCATAGGAATGCTTTGAAAATTTCAAAAATATAATGTTTGCTGTAGGTTTTATTACTCTATCAAGTTAAGGAATTTCCTTTTATTTTATGTTTGCTGACAGTTTTTAAGATGAAAGGGTACTGAATTTTAATAAATAATTTTTCTTCATTTACTGAGATGATAATTTTATCTGTTTTAAACTCTTACTGAAGTAAATTACATAAACATATTTTCCAAGACTGAACTATCCTTGTACCCTTGGGATAACCCAGTTGTATGATATTTTGACAAAGCATTAGATTCTATTTGCTGTTATTTTACTTAGGATTTTCATATCCATGTTCATAGTTCAGAATTTACTGTTCTTTCTACTTTTAAGTATCAAGATCAGGGGTCAGCAAACTATGGCCCACAGGCCAAATCTGCCCTTCCATCGGTTTTTGTAAATGAAGTTTTATTGGAACATAGCCACAGTAATTCATTTAAGTATTGTCTATGAGGGTGTTCGCATTACAACAGCAGAGTTGAACATTTGTGACAGAGACCATATGGCTTCTATATCTCAAGTATTTATTATCTGGCCCTTTATAGAAAAAGTATGCCGCTTGCTGAATCAAGATCATACTTGCCTTACAAGAGGTGTGTAGTTATCCTTCTCTGGAATAGTTCTTTAAGGTAAGAATATATATTTTTGGAAGTTTTGGTAAAATTCACCTCGTCTGATCTTGGAATCTTTTTGCTGGGGAGATTGGCGATTACCACTTAATTTCTGTAAGGATTAATGATCTACATATAGGCTTTCTAATTTTTCTTAAGTAAATTTGGGTAGTTTCTCCTAGAAAATTTTTATCGAAGTTTTCAAATTTTTTTGTTTGCAGCTTTTCATAGCATTCTCTTAATTTAAAAATCTCTATTATATCTGTGGTTATTTCCTTTTTTATTGCTTATTTGTTGCCTTCTCTCTTGTTTCCTTTATGGATTCAGTGAGAGGTTTGTGTATTTTATTAGACAAATAAAAATAACCCACTTTTGGTTTTGCTGATCATTTCTGTTTTCCCCCATTAATTCATGCTCTTTTCCTTGTTATTTTCATCCTTTTACTTCCTTTGAGAGTATCCTGTTGTTTTTATGCTAGTTTCTTGAATTGACTGCTTAGTTTATTTAATGTCTATTTTGCTTTCTAATAAAATCATCTAGGGCTCAAAGTGAATGAGCTGCATCCATAGGTCATGATATGAAGTTTCATGATATGAACTTTCATAATTGTTCAGCTCTATTTGCTTACTAGTTTTTGTGATTTGTGCTTTAACTCAAGGATTATTTAGAACATTTTCTTCTGTTTCCAAGTATGTTTCTCCATCAAGCTGGCTCTATTATTGATTTCTAATTTTACTGCACTATATCACAGTATGTATAGTCTATATTATGGATGCTCTGGGATTTTTTTTTTTTTTTTTTTTTGGTACGCGGGCCTCTCACTGTCGTGGCCTCTTCCGTTGCGGAGCACAGGCTCCGGACGCGCAGGCTCAGCAGCCATGGCTCACGGGCCCAGCCGCTCCGCGGCATGCGGGATCCTCCCGGACCGGGGCACGAACCCGTGTCCCCTGCATCGGCAGGCGGACTCTCAACCGCTGCGCCACCAGGGAAGCCCTCTGGGATTTTTAATACCTCTTTTATGGCTTAACATAGGGTTACTTTTTTATAATTCTTTCACGTGTGCTTAAAAATTTACATATTCTTTCTTGGATGCAAGATTATTCCTCAATATAGCTATTTGATCAACCCTATTAATTGTTACTCAATCCTTTCTTTTTTTGCTGCTTTTCCTATCAGTTTCTAAATGAGATGTTTTAGTCTTCAATATGGCTGGAGATTTGTCAGCTTTTCCCCATAACTCTGTCAGTTTTGCTTTATGCCGATGAAGAGCTTGCCAGGTACACACAAGTTCGTGACTGCTATCTTGTCCTGGCAGATTGTTCCTTTTATCAATATTAAATGTTCCTCTTGTCCCTTTAATGTTTTTCACCTAAACTCTGTTTTGCCTGATATTATAATTACTATCTCAGTTTTCTTATGGTTAGTATTTGCCTGATATATCTTTTACCAGCCGTTCATTCTTAGTCATTCAGTATTACTGTGTTTGAAAACAGCATATGGCAAGTTTTATTTTTTTTTAAGTCTAAGTACGTGTCTATTAATTAGTCAGTGTAACTAAATATAATCAAGTTACATTTATTGTGATTTAACCTGGAAACTTAGCTTTAATACTGAGCCACATGGGGTCCCTTGGAGATAAGTTAGAATGAGAATCCTTGAATTTACTTCCTGTGTAGCAAGCTCTGCACTAGGCAGTTTGCGTTTGTAAGTTCACTGAATTAAGAGGAAGCTGTTAAGTGGCACTTTAGCCAGATAAGTTAGACCTGTCCAGGTCCTGTGGCTGTTAGTAGTTTAAAGACTGAGGAGTCTCTAGAGGCAAGGATTGCACTTAGTATTTGCTGAAGCCACTGTGAATTGTATTGGAGTCAACGGAATATACTTCCTGATGACTAAAAATCCTTTCCTGGAATGTGGAGCTGGATGGGAAAGCAAATACATCTGTTTTGGAAGAGTCATCTGGAATCAATTCATTTAGCAGAAGGGAACTGGCTCCTATCCCAGTAATTCAGTCTCTACTCAGGTTTCCAATAGAAACCAGCTCAAATACAGTACTATAGTCTCTAACTGGGCAGATTCTAATCTCCACATTAGACCACTGAATTAACTATTCATCAATGTGTAGCATTCAATTATGTGTGATAATGTAGACAGATAAATTGAGTAAAAAGATATCTTCTTTAAATTCCAATGTTTAAAAACAACAGCTGAAAGATAATTTAGGAGTAGTTACTTGCAGTAAGAGAGCTAACCTTTAAATTCGGTTCTCCTAATAAGCTTAAAATAAATAAAATATCAATTCCTTGATTTAAAAAGTGATTCTTTTAAAAAGCTGCTAGTGTTTAAGATAAATCAGAAATAAAAATGATTCAATTTATAAACACATGACCTACCTGCGTTATTTTTTTATTTTTTCTTGCAGTACGCGGGCCTCTCATGTCACGGAGCACAGGCTCCGGACGCGCAGGCTCTGCAGCCATGGCTCACGGGCCCAGCCGCTCCGCGGCACGTGGGATCCCCCCCGGACCAGGGCACGAACCCGTGTCCCCTGCATCGGCAGGCGGACTCCCAACCACTGCGCCACCAGGGAAGCCCTACCTGCGTTATTTTTGATGGGGGATATATCTATTGAAAGAAAGATACTCTTATTTAGTATCTTAGATGATTAGCTTAAACAAATAAAAATATTTATAGCATTACTTCAGAGTCAAAGGCAAAGAGGAGATATAATTCTAAAAAAATATTTTTAGGCAAAGGCAAAGAGGAGATATAATTCTAAAAAAAATTTTTTTTTTTCGATACACGGGCCTCTCACTGCCGTGGTCTCTCACTGCCGCGGAGCACAGGCTCCGGACGTGCAGGCCCAGTGGCCATGGCTCACGGGGCCAGCCGCTCTGCTGCATGTGGGATCCTCCCGGACCGGGGCACGAACCTGTGTCCCCTGCATCGGCAGGCGGACTCTCAACCACCGCGCCACCAGGGAAGCCCCCTAAAAATAATTTTAAAACTTGTTAACGTGCAGGCACACCTTGTTTTATTGTGCTTTGCAGATGTGTTTTCTTTACAAACTGAAGGTTTGTTGGCAACCCTGCGTCAAGCAAGACTATCAGTACCATTTTTCAAGAGCATTTGCTCACTTTGTGTCTCTGTGTCACATTTTGGTAATTCTCAAAATATTACAAGCTTTTTCATTATTATTATATTTGTTATGGTGATCTGTGATCTTTGATGTTACTTCTGCAACTCGCTGAAGGCTCAGATGTTAGCATCTTTTAGCAATAAAATATTTAAGGCGTGTACATTGTTTTAGGCACAATGCCACTGTACACTTAACAGACTACAGTATAGTATAAATATAACTTTTACATGCACTGGGAAACCAAAAATTTGTGTGACTCGCTCTACTGTGCTATTTGCTTTACTGCATGGTCCAGAATCAAATCCACAACATCTCCGAGGTGTGCCTGTAGTGGTATACTGACTAAGCATAGTATCTCTTCTTTCTCCTAAGACCTCATTAAAATGGAAGTAGAGGAATACGACTGGAAAGCAGGTACTGGAAGAAAGGAGATTTCAAAAAAAATTCCAAGAATGTGCAAAGTGATGAATGAGGGTTGAAAGATGAAGAAAAGCAAAAGAAGCCAGCTTAGCTTCCAGACTCTGGAGAGATTCAAGGATAGGATATGGCAGGAACACAGAGAATGAGAAGGGGTCCTGAAAGCCAAAGGTCTAAATACCAAACAACTATGCCCATACATGGAGAATGGTCTGGACCCAGGCATCTATCACCCAGACAACTCTGAGGGCTCTAATCGAAGCAGAAAAACAGAAAAACTGGAAAGAACTACTGTAGCTTATATGTCTATACACATCCCCAGAATAAATCCCTCCTATTGTGGCACTCTTTTAGAAAGGTCCTGGCACAACTGCTCCACTTCCCTCCAGGTCACTCTATATGCCCACCCATTTACACAGAGCTCCCACTCAGCACTGCTACTGCCTCAACCCTAACTGTGATGAGACAACCATGGGTCACGAGACATACAAGGAAAGTTGCCAAAAGAAAGATCAAAATAAGTTAATGAAAATTGGCTCTGGTCAAAAGAAAAATTCAAGAAACAGAAGAAAACTTGGGGAATATTAGTTATCCTTTAAAGAAATTAGAGAAGCTATGGCATGCTAAACAAGCACAAAATGTATGTAAAAGCAAACAAGAATAAAAATGATATCTTAGACCTTAAAAATATGACTGCTGAAATAAAACACTGATTAGAAGAGTTAGAAGATAAGTCAACGAAACTTCCCAAAACATATAGAAGAAACAAGGAGATGAAAAATATGACCAAAAAAGAATAAGAGTAAAGGCTCAGTCTAGAGGTTCTAATATTTAATTAATAGAAATTACAGACAAATCAATGAGATACTTCAAAACCTCAGGGGTAAAGAGAGAGAAAAAATAGGTTATCTCCAGAGGAATAAGAACCAAACTGGTATCAGACTTATATCCATAATATTGATAATAATACTCTTAATTTTAAGCAACAGTGATTTTCTTTCTTTCTTTCTTTTTTTTTTTTTTTGGTACGTGGGCCTCTCACTGTTGTGGCCTCTCCCGTTGCGGAGCACAGGCTCCGGACGTGCAGGCTCAGCGGCCATGGCTCACGGGCCCAGCCGTTCCACGGCATGTGGGATCTTCCCGGACCGGGGCACAAACCCGTGTCCCCTGCATCGGCAGGCGGACTCTCAACCACTGCGCCACCAGGGAAGCCCACAACAGTGATTTTCAATAAAAAAATTCTATTTAGCAAAACCTACAGTGAGACAGTGAAAGTGTGAAGCAAGAAATAAGATATTACCTACTGGGTGTTTTTCCTTAGGGAATTACTGAAGGAATATTTCTTTTCATTCAAAGTCTTCCAGCCCTATTTTATTTTTGAGCCATGTACCATGAACAAATATTATTTTGATACAATTTTAGAACTCAAGGGGGAAAAATATCTTTTAAGACATTCTATTAATAGATGGATAGGTGTATTTATTATGCTTGACTCCCTCAGTCTTAATTTCCTTCTGTAATAACCAACACATAAGGAAACACTGAATCTTAGCAAACTACTGGGCAGATAAGAGTGGAGTGAATGGAAAAGCATCAACAAGAGGAAGTGAAACCTGTGAGGAAAGTAAAGGAATCTCTGCCCAGGCCCCCGACACACTCCCTGTAAACGCCCCTGACACACACATACACAGTCCTACTAAACTCTGCATGCATGAAGCAGAGGTTAAACATTCAGCAGAACTCTAACCTTGTAGGGTATGGGGAACAGGGGTCCTGTAAGATGAATCAGTTTATAAGGAGCGAGCTTGGCAGGCTGGTTTAGCATGGGTCACTCCTGAGGCAGATGAGCTGGAGAAGCTATTGTCATGAAGAAGAGACTGTTTCTAAGGAGAAGATTCATAATCATCAGAAGCATTTATTTCAGTTATTAACTACCAAACAAACTCAGACTTCACTCTAAAAATGAGTACTCAGAGAAAAGTTAAACGTATGGAAAGATACTAGTTCAAAAAAAGGGAACCAATCTGATGATTTAAGAAACAAGGTTATTCCAAGAAAAAACTAATTCTTATTCAGTAAGATTCAAGATGTTACAATTAGAAAAAAAAAAAAAAAAGGCAAGCTGTCACAAATACAGAGCAATGTGAAATCAGAAAACAGTTCTTAAATAACATCACCATTATTATTAACAAACTAATAACCCTAAAAAGGCAATCAACGGTTAACCGGATACAGCAGAAAACTAGAGATACAGAAGGCCAAAATTTGAAGAATTCTCCCAGCACACAGAGTAAAAACGCAGAGATCAAAATTATCACAAAAGATAAGGGGGACTTCCCTGGTGGTGCAGTGGTTAAGAATCCGCCTGCCAGCGCAGGGGAGATGGGTTTGATCCCTGGTCTGGGAAGATCCCACGTGCCACAGAGCAACTAAGCCGCGCACCACAACTACCGAGCCCACATGCCACAACTACTGAAGCCCGCACACCCAGAGGCCATGCTCCACAACAAGAGAAGCTACTGCAATGAGAAGCCTGCACATTGCAAAGAAAGGTAGCCCCCGCTCGCCACAACTAGAGAAAGCTTGTGCTCAGCAATGAAGACCCAATGCAGCCAAAAATAAATAAATAAAAATAAAAAATAAATTTAAAAAAAGATAAGGGAATATAATGTCATAGGAGTTTCAGCAGAAAAAAATGAAACTGATGAAGATGGGGTAATAATTGAAGAAGAAAAGATATGAATCTCCATACCAAAAGGGCTTGCCAAATAGGAGGCATACTCCAGTGACATCTCTGCGCCAAGAAGAAGAAGAAAAGTTTTCATGTGTTTACATAGGTGAAAATTTTTTTGATACCAGACTTTTCCTCTATAACACCCAATGCCTGAAGTCAAGAGTCCTGAGGAAAAAGATTATGCAAGGAGTCTAATAATTAGGCAAACCATTCATGTGTGAAGAAAAAAATTTTTTATCAAACATTTAATGACTCTCATATTTTTCTTATAAATAATTACCAACTGGGGCTTCCCTGGTGGCACAGTGGTTCAGAATCCACCTGCTAATGCAGGGGACACAGGTTCGAGCCCTGGTCTGGGAAGATCCCACATGCCACGGAGCAAATAAGCCCGTGTGCCACAACTACTGAGCTTATGCTCTAGAGCCTGCGAGCCACAACTATTGAGCCCGCGTGCTGCAACTACTGAAGCCCGTGTGCACAGAGCCCCTGCTCTGCAACAAGAGAAGTTACCGCAATGAGAAGCCCGCACACTGCAATGAAGAATAGCACCCCCCCAAAAAAAGAATAGCCCCCGTTCTCCTCAACTAGAGAAAGCCCGTGAGCAGCAACGAAGACCCAACACAGCCAAAAATAATAAAATAAATAAATTTATTAAAAAAAAGAATTACCAACTGGTTGACTATAGTCCTCATTATAACTCACCACCAAAGGTAAACAATTGAACTGAACCACCTGGTCGGTGTTACAGTAACAGATAATACTTTTATCTATTATTATTTTTAAATAAATTTATTTATTTATTTTTGGCTGCGTTGGGTCTTCGTTGCTGTGTGTGGGTTTTCTCTGGTTGCGTTGAGGAGGGGCTACTCTTTGTTGCGGTGCTTGGGCTTCTCATTGCGGTGGCTCCTCTTGTTGCAGAGCATGGGCTCAGTAGTTATGGCTCGCGGGCTCTAGAGCACAGGCTCAGTTGTTGTGGCGCACGAGCTTAGTTGCTCCGTGGCATGTGGGATCTTCCCGGACCAGGGCTTGGACCCGTGTCCCCTGCATTGGCAGGCGGATTCTTAATCACTGCATCACCAGGGAAGTCCAATACTTTTATTTTTTGAAATTCCAAGTTTGCTTCCTTGATCTATTGCAAGGGCAAACGTAGACAAGAAACCAGGTCTCAAAGCATGCTCTGGAGCATTATCATTGGCCAATAAGTCATTAGTCAACCAATAATGCATGAGAAAAAAAGCACACAAGAAAGAAGAATATATTGGAGGCAAAGCAAGAAAAAGCTGTGATTAATGAAAGCAATAAAAATTATTGGTCTTAAATTTAAATAATTATTGTTATGGTTGTTATCAATGTAACAAATAACTTTTTGTATTTTCAAGAATAATATCTTATTAATAATGATAATCTATACCTAAAGTTACAAACTGAAACAAATGAGAGCTGGGCAATAAAAGGATACTAGTTATGTGTGTGTGTGAGTAGACTGTTTTATCTGGTTGGAAAAATAAATACCTGTTCAAATGTGTTATTTAAATGTAAAGGAGACTTCTAGTTTCTGGTCCAGCATGTAAGGAGCTTAGAAGGTCCCACACTGTCACAACAACAAATAAAAAGCTGAACAAACTGAAAAAATAACAACTATTCTTAGATTTATCAGAAAAGTGAAGCCAAAGGGCAAACCACTGCCCTCAAATTGGAGAGACAGCCAAATCAGAGAATCTCAATTTACCAGAGCAGAAACCACCAAGGGAAGGGAGTGAGGGGCGGGGTGGAAGAAAACCTAAACTGTAACTGATCAATCACTGGAGGTTCAAGGACAAGCCTAAAATCTTCAAGGGGGGCCACCATGCTTTTTGTGTGTTTTACCTCCAGGAGCTCTAACCAGGTTTTCATAGTGAATACTGGACAAAAATCCCCTCCTGCTTCTGGAGAGGAGAAAAATAGCCATTTTTAAATACTCCGTAACATTTTGCTCTTAACAAAGGCTGACTTCAAGAGAAACTATTTTACCAGAGCCTAATCTATTGGGGTTTTATCAGAGTCTAGCCAACTTGGGAGAAGGGAAATACCCAATTATAGCCCCACCATCCATCCTGTCCCATCTTAAGTGGGGGTGGGAGGGCGAGGAGCTGGAACTACTACGAAGCACTTCTGAAGTTCATAGCCCAAGGACACAGGCTCACTGAAAGACGGAGACCTAATCATCACAGGACTACAGAATGCACAACTTACCACTATACTACTAAAGGCCTATTACCACAGCTCCTTACATCCAGTCATCACGTTCAGCTTTCAACAAAAAATTACTCTTACTAAAAGGAAAAAACACATTTTGAAGACACAGAAAAGCATCAGAAGCAGACTTAGATATGACAGGGATGCTAAAATTATCAGGCCATGAAAAAGAACCATGATTAATATGCTAAGGATTCTAAAGGAAAAAGTAAGAAATAATGGCTAACACAAGCAGAGAGAAATTCTAAGAACGAATAAAAAAGTAATGCTACAGATCAAACACACACTGTCAACAGAAAGGAAGAATATCGTTGATAGGCTCATTAGCAGACTAGACATGGCTGAGAAAAGAAACCTTGAACTTGAGGATATGTCAAGAGAAACTTTCAAAACTGAAATGCAAAGAGAAAAAATACTGGGGAAAAAAAGCACACAGAACAGAATGTCCAAGCACTGTGGGACAACTATAAAAAGTATAACACTGTATAATGGCAATACCAGAAGAAGACAAAGGAACAGAAGCAATATCTGAAGCAATAACGACTAAGAATTTCCCCAAATCAATGTCAGACACAAAACCACAGATCTAGAAAACTCAATCAGGATAAATACACAAAAAGTTATATCTAGCTGGACATACTATATTCAAATTGCAGAAAATCAAACATAAAGAAAAAAAATCTCAAAAGAAGCCAGAGGAGGGTGGGAAACAGCTTACCTATAGAGGAACAAAGCTTATAATTATATCCAACTTCTCCTCAGAAACCATCCAAACAAGAAGAGAATGGAGTGAAATATTTTAACATGTTGAGAAGAAAAAACCATCAACCTAGGTACTCTTTAAAGTGAAGACAAAATAAAGACTTTCTCAGACAAACCAAAGTCGAGAGAACTTGTTGCCAACAGACCTGTCTTGAAAGAAGTGTTAAATGTTCTTTAGCGAGAAGGAAAACGACAGAGATTAGAGACTCAGATGTACACAAAGAAAGGAAAAGCATTAGAGATGGAATAAGAAAGTAAAATAAAATCTTTATTTTTCTTACTCTTAATTGTGCTAACAGACAATCGTTTGTTAAAAATAATAACAGCGGGACTTCCCTGGTGGTCCAGTGGTTAAGAATCCATCTTGCAATTCAGGGGACGCCAGTTCGATCTCTGGTTGGGGAACTAAGATCCCACATGCCGCAGGGCAACTAAGCCTGTGTGCCACAACTAGAGAGCAAGCATGCCACAACTAGAGAGCAAGCGTGCCACAGTTACAGAGCCCACGGGCGACACAACTAGAGAGAAGCCCGCACATTGCAACAAAGAGCCGGCAATGCTGCAACGAAAGATCCCATGTGTTGCAACTAAGACCTGACACAGTCAAAAAATAAATAATTAAAAAAAATAACAGCAACACTGTATTCAACTATGTATGCACAGACATATGCATGAGGATAAGTGAAATGAATGACAGCAACGACAGAAGGGAGGGGAGGGAAGCATTAGGACTATTTTGTATTATAAGGTACTTGCATAACCTGTAAAGTGGTATAGTGTTATTTGAAAGTGGACTTGGATCAGTTGTAAATGTATATTGCAAGCTCTAGGGCAATCACTAAAAAAGAAGCATAACTGTTATGTTAAGAAAGGTGAGAAAATGGAATAATTTATTCTAAAGTACTCAACTTTATAATACACACAAAAGGCAGAAAAGGGTGGAAGACAAAAACAGAAACAAAAAATAAGGGTAACAAATAGAAAACAGTATCAAACATGGTAGCTATTAATTCAAGTATATCAATAATCACTTTAAGCATCAATGACCTAAATATATCAATTAAAAGACAGATTGTCAGGGGGGACAAAAAAATAATCTGTTGTCTCCAAGAAACCCACTTTAAATATAAAAACACATATAGATTAAAAGTAAAGGGATGGAGAAAGATATACCATGCTAACACAAATCTAAGGAAAACATAAGTATATTAATTTCAGAGAGAGCAGATTTCAGAGCAAGGAAAATTATCAAGGATAAAGAGTATTTACATAATGCTTCATAAGAGTGTTACATAAGGGGTCGATTCTCCAGCAAGAGAGCATAATGATCCTTAAAAGTACATGCATCTAACAACAGAGCATCAAAATATGTGAGGCAAAAACTGACAGAACTGCAAGGAGAAGCAGATGAATCCACTAGTACTGTTGGGTGACTTCAACACTCCTCTACCAGAAATGGACAGATCAGCAGGCAGACAGGCAATCAGATATAATTGATATTTATAGACTACTTAATCCAATAACAGCAGAATACACATTCTTCTCAATTTCACATGGCACAGTCACCAAGATAGACAGCATTATGGGCCATAAATGACACCTTAACAAATTAAAAAGTATGGAAATCATACAATATATGTTTTCAGGTCACAATGGGATTATGTGAGAAATCTTTAACAGGAAAGGTAGCTGGAAAATCCAAAATACTTGGAAATTAAACGACACAATTCTAAAAAACACATAGGTCAAAGAAGAAATCGCAGGGAAATTTTAAAACACTCTGAATTAAATGAACATAAACACACAGCTTACCAAAATTTGTGGGAGGCAACAAGTAACAGTGCTTAAAGGTAAATTTATAGCACTGAATGCATATATTAGGTAAAAAAAAAAATCTAAAACCAATAATCTAAGCTTCCACTTTAGAAAATGAAGAGCAAATTAAATCCAAAGAAAGCAAAAGAAAATAAGCAATAAAATTCGGTAGAAATCAATGAATTTCAAAACAGAAGATCAACAGAGAAAAAACAAAAAAACTAAAAGCTGATTCTTTGGAAAGATCAATACAACCAAGTTTCTAACAGGGCAAACCAAGGAAAAAAGAAGACACAAATTACTAATATCAGAAATTAAAGAGAGGACATCACTACAAATCCCATGGACATCAAAAGGATAATAAAGGAATAAAATAAACCAAGGAATACTATATCCACAATTCAATAACCTAGATGAAACAGACCAAGCCCTTGAAAGATACAATCTGCCAAAACTCACACAAAAGACAACCTAAATAGGCCTATGTCTATTAAAGAAATTGAATCAATAATTAATAATCTTCCAAAACAGAAAGCATCAGGCCCAGATGGGTACACTGATGAATTCTACCAAACATTTAAGGAAGAAATCATACCAATTCTCTATAATCTCTTCCAGAAGATAGAAGCAGAGAAAATACTTCCAAACTCATTCTATGAAGCCATCATTACCCTAATACCAAAACCAGACAAAGACATTACAAGAAAAGAAAACTATAGGTAATGTCTCTCATGAACACAGATGTAAAAATCCTCAACTAAATGTTAGCAAGTTGAATCCAACAATGTACTGATATTAAAAAAAGTATACACCACAAGCAAGTGGGATTTATCCCATGTATGCAAGGCTGGTTCCATATAAAAATCAATTAATGTAATCCATCACATCAACAGGCTAAGGAAGAAAAATCACATGATCATATGAATAGTTGCAGAAAAACCACATGAAAAAGTTCACCTATTTATGATTAAAAAAACCTCTCAGTAAACAAAGACTAGAGCTTGATAAAACTTGGTAAAGAACATCTAAAAAAAAAAATCTACAGTTAACATCAAAATGAATGGTGAGAATCTAAAAAAGCTTTCCCACTGAGATCAAGAACAAGGCAAGGATGTCCCCTCCCATGATTCCTCTTCAACATTTTATTGGAAGTACTAGGATAAAGTCTAGAATAATGAAAAATTACAATCAAACTAAATGCTCAACAAAAAATGATCAAGCAAACTATGGTATATTTAAACATGGACTATTATATAGTCTTTCAAAATAATCATTCACATGTAAGCCTATTACCACAAAAGGATGTCCACAATATAATGAGCTAATGAAATGGCTAAATTCCCGTATTATTTTTAAAAAGAAATACACATATTTTTAGATGTGTAAGCATGTATGAAATTACTAAAATGTTAACAAAGGTTGTCTTTAGGTGATGGAAATATAAATGACTTTTTGTTGTTGTGTATTGGTTATTTCTTAAGGTTTCAATAACAGATGTAAGTTAAGTGATAAAGCAAGTACAGTAAAGTGCTAATGGTAGATAGAATCTAGGTAGTGAGTTATATGGACGTTTACAATAAAATTTTTTCTGTGTGGCAATATGTCTGAAAATTTTTATAATAAAATACTGGAAAAATTTTCAATCTTGAAAAATTACAGGACAAAAAATCATTTTAAAATCGAAAAATAAAGTATCCCCCTTTGCACTTCAATCTTTTTGACACTTCACAAAATATGCTACAGAAAACTCTAAAAGGTGGTGGTGGCAGCATTTTTGCCAATCATATGAGCATTTTAAAAAATGCAACAATAAAACAATTTAAATAAACCCAATGCCAAAAATATAAATCAATTTTCTTTCCTAAATATATATTCAAAGCAACCTAAAATGCTCATATAGTTCAATAATCTCACTAGCATCCTCCTGATGAGGGTATCGGGAATGGGAATGGGGGAGATGAGGGCTTTAATATGGTTGGTATGTGTACAGGCTTTGGAATCAAATACACCTGAGTGGTCAAGTCATGCTTTGCTGTGTGATTCAGGTCAAATCATTCATCTTTTCCAATAATAATAACAACTAGTATTTGAGTTCTTACTAAATGTCTACCTATGAAGCAGGTATTATCATGATTCCTATGTTCCAGAAAAGAAAATCGATGCTTAGAGATGATAAATAATTTGCCAATGCCACGCAGTTACGCGGCAGCACCAGGATTTGGACGTAGGGGTCTTTTGATTCCACAGTCCGTGTACCTACCAACCATACCAATGCCCTCCTCATCTCTGCTGCTGAGAGAATAAATTAGGACACCTTCTGGAGGGCAGGCAAGATTATATAAACGTTATCTTATATAAACGGAATCTTAAACGGAATTTTAAATCTTAAAAACGGAATCTTAAATCTTCCGTTATATAAACGGAAATCTTAAATTTTTTGAGTTTGCAATAACTGAGGGTGTATTACATAAATCTGCCCTCTAGACTACCTGAGAATCTGAAAAAATAGCATGAGGATCAATTTTAAAAAGGAGGGGCTTAAGAGAAGCTGGTCTAGCAATTTTAAGTGATTCTGGTGTTCTTTACCTGATAGGCCCCTCAATTTTCTTAACAATAATCTAGGTTTTATTTTAAAGGCAGAACTGGCAATTTCAGTTTGAAATGACAAAAAACTTCATGTTGCCAAGTATCACTGTAAAGGTGATCTTGCTATTTCTGAAACATTTAAAACTGCATATATTTAATTCACTCAACAGGGATGAACAGTTTATTTGAAAGCAGCAAGAAACTACAATTGCATTTCTTACTCTCCATCTGCTGTTGAATGGCATGCATTTAAAAATTTTAGCCATTCTAATAGGTGTGTAGTGGTTGTTTCATTGCTGGATGGCATTAAAGGTTAACTCATTAAGATAATGTACAAGAGTTAGTATATTTCAAACATACATATTCAAAAGAAAAAAATGAAGGCTTGAATGTTAGCTATGCTTGACTAAAAGTGTAGATTTAAACCAGATAACCTCTTGATGTCCTTTTCAACAACGTGCTTCCATAACCCTATAAAAATAAATTCCACTTAACATCATAGTTCTTACATAGACAGGCACACCCGCTGTCTACAGATCTTCTCAGCAAGGTCCTCATTCAGTTTCGCACCCAGAACTTTGCTGGTCATACAGGCATAAATAGTTGATCGTCTTTCTTTCAGCTCTCATAAATCTCAGTGAAACCATGTCATGGAGGAGCTCTTGGTTGAAAATGATACTCTTCCCTTCTTTAACTGCCTCCCTCTCCACTCTAAAAATCTACTTCAAAAGCTCAGCCCTTTTTAGTGTTTTTATGACTTACTTTGAAACCAAAACCATATCTGTTCTAGGGCCTGACATGGAACCCTACCAAATCTCTAAACTGATAAAACTGGCTGTTCAGATGGCATCCTAGACAGCCCATTTATGTCCTCAAGTCACTCCTCAACCCCAAAAGGGAGTAAAGAGAAAGAAAAATCAAGCCAAATGAAATGAACAACTGCCACCTCATCTGGATTGTTTAGTATGGAAGAGCTCTAAATGAGCAAGAATGGCAGGTAGATAGGTGGAAAAGGTATTTCATTTGGCACAGGTGTAAATGTGTAGACCTGCTGGGTATAGTACAAACACATTATATCTGTTTTTTGAAACTGTTTATTTCCCATCTTCAATACTATGGTATTTCTTCACCAATAAAGGGCAATTACTATATAAACCATTTGGAAAAACCAGCAGGATGGAGGCTCTCTACTCTAGATTCAATGTCTAAGACTGTATATACCACGGTGATTACAGGCAGAAGGAACAGCAAATCTGTTGCTGGAGGAGCAGCAAGGGTGCTACCATGGTGGGTGAAGCACAGTGATCAAGAGAGAGGAGTGAGAGATGAGGTGCCAGAGGAAGCCAGATCACAGGCCACTCTAAGGCTTAGAAGGCCTTCGAGTGACATCATCTGACCAGGTTTTTAAAATAGGATCATTCTGCCTGCTGTGCTGAAAATAAACCTAAAGGGGTAAGAGTACAGGGGGGAGCAGAGGAATTGAGGTGAGAGGTGATAGTGGCTTGGACCAAGGTGGTAAGGACAGAGATAGTGAGAAGTGGTTAGATTCTGCATATATGTATTTTGAAGGCAGACCCAACAGAATTGGCTGATGAACTAAATACTAGGTGTGAGAAAAGAAAGAAATCAGGGATGACTCTTAGTTTTTTGAGTTAAGCAACTGGAAGGATGGAGGTGACATTTACTGAGATGGAGAAGACTGCTGGAGGAGCAGCAGTCTTGGGAGAAGATAATGGGATCACAAGTTTAGTTTTATACATCTTAAGTTTCAGATGCCTACTGGACATCCCAATGGAAATACCAAATAGGCAGGTTAAGGAGAGCTGTGGTTGGGGATGGATGGGTCATCCATCCACCCATCCACCAACCTACCTACCCACTAACCCAACTACCCACCTACTATATTTAAATCCTTGAGATTGGATGAGACCACCAAGGAGCAGATGAGAGACAAGGAAAGAAAAGACAAAGAACTGAACTTCAGGACATTCAGCCTTCAGGGAGGAATCAGCAGACAACTCAGATGGAGGGGAAAAATCAGAAAAGTGTTGAGTCCTGGAAGCCTAGTAGAAAAAGTTATTCAAGCTTTTTTCTCAACAGTATTCTGTTCCCAGTCTTTGATTCTTCCCGCTGAGGCGCCAGACATCATGGACAAGCCATCCCTGCTGCATGCTGTCTGAATTCATGTCTCACAGAAACTATGAGATAACATGATTATTCTTGTTTTAGGTTTTGTGAGGCAGCAATAACTGTTTCTAAATACACAACTGTGTCAGCATCACCAATAAAAGAGTTCACATAAATCTATCCAACTGCAATACTCTTTAGTTCTCAGGGAGATTAGCACATTTGACGATTCTTCATGGATTACTTCTATTCATACTCCTTTAAGGATTAATCTAGTCATCTGGAAACAGTAAACTGTCTTGATGATCTCCATGTGAACCATCCCTTGCCCCAATAACATTATCTTCATCAATCATTCTAACTTAAATTAAAAAAAAAAATTCTTTGAAGAACAAGATCAAGTCTCAAGCCTAAAAAAAAAGCAAAAATAAAAACAAAAAATGTAACTGAAGCTTTGTCATCTGCCCCCAGCGATGGCTTTGCTTTCATTTCCTTGCACCCAAGAAGACAACACAGAACAAAATTTCAGCAATGCTAATTTTGATCTTTCCGAACCCAAATATATCCCCTTAGAATTCCTTGGGGGATTATGGCTATGCCATTAAGCACTTTAAATACTGACTTTTTCAACTGCTTGATCTCTTCACGTTTCTGCCCAGACTCTGGGGTTGTAAAAAACTAAAAAAAATTTAGATAAAATTTCCCAGGGGCTTCCTTCCAGTCCAACTTCGTTCCCCCAAGGCTATTTATTTACTTATTTATTTACTTATATGATCACTCTCTCTCCAATGACTTTATTTATTTATATATTTTTGGCCGTGCCACACAGCACATGGGATTTCAGTTCCCCGACCAGGGACTGAACGCGTGTCCCTGCAGTGGAAGTGTGGAGTCCTAACCAACCAATCCATTACTCCAGTGGGGTTATTTAAAATAAGGAAAAAGGGGGGTGGGGAGGGAGGAGGAAGAGGGCTTTCTTTTAAAGAAGAATTTCAGCTTAAAAAAAAAAAAGAATTAGAAAGTCACTGTTCTTCAGTCTGCTCTTTTATCTGATTTGGTAAGGTTCAGCAGTAGATGCTAAAACTGTTAGTTGAAAGACTGCTGGGGGCTTCCCTGGTGGTTCAGTGGTTAAGAATCCGCCTGCCAATGCAGGGGACACGGGTTCAAGCTCTGGTCCGGGAAGATCCCACATGCCGCGGAGCAACATGTGCCACATAAGCCCGTGTGCCACTACTAAGCCTGCGCTCTAGAGCCCGCAAGCCACAACTACTGAGCCTGCGTGCCACAACTACTGAAGCCCGCGTGCCTAGAGCCCGTGCTCCGCAACAAGAGAAGCTTCTGAGATGAGAAGCTGGTGCACCGCCATGAAGAGTAGCCCCTGCTCTCTGCAACTAGAGAGAGCCCGCACGTGTAGCAACAAAGACTCAACACAGCCAAAAATAAATAAATTAAAAAAAAATGTTGGGTTGTTGGGAGACAAGAGATTCATATAGCCTGGAAGAACTGTTCAACAGATTACTTACCAATTTTGCTACATAAGGAGAAATGTACTTCTACAATGGAGAGACTGTCAGTTATAACCTGATCAAACGTTTTATCACGAATGGCAAGGCAACCTGACATTATGTGCCTCATGACATTAAGTATTAGGAAGTACTTGACATCACCTATGCAGCAACTTGTCAAAAATGCTTACCCTAAATCTAATCAAGCCTCTAGACGTGTGCTATTCAAAATGTAGCTACTGAACTTAAAATATGCCTAGTGTGACTAAGGAACTGAATTTTAAATTTTATTTAATTTTCATTCATTTAAATAGGCATATATGGCTAGTGGCTACCACACTGAACACCGCAGATATAGAACACTTCCATCATTTCAGAATATTCCACTGGACAACACTGCTCTAGACTAAGTTGCTGGAAGTACAGAGGATAAGGAAATAAGTTAAAAGACACCTGGTAGAAACAATCAAACAAAACCATAATATGAGACATTCTATCAGACAATGATCCTGGACTCTTTTAAAAAGTCAGCATCATAGTGAGCAGGGTGTGAAAAGGCTGAGATTATGGTTCTATTTATTGTATAAATATATCTATATCATTTAGCCTGAAACGACATACCTCCAATTGTAATGTGTGAGGAAACAAACAGATATAATAGACATTTCATGATAGTTGGGGACATTTGAATACGGAGTAAATATTAGATGATGTTATGGAATTATTATGAATTTTCTTAGGTGTGACAATGGTATATAGTTATGTAGGGGACTGGCCTTATTCTAAAGAGATGCATGCTAAATAAAGAACAGAACTTAGAGGTAATGTGCCATGATAGCTACAACTTATTTTCAAACGGAATGGCCAAAAAAAGGGTATGGATATAAACACAGAGAGATAAAGCAAATATACAACAAGTCAACAGATATTATACCTAGAAGAAGATATACAGTGTTTGTTTCACTCTTTTAAAATATTACTTACGTGTTTGTAAAATTTCTTAATTAAACAGTTGGAGAAAAACTAATCAGCCAAGGAACTATGGTAACATACCATCATCTTTGCACTGTCTGGCTTTTCATTCTGCTAGGAGCATGTATTACTTTTATAACCAGAAAAATGGTGAGCTGAAGTAGTCACCAGCTTAATTACTTAAGTAATCAAACTGGCTACACTAATTGCATCACTAAATGCTAGAGTGAGCACTTAAAAGCCCTCAGAATAACAGTCCTGTTCAGATTATATTGTTTCTATTCTTAATATTAAAATTTTTACAAATAGCTCTAATGGAAATTCCTAGTCAAAAACAGCTGTGTAGGACTTCCCTGGTGGTGCAGTGCCACCCGCCAATGCAGGGGACACGGGTTCAATCCCTGGTCCAGGAAGATCCCACATGCCGCGGAGCAACTAAGCCCATGCACCACAACAACTGAGCCCACACGCCACAACTACTGAAGCCCACGCGCCTAGAGCCTGTGCTCCGCAACAAGAGAGGCCACTGTAATGAGAAGCCCACGTACTGCAACGAAGGGTAGCCCCCTCTCACCGCAACTAAGGAAACGCCGTGCGCAGCAACGAAGACCCAACACAGCCAAAAATAAAATAAATAAATAATAAACTTTAAAAAAAAAGCACCTGTGTATTTAAACAAGGTCAGTAACACAAATATGTAATAACATTTTGAATAACACTTTTCATAAAGCCAAGAGTATCCATTAAGTATTTTTACAAAAGCCAAAATGACAGTCACTAAAAATTCTCAATCATTTTAAGGTTGACTCCAGAAGTCATCGTGGAAGTAACCTAGGAGTAGCCATTTACCATTTCGAGGCAGCCTAGGAGCAGAGAGGAGTCCTCCTCTGAAAGGAGAAAGAGGCCTCCCTTGCTCTGGGGCCAGAGTTGAATTACATTCTCGGTCATGTGAGCACAGAGCAAAAACTGAGCACAGGGATTATCACAGCTGCCTCAGCCAAGCCCTTCACTGGAGGCAGTGTCTATGCCAAGGTCTCCTTTCATCCCTGAACTGTAACTGAGAGGAAAGGCCCTTTCTAAGTTCTCAGCTGCCA
Source organism: Stenella coeruleoalba (assembly GCF_951394435.1). NCBI lineage: Eukaryota > Metazoa > Chordata > Mammalia > Artiodactyla > Delphinidae > Stenella > Stenella coeruleoalba. The sequence goes on along the minus strand of NC_137156.1, from coordinate 41,039,695 downwards.
GAAACAGGAGATTCAATACGGATTTACTTAAGGGCCTTTGCCAGAGATCCGCGGGATTCAATCTGTACTCTAACATAAAACGGCCTCACACCAACGGTTTTCCACCTAAGACATGGTATGTTTTCCCTGATCATTTTATATATTCAAAATGACTTTTTCTAAGGAAAAGCTCTTAACTTCTTTTGCTATATTTCTGTGTATATGCTTTTCTAGGACCACGGAATAAACATGTTGCCACACACAAACATATATCCCCATGTTAGGTGAACAAAGGTTTTCCTGAAATGTTTTACCACTGAGGCACATTTCCCATTAAATTCTTAAAAAAGAATAAATTACCAGGATAAGATAATTAAATATAATGCATTAAGAGACATGACTCTTACATTTTATAATGCTTTGACCAAAGAAGCTAAAAATATCTATCTTTTTACCAAGTAAAAATAAAGACATGGTAGTACTTATAAAAACACAATTTTTCTTGGGGAAAGTAGCATCCATCATTGTTGTATTTCGTGGTTTCCACCTGAAGACTTTGAGTGTAGGTGGCAAATGATAAGTGTTTAAGCTTATTTTCTTCCGAACTTTTTATTTTGAAAAATTTCAACCATAGAAAAATCCTTTGCCTACTTTTGAAAAAAATTTTTTAAATTTATTATTATTAATTTTTTGGCACGTGGCTTGTGGAGTTCTAGTTCCCTGGCTGGTATCGAACCTGGGTCCCCTGCAGTGGAAGCACAGAATTCAAATCACTGGACCACCAGGGAATTCCCCTAAATCAATTTTAAAGATAAATCTATAGGTGCATATAACATACATGTACATCATTATTAATAATTCATTTTCATGTGGTTTTTAAAATTAAAAATTAAATAACAGAAATTCAGAAAATGCTACCTAAATAAAGCCTGCTTTTCAACAAACAAATGGGGTTGGTTTGTGATCTCTCTTGATTTACAGTAATTTACATCTGGATATATTTTCTCATATTAACATTTCTATTAAACAATGCAGTATTCCCAAGGTTAAAAACCTTTATTTGCCTTCATTTATCATTTAGGAGACTAAAAAATAAAACTACCTTCTTCCAAGAGCTTGGAGCTTCTCAGTTTACAGTTCAAAATAAAGTAAAAATCTGCAAAACAGATCATCCACCTAATTAAGAACACATCTTTTGGTTGTTTTCCATTATGAGCCTTTTAGTACTACTACTGCTGTTGTTTTAATCTACTATGTGTATATTATTTGATTGACATTTTAAAAATGAATTTTAAAAAATTAGTTGCTTATGTTGAAAGATCAGGAGATCTCACATAAGAATCCAGTTTTGGGGGCTTCCCTGGTGGTGCAGTGGTTAAGAATCCCCCTGCCAATGCAGGGCACACGGGTTCGAGCCCTGGTCCAGGAAGATCCCACATGCCGCGGAGCAACTAAGCCCGTGTGCCACAACTACTGAGTCTGCGCTCTACAGCCCACGAGCCACAGCTACTGAAGCCCACGGGCCTAGACCCTGTGCTCCGCAACGAGAAGCCACCGCAGTGAGAAGCCCGCTCACTGCAACAAAGAGTGGCCCCCGCTCGCCGCAAGTAGAGAAAGCCCGCGTGTAGCAACGAAGACCCAATGCAGCCAAAAATAAAATAAATTTATAAATATATATATATATTAAAAAATAAATCCAGCTTTCATGCTTCTCTTAAAACAGCAGAGTCACACTGCGTCTTAACTGCCACATGAAAACTACCGGCTGGGCCTGAAGAGGACCGTCTCTGGTCTAGGGTAGGCTCTCCCCACTTTACCAGAGCTACACCCACCGTCAACTGCCTGACTGCTTCCCTACAAGCTTATGAGCTGGAGACCCCTGGTCTACATTACTTCCCCCTGTTTTATTTATCATGTTGAAATGACTGAAATTATTCTTAATATATTATGATATATATTTTGTGGTTAAAGTTCTAAATAAAAAAAAATTAACTTATTTCCCTAATAAATTCTGTGATACACTATCCCCATCTTCCATTCATAACTGTTTAGGCTGGGCCAAAAAGTAAAGATGAAAATACAACACAGTCACACAGAGCCTTCACTTTTTTTTTTTTTTTTTTTTTTTTTGCAGTACGCGGGCCTCTCACTGTTGTGGCCTCTCCCATTGCGGAGCACAGGCTCCGGACGCGCAGGCTCAACGGCCATGGCTCACGGGCCCAGCCGCTCTGCGGCATGTGGGATCTTCCCAGACCGGGGCACGAACCTGTGTCCCCTGCATCGGCAGGCGGACTCTTAACCACTGCGCCACCAGGGAAGCCCCAGAGCCTTCACTTTTTTCTCCACTCCAAACAGAGTCTAACACTATGAGCTAAGAAAAAGGCTGACAAAACTGTATTTCAAATTATTCCCCAGTAGTCACAGGCTTTTCAAATGTTCTACTTGCATATAACAAGAGACATGAAACACTGCTTCCCTGTCAGAGACAGTTCTGAGATACCAACGGGAGCCTTCTGGTTGCTATGTTACATAAAAAAGAGAGTACAACCTTTTTTTTTTGCAGGGACAGGGAACACATAGTACAGGAATTGGGATAAGAAGATATAGATTTTAAAAATAAAGTTCACTATGGCATTTTCCCTGGTCTTATCTGAAAATACAAATGAGATCAAGAAGGGTTACAATAAATTCTTGATAGGCTGACATAAATAAGATTAGTAAGGCTAGAGATAATCAGGAAGCAGCTCTGGGCTCAAGGCAACCAGATCCTTGATACTATATTAAAGCATCTAGATGTTCAAAAAACTATCTTAAATGAAGGTGAATTCAGTCAAACATGCTGTGAAATGTTTACATAAGACAGTGTATCAAAAACTTAACGGAATTCTCCCCTGGCGGTCCAATGGTTAAGACACCATGCTTCCACTGCAGGCAGTGCAGGTTCGATCCCTGGTCGAGGAAATATAAGCCATGAGCTGTGCGGTGAGGCCAAAACAAAACAAAAAAACCCAAAAACTTGAGGGAGGGCAGCAAGGTACAGGGAAGTTTAAGGCGACATCACTGACTTGAAAAAATTTCCATGATGGTGAATTTATGTGGCAAAGCAACAGGTGGTAGGAGACAAAGGAGCAGCAGAGAAGTGTGATATTAGGACACAAGTGAGGAAGTCAGAGAACAAGTTCCTTTTTTTTTTTTTTTTAAAGCTAGGCCTATGTCACAGGTTAATTATCAGTCTGCCTACAAAATCTTTATAATTTATATGCTAGAAATGGATATGGATATGGACCTTGTCCAGACATGAGGCAGCAGATAAAAGGAACTGGCATTTGGCCACACTCTCAGTTATCACTGGCTACATTTCTCTAAAGGCAGAAGGTACCCATCTTTGTCACCCTTGAAGAGAATGCAGCTGAAGTTTGCACATAATATTTTCCTGTTTCTGTTTTCAGATGTACTGTATCTTTGTGATAACATTCCTGGTTTGGCTGAGGTCAGAATGGATGAAAGAAATGGAAACATAACAGCTGAACAGAGGACAGAACAGTTTCAGATCCAGCGTCTCTTCTTCCCTGTCAGCCAGCAGTTTTACCTTTCCCATTGAATTAGCAAGAAAGAATAGCTCTGAAAACCTCACAAAGAAGTGCTTTTCTTTTTTATTACAGAGAGAGCATCACATGGCTGGCTCATACTAGCCTTTGCTAGAGATGCACTGTTACCAAGGCCCATGGTCAGTCCTGGGAGAAAGCCTCATCCCTTTGAGGGGTCACTACAATAGGACTTTAACTAGAAGCAGCTAAAAAATGGAAGCTAGTTTCCAAAAGGGAATATTTCAGCCCTTTAAAGATTTTGGTTTTTTTTTTCTTTAATGTGGACCTTTTTTAAAGTCTTTACTGAATTTGTTACAATATTGTTTCTGTTTTATGTTTTGGTTTTTTGGCTGAGAGGCACGTGGGATCTTAGCTCCCTGACTAGGGAAGAACTGCACCCCCTGCATTGGAAGGTGAAGTCTTAACCACTGGACTGCCACGGAAGTTCAGCCCTTTAAATGTGACTGGTAATGTTTCAAGTGCTACAGATTTATCTGTTTCTGAGATTCAGCCAATATGCTAAAAGTTTTAAGCTGGGTTGAACAAAGCTTCAGAACAGGTTGAGTTTTATGGTATCTAGGACTGACAATGCCATGATAAACTACTTAATAACCTCATTCCATTCACGTTTATACAGAAAATTTTTATAGTAACAAATATATGTTCAATGTAGAAAACTTGATAATCTAAGAGCTAACCCAAAGATAACCACTGTGAACATCTGATGGGCATTCTTTCAAGGCATTAGGAGTGTGGGTGCTAAGACTAGATGTTCTGGATTCAAATCTTACCTTGAGCACTTGAGCACATTTAGCTGGGCACAATTTGTCCTGGTGTGCCAGGACAAATTACTTGATCTCATTGAATCTCAACCTGTAAAATGTAGATAATAACAGTTCCTACCTTATTGGATCTGGTGAGGAAATGAGGCGACATATGCAAAACCCTTAAACACAGCTTGGCACATAGTAAGTGTACAAGTAGTGTTATCTATTCTTTCTGTACAAATAGACACACATACTTCTTCCCCACTAAATGGTTTTCTATCATAAATATTGTTTCATAACCTGCTTTGATCACTTAGGAATGTGCTACAAATATTTCCCTGTGTTATTAAATATCTTTTTACTACATACCATTGGTACAGCTGCTGCAGGCAGTACTTAAGCACAGGCTGTCATGGTTTTTTTTGTGTTTTTTTTTGCGGTACATGGGCCTCTCACTGTTGTGGCCTCTCTCGTTGCGGAGCACAGGCTCCGGACGCACAGGCTCAGCGGTCATGGTTCACGGGCCCAGCCGCTCCGCGGCATGTCGGATCTTCCCGGACTGGGGCACGAACCCGTGTCCCCTGCGTGGGCTGGCAGACTCTCAACCACTGAGCCACCAGGGAAGCCCCAGGCTGTCATGTTTTATAGCACATGACCTTGCCACTCTGAGCTCAGTTAGAGGAATAAGAAATCAGCAACTGATGCAAAGGTAAAGCAGACATCTTCAAAATGGCTAGAAACTGATGTGGCCTGGCAGCTCTGAAGGTTGTAAGTAGGCAAAACCGATCAAGTCCTCTCTCAGGAAGGCTGAATGTGAGATACACAGACAGAGTGAGTCAACAGACAGGTTAGTGATGCACAAGGGATGAAAAACACCAAACAAAAAGTAGTAAGCTGGGACTTCCCTGGTGGCGCAGTGGTTGAGAATCCGCCTGCCAATGCAGGGGACATGGGTTTGAGCCCTGGCCGGGAAGACCCCACATGCCGCGGAGCAACTAAGTCCGTGCGCCACAACTACTGAGCCTGCGCTCTAGAGACCGCGAGCCACAACTACCGAGCCCACGTGCTACAACTACTGGGCCCTCGCACCTAGAGCCCGTGCTCTGCAACAAGAGAAGCCACCGCAATGCGAAGCCCGCGCACCGCCACGAAGAGTAGCCCCCACTCACTGCAACTAGAGAAACCCCGCTTGCAGCAATGAAGACCCAACGCAGCCAAAAATAAATAAATAATATAAATTAAAAAAAAAAAGTGGTAAGCAGAAGCTGGGAGGCTAAGAAGACATTAGAAAGGCAGCGCTCCACAGTGGAAGAGAGGCGCTGGGCCTCTGGTATGGTGACCAGGCTCTTGAGCTACAGTGCGTTCCCACATCCATCCACCCACTGCGAGCAAGGCCTGCCTGTGCTCTGTGACCTAAGTTTCCAGTTCTGCACAGCCTGGCTGGACAGCTGCTGTGATACTGCCATATTCTTCTCCCTCAATTAACTGAGGGGCCTGTAGATGTTATGTCTACTCCTGACAACCCAAAAGGGCCTACCTCAATTGCATTTATGTGGCCGCTCTAGCGGTCACGCCAAAAACTGCAGCACTTACTTTGTTCAGCACTTGTTATGAGTTAAGCATTGGGGATTCAACAGTGAGCAAGAAAGAATGGTACCTGGCTACACAGAGTGTAAAGTCTAGCACAGAAGACAACTAGACAAGCGATATGAATAAAACATGATAAATACGATGCTAGAAGTACAGACTGCAATGGAAACACATACGGAGAACAAGTCTGCAGGGAGGAATCATGAAGACTACAGGGAGGAATCATGAAGACTGCATGGAGGAAGAGACCTTCAGGGTGAAGCACAAAGTTAGCCTAGTATGCCAGATACTACAGATGGCTCACTCAGTACCCATCACCACCCACGTGGATTCCATGACCGCTAGTCAGCCTTGTGAAGTTATAGTCTTGACTGAGCTGCAGTGAACTGGATCGACCTTTCCTAACAGGCCACCCCTGAGTCCTGGCCTCATTTAACAGGAAAGATGAAGGAGACCAGACATATTTTATGATTTTCTAATGTTTAAAAGAATTTGGCCTATTAGACGGTAACCTCAACTTTGAAAGTATAACTGAATAACTTATTTCTGACTTGTGATTTTAAGTTGAAAATCTCAGTAAGTTTATATACACTATGGGAATATTTAAGATTCATCTGATTTATAAGTTTAATACATGACATTCACAGGACTTTTTGCTGAAGAGCCTCATAAGGTTTTCATTTTTTTAAAGTCAGACAACTGACGTTCTTTAAAAAGCAATCAAATTAATTAAATTTATAAATGTAATTTGAAACATCTAAAAGTCTTCAATGAACTGGCCTAAGCATTATCCAAAGGCCCCTTAAAAATGACATTATCCAAAGGCCCCTTAAAAATCTCCTATGCTTATAAATATAGCAATCAGATCTGCAAGCATTAGGAAAGAACAAAGTTTTTGAATGTGTGCTTTTAAAAAGTCATAACATTTTGAAAACTAAATAAACCCCTGAACAGTGGTTTCTGCTTACAAAAGCTACCCTTCAAGGGTAATAAAAAACATCTACCTACATCCTCTCTGATTCAAGTCTTATTCTCCGTTGATAGACGTGGAATTAGAAAAGCCACCCCCTCCATTTTATTTTGATGTAAGCCATGGAAATGTCTGTCTTTATAATGACACATTTCTCTAATTTATAGTGTTTGTACGAATATTTGGTTTATTTGGTACCTTATTCTTTATCCTCTCAATAATGCTGGAATAAAGAACAGGGTATGATATGACTCTTGACTGGAGAGTAAAAAATCTGCTCAAAGGCAGGCAGGATTCTTCAGGGCTGAGAATGGCAGGCAGCATTTAATTTCAAGCTTGGGATTCCCTTTAAGACAGGAGGTAGGTAAGATACTGACCATATGAAAAGCATACTTTAATTATTTGTGCTGCATTGTTCACCTTCTCATGTCCCAACTCCACTTTATTCTCCACTTTATTCCCCCTTTTACCTACTGAAGGATGGTATGTAATTTCCAGGAAACAAAAGGGTAACCCTATATCCTTTTCAACTCCCTCACGTACTTCCTATTGCAATCATCTAGTTTTCTACATCTTAGTTGCACTTATATAACCCAAGGACAATTCGACTGTAGCACTCAACGAAACAATAGTAACAACAACGGGTATAAGTTTTCCTGAGACAGATGCCAAATCCAAATGTGCTCTGCAGAGGTAAAGCTGTCACACTTCACCCAAAACTTCTAAACCAGGCAGCAAGTTTTGCCCAAAGATCTCTGAATTTTTTCCTTCCTCTCTATTCTAGAACCATCAGTCTATTTCAGGTCTTCCAACAACCTGTCTGAATCCACAGAGCCGCAATAACTGTCAAACATCACTTTTGCCTTAGGTGCCTCAGAACTCACAGAAGCCAACTGGATTGAAATCAAAATTATGTAGCTTAGGTCCACCAATTGGCCCTACCACACTTATTTGAACAGTCAAACCTTTGAGATCCTCCAGATAGAACTCTGATAATTTCCAATTGGGGTATTTCTTCAGGACTTTTATGTTCCATCTGTCATAGAAGCATGTATTAATTACTTTCTATTCACCCAGCTGTGTACTAGGCACAAGAAGGGAGGATTTAAAATGGGCAATATAATCTTTGCCCTTAGAGGTTACAATCTAGTTATAGATACACAGATATATGATAAAATGAGAGTGGCACAAGTCAACACAAGTTTGCAGGACTTCAGAGCAAGGAAAGAATTCCTTGGGTATTCCAAAGTAAAATTAGTCGAAGAAGACTTCAGCAAGGGCTTGACCCAAAAGAAATGCAGAATTTAGACTTTTTCTAAACTCTACTTTATGTCCTTAGAATCAGTCTTAAGTCCCTTCTGGAACAAGGAAATGGATCTAAAAAGCACTATGTAGTCAAGGCAAGTAAATGGAGGTGGTAAAACTCACACCACTGAGTTAGGACTCCTAAAGGAGATTAGCATAAGCAGAGCAGAGCGTGGTATTGCCACAAGAGGCTATGGAGAAACACTAGTTCCTTCCTCCTGGTTTTGAATTGCAATTTGTTTCTCAGTTTCCCCAACGAAATTGTAAGCCCTTGAAGTAAGGGAACCAAGAGATTTGACTTCTGACTGTTTATTCTAGAGTATCTAGTAAGATATACTGGGCATGGCCCAAGAACTCAATATATATATGTTGAATATCATGTGACCAAATAAAAAAGAAGATACTATTGTCTCTCAAGGTGCACCATTAACAACTTCTGGCTAACAGAAGTATTGCTTTAGCCACTGCTCTATTGCCAGGACCCAAGGAGCACAGGAGAACAAGGGCTGCCTCCTCCTCACCCAAAGGTTAATGAGAATAAGCCATTAATACCAATACTGCTTACTCCTCTTATTTCTATGGGCTGATGAACTATTTGATTCTTGATCTTCTGCCACAGGTAACAGAGACAGTGTGGGAAGAGATCCATAGGAAATCACAAAGGCCTGTCTGGTATAATCACATACGGTCACTACTATGAGCCCTCCCCTTGCACAGAGTGCCTGATAAACATCACCATGTCACAACCTGACTGCCCCTTTAATCAAGGAGGCATGTGGTAACTGTTAAGTGCTTTCTTTCTGTGATCATGAGTCTGTTCATTCAGTGAGTGGTGATAAATTAATGAACTACACAGACATGACAGGTTCATGATGACAAGGTACAGCCATGCCCTTTGTTTGCAGTGCACACCTCCTCACAGACTTCACGGACTGCTGCCACACTTGGCTCCTCCTCGGGCTCCATGCCTCCTCCAGGGACAATCCATCGGTCTGGATGGCGACTACTGCTCACGAGTAGCACCTGAAAGTCACAGAGGTCACATGGGTAGTTAAAAACTCAAAAAGACACATTCATACAAATTCAGAGTTTAAACACCACAAAAAAATACCTAAGATCCATTCTTTGTTGATACCTCTCCAAATCACTTCTTGAAAAGTAGCTTTCATTTCTGTATGAAAAAGCAGACAATCTGCCTAGTAAAAGCAGAAGGGCATCTGAACCAGTGGCCATTATGTGTTCCCCCCTCGGACTCTCACTCAGTTGTCCAATCTATCCTCTCCTTTGTTCGTTTCTCTAAAGCCCTTTGAACACACAGCTGACAAAGACACTCAAAAAAACACAAAAAACAAAGATTGTCACTGATGAGCCTGTGAGTGCTATGAAGAGCTGGCCTTGGCCCTAGTTGGCACCACAGTCCCAACTTTCCCTCCAAGGTTCTCACTCCTGTGTGCCCCAGTTCCTGCTCCATTAGATGGCCATAGGCCAATACTACACATCACCCTAAGCTCTAAGTATGTGCTGAGAACCTAACTCTCTCACTGACATGAGGACTAGAAAGATTTCTTTTCGTCATTCTTTCAGCTGAGATAAACCTGGAATTCCTTTACTAGGAAACTTTATCAAGAAATGACATTTAATGGCCATGATTAAAATGTCTACAAATAATAATGCTGGAGAGGATGTGGAGAGAAGGGAACCCTCTTAAACTGTTGGTGGGAATGTAAATTGGTGCAGCCACTATGGAAAACAGTATGGAGGTTCTTCAAAAAACTAAAAATAGTGTTGCCATATGATCCAGCAATCCCACTCCTGGACAAATACCCAGACAAAACCAAAAGGATACATGCACCCCTATGTTCACAGCAGCACTATTTGCAATAGCCAAAACAAGGAAACAATCTAAATGTCCATCAACAGATGAATGGATAAAGAAGAGGTGGTACATATATATACAATGGAATACTACTCAGCCATAAAAAAGAATGAAATAATGCTATTTGCAGCAATATGGATGGACCTAGAGATTATCATACTTAGCGAAGTAAGTCAGAAAGAAAGACAAATACTGTATGATATCACCTATATGTGGAATCTAAAATATGACACAACTGAACATATCTATGAAACAGAAACAGACTCACAGACACAGAGAACAGACTTGTGGTTGCCAAGGGCAGGGTGGGGGGGAGCAGTGGCAGAGGGAAGGATTGGGAGTTTGGGACTAGCAGATGAAAACTAGTATATATAGGATGGATAAACAACAAGGTCCTACTGTATAGCACAGAGAACCATATTCAATATCATGTGATAAACCATAATGAAAAAGAATATGAAAAAGAATATATATATAACTGAGTCACTTTGCTGTACAGCAGAAATTAACACAACATTGTAAAGCAACTATACTGCAATAAAATTAATTTTAAAAAAAGAAATGAAAAGAAACCAAACAAACACAAAATATTGATACAGAATATAGGTTACTAATTCAAACTTAACCAGTACTGGAGTCATGGTTGAAATAAAATCTAGAATTTCCTTAGTTTCTTTTCCTTAACCCTCCCTAGGACAGATGTTAAATAAAGTTAGCTTTACTCCTAATTCGGAGGTAGCATTGGGTTGGCATTATTTCCAAAACTAAAGGAATCCTCAATTGCTCCCTAAACAATCACTTTCTGATGATGTCTTTTGGGCTTCAGGCCCTATTCCAAACCGTATTCCCCACCCACCCCTCCACTCCCCAGCACTTAACTTCTACTCTGCAGTCATCTTTGTTGCCTGAAAGAAATCACTCCTTCCTCTCTGGCACTCACAGATCCCACCACTAACTTCCAGTTACCTACCTTCCAGTATTCTCTCTCCCACTTAAGGTCTCTGCAACTATGAGCCCTTGGAAATTCTACCTTTTTCTTCATCTTTAATCCCTTTTCTTCTTGCCATGATAGATTCTCCTGATGTTCTTCTACAAAATCTATGATCTGCAGACTTAGAGGGGACCACAACATATAAGAAGGTGGGCCATCCTGGTGGCGCAGTGGTTGAGAGTCCGCCTGCCGATGCAGGGGACACGGGTTCGTGCCCCGGTCTGGGAGGATCCCACACGCCACGGAGCGGCTGTGCCCGTGAGCCATGGCCGCTGAGCCTGCGCGTCCGGAGCCTGTGCTCCGCAACAGGAGAGGCCACAACAGTGAGAGGCCCGCGTACCGAAAAAAAAAAAAAGATATAAGAAGGAAATCCATGAATCCATATACAGTCACCAATATATAGCCCATGGACTGAGAAAATAATGTCTTAAACTTACAAGCACTATTTTTAAAAAATATATATAAACTCTGCTTTGATTAATAGAACATGGAATAGCTTAAAATAATATAAAATCCACAGTAGTTTTAGGTTGGTGTGTATATATATTTAATCAAGGGATATTAAAAGTACCATGTGAGGGAATTCCCTGGCGGTCCAGTGGTTAGGACTCGGCACTTTCACTGCAATGGCCTGGGTTCAATCCCTGGCTGAGGAACTAAGAGCCCGCAAGCCACAGGGTGCGGCCAAATAATTAATTTTTAAAAAGTACAATGTGGAGGTTTCATGAAATTATGCTTTTAAATAAGAGTCTTTGTTGGACTCCTACTTCATGCCATATACAAAAATTAACTCATAGTGGACCAACAACCTAAACGTAAGAGCTAAAACAATAAACAGGGGTAAATCTTAATGACCCTGGATTTGGTAACATAGGCCAAATTCTTAGACATGACAACAAAAGCCTGAGAAACAAAACCAAAAAATTTTTGATAAATTAGACTTCATCAAAATTAAAATCTTCTGTGCATCGAAGGGCATTATCAAGGATGTGAAAAGACAACCTACAGAATGGGAGAAAATATTTGCAAATCATCTGATAAGGGTCCAGTATCCAAAATATATAAAGAACTCATACAACTCAAGGACAAAAGGACAAACAGCATTTCTCCAAACAAGATATACAAATAGCCAACAGGCACATGAAAAGATGATCAACACCATTAGTCACTAGAGAAGTATAAAGTAAAACCACCACGAGATACCACTTAACACCCACTAGAATGGTTACAATTTTTTAAATAATAAGTACTGACAAGAATGTAGAGAAACAGGAACCTTCATACACTGCTGGTAGGAATGTAAAATAGTTTAGGCACTGTGGAAGTTAGGCTGTTCCTCAAAAAGTTAAACATAAAATTACCATATGATCTAGCAATTCCACTCCCAGGTATACGCCATACCCCAAAGAATTGAAAACGGGTACTCTAACACTTGGACACAAATGCTCCTAGAAGTATTATTCACAATAACTAAAAAGCAGAAATAATTCAAATGTCCAACAATGGATGAATGGATAAACAAAACATGGCATATACATACAAGGATTAGTTTTCAGCCATAAAAAGGAACATAAATGTTACGCTTGAGAACATTACGGTAAGTGAAAGCCAGACTCAAAAAGTCACATGTTGTATAATTCCACTTATATAAAATATGCAGAATAGGTAAATCCATAGAGACAGAAAGGAGATTGGTGGTTGCCAGGGACTGGAGGAAGGGAAGAATAGGGAATAACTGCTTAATGGATACAGGTTTTATTTTTGAATGATGAAAAGTGTTTTGAAACTAGACATAAGTGGTGGTTGCTAAATGCCACAGACTTACTTTAAAATGGTTAATGTTATGTGAACTTCAGCTCAATAAAATAAAACTAGTTTTAAGATCACAGTAATTTTTTAAAAGCTAAAGTAGTCAGTGTCATCACTATCTTCTTCAGAGTCTACACTCCAGAGGAGTGGCCTCTCAGGTTACCCTTAGTTTTACTATATTAAATCATTTCCATAAAGGAAAAAGGGGATCACTGCCATATCCATTCTCCTCGATAACTGTGGCCAATTTTACATTTTCAAAAATTCCTTATCAAAAGAAAAATAAACCCAAATATAACCATCTTTGTTAATTCAAGCCAAAAAGTTTTTAAAAAGTCCTCCAAAGACTCTCTAGACAATGGCATTTAAGTCATATCTATCTAATCTGTAAGGGAGATTCAAGAAGAAAAAGTAGAAAAATGGGTTAATCCTTCACTGATTTGTTATATAAATAACACATGTAGTCTTTCTTCCTAGAGATTTCCCACTTCTTGGCAAAGTGTTTACCAGCCATTCTAAACCTAAGCATTTGCTTCAAAGCCTGACTAGGGCCATCCAATTAGGTTATAGTCCAAATGAAAGACCTTTAAAGGGACATTTCAAAGCTAAAGCAAAGAAAAGCAAACTTGTACCACAGAGTATAATTTAATTTCTAAATATCAGTAAATGTGCAATATTAATGAGTAAATCTAGCCAGTGTTATTGCTTTGTACATTCAAAGCATGACTATATGAGGTAAGACTACATATAACACTGCAGCTGGAGGAAGAGAGCTGCATTACTTTGTAGTCATACTTCAAAGCAAACACTATTACCAGCAAATAGTTCTTCTCCTCAGTAAGTTTCCTTGACAACCCATTGAAAATTTACTGCAAAAACCAAAACAAAATATTCTTTATTTTAGCCAGAGGGTTTACTCCCTCCTACCTTACAAAACAGTAAGTGGTGTTCTGGTCAGTAAATTCTTATTCTGAAGCTTGATTTTTAAATACAAATTATCTAAAAAGAAATAAATGGCAAAGCTCCTAAGAGATTCTGAAAATGACACACTAAGAAAAAAAATTTTGTCATTTATTCAACAAATATTCATTAGGCATTACAATGAGCCAGGAACAGGAGATGCAGAGGTTAGAACCTCTGCAATTTTGAGGCAGATCAAACTGGGGGACTAGCCAACCAAGTGTATCAGACCTCTTGTGAAGCTCTTTTCATCAAGATAGGTGATATCCCTGCAGAGATGGAGAAACGAACCCACAGAACACACCCATTCATATATGAACTCTTGGATTCATGACATTAGGTGGTCCTCCTCGGACAACTTAATATCCTCATGGACACAGAAAAATCATTATATTGATTAGGGACAAGGGTGTAGTGAAAAAATAAAGAAATGTGGGGAGATTTACATAAAGGGCTTCAGCTAAAACAGTAATATTTTATTTCTTTTTTCTTTTTCTTTTTTTTGCCTGCACCACGCAGCTTGCCAGATCTTAGTCCCCCGACCAGGGATTGAACCCAGGCCACTGCAGTGAAAGCACTGAGTCATAACCACTGGACCGCCAGGGAATTCTCAGTAATTTTTTAATTAATTAATTAATTAATTAATTAGGCTGCGTTGGGCCTTTGTTGCTGTGCACGGGCTTTTCTCTAGTTGCAGCGAGCAGGGGCTACTCTTCGTTGCAGTGCGTGGGCGTCTCGTTGCGGTGGCTTCTCTTGTTGCAGAGCACAGGCTCTAGGCTCACGGGCTTCAGTAGTTGTGGCAGTGGGCTCAGTGGTTGTGGCTCACGGGCTCTAGAGCGCAGGCTCAGTAGTTGTGGCGCACAGGCTTAGCTGCTCTGTGGCATGTGGAATCTTCCCAGATTCCACCACTTCCCACCACTAGGGAAGCCCAATGTTTTATTTTTTAGGTTTTAAAAAATTGCTTTAAAATTGTTTAATACGAATTTTCAAAAGAATATAAAATTCATATTTCTTTTAGAAATATGAATTTCTAAAAGAAAGCCATAGTCCCTGACCTAGAGAAACTGATTATCTAGTGGACAGAGGAGAAAAAAAAAAAAAAGTACTAATACAGGGTGAGGAGTGCTATGGCTGAGGTATGCACAGGATACCACAATGACAATGGGAAGAGACACCTAACCCAGGTTGGCAGGGGGGATGGTAAGGGAAGGTTTCTTAAAGGAAGTGACGTGAGTTGAATCCAAGTTCAAGGACACTCATTCAACAAAAAAATCATCAGAAGCCTACTGTATGACCCTGTGCTTAGGATACAAAGCAAGGCAGATACAGCCTCAGCTCTTGAGAAACTTAAAGTTCAACGGATGAGGGACTTCCCTGGTGGCACAGTGGTTAAGAATCTGCCTGCCAATGCAGGGGACGTGGGTTCGATCCCTGGTCCAGGAAGATCCACATGCCGTGGAGCAACTAAGCCCAAGCACCACAACTACTGAGGCTGCGCTCTAGAGCCCGCGAGCCACAACTACTGAGCCCGCATGCTGCAACTACTGAAGCCCGCGTGCCTAGAGCCCGTGCTCCCCAAGAGAAGCCACTGCAATGAGAAGCCCGCGCACCACAACAAAGAATAGCCCCTGCTCGCTGCAACTAGAGAAAGCCTGCATGCAGCAATGAAGACCCAACTCAGCCAATAAATAAAGTTCAATGGATGAGATTGACAATAAGTCAGGTGACCAATTATATTTCAGTGACTGTGCTACAGACCACAATGCTCACTAGATATTGCATGCTCTTGCCTACGGTACCCAGCCTCCCCTTGCTGTTAGGTGGGACCATTTGACTAGTTTTGCATAATGAAATATGAGCAGAAGGGACACGTGTCACTTTTGGGCTGAGACAGGGAGAAGCCCATCCAGTCTCCTTCCTCCTCTGTTACAGTGCCCAAGAACATTGTGAGTTCCAGCTGGTGTAGCTACAAGCCTGAACCCCTTGAATGGAAGAGAGTTCCTGTGTGGAGCAGAGCCTCTGAAAACCCATGACTGATAAGCATCATCACAAATAATAAAACTCTGTTGTGTTAAAACAGTGAGATTTCAGGATAAATGTCACGGCAATATAACCTAGTTGATCCTGATTAAGAGTGTGAAAGATCAGTGAAAGGTCTAAGGATTGGTTCCGTTGATTGCCTCATACTTAAGCTTAGTGCCTGACCCATATAGGTGGCCAATAAATGTTTGATGAGCAAATGAAAGAATGGACCATTGACTGAGGGAACAAACTATTTTAAAAAAGGAATGCAGAGAGCAAATAGACAAGGTTAATGAGGGAAGTTGAACAAAAAGGCAGAGGTCCAATTATAAAGAGTTTGGATCGAAACCTGAAGGCAATGGGTAAGTCACTGAGGTTGTCAGAAGAAATGACATAACCCAATTTGGGTTTTAGAAAGGTCACTCTGACTTGGGATGGATATGGGCAGACCTGCAGAAATACATTTCTGCAGTTGATTCAGAGAAAGAACGAGGACAAAAGTGGGAGTTGGAAGGAAGGGACAGATTTCCAGATATACAGAAGGGAAAAGTCCACAGGACCAGGTGACTGACAGGATGTAGGCCAGGTCAATGGTGAAGCTGCCCTCCAAGAAGAATGTGGAAGGGTGGGGGGAGGAAGGAGCCACAGGGAAGCTGTCCTCCGAACATATGAATTTGAGAGTTCAATAAGATGTCTAACGGATATTTCTAGTAGATAATCATATAAATGTTGGACAGGCACTAAAAAGAGGGGAAGAGACAAACACAAGGGAGAAAATGTGCATTTGCAAAGCTCTAGCTGGAGGAGTTATCCCCATTCCCCCTACTTACCCTCCACTCCCCGTGGTGTCCAGCAAGTTTCCAATCTCAACTGCCAACAGTATAGTAGGGGTAGATATATTCTAGGTATTCCAAGTTAAAGTTCTGGAAATATTTTTCTTAAAAAATCAATTATCTATGGTGATAATCTACAACATGGAAAATCCTGATTAGCAAGCTATATATCTTAGACACATTACTAATTTCCAGAAAATTGCAGGCAGTAACGCACCTAACATAATCTCATTTCCAACAACACAATGCCCCTGGCATTCGACAGCCCCTTAACAATGCCATTACTGCCAGATAGCTCTGCTGGTAGCCCAGATGGCACAAGGGCTGCACCCTATCAGATCTGTGACATGCTCTGCAAACTGCTTTTACAGTTAAGCCCATTCTAACCGTTTATGTGTCCCTTCTTAAAAACAAGAAGACTTCCCTGGTGGCTCAGTGGTTAAGAATCCTCCTGCCAATGCAGGGGCCACGGGTTCGAGCCCTGGTCCGGGAAGATCCTACATGTTGCGGAGCAACTAAGCCCGTGCACCACAACTACTGAGCCCGCGTGCCTAGAGCCCGTGCTCCACAACAAGAGAAGCTCACGCACTGCAACGAAGAGTAGCCCCCGCTTGCCGCAACTAGAGAAAGCCCACGCTCAGCAATGAAGACCCAACACAGCCAAAAAATTAATTAATTAATTAATTACTTTAAAAAAACAGATCCATAATAGTGAATAATTATCTGCACTTGTTTGGATTCCAGATAAATTTACCTTTTTTTTTGGCTGCGTTCTCTGGCTCGTGGGATCTTAGCTCTCCAACCAGGGATCGAACCCGTGTCCCTTGCAGTGGAAGCGTGGAGTCCTAACCACTGGACTGCCAGGGAATTCCCCAAATTTACCATTTTTTTACAGAATGTTTTAAAGAACAGCTGCCACAAGTTCTTGGACACAAGGACCCTATAAAATGTCTAAAAGATGAATAATGCTGAGTATGAGGTGAAATAACTTGTTCAAATTAAATCAATAAATTATCACAGGGCCAACCAATAGCAGTTTCAGTTCTTAGAATTTTAAAGCCATTTTACCCTTTAGCTATTTTTTTTCCCTACACAGGAGCTCAGAATACTGCTAAAAAGGAGGAACAAGTAGACATAAACAGTTTACAAAATCCCTTCATTTTATCTAGCTAATCAGGTTGTTTATTTAACAAAAGAGGAAATTCTCTGCCTAGTACACAGACTGTGATATGACCAGATATTCTGCACAGTTTTCACTTTGGGAGGAACAAGGTATTTTAAGAACAGATATCCCAGGGTATGGCGTAAACTGCTAGAGGTCTATGTGATTGAGTGTCCTGCCCTGTCTTTCCAAATGAACGTCCAAATGTTAAGATAACCACACACAGCACTTTATATTACCTGGTATTCAATGACTTTTTTAATTTCTAAAAAGACGACTAAAGAAACCCAGTAAAGGGACTTCCCTGGCAGTCCAGTGGTTAGGACTTCACCTTCCAGTGCAGGGGGTGAGGGTTCAATCCCTGGTCGGGGAGCTAAGATCCCACATGCCTCACGGCCAAAAAACCAAAACATGAAACAGAAGCAATATTATAATAAATTCAATAAAGACTTTAAAAATGGTCCATATCAAAAAAAAATCTTGAAAAAGAAAAGAAACCCAGTAAACTTGGCTGTATTTGCAGGTTATATAAAAATAAAAACAAAGACTTAAAGTTGCTGGATCACACTGTCTGAACATAACTTACTGGAATGATTGAGTTGTTCCTGTAAACCTTAACTCCCTCCCACAACTCTTGTAAATAATGAAAAAAAAGACCAAAAAAAAAAGACAACAACAAAAAAAAGACTAATACTGGGGGAAACAAACAAAAACAACAGCAGGTAGTATTTATTCAGTGCCTACTTTGTGCTAGGTGCTGCCGTTTTACATGTGTTTTTAATATACTATCCCTAATTTTCAAACAATCATACAAACCAGGCATTATGTAATTCTTGCCATTATACTGATGAGGAAACCAAGCCTTAGATGATTTGGTGATGTGGTGAAGGACATAGAAAGGATAGCACTGAGCCAGGATTCAAACCACAGGCTATAGGTCTGACTGACAGCCAGACGACTGAGAGCCTGTTACATCCATGATGTAGCTAGCAGCATATGAAAAACCTTCTGAAAACTTAGCCACCACTGGGTAAAAGCCATGACATGATTTTCTCCGGGCCAGGTACAAGGAAAGGATGGAGAAGGTATTTTAATCTAATCTCTGATTCAAATCAAGAATTTGGAGCACTTTCCACTATTCTCTTCTGTGAACAGAGACTATTTGCTTACTTATTATATCTTTCCTGGCCAGAGCTGTCTTCTACATAGAGAGGCACTACGAGCTCCTCTATATTATGCAACTTTTTAACACTTTCTTTTCTGAAAATGTTTATTAATAAATATAAAAAATGACTAGTAATTCTCAATGTGAAGTTCCATTAATCTTCACATTTGTTTAGAAACTACATAAAAAAAGAATATATATATGTGTATAACTGAGTAACTTTGCTGCACAGCAGAGACTGGCACAACACTGTAAATCAACTATACTTCAAGTTAAAAAATATTGGAAAAAAAAGAAACTACATATCTCAAGTGATTCTTTACTTAAGCATTTATTCCACAAAAAAATGCTATTCAGTCATTACTTGCTTAGAAATGAATTGAGGCATGGGGGGTTGGGGTGGGGGTGATGTACAAAAATATACAAAGCCTACCCTTGAACGGCCCACCCCCTAATGCAAACTATGGCCCCTGGGTCAAATCTAGCCTACCACCTGTTTCTGTATGGCCCATGACTTAAGAATGGTTTTTACATTTTCAAAAGGTTGAAAAAAATCATAAGAAGAATATTGTGACATGTGACCTGATATGAAATTCAAGTTTCAGTGTCCATAGATAAAGTTTATTAAAACACATCCATGCTCATTCATTTACCAACAGTCTACGGCTACTTTCAAGCTACAATGGCAAAGCTGAGTAGTCCTCACAGAGATCAAAAATATTTACTATCTAATCCTTTATGGAAAAAGTTTGCCAACCCTTGATCTAATGAAGGGCCCAAGCAGCCACAACATCATGTTGATAAGGACTATTATGAAGGAAAGAAGATTCTGAGAGGGTCCCAGAATACCTCTCAAGAGGGAACATTTGAGTTGGGCCTAGAGGAGAAATTTACTGAGCCCAGAAAGGAGAGGTGTTCAGGCAAGAGGCACTGCAAACACAAAGCCACAGATGCAGGAAACAGTATATTACATCCAGAGAATGCTGAGAAATTCAAGTAGTTTGATATGGTGAAGGGTACATGATGGGAAGGAAGAAGAGGGCAACAGAGGAGCTGATAAATTAACTGAGACCAGTATAAAAAGTTCATATAAGTACATCAAAGAGTTATGGCAACTGAAGGCAACTGGGAATCCTCCTTGGTTTCTGAGGAGGAAGAAGGCTATCTCACCTGTGTTTCAGAAGCTTGAATCTGGAGGCTGAATGAGTGATGGGTGGGAGGTAGGACAGAGTTCAGTTAGAGAGGATAAGGGAGCTGGATGTAATCCGCGTCCCTGGAGAAGGGGAGCAGCAAGTGGATTCAAGTCATATTTAGGAGACAGCAATGATAGGAACTGGTAATTAAACAGAAATTAGGGCGCCGTGAAAGGGATGCAGAGGCTATGGCTTCTAACTGGGGTCAGTAGGTGGACAGAGATATCCATTTCTCAAGAGAGAGAAATACAGGAGAGAAGCAGGTGGGAAAGGAAAAAACAGTTTGAGATACTACAGGAAAACTTAAGTTTCCTACACTTTCCGTATATTATGGGAACTTCTAAAATCTCAATTTAAACGTCCATTTGAAAGCATTCACCCAAGAAACAGTGGTTGCCTCTGTACAGTGCAATTGGTGGCACTGAGGAGGAGGAGGCATTTCACTTTAAAACCTTGTGTATAGCTTGAATATTTTAGAACAAGCATTTCGGACTTTTATAATTGAGCAAGAAGAATGCCAAGCATTATTCCCTAGGAAATTTCTGAAAGCCAAACGGAGTGAATGAAATATTCAGAATGCTCAAGTTTCTTCAGGTCATTAAAACAATGCCACAGGAAGAGCATTCCTGACATCCATAAACTACCTTTATGTTCAAGTCCTCTCAATAACATTTTTAAAGTTTCCTTTGCACAGATCTCGCCCGTTTCTTAAGTTTACTGTTTTTTGTTACTGATATAACTCTATCCTATTGCTCATTATTAAAAGAAGTCATAACAAATTTTTACAGGTTACTATTAAAATAATCTTAATTCCATACATAAGCACAATCACAGGACTAAGAGAAATTATTTTTAAAAGCAAAAAAGAAATTTTTACTTTACACCAGTGTATTCTAAACCATGACGGTTTATTTCATGGCTATAGTTTGCCCAGCTAAACTATATTGATCAGATATAGATAGACACAACCAGATGTACAGGAAAGGCAGGCCTTATGGTGGGGCCAGAAGAGCAATAAGCAGGGGCAGGCAGGTCATAAACAACTGTTCTTTTGCAATTCTGACCACATGTGTGTGAACTCCTGCTTACCGTTCTTACAAAAAATAAGAACAAAAACTGGGCCAGATATACATGTGCACCAGGAACAAAACAAACATTTAACTATACAAGAGTTAAGATAGAAAGATAGTTTTAAAAAGGAAAACAGTTTTATGTAATTTCAAGTACTATATTTCACAAATTTTTGTGTTCCTAACTGAACTAAATTTAACTGTCAAACTTTCATTTTACCTCAAATTACACTTTATTTACTCTATTTAGGAAGATGCGGGAGGCTCAAAAGGGAGGGGACATGGGGATATATGTATGCATATGGCTGATTCACTTTGTTGTACAACAGAAACTAACACGGTATTGTGAAGCAATTATACTCCAATAAAGATCTATAAAAAACTAAGTAAATAAAATAAGAACAACAACATAAAAAGGAAGATGGGGGAGTATCACTAGAAATCACAGAAGAAAACTAGGTAGCAACTGCATTAAGATTGAGAATTCTTGGCTAAGAGTTCTTTACTTGAAGACAATCCAGTGCTCTAAGACTCAGAATAGACAGAAGTAAATGTAGGAAGAGGGGGTTTATTACAGACCCAAGATGTTTTAATTACTCCAAATCCATAGAAAATGAGTATTAATAAATCTTTTTTTTTGCAGTGCGCAGGCCTCTCACTGTTGTGGCCTCTCCCGTTGCGGAGCACAGGCTCCGGTCGCATAGGCTCAGCGGCCATGGCTCACGGGCCCAGCCGCTCCTCGGCATGTGGGATCTTCCCAGACCGGGGCACAAACCCGTGTCCCCTGCATCGGCAGGCGGACGCTCAACCACTGCGCCACCAGGAAAGCCCTAAATAAATCTTATATAATTAAACAACTACTGTAAGAGTCACAAGAAACTGATAACACAGGTTGTCTTATGCGGAAAGAAACTGGGTAACTGGGGGAATAGTATGGAAGGGAGAATTTTCACTGTATCCCACTTGTGCCTTTTAAATTTTGAACCATGTAAATGTACTGCCTATTCAAAAGTAAATTTAACTTAAGAGCTCATTAAACATTATAAATGACCAAATGAAGAACAATTCTGAATCTTCTACGAACCACATTTTTTTTTTCACATCTTTATTGGAGTATAAATGCTTTACAACGTTGTGTTAGTTTCTGCTGTATAACAAAGTGAATCAGCTATATGTATACATATATCCCCATATCCCCTCCCTCCCACCCTCCCTATCCCATCCCTCTAGGTTGTCACAAAACACGGAGCTGATCTCCCTGTGCTATGCAGCAGCTTCCCACTAGCCATCCATTTTACGTTTGGTAGTGTATATATGTCAGTGCTCTCTCTCACTTCGTCCCAGCTTCTTCTCCCCACCGCCCCCCAACCCCGTGCCCTCAAGTCCATTCTCTACATCTGCGTCTTTATTCCTGCCCTGCTACTAGGTTCATCAGTACCGCTTTTTATAATTCCATATATATGCGTTAGCATATGGTATTTGTTTTTCTCTTCCTGACTTACTTCACTCGGTATGACAGACTCTGGGTCCAACCACCTCACTACAAATAACTCAATTTCATTCCATTTTATGGCCGAGTAATATTCCATTGTATATAGGTACCACATCTTCTTTATCCATTCATCTGTTGATAGATATTTGGGTTGCTTCCATGTCCTGGCTATTGTAAATAGTGCTGCAGTGAACACTGTGGTACATGATTCTTTTTGAATTATGGTTTTCTCAGGGTATACGCCCAGTAGTGGGATTGCTGGGTCATATGGTAGCTCTATTTTTAGTTTTTTAAGGAACGTCCATACTGTTCTCCATAGTGGCTGTATCAATTTACATTCCCACCAACAGTGCAGGAGGGTTCCCTTTCCTCCACACCCTCTCCAGCATTTATTGTTTGTAGATTTTTTGATGATGGCCATTCTGACTGGTGTGAGGTGATACCTCATTGTGGTACAAACCACATTTAAAGGCATTATCATATGTTCAAATTCCCTACATATGATAATTTGCTCTATAATGCATCTTAAAATATAATGTCAGGAAAAGTCTATTTCTATATTAACTTGTATGTGTTCTTTTATCAGACATTAAAAAGCCATTACTCCTATCATCTTTTCTTCTTTCTTTTTAGCTAATGCATGGGAGAACTAGATTTAGCAGACAACTGTTCATTCTTGGAACATCTCTTCCACAGATCTTTCTTAATTTTTAGCTGATCTGTTTCATATATTTTTTATTTATTATTTTTTTAATTTTTTTGGCCACACCACATGGCATGCAGGATCTTAGTTCCCCAACCAGGGATCAAACCCACGCCCTCTGCAGTGAAAGCGCGGAGTCTTAACCGCTGGACTGCCGGGGAAGTCCCTGTTTCATATATTTTTAATGCAAGCTCTCTCAAATCTTTTTCTTAAAGTAAAGAATATCAAAATTATAAATTAGGGCTTCCCTGGTGGCGCAGTGGTTGAGAGTCCACCTGCCGATGCAGGGGACACGGGTTCGTGCCCTGGTCCAGGAAGATTCCACATGCCGCGGAGAGGCTGGGCCCGGGAGCCATGGCTGCTGAGCCTGCACATCCGGAGCCTGGGCTCCGCAACGGGAGAGGCCACAACAGTGAGAGGCCCACATACCGCAAAAAAATAAAAAATAAAAAAATAAATAAATTAACCTTGACAGTCTTTTTTTCAACCACCAAAAGGCCAAGTCAATAATTACTCTACCCTACTCTGGAAAAGCATCATTTCTGAACATATTTTTGCAGTGCCTCTAAAACTTTAACAATTTGATGCTAAATTCGTCTCTCAATTATACTTCAAAGCATTTGGAGAATGAAATGGCCTCACAACACCCACCCAATGAAGTATGCAGAAAACAAAGCCTTTTTACCCATGAAATTATAATGAATTATAAACTGCTATTTAAAACAGACCACTCTAAAAGGAAAATTTTTAAGAGAATACTTTTAAAAAGTTACTACAGTCTTAAAAAAATTGCTTTTAAAAAAATAGCTTTTTAAAAAAATTGAGGTGAAGTACATATAACAAAATTAACCATTTTAAAGTGAATAATTAGGTGGAATTTAGTACATTTACAATGCTGTGAAACCACCACCTCTAGCTCCAAAACACTCTTGTCACCCCAAAATAAAACCTCATAACCATTAAACAGTTAGTTACTCCTCATTCCAGACCCCAGACCTCCAGCCCCTGGTAACCATCAATCTGTTTTCTGCACCTATGGATTTGCCTATTTTGCATATTTCATATAAATGGAATCATACAACATGTGATCAAAGGGTCTGGCTTCATTTACTCAGCGTGTTTCTGAGGTTCATCCACAATGTAGCATGTATCAGTACTTCATTCCTTTTTATGGCTAATAACAGTCCATTTTATGCATATATTACAATTGTTTTATCTATTCATTTATTGATGGACATTTGGTTGTTTCTACCTTTGGCTATCATGAATAGTGTTGAACACTGTATACAAATATTTGAATACCTGTTTTCAATTGTTTTCCATATATATCCAGGAGTGGAATTGCAGGATCAAACATAATTCTGTTTAACTTTCAAGAACCACCAAACTATTTCCATAGCGACTGAACCGTTTTACTTTCACATCAACAGCATACAGGTATCCAATTTCTCCACATCCTAAGACTTGTTATTTTCCACTTTCTTAAAGTGGGTGTGAGGTGGTAAAATTAGTTTTAAGAATGTCCTAGGGCTTCCCTGGTGGCGCAGTGGTTGAGAGTCTGCCTGCTGATGCAGGGGACACAGGTTCGTGTCCCGGTCCGGGAAGATCCCACATACCGCAGAGCGGCTGGGCCCATGAGCCATGGCCGCTGAGCCTGTGCGTCCGGAGCCTGTGCTCCGCAACGGGAGAGGCCACAACAGTGAGAGGCCCGCCTACCGCAAAAAAAAAAAAAAAAAAAAAAAAAGAATGTCCTAATAATTACTTAACTTCTGAAGGAAGGTAGAATGCCTGACCAGTAAGAATGGGAAATAGTAAACTCTTATTCCCCGCTTAACCCCAAGAAAAACCTCAACTAACTAGACTCTTTCTCCCAGAAAGTAAAAATTTACCGGATATCAGGAGAATGAGAAGACAAGGCACAGACTGGGAGATAACACTTGCAAAAGACATATCCAATAAAGAACTTATCCAAAATATACAAAGAACTCTTAAAACTCACAATAAGAGGTCTTCCCTGGTGGCGCAGTGGTTGAGAGTCCGCCTGCCGATGCAGGGGATGCGCGAATGCCCTGGTCGGGGAAGATCCCACATGCAGCGGAGCGGCTGGGCCCGTGAGCCGTGGCCGCTGAGCCTGCGCGTCGGGAGCCTGTGCTCCGCAACGGGAGAGGTCACAACAGTGAGAGGCCCACGTACAGCAAAAAAAACACCAAAAACCAAAAAACCTCACAATAAGAAAATGAACAACCTAATTAAACAACAGGTAAAAGACCTGAACAGTCACCTCACCAAAGAAGATATACAGATGGTAAATAAACATATGAAAAGATGCTCAACCTCATTTGGCATTAGGGAATTGCAAATTAAAAAAAAAAAAAAAAAAAAAGGCGATACCGTTACACACCTATTAGAATGGCCAAAATCCAGAACACGAAAACACCAAAGGCTGGTAAGAATGCAGAGCAACAGGAATTCTCATTCACTGCTGGTGGGAATGTAAATTGTACAGCTACTTTGGAAGACAGTTTGGTGGTTTCTTACAAAACTAAACATACTCTTACCAAAGGGTTCAGCAATCATGCTCCTTTGTGTTTACCCAAAGGAGTTGAAAACTTGTGTCCATACAAAAACCTATACACAAACATTTATAGCAGCTTTATTCATGATTACCAAAACTTGGAAGCAACCAGGTGTCCTTCAGCAGGTTAATGGATAAATATCCAGACAACGGAATATTATTCAGTGCTAACTATTAAGCCATGAAAAGACATGGAGGAACCTTAAATGCATACTACTGAAGGAAAGAAGCCAATCTGAAAAAGCTACATACTGTATGATTCCAACTATGACATTTTAGAAAAGGCAAAACTATGGAGACGGTAAAAAAGATCAGTGGCTACCAGGGACTACAGGAAGGGAGAGATGAATAGGCAGAGCATGGAACATTTTTAGGGCAGTGAAACTATTCTGTATGATACTCTAATGACGGACACATGTCATTACACATTTGTCAAAATCCACAGGATGTACATACAACACCAAAAGTGAATCCTAATATAAACTATGAACTTTGGGTGATAATGACATATCAATATGGAATCACTGATCGTAACACACGCATCACTCTGGTGGGTGATGTTGATAGTGGGGAAGGTTATAAGTGCGTGGGGGCAGAGGACATATATGAATACTCTGTACTTTCCACTCAGTTTTGCTGTGAACCTAAAATTGCTCTAGAAAATAAAGTCTATTAAAAAAAAAAGTATTAGGGACTTCCCTGGTGGTCCAGTGGTTAAGACTCTGTGCTTCCACTGCAGGGGGCACGGGTGTGATCCCTGGTTGGGGAACCAAGACCCCACATGCTGTGCGGTGTGGCCAAAAAAAAAAAAAAGTATTAAAATATTTTTTTTAAAGGTATTGAATATATTTTTAAAAGTTATTGCTGGATTCCTTTAAAGGACTAGTAAAGGCTCAATCTGAACTCACAGGATTATTAGTAACAGTTGTAACTAACATTTTTATAGCAATTTAGAATGTCCCAAGTGCTATGCATGTAAATATAATCTAACTTAATTCTCACAATGACCCTAGGAATGAGATGATGTTAGTGGACATATTTCTATTTTACACTTGAAGAAACTGTGGTTTCAAGAGGGTACAAACCTGAAGTACACACATGACTACAGTAATCAAGACGGTGTGGTACTGGCACAAAAACAGAAATACAGATCAATGTAACAGGATAGAAAGCCCAGAGATAAACCCACGAATATATGGTCACCTTACCTTTGACAAAGGAGGCAAGAATATACAATGGAGAAAAGGAAGCCTCTTCAATAAATGGTGCTGGGAAAACTGGACAGCTACATGTAAAAGAATGAAATCAGAACACTATCTAACACCATACACAAAAATAAACTCCAGATGGATTAAAGACCTAAATGTAAGACCAGATACTATAGAACTCTTAGAGGAAAAACACTCTTTGACACAAACTACAGCAAGATCTTTTTTGACCCACCTCCTAGAGTAATGAAAATAAAACCAAAAATAAACAAATGGGACCTAATGAAACTTACAAGCTTTTGCACAGCAAAGAAAACCATAAACAGGATGAAAAGACAGCCCTCAGAATGGGAGAAAATATTTGCAAATGAAGCAACTGACAAAGGATAAAACTCCAAAATATACAAACAGCTCATGGAGCTCAACATCAAAAAAACAAACAATTCAATTAAAAAATGGGCGGAAGAACTAAATAGACATTTCACCAAAGAAGATATACAGATGGTCAAGAGGCACATGAAAAGATGCTCAACATCACTAATTATTAGAGAAATGCAAATCAAAACTACAATGAGGTATCACCTCATACAGGGCAGAATGGCCATCATCAAAAAATCTACAAACAATAAGTGCTGGAGAGGGTGTGGAGAAAAGGGAACCCTTCTGCACTGTTAGTGGGAATGTAAATTGATACAGCCACTATGGGGGTTCCTTAATAAACTAAAAATAGAACTACCATATGACCATAGTATATGCCACAACTGGGCATGTACCCTGAGAAAACCATAATTCAAAAGGACACATGTGGGCTTCCCTGGTGGCACAGTGGTTGAGAGTCCGCCTGCTGATGCAGGGGACATGGGTTTGTACCCCGGTCCGGGAAGATCCCACATGCCGCGGAGCGGCTGGGCCCGTGAGCCATGGCCGCTGAGCCTGTGTGTCCGGAGCCTGTGCTCCGCAACGGGAGAGGCCACAGCAGTAAGAGGCCCGCATACGGCCAAAAAAAAAAAAAAAAAAAAGGACACGTACCCCAGTGTTCATTGCAGCACTATTCACAATAGTCAGGACATGGAAACAACTTAAATGTCCAATGACAGATGAATGGATAAAGAAGATGTGATACATATATACAATGGAATATTACTCAGCCATAAAAAGGAACGAAATTGGGTCATTTGTAGAGATGTGGATGGACCCAGAGTCTGTCATACAGAGTGAAGTAAGCCAGAAAGAGAAAAGCAAATATCGTCTATTAACTCATATATGTGGAATCTAGAAAAATGGTACAGATGAACCTATTTGTGGGGCAGGAATAGAAACGCAGACGTAGAGAACAGACATGTGGACACGGTGGGGGAAGGGGAGGGTGGGCCGAATTGGGAGATTAGGTTTGACATAAATACACTGCCATGTGTAAAATACATAGCTAGTGGGAACCTGCTGTATAGCACAGGGAGCTCAGCTCAGTGCTATGTTATGACCTAGATGGCGGCGGAGCGGGGGAGGTCCAAGAGGGAGGGGATATAGGTATACATATAGCTGATTCACTTCATTGTACAGCAGAAACTAACACAACATTGTAAAGCAATTTTACTCCAATTAAAAAAAATTAAAAATTAAAAAAACAAACAAAAAACATGTTCTTTCCTCCACACCCGACTCCATTTGACGGCTGTAGCACTATCCATTAGCTAACACTCGTGAGAGTCCTGGGCGTCTGCAGCTGAATAAAGGGCAAATAACACTTGTTGCAGCTTCAGTTCTACAGCAAGTGGTTTAAATTTGCAAAACATGCTCAGCATATACAGTAACAATCACAACACTCAAAGCTAGCAAGAATATCATCTTCCTCTCCACTTTTCTGGGTAACCAAAAGCCAACAGATGTTTATAACTGGTTTATGATCTGTGAGGCTGTATTATACACTAGCAGGCGTGCCAAGGTTCCTTCGGTTCCAAGCCAGCAGAGCTTGGGAGTCCTCCAGATTCACACACTCACCTCAAGAAGGATAAGGGGTTACTTAGGTCCCTTTGCAAGTTAACAAGTACTGGCTTTTAGTCACTTCCACTAGAGGAAGGTAGCTATGCAAAATATATTAGCAGAAGTGACAAACAAGGGAAATAAAAACACAAAGGGCAGACTTAACTCCTCATTCACCTGCAGCATTGATAAATAACTGAATTTTTATCCTAGTCCATTAAAAGGAGGGAGGGAAGCAGGCTTCTCATTTAAGGGTAGGTAGCAAACTCAGCAGCTGTGGGAGATTAGGGAGTCTTGGCAGTGGGAAGTGGGCCCAAAATAGACGTATTAAACACCACTAGGTGAGAGTTCCGATCAGCACATATTTTTAGTAATTGCACATTTATAACTTTCACATGTCCAGTTCAAAATTAGTCTAGCTATCAGTCTCTTGAAATGCCAGAAAAATGATTCCTACTCCACAGGCATCCTCACAAAGGAAAAAATCATGTAGTCAAAGCCCAGCACTGATTCTGCCGCTGCGCTGGATGGAACCTTGTAACCCATCTTGACAGTTACAACTGTCACTCCCACCATTCACCTTTACTCACCCTGCACCCCTGCCTCCAGTCAAAAGGAACTTCCTCTACCCTCCATGCTTGATTTGTGGGTGGGGGTGATGGTGTGGCAGCCTAGGGAAAGCAGGAAGAAGAGAAATGTGGCAGAGACTCCTGGTTGTCTCCCAATATCTGTTCCCAGCTTCATCCTTGGGAAGCTACACAAGGAATCCATTTGCTAACTAACCAGATTGAGTTAAGTTCTCAAACTTGACCACACT
The DNA here is from genome assembly GCF_951394435.1 of Stenella coeruleoalba. Classification (NCBI taxonomy): domain Eukaryota; kingdom Metazoa; phylum Chordata; class Mammalia; order Artiodactyla; family Delphinidae; genus Stenella; species Stenella coeruleoalba. The sequence goes on along the minus strand of NC_137156.1, from coordinate 41,009,641 downwards.
TTGTTTCAGGTCACAAATTTCTCTGCTGGTATTTTCTACTGCTGTCAAATTACAATATTACGAAGACTGTTTTTATCTACCTCTGTTGGACATCAAGAAACATGTTTAGATGATTGTAAAAAGTCAGAAAACAAGACTGGCATAGGAAATTGTAATAGCTCTTAAGTTGTCCTTATTGTCAGTCACTGCAAATATAACTAAATTTAAATGAACTAAGGTTTTGCTCTCACATAGAAGCTCAAGCCTTTTGTTCTCTAGCACTGAAAAGACTCCTGCATCATTTTCAATGTTTCCAACAAGAGTTTAACCTGTTGTTTCCCTTCTGGAGAAGCTTTTTTAAAAATGCTTATATTTTTAAATATGTATTTTTACTAACAACAATTTCGAAATTGATGACAGCACCTAAATCTAAACAACAAAAAAATCAATATGTAAATCCTACCCATCCTTTGAGATACTATCAAAACAAATGATTATCATGTCACAACCTATAATAGATCATTGAATCTATTATAGTTGAATACAGGATAGAGAAGGAACACTAGTATAAAAATGTAAGTTTACAAGGAACATAAATATATTTATGTAAATTTCTTTCAAAATTATTTCTACGAGATCTGTAAGTTGCATTCAACGGATCAAAATCTGTATGTGACATGAATATGTCCCCATACTTCAAAAGCTAATAGCAAAAGAAAAAATATAATGATGAGTAATATCTCCATCTTGACTTTTTACTAGTGGGAATTAAAGGTTACTCACACCTTCAATGTTATATACTGAAAGATACTGTACTTGCAAAAAGCATCCTGAAATCTCTCATTTTTCATCAGTTAGAAATAAAATTATTCTAAAATAATGAAATAAACTAGTAGTTTAATTTAATGGTAAAAATTCCAAACTTCATGTTAGCAACTTTTGCCTGTTTTGTAAACCATAATGCACAGCTACATCTCACTGTGCGTTTTAATATGCATTAAGTACTAAACAATTTACCTGTTGACAAATCACTTCTCTTATGTGATTATTTTAAACTATGTGAATGAGAAAGGTAGAAATATATATTGACATTCACTGATTCATTCAAAAACTATCTCTTGGGAATGTGTATTTGTCTTGTCTAGGCACTGGGCTACACTGGTAAGCAAGACAGAGGAGACTGCTGCTGTCGTGGACTCAGTGTTAAGGGAGGGAGCCATGTAAAGGGGAAATATGGTAATATTAGACAGTGATAGGTGCTAGGAAGAAGATGAAAGAGCATGATGTGACAGTGTGTGACTTGGAGAGCTATGTTAAAGAGAGCCAGGGAAGACCTCTCTGAGAAAAACCAATAAATTGATCTAAAGTGATTCATCTTTTACTTAAAATCATTTGTTTATCACATGCCACCCCAGGATGGTGAAGAGATTTTTAAAAAATTTCTACAGACGATTACAGCTAGCCATGAGCTGAGCAGGGGCCAAGAGGGTCTTCTCAGGAACCGTAAGCAGCACAAGCAGCTAGCTGGTAGAGACTCCAGAGACAGGAGACTAATCCTGACTTCTCCCTAAAAGGACTAACACAAGTGCCTCTGCTAAGACATGTAATACTCATAATCTTGGAGACAAAGCCAAGATTTCCTAGAGGCAGTTTATTATAAGTATATTACCTGAAAGATTAAAAAGGAAGGAAATTGTTGAATAAGACCCTGAAACAATATTTAGAAAGTGTTACATTTTTTTCTGGTTTATTTTAAAGAATTGATGACTCCTCAAAGAACATGGCAAGTGTTACTCAAAGTCCAAAGAAAATGTTTCTGACTACTTGCACCTGTCCATTAGGACAGACTTTGCTTTGCTGCCTTCCTGGCCCCATGCTACAAGACATCTTCGGGATGTTCTCTGAACCCAAACATGACCATATCCTTTGCTCTGAAGAGGGTTAAGAGAGCACAGTTCCAATTCAGCTTAGTTCTTTGGCCTCAGTGTGAGAAACCATGCTGTCACGTAACCTGGAGAAAGGCACAGAATTTGAAGTTTAAGGAGTTGGTAAGATGGTGAAACTGGCTGCCTTCCTTCTTCCTGTGCTTGGTCTTCACACTGTGATACCACCAACCATCCTTCAAGTTCAGGATCCTTCAGCCATCCTAGATTCAAGTCAGAAACCTAGGAGTCACCAGAGTCAACTTCTCCCTCTCCTTGACCTCTCATATCCGACCTGTTACCAATTCTGGGATCTTCCTCTCTACATCTCTGAAATCTGTCCACTTCTCTCAGCTCCTCTGCCACTAACCTGATTCAAGGCATTTACCTGGACAGAATTACTATAGCGACTGCCTAACTCGTCTCCCAATATATGTACTCTCCCCGCTCCAGTCTACTCACTCTCTGCAGTCCAAATTATCTTTCAAAACAAAAATCAAGTTTCCCACCTACTCCTGCTCTTATTAAAACCCTTCAAATGCCTTCCATTACTTTTAAAATCACAACTATAATCAGATGAAACAAGATTGACCAAGTACTGATGAAAGCTAGATGATAAGTACGCTGAGTGTCTCTCTTCTGTATATGTTTGAAATTTTCCACAATAAAAAGTTTAAAAATAATGAACCACCAAAAAAACAAAGAAAGACCATGGCTGACAAGGATTCCATGGTCTGGCCCCACCTACCTCACTTCATGCTTGTACTCTGCACCTCTGCAGCACTGGCCTAATTTCATTCTTCAACTGCTCTAAGCTCCTTCTTACTACAGAGTGTTTGCACATGCTGTTCCCTCTATCTGGAACGCTTTCATTAACTCCTACTCAGAGATCAGGGCAGCCTCCCTGAGACACCCCTGCCCACTATGTCCATATCAAGGTCTTTTGTCAAATGGTGCTATTAATTGATGTTCCTTTTTCCTAGACAATGTCACCTCAGTTTGTGAGCAAATATTTCTGAATGTGGTTAACTGTAAACTTCATAAGAGCGGAGTCTGTATTTTTGCTTATCAGTGAATACTAAGCATTTAGCACAGGACCTGGAAGAGAGCCAGCACTTTAAAAGTGGTTGTTGAATGATTACTATCTAAGACTACCAAGGGAATTGCTTTCAAATTTTTATAACAAAACACATTCTAAATTTATAAAAAATTATTTGTTATTTTGGTCTCAGTTTCCCTCAAGTTGCTACAGAGAAATCGTTCTTATTTATTCCCTTTGGAGAGTCTTTCCTTTGAGATATTGGAGTACTCAACATTCCTGTGATGGAAGTATCATGATTACCAACCAAAAATAACCACACAAATCCACACCCTGGTCTTGTCTCACTCTTCTTCATAGTTGCTTCTCCTCCTCCCTCACCCAAATCAACATCAAAGGACTAGAAGACACTTGCAGATAAATTCCCTAACAGACCCCAGAAACTTCCTTTCAGTTCCTGCTCCAGATGGCTGGCAAGCAGATATCCCTTAGGGATGCTTCAGCAGAGGCCCCAGGACTTCGCTCCGTTCTGCTTCCCTTGTGATTACCACTAACACTCCTTCTGCAATATATTCCAGGCATCATCACAGGGCCATTTACTTTGTATCATGTGGTAAATTGACATTAAAAGGGCTTATCTTTTCATTTTATCAAAACTTCTAGGAGACAGGCATAAAACAGAAGCTAGAAACTAAATCTGATTTAAATGATTTTATTTTATCATGTTAACATTCAGTGTAACAATTCATGTAACTAGAGAGTGACATCCTGAACATTAATTCAATATTTCTTAGAACTACAGGGCCATTAAGACCCTAAGAAATAAATGGCCAGCAAGGAGACTAAATTTATCAAAATATTTTCTAGACAAAAAAGCACATGAAGCATCTGGCACAGGCTTCATGAATTAATTCAGACATCATTAATCCAAATTTATAATTGAGGAACCAAGTAAAAATTTAACTTTAGTCTATCTATGACCTATGAAGTAAATCAACAGTAGAGTCAAAAAAAAAAATGTGAACATCCTCAAGTACTTGTTCATATGAAAATAATCCGTGTTAACTACAAATCACTCTTGTCAGGTAAGGCTAAACAGGGAGGACCCCCCCCCCATCCCGCTGACAGGGAACACTCAAATGCTATGTAAATATGTATCTGTGAATCAAGAAAGCTCCACAATATGTTGTTCAAACTGCTAACTGGCATTATTACTGGTAGATAAATCTGAATTAAGAAGGTTCTTTAAAAAAAAAAAAAGAGGTCCCATTATACTTTTAAATCTTATTTTTGAACACAAAATTGGCTTCTAACACCAGAGCAGGAAAGTAAGCAAATTTTAGAATTCCTCTTAAGGAATTTCTTTGAGGCAACCATTCTTCATAAATTAAGTAATTACCAGGACATCCCTGGAGGTCCAGTGGTTAAGACTCCGCGCTTCCACTACAGGGGGCATGGGTTCAATCCCTGGTCGGGGGACTAAGATCCTGCATGCTGCACGGCACAGCTAAATAAATAATTACTAAAATTATAAGAATAAGACTGTCTACTCAAAAGCTGAATAAGGGTACTTAAAGACCTTCATGCATTTTTAAAAACTTTTTTGCCAAGTTCAGTAAATAAAAAAAGTTTAACAGAAATTATCTTTTTATCTAGAAAGGAGAGTTAAGACTGCTTTATCATTTGCTAATTATAAAACCTGTGCTAGAGGAGAAACCTTCTGAAAACTAGATCATTCTCTTCCTGCAGGTAAGGCTGCATTTCAATTTTAGACAGATGGAGCCCATCTTTAAGGAAAGACTTAATAGCCTATTACAGTGTTTATTTGCTGATTGTCACTGGTGTCAGATGTTTGCCCTTGTATTTAACTAACTCCCCCTGCTATCATTAGTCCCATTCTGGTGTTTACTGGATGTTGAGTAACCTGCTTACATATACCAGACCACTTATTAAGTAATCCCTCTTCTGTGGCTCTTCCTCTGGTAGTTACTAGAAGACTTAGGTATCCTGTACTGCCAATTAATTGTATGCATGGTGGCACTGACCAAATGTTTAAGTAAGCCATTCAGTGTGTCTACACCAGCCTCAAGTATCAGAGCCCTTGAGAAGGCTGTTCATGTCTATCACTCCACAGAGCTAACTTCTTTGGTAGAGAACTTGGTGTCAAATTCATTGTATCAATACAATTTGCCTGCCATATCTTAAAATGTGTATAGACATTTTTTTTTAATCAGTCTTCTATTTCTTTGTCTGTCAGCATAATGCCTATGGGTGGAATTAGATGACAGCTTCCAGTTCTGAACTCCCAGGGAACCAGGGAAAAGCTTTGCCTGTACACATGATTCTTCTGGTAAAGTTTGAGCTTTTTTTTTTTTATTGGAGTATAGTTGCTTTACAATATTGTGTTAGTTTACACTGTACAGCAAAGTGAATCAGCTATACGTATACATATATCCCCTCTTGTTTTTTTAAATTATTTTATTTATTTTTGGCTGCGTTGGGTCTTTGTTGCTGCATGCGGGCTTTCTCTAGTTGCGGTGAGCAGGGGCTACTCTTTGTTACAGTACACGGGCTTCTCATTGCAGTGGCTTCTCTTGTTGCAGAGCACAGGCTCTAGGCACGTGGGCTTCAGTAGTTGTGGCTCACGGGCTCTAGCGCACAGGGTCAGTAGTTGTGGCGCATGGGCTTAGTTGCTCCGCGGCATGTGGGATCTTCCTGGACCAGGGCTCGAACCCATGACCCCTGCATTGGCAGGTGGATTCTTAACCACTGCACCACCAGAGAAGTCCCTATATCCCCTCTTTTTTGGATTTCCCTCTCATTTAGTTCACTACAGAGCACTGAGTAGACTTCCCTGTGGTATACAGTAGTTCTCATTAGTTATCTATTTTATACCTAGTACGTCTGCGTCTAGGTCTGTGTCTCTATTTCTGCTTTGTAAATAAGATCGTCTACACCAATTTTTTCAGATTCCACATATATGCGTTAATATACAATATTTGTTTTTCTCTTTCTGTGAAGTCTGAGCTTTAACCCCAGCCAGCTTCAGAATTACTCAGTCCAAAATATAGTGCCAATTCTGCAGAAAGGGCTGTGATCTTCCTGAGCACAACCAAGACAATTATCATTATCAAGAAGCTCCTAGATCATCAATGCAGAATGCAAAAGAAACAGGTTAATAAGGACACTAGAACTCAACCTACAACAATGTAACAGCTGGGGCAGGCAGGGAAACAACTGCAACAGTAAGCTGATCAGCCTGATCACTTCAGCAGGGATAGCCAGCTCTTTCCTAGCATGGTCACTGTGCTACCTTTAAGAGGTGACACCAACCAAGACGAGATCCATAAATCCTGGTCTCAGCCAGACAGTAAAATTCTCTCCAAATAAGAAAAAAGGGGGCTTCCCTGGTGGCGCAGTGGTTGAGAGTCAGCCTGCCGATACAGGGGACACGGGTTCGTGCCCCGGTCCGGGAAGATCCCACATGCCGCGGAGCGGCTCGGCCCGTGAGCCATGGCCGCTGAGCCTGCGCATCCGGAGCCTGTGCTTGCAACGGGAGAGGCCACAGGAGTGAGAGGTCCGCGTACCGCAAAAAAAAAAAAAAAAAAAGAAAGAAAAAAGAAAAAAGGGGTAATCATCTATGTATTGTCTTTTCAAACTTACATATGAAATAACACCAGTCTACAACATCATTTTTAAACACAAAAAAACCGTGATAATATATGACATGCTGAGGATCAAGAGCAAAGAAAGAACTGCAAAAGCATGGAAGAGGCAGCACTGGTTTTTGTTTATTTTGCTGCTTCTCCTAAAGTTAACTGTTTAAAGGCTTTGACTTTGATTATACACTTTAATAATGAACCTAAATTTGGATTTCATTCAAAAGAGTAAATATTAAGCAACATACTTTCAAATGCATAAAAAAATCATTGATTAGGCGAAGTCCTTAAACAGTTCTAGGAATGGATGACTTGACAAAAATGTGAGTTATGAATCTGTTTGCATTTCTTCCTTCATTAGGAATCATTTGGGGGAGTTCCCGGTGGTCTAGTGGTTAGTATTCGGCGCTTTCACTGCCGTGTCCTGGGTTCGATCCCTGGTCAGGAACTGAGATCCCACAAACTGCGGGGCATGGCCAAAAAAAAAAAAAAGAAATCATTTGGCCACTGGTTTTACAGATCTGCGTTTTATATCAAAGTTAATAAACACATTTATGGACTTCCCTGGTGGTCCAGTGATTAAGACTCCGTGCACCGGGAGCCCGGGTTCCATCCCTGGTCAGGGAACTAGATCCCGCATCCTGCAACTAAAGATCCCGCGTGCCACCAACGAAGATCTTGCACACAGCAACGAAGATCCTGCAAGCAGCAACTAAGACCCAGCGCAGCCAAATACATATTTAAATATTTTTTAAAAAGTTAATAAACATATTTTATATAACTGATGGTTGTGTTCATTAGTGTTATTAGCATATAAAACAGACCTGATTAATCAACTGTTTTTACCCTTTTGATTTCCTATTAATAAATTTTTCTAACATTTTTATACATTACCTATAAAAAAACCTGTAAGTTATAATATGACCATTAAAACAAGGATAATTCTAGGGTAAAACCTGTTTGTGAAAGCTAATCATTGGAGCACATATAAAACATTGCACCCTAATCAGACAGTACACTTAAAAATATTCCTTGACATGGAGGATAAGATGTTATAAATTTAAATAAACTTAAAGAAATTTAAGGGCTTCCCATGTAGCACAGTGGATAAGAATCCGCCTGCCAATGCAGGGGACATGGGTTCAAGCCCTGGTCCGGAAAGATCCCACATGCTGCGGAGCAACTAAGCCCCGTGCACCACAACTACTGAGCCTGCACTCTAGAGCCTGAGAGCCACAACTATTGAGCCTGCAATCTAGAGCCCGCGAGCCACAACTACTGAAGCCTGTGCGCCTAGAGCCCGTGCTCCGCAACAAGAGAAGCCACTGCAATGAGAAGCCTGCGCACCACGATGAAGACCCAACGCAGCCAAAAATAAAATAAATTAAAAAAAAATAAATTTAAGTATACCTCATTTAGTGAGAACCTTGAACCAAAATGGGAAGTTCTGTAATGGTTAATCCTAGAATTCACTTGAGATAACCAGATGTGAAACTCACAAGTAGGCTAATTTGTTGCTATATTACATTACCCCAGACTGTCCTTTTGCAGCTTCTTTGCCATTTTCACAGCTGTATTTGACATTGTGTATTACCCTTAATTGCCCCACCCTCAATCTCTTGGTTTTTGTTTTGCTGAGAATATAGAACACCCACATGTTTCCATCTCTACATTCACCTACCCACCTACATCCACGCCCACATACCCTGCCTCTCCTTCTGGTACTACAGAGGCACTATCTGTGCTCCAGGTGAAAATCAAACCCTCCACCTGTGCATTAGATCTTCTCTCTGCCCTACTTAAGGACATTGCTCCAACAATTCTCCCCCCCTCTTCTGCACCATAACATTTTACCTTTCTCCCAGATCAAATCATTTCCATCATCATAAAACATGCTTTAATTTCTCCCTTAAGAAAAAACAAAACCCTCTCGACTCTACATCCCCCGTCTATCTACTGCTCCTCTTTATAGCAAAGTTATTCAATAAAATTGTCTACAATAACCGATGTATATTCTCCTTTACCCATTCTCTCCTGAACCCACCACAAACAGAATTTCATTCCCTTATCAAGGTCACCAATTAATGACCTCCAATGGTCAACTCTCAATCTTCATCCCACTTGACGCATCAGTAGCCTTGTCATGGTGACATTCACTCTGCGTTGAATCAATCTTTCCTTGGCTTCCAAGACACATACTCTTCTGGTTTTGTTGCCCCCTTGCGTGCTACTCTTTCTTTAACTCCTTGCCTCTAAATCATGCAATGCTGAGGGACTTGGTCCTCAAGTTGTCTTCTCTTCTATACCTACACTCTCTTTGTGATCTTGTCCAGGCTTGTGACTTAAAATACCACTGACAGGCTGACAACTTCCAAATTTATATCTCTAACCCATACTTCTCCCCTGAACACCAATTTCTATGTACAGCTATTTCTCCCCATCCCAAACCTGCTCCTTCAGTAGTCTTCTCCATCCCAGGAAATGGCAGCTCCACCCTTCCAGTTACTTTGGTCAAAAACCTTAGGGCCATCCTTGACCCAACTCCCATTTCACACTCAACCAATTAACAAAATCTCACCTTCAAATATAATCCAATTGTGACCTCATACCACCTCCTCTGCCAGCATCCTGATCTAAGCAATCCTTAGCTCTTACTTTGATTAAAGTAGCAGCTCCCTAACTGGTCTCTCTGCTCCCATCATTGCCCCTTTGCTGACATAGGCTATTCTCAACACAGAAAGAAGGGAAACCCCTTTTAAACTCAGATCATGGGCTTCCCTGGTGGCGCAGTGGTTGAGAGTCCGCCTGCCGATGCAGGGGACACGGGTTCGTGCCCCGGTCCGGGAAGATCCCACATGCCGCGGAGCGGCTGGGCCCGTGAGCCATGGCCGCTGAGCCTGCGTGTCCGAAGCCTGTGCTCCGCGACGGGAGAGGCCACAACAGTGAGAGGCCCGTGTACCACAAAAAAAAAAAAAAAAAAAAAAACTCAGATCATATCCTTCTTCTGCTCAAAACCCTCTAATGACTCCCCATCTCACTCCAGATCCACATCCTCATATTTCACTGCCAAAGTCCTTACAAAGACTCTGATTAAATGAGATTATATCTTGTAAAGCTCCTAACACAGTACCAGGCAAAAAAGCACTTGACTAATAACAATGCCCTTCCTCCCATCAGAGTTTCACATCCGGCTGCAGTTACAGTCACTTAGTGCAGCAGTTCTCAAAGACTCCTGAAGGGCCACAGGCCTCTGAGGGGCCGGTACTATTTTCATATTAATACTAAGATGTTATCTGCCTTTTCCACTCTTATTCTCTCAGGTGTATACAGTGGAGTTTTCCAGAGGCTACATGCCATCACTCTGACAACTAATGGAATGTGTGCTTGTATAGTCTTGTGTTATCTGGAATTTTCTAAGATAACAGGTTTAGGGTACAAATACGTTTTTCAGAGATTAACTCAGTTTCATCTCAGTTCTGCACTCTTACCAGCTATCATCACTTACACATGCTATTCCTATAAACTGAATATTGTCTAATATACATATCGATAACTTCAATTCTGAAGCTTTGCTTATGCCTACACAAAAACACAAGCAGTACATTTTGTTTTATTTTGCAATGTTTTTAAATTTTTTAAACTTTTCTAAATTTTAAAATTTTATCTAAAACTGCTATTTTAACATTTTATGCCTGTAACAACATTTTATTCCCAAATAAAAGAAAATGTGTCTATAATAACTTTTTTAGATTTAAAAATGAATTGTTTCCTTAAAAAAGGAAGGTTAGAAGACATGATTTCTCAAACCACAGCTGTACCATCCACGTCAAAAGATGATGAAAAAGATGAAACTGACCATAGCAGGGAGTTGTCTGATTCATGAAAGAGGAGTCTATGCCAAGAAAACTGGATGAAACTGAAATAAGAAACAAAAATATGATGGCTTGATGATGTTAATTATTTACCTTATTGTGTCTTACGCAATGACATTTTCTAATATTATTACTGAGGTACCATTCTGAGGCTAATCATTTCAAAGTTTTTTTTGTTTTGTTTGTTTGTTTTACTGCTATTTATTTATTTTAGATTTTTTGATGTGGACCACTTTAAAAGTCTTTATTGAATTTGTTACAATATTGCTACTGTTTTATGTTTTTTGGTTTTTTGGCCCCAAGGCATGTGGGACCTTAGCTCTCTGACCAGGGATTGAACCTGCACCCCCTACACTGGAAGGCAGAGTCTTAACCACTGGACTGCCAGGGAAGTCCCTCAAAGTTTTTTAAAAAATAATATTTTATACACAGTGATTAAGCAGAATTTATTCCAAGGATGCAAGGATAGTTCAACGTCTGCATATCGATGAATGCGATACATCACATTAACAAAATGAAGGATAAAAATTTATATAATCATCTCAATAGATGCAGAAAAAGCTTCTGACAAAATTCAACATCATTTATGATAAAAACGCTCAATGAGGGGCTTCCCTGGTGGCGCAGTGGTTGAGAGTCCACCTGCTGAGGCAGGGGACACAGCTTCGTGCCCCGGTCCGGGAAGATTCCACGTGCCGTGGAGCAGCTGGGCCCGTGAGCCATGGCTGCTGAGCCTGTGCATCCGGAGCCTGTGCTCTGCAACGTGAGAGGCCACAACAGTGAGAGGCCCGCATACCGCAAAAAAAAAAAAAAAAAAAAAGCTCAACTTAGTGGGTATAGAGGAAACATACCTCAACATAATAAAGGACACATATGACAAACTCACAGGTAACATCATACTGAAGGCCAAAAAACTGAAAGCTTTTATTTTAAGATCAGAAACAAGACAAGGATGCCTACTCTCACCACTTATTTTCAACATAGTACTGGGAATCCTAGCCAGAGCAATTAGGCAAGAAAAAGAAATAAAAAGCATCCAAGTCGGAAAGGAAGAAGAAAAACTGTCACTATTTGCAGATGACATGACCTTACAGAACACTCTATCCACCAAAGTTAAACAAATTCAGTAAAGTTGTAGGGTCCAAAATCAATATATAAAAATCAGTTGCATTTCTATACACTAACAATGAACTATCAGAAAGAGAAATTAAGAAAAAAATCCCATTTATGATTGCATCAAAAAGAATAAAATACCTAGGAATAATTTAACTAAGGAGATAAAAACTATAAGAAACTGAAGAAGGGCTTCTCTGGTGGCACAGTGGTTAAGAATCCGCCTGCTGATGCAGGGAATATGGGTTCAAGCCCTAGTCCAGGAAGATCCCACATGCCACGGAGCAACTAAGCCTGTGCACAACTACTGAACCTGCGCTCTAGAGCCTGTGAGCCACAACTACTGAGTCTGTGTGCCACAACTACTGAAGCCCACACACCTAGAACCCATGCTCTGCAACAAGAGAAGCCACTGCAATGAGAAGGCTGTACACCACAATAAAGACTAGCCCCCATTCACCACAACTAGAGAAAGCCTGAGTGCAGCAATGAAGAACCAATGCAGCCAAAAAAAAAAAAAAAGAAAGAAACTGAAGAAGACCCAAATAAATGGACAGTTATTCCATGCTCAAGGATTAGAAGAATATTGTTAAAATGTCCATATTACCCAAAGCAATCTACAGATTCAATGCAATGCCTATTAAAATTCCAATGGCACTTTTCACAGCAATAGAAAACAACAATCCTAAAATGTGTATGAAACCACAAAAGACTCCAAATAGCCAAAGCAATCTTGAGAAAGAAGAACAAAGCTGGAGGCATCATGCTTCCAATTTCAAACTATATTACAAAGCTATAGTAATCAAAAGAATATGGTACTGGCATCAAAACAGACACAGATCAACAGGAAAGAATACAAAGTACAGAAATAAACCCCTGCATTTATGGCCAATTAATGACAAAGGAGCCAAGAATATACAATGGGGTAAGGATAGTCTCTTCAATAAATGGTGTTGAGAAAACTGGACAGCCACATGCAAAAGAATAAAACTGGGCTACCATCTTACCCCATACACAAAAATCAACTCAAAATGGATTAAAGATTTGAACATAAGATCTGAAACCATAAAACTCCTAGAAGAAAACATAGGGGGTAGCTCCTTCGCATCAATCTTAGTGATGATTTTTTAGATTAGATACCAAAAATAAAGGCAACAAATGCAAAAATAAACAAATGGGACTATATCAAACTAAAAAGCTTCTGCACAGCAAAAGAAATCATCAACAAAATGAAAAGGTGATCTATTCAATGGGAGAAAATACTTGTAAATCATGTATCTGGGGACTTCCCTGGTGGTCCAATGGTTAAGACTCCACGCTCCCAATGCAGCGGGCCCAGGTTCAATCCCTGGTCAGGGAACTAGGTCCCCCATGCAACAACTAAGACCCAGTGCAGCCAAATAAATATTTTTAAAAAATCATATATCTGATAAGGGGTAATATCCAAAATATATAAAGAAGTCATACAACTCAACAGCAATAAAAGATCTGATTTTAAAAACAGGAAGAGGAACTAAATAAACATTTTTTTCAAGGTGACATCCAAATGGCCAACAGGTACGTGAAAAGGTGCTAATCATCAAGAAAACATCACTAATCACTAATTATCAGGGAAATGCAAGTCAAAACCACAATGAGATATCAGTTCAGACCTGTCAGAATGGCTGTCATTAAAAAGACAAGAGATAACAAGTACTGGATATGGAGAAAAGGGAACTTTGTGCACTGCTGGTGGGAATGTAAATTGGTTTAACCACTATGGAAAACAGTATGGAGGTTCCTCAAAAAATTAAAGATAGAACTACCATATGACCCAACAATCCCATTTCTGGGTATATATCCCACGCAAACAAAATCACTATCTTGAGAGATACCTGCACACCCGTGTTCAATGCAGCATTATTTACAATGGCCAAGACATAGAAACAAACTAAGAGTCCATGAATGGATGAACGAGAAAAAAAAATGTGATACACACCCCCACACACAATGCAATATTATTCAGCCATTAAAAGGAAACCCTGCTCTTTGTAACACTGATGGAACCTCAGGGAATTATGCTTTGTGAAATAAGACAGAGAGAGACAAATACTGTATGATCTCGATTATAGGTGAAATCTAAAAAAACTGAACTCATAAAAACAGAGAACAGATTGGTGGCTGACAAAGGTGGGGGTGGGGTGGTGTGCCCATGGTCAAAAGGTACAAACTTTCGGATTTTGGGGGGGTTTTTTGCCACGCTGCATGGCTTGTGGGATCTCGGTTCACCGACCAGGGATTGAACCCAGACCACAGCAGTGAAAGCTACCAGGGAACTACGTGGCTAACCACTAGGCAACAGGGAACTCCCCAAACTTTCAGTTTTAAGAGAAATATCAATAAGTTCTAGGGATGTAATGTACAGGATGGTGACTACAGTTAACAATATTGTATTATATATTTGAAAGTTTCTAAGAGAGTAAATCTTAAAAGTGCTCATCACAAGAAAAAACATGTTACAGTGCAGAAACCAGAAAGACCTCACCTTAACCAAGCAATCAAGGTTAATATCACCAGTAATAAGACACACTGACATCATGTACCCTTTTTTTTTATGGTGGTTTTGTCTTTTATTGATTTATTTTTATTTATTTATTTATTTTTGGCTGTGTTGGGTCTTCATTGCTGCGCACAGACTTTCTCTAGTTGCAGCGAGCGGGGGCTACTCTTCGCTGCGGTGCACGGGCTTTTCCTTGCAGTGGCCTCTCTTGTTGCAGAGCATGGGCTCTAGGCGCGCGGGCTTCAGTAGTTGTGGCCTGTGGGCTCAGTAGTTGTGGCACACTGGCTTAGTTGCTCTGCAGCATGTGGGATCTTCCCAGACCAGGGATCGAACCCATGTCCCCCGCATTGGCAGGTGGATTCTTAACCACTGTGCCATCAGGGAAGTCCCCATCATGTACCCTTTGATATGATGCAATGACAAGGGCACATCACTTCTGTGATATTATTGCCAAAAATGCATGACCTCAATCTAATCATGAGAAACCACCATTAGACACAAGTTAAGGAACATTCTGCAAAATAACTCACTACATACTCTGTGTGAGACTCAATTTTCTTCAGATACTTATATTGAAAGATTCTGAATGCAGTAATGAAAACCCAGCTATCTTCAATTAATTCAGACATTAAAGAGATTTGTAAAACCTGTAAAATACCACCACTCTTTTCACTAATCTCACATTTGCTTCTTATTAATGAGCACTAGGGGAAGAGGGTGGTAAACGGAGGGTGGTAATTCTTTAAGATGGTTGGTTGCCATATTCCAAAAAAATGTGTACTTCATGAGACTGGAGAAAGATAAGCCAATAATTATTAAAGTTGCCAAATATTATCTTCTTTTGTGATTTAACAATGTCATTTACAACAAGAGTGGAACATTTAAGTAAGTTTTTCATCCACTCAATGGGTACATAAACATTAAAATGTGTATGCAGAGTTCAGATTATAAAAAATGTTTATTATACAGGAAAAAACAGATTATAAAATTGTATTTAAATAAATCACAAAGTTATAAAAACTAAAAAACCATAATGATTAAAGAAAAGAATTTCCTCCTTATGTTTTAGAAGAAATTATTTGGAGGTTGAATGGTATTTATCCGCACAACAACTGTGGGCCTACTATGTGAAGAGCACCATGGAGAATAAACTATGAGAGACACATTAGAACTCTGGTAATTTATAATCTAGTGGGCTCAAAAGAGGGGGTGTTTTTCCCACATTTGCTACAGTGAGTGTGAAATATCTTTATAATGGAAGAAAACTAATAAAACTGCCTTCAAAAATATTTTGCTTTGGTATTCAAAATATGCCCAAAAAATCCATGTTTCTGATAAATTCAACTTCTTCCCACAATACACACATGCTACCTCTGGATGCATGATCAGCTGCAGCTAAGGGTGACAATGAGCAACAGATGCTGCTGAAGTTGGTACAGATTATGCTCCTATAATTGTATCACAGCCTCTCATTCCACCTGCTTTGTTGTGTTTTGTTTTGAATGCTAGTGTGGGGAGTCAGTTTTAGAAACATATCTTTATTCAAATTTCTCCATTCCACTCATTTAACTCCTTTTGTGGATCTGTCAAAAGAAATTTATATTCTTTCTACCTCTGTACATTATTTTACCAGAAATATCACAGTAGACGGGTATGAACACCCTTCTGGTTTCAGGTCCCTTATCTCCCTGAAGTGACTAGAAAGACCATGTCTTAGTTTACTTCTACAAATTTAAAGATTCTATAAACTTAGGTCCTACCTCCTTCCATATAAAGCCCTTTCAAAGTAAACCCACACAGCTCCATTTATGCATTAAGTCCTTTCTTTCCCAGTTCCTATATTTTTGGATCACAGTCCACACCGAAGTCTATCTTTGTGCAGCTGTGTTAGGCTGTCATGATCAGGATCTGACTTTTTTTATGCCTGCACAATTTGCATTAATGTAATGACAACAAAATTCTACTCACCCTTCAATACCCAGATTTACTTCTTTCCCGCTGTTTCCAACTTCCCAATTCAGCACTAGTCACTCCTCTGTAGCCTAAAGCCTTCGGGAAAGGGTTTTCTTACAATACTTACAACTATCTGTTGACCATTGTGATTCAGGCCTTAGTAACAATGGCTAACAATTCCTGAGTGCTCAAGATGGACCGGGAGGCACTTTATCTATCTTTCTTCACTCAGGTTTCATAGCAACTATAGGAATTAGGCACGACTTATTCCCATTTCACAGATGAAAAAACTGACTCTAAGCCTCCCACTCTTCTGATCTTACACGATACTCCCAAATCAGTCCCAGACCTTGGAACATCTCCACTGTTCCCCTTCCCCTCTCCAGCTCCTATGTGAAAAGGGATAAGGAAACATACAAAAGTTAAACACCATCAACTCTATCCTCTTTTGAGCCCAATAGATTATAAGTTACCAGAGTTCTACAAGTGTCTCTCCTGCTCATAGTTTATCCTCCATGGTGCTCTATACACAGTAGGCCCACAACTGTTTCTAAGGATACATACCATTCAACCCCCAACCTTAGAAACTATCATTTCAATCCCAACCAAACCACTGCAACTCTGCCAGACTTCTTGCCTCTCAAATTCCTATCACCAGACCACTTCCAGTAAATATACTTCACTTCTCTTTCTCAGAAGGATGGGGTCATCTGGAAGGAGTTTTCTCAAATTCGCATCAGTATAATTCAGGCTCTAGGTTTGTTTCCTTTTTTCTTTTCTTTTTCTTTTCCTTTATTTATTTGGCCGCACTGGGTCTTTTTAGTTGAGGCACATGGGATCTTTGTTGCTGAGTGGAGGATCTTTAGCTGCGGCATGCGGGATCTTTACTTGCAGCATGCAAACTCTTAATTGCAGCACGCGGGATCTAGTTCCCTGACCAGGGATCAAGCCCAGGCCCCCTGCATTGGGAGTCCAGAGTCTTAGCCACTGGACCACCAGGGAGGTCCCTAGGTTTTTTTCTTTTATCCACCCTCCAGTCTCAGTAGAAAGTGCATTTCTTTCCTAAAACCTGTCCTAATCAACCCAAATCTATGAGTCCATCTTACCATTTTACTGGAACAGCTTTCGAGAGCCATCGTTCATTCCATTACTCCATCTCACGTTCACACTATTTGACTGCTCTAGGTCTGACACTATCGTCCACCATTCCCTTCTGAAATGTTCTCCTCCCTCTCTGGCTGCTATGGGGCCCCAAGCTCAGGCCCTGCCCTCAGCTTTTCTCCTTGTGCATTTTCTCTTATGTTAACTCTCTATTCTCCCCATCTAAGTCCCTGACACTCAACTCTCTACCCATAGTCTTGACTTCTCACTCCTCTAATCCCACAACATCAGTTCACTGCATTACTTCCAATTTGACATGACAAAAACCAAAGTCTCATCTTCTCTCCAAAACCAACCTCTCTTCTAAATTTCCATTTTTCCTGTCACCCAGGATCAAAATTTTAAAGTCATCTTTAACCAAAACCCCCTTCAGGGATTTCCCTGGTGGCCCAGTGGTTGAGAATCTGCCTTCCAATGCAGGGCACACAGGTTCGATCCCTGATCGGGGAACTAGGATCCCACATGCCACGGGGCAACTAAGCCCACTTGCCTCAACTACTAAGACCGTGCGCCACAACCAGAGAGCCTGTACGCTCTGGAGCCCGCACACCACAGCGAAGGATCCCGCATGCCGCAGCTAGGACCTGACACAGCCAATAATAAATAAATATTAAAAACAAAAACAAACCCCCCTTCATCTTTAACATACCATCCTTCACTAAATCTGTCCATTCCTTTGATTGCAACTCCTCCTACTTCAGTCCTTCACTTCATTCCCCTGCTGCTATGGCTCTCAATTCTAGCACAAAGTAGCATTCTCCCAACAGTTCCTTGTGGTGAAAAGCCCAGCGTTTATCCTACATTCCAATCTCAAGCCTTTCCACAACAACCCTTTGAAGGACAATTATGGTTCCCCACTGTGGGATCAAACCAAAGTCCTCATCCTCTGAAATCAAGGTTCTACACCATAAACCTCCCCCTTCACCCTGCCACACCACTAGCCCCACCCCAGGCTCAGGAGCTCAGTCTCGAGCATGCAACAAGCTCATTCCCAACCCCAATCATAGTGAGCCCCCTTCTCCTAACATACCCTTTCCCCTCCTTCCTATCTATCTAAATTCCATCCATTTCTTAAAGCCCAAGATTGACTCTTTCAGTATTTTGCCTCCAACCTGATGTACCTCCAAAACACAGCTCTTTTTTTTTTTTGGAGGTACCTCGCAGCTTGTGGGATCTTAGTTCCCCAACCAGGGATTGAACCTGGGCCCCAGCAGTGAAAGCGCCAAGTCCTAACCACTAGACCACCAGGGAATTTCCTACATATTTTTCTATTTGCTCCAAGTACTGTTAAGTCTTGCCTTTTCAATTTTTCTATCTGACCCCACACAAGACCCACAGTAGCCACATGTTCAACTGTACTGAAATGGCTAAAGGAAATTTAATTCATCAGTTTAGAAAAGTATCTTCCTGGAGACTAGGGAACATGTCCACAGTTTTAAAAATCATCACTGCACCTAGAATAGTGCTTTGTATAAAGTAAGGACTCAATAAATTCTTGTTAACCAATATAGAACTTGGTTACGATGTGCATTTTAAGAAGCATCCTACAGGGCTTCCCTGGTGGCGCAGTGGTTAAGAATCCTCCTGCCAATGCAGGGGACACAGGTTTGAGCCCTGGTCTGGGAAGATCCCACATGCTGCAAAGCAACTGGACCCGTGTGCCACAACTACTGAGCCTGCACTCTAGAGCCCACGACCCACAACTACTGAAGCCCACGCGCCCTAGAGCCCGTGCTCCACAAGAGAAGCCATGGCAATGAGAAGCCCGCATACCACAACAAAGAATAGCCCCAGCTCACTGCAGCTAGAGAAAGCCCGTGCGCAGCAATGAAGACCCAACGCAGCTGCAAATAAATAAATTTATTAAAAAATAAAAAAGAAGCATCCTACAGTTTTCATAAGCTTGCATTTTTAAAATTCATTTTTTATCTGAACCTTGACACCCATAAGTTTTAAAATATTAAAAATTCACACATTCTCATGGGGCTTCCCTGGTGGCGCAGTGGTTGAGAGTCTGCCTGCCGACTGGACACGGGTTTGTGCCCCGGTCCGGGAAGATCCCACATGCCGCGGAGCGGCTGGGCCCATGAGCCATGGCCACTGAGTCTGCGTGTCTGGAGCCTGTGCTCTGCAGCGGGAGAGGCCACAACAGTGAGAGGCCCGCGTACCGCAAAAAAAAAAAAAAAAAATCACACATTCCCAAATATTCTATAGGTCAACTCTAAAAAGAGAAACCATAAGCATCAAGGGTAGGAGGGTATGATGCTGGTAAGCGTTTCATAAAAATATCAGTTCAGGTCAGTGTTAGTTACATTTGCTCTAATTTGACTGGATTATTTTTTGGCCATTTAAATTTTACAAACTTTAGCATGAAAAAATTTTTACCACAAAAAAGGGAGGGGGGATGTTAAAGTCTGCTCCATAAATAAAACGGAAAAGCTCTCCCAGAAAAATAAATAAATGAAAATTCTGACTCAAGACACAGACATCTGTCTGGTACACTGGATTAGTAAGGAGGTTACCTTAAAAAACGACCCAGGGGGTATATTAGACAGGGTTCTTGGGTTGCTAGAACAGAAACCAAGTCTGGCTGTCTGTAGCCAAAAGGAATGTAGTGGAAGAAACATCAAAGGCTCAGAAAACTGGAGTGGCAGGGACTATAGGGCCAGGTTTGGAAGATGGGCCCATACCACGGGCACTCCAGGGCTGGCAGCAAGAGGCACAGCCTGGGTCTACAACACAGACATCTGGTCAGCATACAGCCATTGCCCTCCACTCGCCCTCCAGTAGCCTCCTCAGAACCCAGCCTCCAAGCACTGAGCAGCCAACTAGTGGAGCCTGAATCCTATACCCACACAGGCCCATCAGAGAAGGGAGCTAGCACACCGGCCCATTTGGTTTCTGGGGTGGTAAGTGGGCTCTTCTTCTTCTCCAAGAGGGGCTTTCTCCAAAAAGCAGAGAATGCTCTGAGGAAGGAAGAGTGGGCCAGAGACCCTAGAAATAATAAACACTTACCCCTCTCTCCAGAGACGCACCCACTTCCAAAGTTATTCACAGAACGACTCCAGAAACATTATTCTATGCTCTCTGATTTTCTGCCAGAAAAATCAATCATTCAGTACACTCCAAATCCCTGCACCATAGCCCCAAACTCTTCTCCAGAGGCTCTCCAGTGTATGCCATTGCCTCAACTGCCCTTGGCCTCTTCTGCTCAGTCTGACCACAGCATACTCTCCCCCAAGTCTCCTGATCAAGTTCTCTGCCAAGTCCTTCCAAGCCACACACCTTCTCAAACCCAAGAAGAATTCATCTCCCTTCTTCTTTCTCCCACAGCACTGTATTTCTACTTAAAAAAAAAAAAAAAGTTTAATTATAAAAGCAAAGCAATCCACAGGAATTATTTTAAATAAATATAAGTTGTCACATTGGTTTTCTTTCATGCATTTAAAATTATTTCTTAGACATGCAACAAAGTACTAATTTTTAATGGTACATCGTATTAACATCATGAAATAAAAATAAGTTAAATTTTGAAAGATTTTCCTGGTTCCAGCAGCGGCTCCAAAGTTCAAAACTGGTAGGGTTCTCTGCTGAGCTTTTTGTTTTCAAGTCCGTGGGGATGAGGAGGAAAAGTATCTTTCCCCCCACCCCAGATATTGGTTGGGTTGGTCCCTCTTAACTTCTCTCTCTCCCAGCACAGACTGGGGGCAGAGCAGGGAGGCAGGCAGAGGATAAGAGCTTTCTTTATCCAGAGAAAGGCTTCTCTTTCCCTTTTTTCTGCCTTATCAATGGTAGCTGCTCCATAAATGATGATCTAAGTGAAGAAGGAAAGATGGTGGACCACTTGCAGTGCCATGCTCCTATGAACAGGGCTCACCATCACCAAGTACTCTGTCTGCCCTGTCTGGTACCTTTTCTAACACTAAAATTGCCACAAAAGATGAAACCAGAGGATCACTGAACTTACTGTAAGATCTTCTACTCCAAATACCGCACTATATTGCGATTGCTGGCTTATCTATCTCCACTGTCAGATTGTAAACAATGTGAAGGTCGGGGCCTTGTTCACTGAACACAGAACAGTGCCTACAGCTCAAGAAGCACTAGCTAAATTAACAAACAAATACAAACAACTGAGGTTCAGAAACTCCCCAAACCATTTTCTTATCACAATTTACTACAACCCCAAGTTAGAAGTAGAAATTGCCTTTTTCTTGGTTTTATATTTACATAGCTAACACTGAATATTAACTTGTGCCAGCCCCTGGACTAAGTGTTCTATATAATAAATAATTTCACTTCATTTTCCCACACTACAATGAAATAGGAAGGTACTATTATTACACGGGAGGAAATGACATGTAGAGATGTAAAGTAATTGGCTCAAGATCACAGACTAGTGAGTGTAAGAGCCAGGGCTCCCTCCCTGACTGACTCCAGGGCCCAAGCTCTTCACCACCACAGACACCAAAACTCAAATGCCACCATATGGGGCCTGGGCAGGGTATAAGTGTGTGAAGTCCATCAGATTATTCTCACAGAGACACATCATGTTTCCAAAGTAAAGAGGTAAGAAGAATATTTTCACCTCCACAAAGAAATCAGCACTCTCCCATTTTTCTTGAAACACGTAGCCTTTTTTATCTTCCATCTTCCCACTTTTGAGAGAAATTTACAAGGGTACGAGAAATATTTGACCTTCCTCTGAACTCTACCTTCAGAAGGCAAGAACATCTCAGCCACCACAATAAATGGCAGCTGACCCTGGGCCCTGGTATCACAGAGACCACAGGGAATGGGATAAGGGCTGTTGGCCAACTGAAGGGGGCGGAGAGTCCAAAGAGCAGCCACCACTCAGCTCTGGCCATAGTCCTCACATAGGAATGCTAGCCCAGTGCTGCTGGATCTTCTGATTTTTCAAGAAAACCCTAAAGACCAGATTTCTTATTTGAAATTTTTCAATATTAGTATGTTGGCTACTAATTTATTAAAATTCTTGGGCTTCCCTGGTGGCGCAGTGGTTGAGAGTATGCCTGCCGATGCAGGGGACACGGGTTCGTGCCCCGGTCCAGGAGGATCCCACATGCCGCGGAGCGGCTGGGCCCGTGAGCCATGGCCGCCGAGGCTGCGCGTCCGGAGCCTGTGCTCCGCAACGGGAGAGGCCACAACAGTGAGAGGCCCGTGTACTGCCAAAAAAAAAAAAAAAAAAAAAAAAAAATTCTTTAATCATCTTGCAGCCCAAACACAGCCACAAGCCAACAATCTGTGGTCCTCACAACACTTTAGGACAAACAGGCTTTCAAGGGCTATATATCCAGGCCTCTGACTTTCCATGGCCTACCTGGCCCCATGTCTCCCACCTGCAATATTCTTTGTCAGCTACTCAAATCCAACCAAGACATTTAGGTGTGGTGCCACACACCCCATAAAATTGTCCCTAATATTCCATCTCATCTTCACAGACTCCTTCAAATTCCTCTCCATCACTTTTGTATTTTACATTTTATAATCTAAACTGCATCTTGCAAAAGTTTAAAGCTCCTCAAGAGCTCGGATTCTGTATTCTACACATCTTAAACCCCTCAGTTTGAAGTATTCTTTATAGATACAATTACTTTTGTACTAAACAAAAAAATTCCTTTTTGAAAGAAAAAGTCACTCAGAGTGCCTGGCTGAAGGATGATACTAAGCTTGCTCCTTATTAAACAGTGTCAACACCATGACAATACCACAGAAATATAGTTATTACATACAGAGACCTCCTAACTCATTTTACCAATGAAATCTAAAGGTTCCGTCTTGGGCTTCCCTGGTGGCACAGTGGTTGAGAGTCCGCCTGCCGATGCAGGGGACACAGGTTTGCGCCGTGGTCAGGGAAGATCCCACATGCCGCGGAGCGGCTGGGCCTGTGAGCCATGGCCGCTGAGCCTGCGCATCCGGAGCCTGTTGCTCCGCAACGGGAGAGGCCACAACAGTGAGAGGCCTGCATACCGCAAAAAAAATAAAAATAAAAAATATATATATATAAAGGTTCCGTCTTATTATTTTATTTATTTATTTAATTTTATTTATTGATTGATTGATTGGCTGCGCCGGCTCTTAATTGCAGCACTCGGGATCTTCGTTGTGGCATTCGGGATCTAACTTCCTGACCAAGGATCAAACCCGTGCCCCCTGCATTGGGAGCGTGGAGTCTTAGCCACTGGACCACCAGGGAAGTCCCTCGTCTTATAATTATTAAAGGCAGTCTACTCAAACTACAAAACCTACTGGGAAGAAATAAGCATTGCAGTGATAGGTATAAAAACCCTGAGTCAGGGCTCCACACACTCAGTAAATGATGACTGAATATAAGTCTAGTAAATGAGTCATTTCTGCAAAGAAGAAAATGAAAAATTAAATAATCAAAAGTTCCCATTACTTAAAATATATTAGTTCATACTACTCACTATAAAAAGTGTTTTATAAAAGCATATAACTTTTCTTTTAGCATATTTTACTAGGATTCTTAAATATTCAAAGAAACATCACCATCCTTCCTCCTTCTTATAGAAGTAGAAGCACTGTATGTCTAAGTTCACATCCATTTCTGTTCATCATTGCTAAGCTGCTCTCATAAAGCAAATGAGAGAAGTGTTAAATAACAGACTCAAAAAAGATTTTCCAGGCAGTTCTTTTTTTTGTTTTTTTTTTTGCGGTACACGGGCCTCTCACTGTTGTGGCCTCTCCCGTTGCGGAGCACAGGCTCCGGATGCGCAGGCTCAGCGGCCATGGCTCACGGGCCCAGCCGCTCCGCGGCATGTAGGATCTTCCTGGACCAGGGCACGAACCCGTGTCCCCTGCACTGGCAGGCGGACTCTCAACCACTGCACCACCAGGGAAGCCCTCCAGGCAGTTCTTTAAAAGGACTTTACCCTTTTATGAACAAAGACATCAACTAACTGTATACAAAGAAAGTCTACCTAAGGGATCATTTCTTTTTTGTTTATGTTACTCTTCTTCTCTTTATAACATTTTGTTTCTACTTGCTTTAAATTTTTATTCTTTTTGTAATAATTTTTTAATATGGAGTAGAAATTCACTGTCTTTATCTCCTTTTGGAAGTGCTCACAAAATACTTACCACAACATAAGATAATGCTTTTTTTAACATCTTTATTAGAGTATAATTGCTTTACAATGGTGTGTCAGTTTCTGCTTTATAACAAAGTGAATCAGTTATACATATGTCCCCACATCTCCTCCCTCCTGCATCACCCTTCCTCCCACCCTCCCCATAAGATAATGCTTTATGACACTTGAGTTACTAATTTTCCACTTTAAAAGGAGTTAAAAAGCATCCTACACTGCTTACCAATTTTTTAAAGTATATTTGGACAAAGCACACAAAAACCATGCTCTTACCCTGCCTCGGATACCTAACCAAAAGTGGACTGTTTCTACGAATCTGGTTACACTAAGAAAGCAGCAGCAGAACACAATTTAAAAATAAGATGTCAGGGCTTCCCTGGTGGCGCAGTGGTTAAGAATCCGCCTGCCAATGCAGGGGACACCGGTATGAGCCCTGGTCCGGGAAGATCCCACATGCCGCAGAGCAGCTAAGCCCATGCGCCACAACTACTGAGCCTGCGCTCTAGAGCCAGTAAGCCACAACTACTGAAGCCTGCACGCCTACAGCCCGTGCTCCGCAACAAGAGAAGCCACCGCTATGAGCAGCCTGTGCACTGCAACAAAGAGTGGTCCCCGCTCTCTGCAACTAGAGAAAGCCTGCGTGCAACACGAAGACCCAACACAGCCAAAAAAAAAAAATAAACAAAAATATAAATTTTAAAAAATAATAAAATAAATAAACGATAAGATGTCCAAAAAAAAAAGGAAAAAACCCACTCATGTTTGCTCTGAAATACTTTTGGTGCTTACATTTGAATATAGGTGTATCATTCAGTAATTTGTTTTTACTTCCAATTAAATCAGGAGGTTGCACTGTGATGACCTTTTCCTGTCAAGTCCTCCCATACCCAGCTCTGGGTTGGCACTTTGTGGGGAGTGTTAGGAAGAGAGAGAAAAGAAGTTTAAGGCATGGTCTATGAGAAGGAAAAAAATCCAGTTTTCTTCCTTCTTGAGTAGGGAAGAACCTAGTTCTTCCCTGCTGTGTATTTCTTCCCTGTGAGTCTCCTTTACTACTCACACAGAATGCTTCACTTCTGGGACTTCCTTGGTGGCACAGAGGTTAAGAATCCGCCTGCCAATGCAGGGGACATGGGTTCAAGCCCTGGTCCAGGAAGATCCCACATGCCGCGGAGCAATTAAGCCCATGAGCCACAACTACTGAGCCTGTGCTCTAGAGCCCACGAGCCAGAACTGCTCAGCCCGCGCTCCACAACAAGAGAAGCCACTGCAATGAGAAGCCTGTGCACCACAGTGAAGAGTAGCCCCTGCTCGCGGCAACTAAAGAAAGCCCGCGTGCAGCAACAAAGACCCAACACAGCCAAAAAAAAAAAAAAAAGAATGCTTGACTTCTAAGACTTCTGATTACCAAATACGTGTGGGGTTTTCCACACCAAGCAAGTCTCTGCAACACCAGCTGGGTGTCCAAAATTTAACTCAATTTTGTCACTATCTACCCAGAGGAAGTGTCTACCTGAAGATCCCACAGATTAAGGGCTCAGTCCTACAGGACTGTCCCTCTCCCCCTTCAGACGCCAGTCACAAGCCCAGGTGCTTCTGACCAACCAGCTATAGCTCGAAAGTTCCAATCACCCCCACTCCTTGGGTTCCATTAATTTGCCAGAGCGGCTCACAGAACTCAGGGAACACTTGCTTACATTTACCAGTTTATTAAAGGATACAGATGAACAGCTAGATGAAGAGATACATAGGGTGAGGTCAGGAAGGACCCTGAAGTGCAGGAGCTTCTGTTCCCATGGAGTTTGGGTACACCACCCTCCCAGTGTGGATGTGTTTGCCCACTGGAAGTTCACCGAACCCCACAGAGGCTTCATTACATAGGCATGATCAATCATTAACTCCATTTTCAGCTTATCTCCCTTCTCAAGAGAATGGGGGGTAGGGCTGAAAATTCCAAGCTTCTAATCATGGCTTGGTCTTTCCAGTGACCAGTCCTCATCCAGGAGCCATCCAGGTGCCCACCCAGAGTTGCCTCGTCAGAACAAAAGACACTCCTATCACCCAGGAAATTACAAGAGTTTCAGGAGCCCTGTGTCAGGAACAGAGGTCAAAGACTAATATTAGATTAAGAGACACTCCTAACTGTTCTTGTCACTTAGGAAATTACAAGGGTTTAAGGAGCTCTATGCCAGGAACCGGGGACAGAGATCAATATATATTTTCTGTTATCTCACAGCCTGTCTCAAGAAGAGCTGAAAAGCCACAATTCCATTCAGAATTCTACTTGCTCCCCATTCCACAGTTGGGGACAAAGGCACATGGCTAAAGCGAACAGCACCCTATATTTAGGCTCATACATTACCTTGAGAAGGAAGGTACTATGGCTTAATCAACTCTGAGTAGTCTAAACGATGAGAGTTCAGAAATCAGTAAACCCAGTCTGACTCGGACGACTGCTCAGCTGCTTTTCAGGAGCTTGAAGGCAAGTAGCTTCCCCGTGACAGCACTCTCCTAACACACACAGCCCACTGCCAACACATCCCCAGCCTCGCAAGAACTGAACCTACACACACACACACACACACACACACACACACACACACACACACACACACACACACACACACACACACACACACACACACACCACTCCATTCCCAGCAGTTCCCCACTCTAGAAGAATCCCTGGCACTTAAGGTAACCAAACCCTCAATAAGACTAGGTAAGTGTTGAAAAGTCATACATACTCGAGTGGCCTGGGTTCAAATACATTTCTAGGAAAAACTGGCAAGCCTTTGTTCTATTAAACAAAAAATGTCCTCCAACCTTTTATTAGCAATGCATTGCAGTACTAACTTTTATAAGCTAACTACCTGACTTGTGTGCAACTGCCTACTACACACACACACACACACAACCTCTGAAAGAAGAACTGAGGGTGAGAAACGGTGTGGCTACAGAAGACGAGTGGGAAGATTTACCTTTCACTCCATATCCTTTGTACCTTCTGAATTTTGTAGTGTGTGCATATATATTACCTATTCAAGATAGTCTTTCTGAGTAAACTACCCTGAAAAGAGTGTAAAGAAACTTTAGGGTCTCTACTTCGTGTCCTTTCAGACTTATCTCTTGAAAAGATTACAGTACTTTATTTTATCTCCACCTGGATATTACTTAAATACAGCTTTTTCTCATAAACTCTTTTACCATGCTATTCACTTTACACCTCATATTCAAAGGAAGGAAGGTGGTTTCACGGGATGTTACTGGTTTGTTTGCTGGCTGGCTTTGCAGAACGGGGTAAAGGAGAGCCAGGAAAACTGGAAAGGTGACAAAGGCCCCACAGGATCTGGTTCCCTCCCACCTCTCTAACATCTCCAGCTATACTGGCTGGCTTCCAGTTCTTCCTCCTTCCCAAGCTCATTCTCCACTTGGGGCCTCTGTAATTGCTCTTCCATCTACCTTGCCTTTCAGGGACCACCCTATCAAAATTTGCCAATTACCCCACACACACACCAATCTCAGCCACATCCTACACTTACTTTCTGCTCAGCACCCGCCACTGCCTAAAATCATCAAGTTCACTGATATTTTTGCTCATTTACTGTCTCCTGGCATTTATATCAGATGCTTCACAAAAGCAATGACTTCCATTCCACCTTGTTCATCACTGTGTCCCCAGAACAGTGTCAAACCTGGAAGTAGGCACTCAGTAAAAGTCTGTAGAACAAATGAGTAAATGAATGAATGAATATAAGAATAAACACTTTTCCCTATTCAAAGGGTGAGGAAGCAAAGGCTTCAAGAAGGCTTGGAAAAACATTGTGAACACTCGAGCACCCATGTTACTTTAAGGC
This sequence comes from Stenella coeruleoalba, assembly GCF_951394435.1. NCBI lineage: Eukaryota > Metazoa > Chordata > Mammalia > Artiodactyla > Delphinidae > Stenella > Stenella coeruleoalba. Next base: position 40,981,420 of record NC_137156.1, on the reverse strand, counting down.
AGAAATTCTCAAACTGGATTCAAGAAGTTTTCTTGGGTGTTACGAGGATTTTACTCAGAAACTCAGGTGCATATGTTTTATTACTAAATTTTAAGTTTGAACCTTATTTCCAAATTCAATTCTTTATTCTTCTTTTAACCGCATAACATCTTATTATCTTTTTTGCCTATGATGGTTTCTTTGTTCTGTTTCACGTTAACCACCATCAATCAAATGCTTTAGACTCAGCACCCATAAACTTTACATTGTGTTTCTCTTACTCTGACCTACATAAAGAACAAAGCAATAATGACAGGAAAATTTAATGGGCATCCCTATCAACCTTCATCTTCAAATTAATTACGTTAATATTAACTAAACTTTAGAATACCGATTTGACATACATTGTTGACTATGAACCACTACCAACAAGTCATTAAAACAGTATCCACTACTTGATTGTAGTCTGTTGGTGCATTTATTTACTTATTAATAAAGGGTTCCAGGCTATGAGCAAAATGAAAATCCTTTTCCCTCGGGTACTGCACCACTAGGGCTGGGGATCAGCACATTATATCAGTTAGCCAACACAAATCCTGTGAGATGGCACAGACTCTCAAGTTCAGCATCTGAAAGAAATCCTAAATGCCCTATGATGGGATGATCCAATAAGATTCTGAAAGTATTTACAACCAAATACACACATACGTTCGATGCGCTGATACTCAAGATTATCAGACACCCTGTCACTAAGACTGGAAATAAGAAAAGAACTGGGAGACTTCTCTGAAACCTACATACCAACACATTATTGGTAGACACTAGCATTCGGTATATTTTGGTTATTTTCAGTTCCTCCACTAGACTGCAAGCTTCTTCAAAGTAGGGACTATGTGTTCATTCATTCATTCACACAGTCAACAAATAATATTGAGCATCTACTACTGTTCTAACCACTGAGGACACGGAAGTGAATAAAACAGACAAAAGAGACAAAAATTCCTATCCTCAGGGACTAGCTTGCATTCACTTGAAAGGAAACAGACAATATATAGCTGAATACATAGCATGTCTTGATGGTGACATGTGATGCCAAGAAAAAAAGCATAAGAGATGCACAGTGGACTGGTGTTATCTTATATGTGGTGATCATTAAAGACCTGTCTGATAAGATGAAAATTAAACAAAGACCTAAAGTGAAGGAGCAAGCCATGCAGATAATATGGGGGAGAAACAGCACAGAAGCCAGTGGGCTGGAAGAGAGGGATGAGTAAGAGGGAGAGTGGTGAGAGATGAGGTCAGAGCTATGGCAGGGGACCAGACCATCCAGAGTGCTGAAGATCATGGTTAAGACTTTGGATTTACTGAGACAGAACACCACTGGAGCAGAGGAGTGACATGACCTGACTTCTGTGTCAGAAGAATCACTCCACCAGCTGTAGTAGTGAAGACTAGAGGGGTAAGGGCAGAAGCAGGGAGACAAGTTAGGAAGATAAAGCAATAATCCAGGAAAGAGGCAATAATGGGTTAGGCTAAAATAGTACAGTGGAGGGACTTCCCTGGCAGTCCAGTGGTTAGGACGCCACGCTTCCACTGCAGGCAGCACGAGTTCCATCGCTGGTTGGGGAACTAAGACCCCGGAAGCTGTGCAGCCAAAAAAGAAAAAAAAGTGTGCTGAAGGAATGAATAAACAAATGCATTCTTGAACAAGAGCCCTTCCTTTTTGTACTATTTTATGAAAAAGAATATAGACTGCTTCACACCCAGTATATACATAACACTCTGTTTATTGAGAAATGAGAATCACCCAAAAGCAAAAGATTGGGGCAAGGAGTGGAAAAGAAGAATGAAGACTGCAGTACAATTTCAGACCAGAATTCACATCTTGGGAAGTAGGTAGAAAAGGAGGTAATGGGAAAAACATCTGACTAACCCATATTTATTAGGCAGACACAAGGGAAAGGGCGTGTGTGTGTGTGCACGCGTGTGCACGCACGCACACAAAGCCTCAGAAAAGATTTAAAGAAATGAGGATCAGAAGTGTCCAGTCAGATGACTGGATCCATGCACACATGGTGATCCTAGAACAATGTAATACTGTACACGACCAAGATATGCTGAAAAATGACTCCCCAACCAGCCTGGGATCCACTAGAAGCCCTTCGTCATGGTTTTCGCCCCTGGGATTGCCACCTGAGCCTTACTCCCCACTCTAGAGCCCGGGGGAAGGTATACTCAGCAGAGACGTCCTTCCACCTGCTCCTCTGGGCATTTTTACTGACACTCAGGCCACTAGAGACTCCACTCACTGAGGATCTTCAATGTCAATCATCTTCTCATCCAACCTAGTGAGCTCAAGGATCTGAGAAAATGAGAACCAGGAGCCCCATGCCAAGAGATGCAGGGCTCCTGATGGAAAAGCTCAACAAGCAAAACTAAGACCTTTAAGGACACTTGTCCTCTCCTTTTAGAAACAGTTGTAATGCACAGGGAAATCTAACTGAGATGATCCTATCAGTACTCACTTTTCTCCCTCAGTAAACACAGACCCCTTAGGAGCAACTTCAACTTTCCCAGGCACTGTGATGCCATCCAATGTACAGTCAGTACCACCAGACTTTCTAAGAGTACTGCACATTGCTAGATACTCCAACTGTCAAAAATGCCTGTGTTACCTCCCCTACCCCCAGTCCAGGGAGGGCACACAGAGTACAAGCAATCCCACCCCTAGTATCTCTCACTTTCTGTAAGCACGGAGGCTCCAAAGGAAAGGAATGGAGGAAGAGGGAAAATTTCACTGGAAGTGCTTTAGGAAGGCCCAAGGTGAATAACATGACAAAGATGAATGTCGTATCACCCAACTTAGTTTCTATGAAGAAAAAAAAAAACCTGGGACTTCCCTCGTGGTACAGTGGTTAAGACTCCGCGCTCCCAATGCAAGGGACCCAGGTTCAATCCCTGGTCCAGGAACTGCATCCCACATGCATGCCACGACTAAGAATTCACATGCCACAACTAAGGAGCCCACGTGCCGCAACTAAGACCCAACGCAACCAAATAAATAAATAAATATTTTTTAAAAAAGAAAAACCTGAAAACATTCATGAAGTTATCTATGTGCAGAGCCCTTCTAGACTTTTAAGACTCCTTCCCTCTCCATCTTTTTCAGTATACTAATCCATATTAATTGAGCAGCAATTTTTTTAGTGACTTGAAATTATTCCAAAACATTTGAAATACTTTTCACAAAACCATTCCAAAGCATTTGAAACACTTCTCACAAAACCATTCTTTTTGAACTCAAATTTCACCAGCTGACGTCATATTTAATTACACTGCATAACTACAATAACAAGTACAACGAACATAAACAGATATAGGGATAAATATAACTGAGTCTTTGTAAGCACATGATTGGCTGGCAGGCCACATGCTCCGGGGCCTGTCAGGCCCAGCAGCTTACAGAGTAAAAGCAAGTGTTCAGGGCACCAAGTGGTTAAAACAGAGGCTGGGCAAGAGACTGTCCACAGTACATCAGGTTCAAAGCACTGTAAGAAATGTTAGTTGGACTTCCCTGGTGGCGTAGTGGTTAAGAACCCACCTGCCAATGCAGGGGACACGGGTTCGAGCCCTGGCCCGGGAAGATCCCACATGCTGCGGAGCAACTAAGCCCGTGCACCACAACTACTGAGCCTGCGCTCTAGAGCCCGCGAGCCACAACTACTGAAGCGTGCGCGCCTAGAGCCCGTGCTCCGCAACAAGAGAAGCCACCGCAATGAGAAGCCCATGTACCACAACGAAGAGTAGCCCCCACTCGCCACAACTAGAGAAAGCCCGTGCAACAAAGACCCAACACAGCCATAAATAAATAAATAAACTTATTTAACAACAAAAAAAAAGAAATGTTATCAGGATTGCCCCAACCTAAAGATATTAATTTATCAAAATGTGTCACCATAATTAGTAAAACATCTAAGGAGGGGGATTTTCCTGCAGTTGATGCTTGCTTATCAACAGGAAAAGCAGCCAGAGGTTTGAAGGAAAGGGAACTCATTTTCATCATGTTGTTTAGTCTGTCCCACTAGCCTCTAAGCTCCCTCACTGTCTGTCTCCTTTTAACTGTATCACAGAACCTGACACTTGGTGAGTGCTCAATAAACTTGCTCAGTAAACTTGCTGGATATGTTCACACACCCTAACCTGGATCAGTATTATAGCTGCTATCACTGCTGGCCTATAAATAAAATTTTCTGGGGCTGGAAAAATGGAATGTTAGAAGGTTTGACTCATGGTCTGTTATCTGCTAATACTTTCCATCTCTTTTTCTTTACATTGTAAGTACGTTTCCTGACATTGGTTAACTAAATTTATAAATCAGGGTCCTATTCATACTTACATTATTGTTGTATTAATGCTAATAGTATTCTGTAACCTATTCTATCTTGATTAAAGCCATTAGTGCTCATTAAAAAATAAAATTGGGTTGAATGTCCTATTGAGTTTGAATTTCACATTCCCACAATGTGTGGCAGCTAATACTTCCAGTTTCTAGCACTACTATTGAGAACATAAAAGTTCTCCGGGAACTAACAAATTACTTCCCTTCCAACACAATTATATAATCTGAGAGTTGAATGGCACCCTAGAGATTATTTTGTGGTCCAAAATCCCTCCCAATTAAGGGTTCCAATCGATAACTACTCAACTTTTGGGGGCAGGGAGGGATGTAAATCTTTAAATCCCACATTACAGAATGCTGCACCTATACAGCATTCTGTATAGGAACACACAAAAGAGCCTATACAGTAGGCTCTTAATACATATTTGCTTAACTGAACAAATCTAAAATAGGTTCCATTTCATTATTTTCTTATTCTTCCTAGGCTTTAGCTGTAACATCTACTGAATTTGAATGAAAGATCTGCATCAATCTTCTGCTCATTAACCAATGTTCAAAAAGAAATTCAGCAAACTCCATGATCAGTCAAGTGTTTTAACAATGATGCTGCTTGTACCAGTACATAAAACTTTAACAGAAAATGGAAAATCAAGTCTTCATTACTTTGCTTATGATCTATAAAGGGTTTCCAACTTACCCAAAATACTCATGTGTTCTCAATTTCTAGTATGATTTTTTAACAAAGTCTTGCATCATTCATACAAGTAAATTATACACCCTTCTACTTATAATTGGGGTGCTCACAGATTTAACCATAGTGTTATAGTAAGACATGCTATTATGCTAATTAGTTTTCCCTCTAGTTAACAGCCTGTCATCTCATCTGATTTCCCATAATATGATATGACAATGAAGAGAACAAAGCCTCTGGAGCAGTAAACATCGCCAATAATTCTACTTAACTCAAGCATATATTCCAAAACAAGTACATAATTTACAGCAAGGCCCTGCTTAACAGGCTATTACAATGCATCTGTTTTGAGGACTTTTACAATATATTCTAGGACACAAGTATACATTTCCAAATGCAGTTTCCTACTGTTTTGCTGAAAGGGAACACACAAAATCTCTCAACAGCACAATTACAGTGCTTTTAAGTTTTTTTTTTTCAGGCAATAAATTCCCACTTCCTCCTAAATATCTTTGGACAGCAACTTCTGGCAACCCATCTGTGTCTTTCATCACAACTTCTTTTCATAACTAACGGGTCAAGTTGTTTTCTCCCCATTTCAACACGATGTACTGTACTTGCAGCCCTGCCACGATAGCCCACTGCTGAATGCCGGAATACAGCATATTGAATTTCACTGTCCTTTATTGTTTCCAGTTTAACTGCCATTTTACCACCATACACACGAGAGAAACGCGTTCCCACAGGCATCTTATGAATTTCCGAAGTAGCTATTCTGTGAGGATTTACAAAACATTTGCCTTCTCTGAATTCCCTTTATCACCACAGAAACGGCTGTGAGGAGCTGAGATTTTTTTAAGTACCCTATGCAAAAAGAAACTGATTTTAAGCATTTCTCTTCTGCAAGCAAATTTAATCCTAAAGGCCTTCCTATAGGGCAGTGGAGGAATGTCAGGGCAAAGATCTTAAATACCGCTTTTGGCCTTCCCAATTAAAATGAAAAATTTTCAACACACAAAGATTATCTAATCAAATGTCCTTTCTTCTCAGGCTACACCCTAAGGGCTACCCAGAGCAGTGTAAAATAAACAACTGGCTTTGGCTTTTGCACAACGCCCTAAATCCTAAGACACCCCCACTCCGGCTCACAGACGCACATAATCCCTCGGCAAACCCCCAACCTGCCAATGAAGTGGACTCTTTCTCTGTCACAAAGGGCCGGCCCGCGCCTCGTGCACGGAGGCCTCTACACACATGTGCTGGTCTGACAAGTGCGGAGCTGCCCTTTCTGGATCCAAAGCTGCAGGCCTGGACCGAAAGCCACACGCTCTTCCCACCCACTGCCTTCTACCCGCCGCCACTCTCCCCAGTGACAGGCGGCCCGCTCCGAAGTGCCCCAGCCGCCCGCCCGCCCGGCCCGTGCCGCATGGCCACGATCAGACACACTTCCCCTCCGCCCACCGTCCTCTTTCCTTCTTCCTCTTCCTCGCCTCAGGAAATTCCGTCGGAACTTCATTGGGGCCGAGAGGAGCGGCCCAACCCGGGGCCCGGGCAAACCCTCTCCAGCGGCCGCGCCCCCCGCGCCTCGGCCCGGGGCGGCCACCGACCCCGGGGACCCCAGGCCCGCCCGGCCCGGCGCCTCACCTCCTCCTCACTCTCGCTACGGAAACATAGGCACGCGGCCCGCTTCTTGTAGCCGTCGCCGTCATAGGTGCGGGTCTGGTTCGACTTGAGCTTCATCATCCTCCGGGCCCGGTGGGGGTGAGGTGCGGGTCGCTGGAGTCGAGGGTGGGGAGTCCGCTCCAGACGGCCGCGCGCGCGCGCGCCCCCGGCTCGGCCAAGGGAAGCAGGGAAGGGGTGCCGCTTCTCAGCTACACGGCTCCGCCGCTGGCCCGCCGCGGCCGCCTCATTTCCCCCAGCCCAGGCCCCGCGCCGTCGCCGCTGTCACGGCTGCCGTCGCCGTTGCCGCCACGGCCGCCGCCCCCTCTGCCGCCGCCACCCCGGACGACGACTGCGTCGCCATCTTGGGCGCGCTACGTCAGGGGCGTAAAGCCGCGCCGGCCTGCCGGACGGCCGCGCGCTCGCAGCGCAGGCCGCGTTCGGGAATCGCGCCCTCCCATTCCGCGCAGCGTAAACGAGCGTATGGAATGAGGGGGCCGCGCGATTGGAGGTGGCTTTTACGCCAATAGCGTAGAGGTGGGGACGGTGAGGCGCGCTTGAAGACAGCCGGGGGAAAAGGGATGCGGGTACAGGGCCGCCCAGCTCCGCTGAGGAGGGGGAAGCGAGGATTTGCCCAGGGTCACGGCGCCCGGGCCTTGGCTTTGCCCATCCATTTGGGAGCGGGTGAGGGGGAAGGTCTAGAGGTAAAGGTGGGATGCAGTTAAACGCAACGGAGAGCGCAACCTGAGATGCCTGGATTAAGCACTGCAGGGAAACGGGGCGGGGGTGTGTGTGTGTGTGTGTGCATTGACATCCAGAAGCTCTGGACGTCTTATGGGCTGGGGCATGTAGTACATTGAAAGAACAGATGTTTATCCTGCATTCCTTTATTGGTGCAAAAAAGCAAATGCTTCCTCTTTAGGTATACAGGAGGGCCAGAAAAGAGTGAGAGAGTATGTGTGTGTACACACAATGCAAATCATAAGGCATCATCATTTTGGGCAGTAAAGGAGGAGGATATATTGTGGTGTCAAACAGATTCTCCAGGGAAGGATATACAGCCAGATGCCCTCCAGCAAGGAAAAGGGAGTATGACTTGTGAAAGTTCTCAGCAGCCCAGACCAAACCTAGTACCATGCCGATGTCCTGGACATGCTGAAAATCAAGTGCAGGATTTGTCTGTGAATTGCTTATTATCCTTTTTTGAATTTGCTTATATTTAGCATAGTCAGAAAAGATCAGGATTTGAAACCAAACAAACCTAGGTTGGAATCTCATTTACATAATTTATTTACCCCTGTAAAATAGAGATAATAAACTCACTTTGCACCTGGCACATAGTACTCACTCGATACATTGTAACTAAAGGCATACCTCAATTTATTGTGCTTTGCTTTGTTTTTTACAAATTGAAGGTCTGTGGCAACCCTGCACTGAGCAACTTTTATCCAATTGCAATTTTTCCAACAGTATTTGCTCACTTCTTGTCTCTGTGTCACATTTTGGTAATTCTTGAAATATTTCAAACTTTTTCATTATCCTATGAGCAGTGATCTTTGAAGTTACTACCACAACTTGCTGAAGGCTCAGAAGATGGTTAGCATTTTTTAGTAATGAAGTATTTTAAAATTGATATATACATTTTTTTTAGACATAATGCTATCGCACACTTAATAGATTACAGTATAGTATAAACACATGCCATAGGAAACCAAAAATTCCTGTGACCTGCTTTATTGCAATATTTGCTTTATTGCATGGTCTGGAACTGAACCAGCAATATCTTCAAGGTATGCCTGTAATGTTATTGACATTTCACTAAGCCCTTGACACATAAGATATGGAATTTCAGTTAGTTTTAGTCAATCTTCATGCGACAGAATTCCAAAAATCTTGGTCATTTTGCTTGTCTTTCTAGCCTTCTCTGCCATATGTCTCTAATTTAAAAAAAAGAAAGATAAAGCCCAAAGTTCTGATTGTAGAAATACTGTAACATGCCCACTGTCAAAAATTTGAAAAAAACATAGTATTTTTATTTTATTTTATTTATTTTTGGCTGCACTGGGTTTCTGTTACTGCGCGTGGGCTTTCTCTCGTTGAGGCAAGCAGGAGCTACTCTTCGTTGCAGTGTGCAGGCTTCTCATTGTGGTGGCTTCTCTTGTTGCAGAGCACGGGGTCTAGGCGGGCAGGCTTCAGTAGTTGTGGCTCACGGGATCTAGAGCGCAGGCTCAGTAGTTGTGGCGCACAGGCTTAGTTGCTCCGTGGCATGTGGGATCTTCCCAGATCAGGGATCAAACCCATGTCCCCTGAATTGGCAGGCAGATTCTTAATCACTGCACCACCAGGGAAGTCCCCATAGTATTTTTTTAATTAAAAAAAACTAACTTATGGGGGGGGATGTGAGGGGAATGACACTTGACTTAAAAAAAAAACCTAAATTATGGACATCTTTGAGCACATTCTGTAGAGATTTGTATCCTGCTTTTTTTCTGGTCTTTTCCATGTCATTAAGGGTTTTTTTTTAAATACCATTTCTAATTACTATCCAATAGTCCATCATAGGGATGAACCATCAATTTTACCATTTCCCTCCTGTTAGAAGCTTAGGTTGTATCCTCTGTTTCATTAGAACAGCAACAAACATCCCTGCACATAAATTCTTGTCTCTGACTCAGATAGTTCCTCAAGATAATTTCCCAGAGGCGGATAAGGGGGTAGGAACACACTTATGGCTCTTGCTGCTTTTCATCAAAGGCTTCCCAGAAAAGTTGTATGAGTACAATTACACCAGTGGCTAGAGAGCTACACCATACCGTCTGCCACTTTCATAAGGTAGAGAGCAGAATTGCAAATGGCATTCCAGGTTTCAGCACACCAGAGTAAAGATAATAAGCAAGTTAAATTGTCACATCTTTGAAGGCAGGCACTGTGTCTCATTTACCTGGATATCTCCACCTCCTAGCACAGGGCTTTGTCCACAATAAGAGCTCAGTAAATGTTGATTGACTAGATGGATGGAGGTTTTCTGTTGGTTTCTAATTCCTTCTCCACCTTTTGTGGGCCTCTTTAGTTGCAAGAACTCACTAGATTGCTCCCAGATCCTTAATAGTAATAATTAATTTTTCTTCATTCAGGAAACATTAACCAGGACTTCCCTGGTGGCACAGTGGTTAAGAATCCTCCTGCCAATGCAGGGGACACAGGTTCGAGCCCTGGTCCAGGAAGGTTCCACATGCCGTGGAGCAACTAAGCCTGTGTGCCACAACTACTGAGCCCTCACGCCACAACTACTGAAGCCTGTGCACCTAGAGTCCGTCCTCTGCAACAAGAGAAGCCATTGCAATGAGAAGCTCGCGCACCACAACGAAGACCCAGTGCAGCCAAAAATAAAATTAATTAATTTAAAAAAAAAAAGGAAACATTAACCAAAGAATTGCACCCTTTCCTGGAAGATAATGGGTAAATACTAGATTTAAATTCATAAAATAATTGTACTTATTAACATTATTCCAGTTAAATTCTTCTCTGAAAGTCCTATAAGAAAAAATTAATATGTAAAATGTTGCTTGTTTCACTATGACCATAGTAAAGAGTAAGGTAACTCTTCAGGTGCCTAAGCCAGAAAGCTGGGAGTCAATATAACTCCTACCTTCCATCCCATTGATAATAAACTCCAATGCTTCTGCCTTCTGGACATCCTCAACCCCTTCCCTCTTTGCCCTCTGCCATTACTTCATTAGGACTCTCCCTCTTGCTTAAACAGTGTTCTTCGTGGCTCCCATCCAGCCCTGTTCAGCCCCATTCACCCACTGCAGCAAGAGGAATCCTTCCCAAATGAAGATCTGAGTAAGTCATGGCCTTGATTAAACACCTACATTTGCAAGCCGCGCAGTGCGGCCAAAAAATAAACAAATAAAATAAGGAAAAAAAAGTCTATTTTGGGGAATTCCTTGGTGGTCCAGTGGTTTGGATTCCACGCTTCCACTGCAGGGGACATGGGTTCTATCCCTGTTCAGGGAAATAAGATCCCTCAAGCCATGTGGCAAGGCCAAAAAAAACCAACCAAACAAAAAAAGAAACACCTACAGTTGCTCCTCAGTGATCTGAAGAAGATAAAATCCAAATTCTACCAGGAAATACAAGACCCTGCAAGAGCTGGCCCCTGCCGACCTTACTCTATAGTCATTCTGAACTACCTGTGGTTTCTTTTTTTTTTTTTTTTTTTGAACTAACTATGGTTTCTTGAACCTCCAGACAGCCTTGCAAGTTTTTGAACATGCTTCCTTGCTGTCTGGAGGACTCGTCTTCCAAAACCCTCACACATTCCATTGTCCCTCTACTCCCACCCAGAGACCAAATTATATTTATTTATATTCTTCAGAACGCAGGTTAAAAGCCCTCCTAACTGCCTTTATGCTTCCTACTGGTCTAGGTTTGTCCCGCTTTGTTACATTATTTGTCACATACTGTTGTCATTGTTTTCTTGCCAATCTCATATTTCAGATTTCTTGAAGGCAGGGTCTGTGTCTCACCTATCATTGCTTATCTTGCTCAGCAGTTATCCCAGGACCTGACACAGACACATCTCAAAAAAAAAACAAAATTGTTAATGGAAGAACAGCTGTTGCCCTTCTAGAACCTGACCTTTAGTAGAGAGCTCAGTCACTTGCCCAGTATGGAATGACACTCACCTGTCTATAGGAATATCCCCTATGACACACCTAAAATCAGTCTTCTGAATGAAGATCACACAGCATTCTCCTGATTACACATTTTGGAGATCATCTGTAGCAACTTTTTAGAGCCAATCCTGGATGAAATGGCAAATAAAACAGAAAACTGGTTTTCACAGATTCCTTACTCCACCCTGCTCCCTTAACATGCCTCTCACTCCTCCCGCCTCCCAGGACTACCTTGTCCATCCCATTAAGTCCCCCAGGAGCACCTTCTGTTTCTGATCTTTGCTTTTGTATTTGTTACCTTTTGCTCCCCAAAACGTAGTAGCTTAAAACATGAATCATTTCTAATTTCTCATGGTTTCTATGGGGTAAGAATCCTGGAGTGGCTTGGCTGAGTGGTTCTGGTGTGGTGTCTCTCATAAGGTTGCAGTCAGATGTTGGCTGGGGCTGCAGTCATCTGAAGGCGTGACTGGAGTAGGAGGATCTACTTCTGGTTGGAAGTCCACCTTTCTATGTGGACTTCTCCATCGGGCTGCTTGAGCATCCTCATGCCATGGTGGCTGGATTCCTCCCAAAAAGAACAGTACAATATCCCAAGACTGAACTGCAATGCCTTCTATGACCTAGCCTTGAAAGTCACACTTTATCGGTTCCATAGTTTTCTACTGATCACGTTAAGTCAGCCTGACTCAATGTGGGAGGGGGTTACACAAAGACACGAATAGCAGGATGCAAGGATCGTTGGGGGCCATATGAGAAGCTACCTACCACAACTTTAATAAAAGTTGCCTGGGCTTCCCTGGTGGTGCAGTGGTTGAGAGTCCGCCTGCCGATGCAGGGGACATGGGTTCGTGCCCCGGTCTGGGAAGATCCCACATGCCGCGGAGTGGCTGGGCCCATGAGCCATGGCCACTGAGCCTGCGCGTCCGGAGCCTGTGCTGCACAACGGGAGAGGCCACAACAGTGAGAGGCTCAAGTACCGCAACAACAACAAAAAAAGTTGTCTGACCTGTAATTCATTCATTCATTGCCCATATGTCCCAGACAGTATACTTAACAGCGGGAAAGGAGATAATTCTTGAGAAGTGGCTACCCTTCCTTAGGTGATGATGGGTGCTAATAGATTTAAATCAAATAAATTAATCCTAACAAATATGTCATTCTACTAAAAATGTTCAATTTTCTAAAAGTCCTGTAGGGTAAAGCTCTAATAAATATATTTCAAGCTCCACATTAGGCCTGAGGGTAAATTTTTTAATAGAGCTAGGGAATCAAACATGCTTACTCATCCCTTCCATGGGGCTAGTCACAAGTTCTGGCCCATGCCTCCACCTACTTTGACATCACTACATTTACCTCTATGTGGTTCTAGCCCTTCTCACCTGACGAGGATTTTTTTCCTGTCTGCTTCAGAAATGCAATAACATCAGAGGTAGAGACATTTCAAGAAAACCTAACAATTGGGACTTTCCTGGTGGTCCAGTGGTTAAGACTCTGCCCTTCCACTGCAGGGGGCAAGGGTTCAATCCCTGGTCAGGGAAGTAAGATCCCTCATGCCGCAGGGCAACTAAGCCTGCACACCACAACTACAGAGCCCTTGCACCACAACTGGAGAGGAGCCCACATGCTGCAACAGAAGATCCTGCATGCCGCAACTAAGACTCGATGCAGCCAAAAGTAAATAAATAAATAAATATTTTTTAAAAATTAGCATCAAAAAAAAACCCCCAAAAATAGACATCATCAAAATTTAAAACTTCTGCTTGTCAAAGGACATCATTAAGAAAATAATAAACAAGACATCATATATAAAAAACAAATGACTGTTATCCAAGATGTATTTTTATATTTACAGAAATCAACAATAAAACAAAAAACACCCCAATTTTAAAAAATGGAAAATATAATTGAACGATGCTTCACAAAATAAGACAAAAATGCCCAACAAGCACATAGAAAAATGTTTAAGATCATTATTAGGTAACTATAAATTAAAACTACAATGAGATACTCATTAGAATGAATAAAATGAAAAAGACTTACAACAGCAAATGTTGACTATGCTGTGGAGCAAATGAAACTCTGATACAATGGTTGTGTGCTGGTTGTACAATGAAACACCACTCCAAAGAACCTTTTGGAAAATTCTTATTAAGTTAGGCAGATCTAGCCTATGACCCAGCAATTCCACTCCTAGGCATTTACCCAACAGAAGTTAAGACAAATGTTCACAAAAACTTAACAAAAGAATGTTTATGACAGCCTTATTCATAATAACCCCAAGCTGGAAGTTGCCCAAATGTCAAAAGGAAAATAGATAAATAATGGTATATTTGTGCAATGGAATACTACTCAACAAAAAAATAAATTACTGATATGTGCAACAATATGGATAAATTCCAAAAACATTATAAGTGAAAGAAGCTAGTCATTTTGAAAAGTGTATACTATAGAAATCCAGTTCTATAAAATCTAAATACAGACCAAACAAATCTGTGGTGATAGTAATCTGACAGTGGTTGTAGGAATGCTGGGGAAGGAATTGGCTGGAAAAGGGCAGGAAAAAACATCCCAGGGGGATAAAAATGTTTTATCTCCTGTTTTAGGCAGTGATTATATAGGAGTATGCAACTGTCAAAACTCAATGAACTGAATATCTAAAATCTGTGCATTTTTATTGTATATTCATTACATTTTAATTTAAAGGGCTAAAAATCAGTGATTTTTAATATCCTAGAAGAAAACAATTAGAAAATAAAATTTAAAAAAAAAACAATTCCATTTAAAATACCATTAGAATACTCTGGAATAAATTTAACAAAAGATTTTGCACTAAAAATTACAAAACACTGTTGAGACAGATTGAAGAAAATCTAAATGAATGGAGAGATATACCATGTTAATGGATTGAAAGACTTGAGCACGTTAAGAAGTTAATTCTCCCCAAATTGATCTGTATATTCAAAGCAATCCCAATCAAAGTCATGCCCACGTTGTAATCCTTAGAATCTATGAATACATCACCTTTCACAGAAAAGGGGACTTTGCAGATGTGATTAAGTTAAGGATCTTGAGATGGGGATATTAATCTGCATTACCTGGGTGGGCCCAATGTAATCATACGGGTCCTTATAAGGGAAAGAGGGAGACAGGAGAGTCAGAGACAGACAAAAAGATGTGATGACAGAAGTAGAGGTCAGAGGGAGAGAGATTTAAAGATGCTGGCTTTAAGATGTTGGAAGGGGACTTCCCTGGGGGCACAGTGGTTAACAATCTGCCTGCCAATGCAGGGGACACGGGTTCGATCCCTGGTCAGGGAAGATCCCAAACGCCGTGGAGCTACTGAGCTTGCGCACCACAACTACTGAAGCCCGAGCACTCTAGGGCCTGCGTGCCACAACTACTGAGCCCATGTGCTGCAACTACTGAAGCCCATGTGCCTAGAGCCCATGCTCTGCAACAAGAGAAGCCACCGCAATAAGAAGCCTGTGCACCACAACGAAGAGTAGGCCCTGCTTACCACAACTAGAGAAAGCCTGTGTGCAGCAATGAAGACCCAACACAGACAAAAATAAATTAAAAAAGAAAAAAAGATGATGGAAGGGGTCATGGAATGCTGCTAGGTTCCAGAAGCTGGAGAAGGCAAGAAAACAGATTCTCCCCAAAGCAGCAAGAGGAACACAGCCCTGTGGACCCATTTGGGACTTCTGACCCCTAGAACAGTAAGATAATAAATTTGTGTTGTTTTAGGCCACTAAATGTGTGTGACTTTATTACAGCAGCAATAGGAAACTAACACACGTAGCAAAAATGAAAACATGTCCACAAAAGGACCTGTACAAAATGTACACAGCTGCTTTATTCGTAACAGCCAAACAACATAGAAGTCCATCTGTGATAGGGGGTGCATTAACTGGGAAGAGACGTAAGAGAATTTTATGGGAAAGTGAAATATTCTGCATCCGGATAGGGGTGTCAGTGCCCTCCAGGTCAAAACCAAGCATATACCTGTAGTTGAACAAGTTGGGATTTTTGCTCCTTACAATGATGGAAAACACATACCATGGAGAAGCATAGAGCATCTCAGAAAGGTGATTTTTAAAATGCCTGAGGTGATTTGGGGGAGGTTTTAAGGAAACAGGGCTTTGTTCTGGATTGGATGCTGTTAGGAAGCAGAGTAACTCTATGATTGGGTATCTTAAAAAATCTTTCCTAGAAGAAGGGAGAACATGACTAAAGACATAACTGGTAGAGAAGCAGTCCCTCATATCATCTGAGACAGGGGCATGCTTTATATTTTAGTGCTTTGTACAGTTAACTTGTTTTGGTCTGTGCTTAGACAGGATTATAAAGTTTTTTAACTCTGAGTCACAAAGTCACCTTGTCTGATGCTGATGTTTGATGACATTGTTTATATCCAACAGGAGAGTGACATGGCCTCAACTGTGAGTGCCAGGCCAACTTCTAACATGCCAAGGCCTAGCTGCAAGGGTCAGGCCAGTTCCTGGATGTCAGGGACTGCTTTTCTCCTTCTCAGAAAAGTGAGTTACATGGTTGTATCCATTTGTCAAAAGGGTGGAGTTAGGATTTGTATATTACAAGGTGAGTTGAACCCCGAATGCCTGCATAAAGAAAATCAGACTCTTCAATATACGCAAAACAATCAATGTGATACACCATATTAACAAACTGAAGGATAAAAACCATATGATAATCTCAATAGATGCAGAAAAAGCTTTTGACAAACTCCAACACCCATTTATGATAAAAACCCTCCAGAAAGTAGGCAGAGAGGGAACTAACCTCAACATAATAAAGGCCATATATGACAAACCCACAGTCAACATCGTTCTCAATGGTGAAAAACTGAAACCATTTCCACTAAGATCAGGAACAAGACAAGGTTGCCCACTCTCACCATTATTATTCAACATAGTTTTGGAAGTTTTAGCCACAGGAATCAGAGAAGAAAAAGAAATAAAAGGAATCCAAATCAGAAAAGAAGTAAAACTGTCATTGTTTGCAGATGACATGATACTATACATAGAGAAACCTAAAGATGCTACCAGAAAACTACTAGAGCTAATCAATGAATTTGGCAAAGTAGCAGGATACAAAATTAACGCACAGAAATCTCTTGCATTCCTATACACTAATGATGAAAAATCTGAAAGAGAAATTAAAGAAACACTCCCATTTACCACTGCAACAAAAAGAATAAAATACCTAGGAATAAACCTACCTAAGGAGACAAAAGAACTGTATGCAGAAAATTATAAGACACTGATAAAAGAAATGAAAGACGATACAAACAGATGGAGAGATATACCATGTTCTTGGATTGGAAGAACCAACATTGTGAAAATGACTATACTACCCAAAACAATCTACAGATTCAATGCAATCCCTATCAAACTACCAATGGCATTTTTCACAGAACTAGAACAAAAAATTACACAATTTGTAAGGAAATGCAAAAGACCCCGAATAGCCAAAGCAATCTTGAGAAAAAAAAATGCAGCTGGAGGAATCAGGCTCCCTGACTTCAGACTATACTACAAAGCTACAGTAATCAAGACAGTATGGTACTGGCACAAAAACAGAAATATAGATCAATGGAACAGGATAGAAAGCCCAGAGATAAACCCACGCACATATGGTCAACTAATCTATGACAAAGGAGGCAAGGATATACAATGGAGAAAAGACAGCCTCTTCAATAAGTGGTGCTACAATAAGTGGACAGCTACATGTAAAAGAATGAAATTAGAACACTCCCTAACACCATACACAAAAATAAACTCAAAATGGATTAAAGACCTAAATGTAAGGCCAGACACTATAAAACTCTTAGAGGAAAACATAGGCAGAACACTCTTTGACAGCAAGATCCTTTTTGATCCACCTCCTAGAGTAATGGAAATGAAAACAAAAATAAACAAATGGGACCTAATGAAACTTAAAAGCTTTTGCACAGCAAAGGAAACCATAAGCAAGGTGAAAAGACAACCCTCAGAATGGAAGAAAATATTTGAAAATGAAGCAACCGACAAAGGGTTAATCTCCAAAATATACAAGCAGCTCATGCAGCTCAATATCAAAAGAACAAAAAACCCAATCCAAAAATGGGCAGAAGACCTAAATAGACATTTCTCCAAAGAAGATATACAGATTGCGAACAAACACATGAAGGGATGCTCAACATCACTAATCATTAGAGAAATGCAAATCAAAACTACAATGAAGTATCATTTCACAACGGTCACAATGGCCATCATCAAAAAATCTACAAGGAATAAATGCTGAAGAGGGTGTGGAGATACGGGAACCCTCTTGCACTGTTGGTGGGAATGTAAATTGATACAGCCACTATGGAGGTTCCTTAAAAAACTAAAAATAGAACTACCATACAACACAGCAATCCCACTACTGGGCATATACCCTGAGAAAACCATAATTCAAAAAGAGTCATGTACCACAATGTTCATTGAAGCACTATTTACAATAGCCAGGACATGGAAGCAACCTAAGTGTCCATCGACAGATGAATGGATAAAGAAGATGTGCCACATATATACAGTGGAATATTACTCAGCCATAAAAAGAAATGAAATTGAGTAATTCGTAATGAGGTGGGTAGACAAACTGTAGTACATCCACATAGTGGAATACTACTCAGCAACAGAAAGGAAAAAACTAGTCAGGCAGCATCATGGATCAATCTCAAAACCATATG
The DNA here is from genome assembly GCF_951394435.1 of Stenella coeruleoalba. NCBI lineage: Eukaryota > Metazoa > Chordata > Mammalia > Artiodactyla > Delphinidae > Stenella > Stenella coeruleoalba. The sequence continues at coordinate 40,963,277 of NC_137156.1, read as the reverse complement.
CTGGGACTTCCCTGGTGGTGCAGTGGTTAAGAATCCACCTGCCAATGCAGGGGACACGGGTTCGATCCCTGGTCCAGGAAGATCCCACATGCCGCGGAGCAACTAAGTCCGTGAGCCACAACTACTGAGCCTGTGCTTAGAGCCCGCTAGCTACAACTACTGAAGCCTGCACAACTAGAGCCCGTGCTCCGCAACAAGAGCAGCCTCTGCAGTAAGAAGCATGCACTACAACGAAGAGCCCCCACTCGCTGCAACTAGGGAAAGTCTGCGCACAGCAATGAAGACCCAACGCAGCTAAACAATAATAATAAATTAATTAATTAATTAATTAAAAACAAAAAACCATATGCTGAGCAAAAGAAGTCAGACACAAAAGCGGACATACTGGAACTTCCCTGGTGGTCCAGTGGGTAAGACTCCACACTTCCAGTGCAGGAGGCCTGGGTTCGATCCCTGGTCAGGGAACTAGATCCCGCATGCATGCTGCAACTAAGAGTTCGCATGCCACAACTAAGAGCCCGCATGCCGCAGGAAGATATTGCCTGTCGCAACTAAGACCTGGCACAGCCAAAATAAATAAGTAAAGAAATGGGGGGGAAAAAGGACATACTGTATGGTTCCAGTTTTCTGATATTCTGGAAAAGGCAAAATTATGGAGACTAAGAACACTGATTGTCAGAGTGCTGACCACACAGGGGCAACATAGGGGACCTTTTTTAGGGTGATGGAAAAGTCCCATAGCTTTGCTGTGGCAGTGGTTACACGCCTATATGTTTATCAAAACTGAGAACTGGGCTTTGCTGGTGGCACAGTGGTTGAGAGTCCGCCTGCCGATACAGGGGACACGGGTTCGTGTCCCAGTCCGGGAAGATCCCACATGCCGCGGAGCGGCTGGGCCCGTGAGCCATGGCCGCTGAGTCTGTGCGTCCAGGGCCTGTGCTCCACAACGGGAGAGGCCACAACGGTGACAGGCCCGCGTACCGCAAAAAACAAAAAAAACAAAAAAACAATCAAGTTAGGGGTAAGAGGGCAGTGGGTATAGGGATTGATGTAACAAGAGTGGCAGAATGTTGATGACTGTTGAAGCCCGGTGGTGGATATATGGTGGTTTATTACACTCTTATGTTTACCTTATATATTCTTGAAATTTTCCATAATATATATTTTTTTAACAGAAGGGAAAATCTCTGCGATGGAGGCCAAGATGTCAGAGTCATTTGACTGTTCATCCCTCCCTCCCCTCCCTCGTACACTCTTTGCACATTAATGAACTGATGACCCTATATTCTCAAACTGACCTCCTGCTTCTCATGCACTTAAATAAACTAGAACAATTTACTTTGACATTTCTTGCTGGTACTTTTCAGAATTTTTAAATGTCATTTGATTTGTGGCTTTTACAAGTTTTGCCCCATTTTGAGGTCTCTTTATTCCCTCAGCTTGGGTATCCTCTCCCATTTAATATTTATTTTTAAAGATGCCTTTCTCCTCACAATGGCCTCTTTGATATGTCAGTAAACCATGCAGGGCTTATTTTTCAAGTGGCTGTTCTTTTGGATTTGTGCCATGCATTTATCACGGGCTTCCAATAAAGCACTTTTAATAGAAATGGGCTCCAGGCTTTCTATGGGCTGTAACTTTTTAAACAATTCCTTTCATTTCTCTCCCCTTAATGCCCTCATTCTGTCCTAGTTTCCCTTTCTAAAACTGAGCAATCAAATGATGGACTTCCCCCCCTCCCTATTCCCGTTAGCAGGCTGAATGTGTATTGTGGTCACTATTGACTGAGTGGTTTACCCATGACCACTCAGTGCCCCAGTGTGGTCACTGCACAGACCCAGATTCAGTCTACAATTTCCTGCAGTGGGGATTCAAGTGTTTGCCAAGCATCCAGCACTCCTGGCTACATCAGTCCTCACCTTTATATTGTTAATTGGCTTACTACCAATCTACAGGATAAAATCCCAACTCTCACACCTATTAGACTGGCTAAAATAATAAGACTTAACAGACCAAGTACCCATGAAGATGAAAGCAATTGAAACTCATGCTATTGGCAGAAAATGTAAAATGTAAGACTCTGTACTCCCGATGCAGGAGGCCCAGGTTCGATACCTGGTCAGGGAACTAGATCTCACATGTGTGCTGTAACTGAGAAGTCCACATGCCACAACTGAGACGTCTGCATGCCGCAACTAAGCGTCTGCATGCCGCAAGGAAGATCACTTTGGAAAACTTTCCACTTTGGAAAAGTTTGGCCATTCCTCAAAATGTTACAGAATTACTATATGACCCATATAGTAATATATACTTAGGAACTCCATTCCTAAGTATATACCCAAGAGAAGTGAAAATACATGTCCACACAAATGAACGTGAATGTTCATAGTAGCATTAGTCACAATAGCCCAAAACAGGAAGCAACCCAAATGCTCACTAAGAGGTAAATGGATTGAAAATTGTGCTATATCCATACAATGGAATACTACTTAGCAACAAAAAGGAACCTGATACACGCAATGACTCTGATGAATCTTAAAACGATGTTGCTAAGAAGCCAGTCTATAAAAGGGTGCATACTGTATAATTCCATTTTTATAAAACTCTAGAAAACGCAAACTAACCTATACTGACAGAAAGCAGATCAGGCAGAAAGCCTGGGGATGGGGTGAGGGATTACCAATCATTGTCTTGATTTCATGGGCTTATACATGTCAAAATTTATCAGACTGTACACTCTAAATACAGGCATATCTCGTTTTACAGCGTTTCACAGATACTGCGTTTTTTACAAATTGAAGGTTTGTGGCAACACTGCGTCAAGCAAATCTATCAGCGCCATTTTTCCAAACAGCATTTGCTCACTTCATGTCTTTGTCACATTTTGTCAATTCTTGCAACATTTCAAACTTTCTTATTATTATTTATTATGGTGCTCTGTGATCAGTGATCTTTGATATTACTACTATGACTCACTAAAGGCTCAGATGATGGTTAGCATTTCTTAGCAATAAAGCTTTTTTAAATTTTGTAAATTAAAAAAAAAATTTTTTTGGCTGCGTTGGGTCTTCGTTGCTGCGCATGGGCTTTCTCTAGTTGCAGCGAGCAGGGTCTACTCTGCGTTGTGGTGCACGGGCTTCTCATTGCAGTGGCTTCTCTTGTCATGAAGCACGGGCTGTAGGCATGCGGGCTTCAGGAGTTGTGGCACACGGGCTCGGTAGTTGTGGCTCGCGGGCTCTAGAGCACAGGCTCAGTAGTTGTGGTGCACGGGCTTAGTTGCTCCGCGGCATGTGGGATCTTCCCGGACCAGGGCTCAAACCTGTGTGCCCTGCATTGGCAGGAGGATTCTTAAACACTGCTCCACGAGGGAAGTCCCAAGCATTTTTAAATTAAGATATGTATATTGTTTTTTAGACACAATGCTATTGCACACTTAATAGCATATCATAACTTTCATATACACTGCAAAACCAAAAAATTCGTGTGACTCATTTTATTGCAATATTTACTTTATTGCAGTGGTCTGGAACTGAATCTGCAATATCTCTGAAGTATGTCTGTATATGTATTTTATTACATGTCAATTATACCTCAACAGAGCTGAAAGAAAGTAAGTAAAAGAATAAAAATAATACAAACTCCTAGACTTGGGGAAGGGAGCCCCAGGTTGCTTCTCCAGTTACTCTGTGAGACATCACCTGGGCCTGCCTCATGCTACTTTAGTCCAAACTGTAAGATTCAGCTCAGAAGGTCATAGTGGCCACTATGGGAGGACTTCCTCCTGATAATGTTTGCTTCCCTCATCCCCAGAAGTCACCAGTTAAATTCCAACCATAGGCACTGGACCACTTACCACTTGGTGTATGTTTCTAGGTATGTCTCCCCAACTCTGGCAGAACCTCCACGGTCAGGATGTGTCACAGTCAGTTTTGCATTCCCAATTCAGGCTCCTGCAGAGATTTTTGTTTTCCCCACCAATGTTCTTTCTACAGAAGGGGGAGGCTTCTCAGAGATAACTCCCTCCAGGACATCATTCATGCAGTGAACAATTACAAAGGAGCTACTGGATAACCAACAAGGACCTACTGTATAGCACAGGGAACTCTGCTCAATATTATGTAACAACCTAAATGGGAAATTGTATAACTGGATCACTTTGTTGTACACCTGAAACTGTCACAACATTGTTAATCGACTATACTCCAATATAAAATAATAAAAAGTTAAAAAAAAGAAGACTAGGGACTTCCCTGGTGGTCCAGTGGGTAAGACTCCACGCTCCCAATGCAGGGGGCCTGGGTTCAATCCCTGGTCAGGGAAATAGATCCCACATGCATGGTGCAACTAAGAGTTCGCATGCCGCAACTAAAGATCCCCTGTGCCGCAACTAAGACCTGTACAGCCAAAATAAATAAATAAATAAATATTAAAAAAAAAAAAAAGGAGCTACTACCTATGAGACTCTGAGCTAGGCCACTGGAGCGAGGCTCAGTGTTAGAGAGAAAATGGACCAGTGTCCAAACAGTTCCCACCCAGCCTGCGAGAGCTGAGACGCCACGGGCACGCACGGGAGGAACCCCTAGCCAGGCTTTGCAGTCAGGTGGGTTCCGTCAGGAAAGGCTTCTCAGAGGAGATATTTAATCTGAAGAATGAACAAGAGCCCCGAGTCGGTGGGGGTGGGAGAGTTTCCCCACATGTGTAACACCACATGCAAAAAAACCTGAAGTTGAGAAAGGGCGTCAGTGTAGCTGGATTCTGGAACTTGGAGCCTTATTTTGGTAGGCAGATGAAACTGTTAGGCCATGCATGGAGCCTGGCATTTGTCTAGATTCTAGAAGACTCTAGAAGGCAACATGGAACTTTGGAAGGATTTTAAGATGAGGAGTAGCTTGTTCACATCTGTTTCTGAAAAATAACTGTGGCTGAGGTGGGGACAGTAGTTGAAATCAAGGCAAAGCTAGAGGCAGGGGACCTCTTAGGAGGGCACTGGACTGGCTATGGGGAAGTTCATGGTGGCACGAGGCAAGGTGGAGGACAGAGGACCAGGTCAGGAGGATGTCTTACACTCCTGCCCCGACACCCAGCCTAGTCACCTACCTGCCAGCAGACCCCCACTTCCCTCCATAACATGCTGAGACTTTGTCCTGAAAGCCCAACCTTTCAAAAGGCCATCTCTCACCTCAGTCACTGATCCATCCTCTGAGAGCCAAGAGTGCTTTACATTCATTGAAAACTTGGGCAAACCTGGTCCCAGGACAGGTTAAACCAGGTCTGCTTCATCTGTGGGCTTTGAAACAATTGCCCTAGTTAGCGCTATCAGCAAGATTCCTTTCTCCCATCTCATTTCTCCCAGGTCTAAGAACTGATAAATCCATTTTGAGGCTCAGCATCAAAGCAGATGTGGTGGGAGCCCATGACCCTGCATTGCTGTGCGGCTACTACAGGCTGCATTCCCAAAGCTTGGAGAACAGTCTGGGCACAGGCATGCCTCTTGTCTTTTAGTTCTCACTGAACAGGCCTGGCTTCTGGAGACAAGGGTAGGGATGGGGAATTCCCAGGACCCACACTGCGCTGCTGGAGGCCTGGTCAGGCCCTCGTGGAGGGAGGGTCCAAGTGGGCCCTCACGTCTTCAGGGCTAGAGGATGTATCCTTCTCAAAAACATCTTTGTCTCCCAGCACCTAACGTAGGCATATGGTAGCTGCTTCTCAAAGGTCTATTAAATTAACCAAACCAAAATCTGGACTTCTAAAGAACCAGGGCACTTGTGAAATGGCACTTGGCCCCACAGACTTAAAGCTGTTATTGGCACTCCCTGTAAGGGGACCGTATTTTTCAGGGAAAGGGGATTTGCGTCCATATAGGGAAGTTTGTATTAGTAAAATGTACCTTCAGCTGTCAGCTTCCAAAATCCCTTAAAAATCCTTTGGAGCCTGTTTTTTGGTGGTAGTGGTGGTGGGGATTAGCTGGTGAGCCATATATGGGGCTGGTGCGCAGATGCCAGGCTTTCATGGGCCTCGAAACCAACCCTGGAAAAGAGGCCGAAACTTCTCCAAAGCTTTCGCCCGGTGATGGATGTGCCCATGCAGGTGGTCAGGGGGACCTCTCTCTGCCCCTCGGACTCCACCCACCCCAAGTGACTTTCTTAGGCATTCATAATAGCAAACATTTGTTTTTCCCAAACTCATTAAAAAAAAAAAGCCTTAATTTTTGACATCTGCTTCATAACCTCACAGACACCACCTGACAGTTTTATTTTTCCAATCAAACCTCTTCAAGACACTGACTGGTCTCACCCCTCCCCTGCTCTACATCCCCACCTCTGGGTCACTTCAGCCTTCATTCACTGCCCCTGCCCTGCATTTCCTTTCACTCTAGACTAAGAATTTGCCAATTGTAGAGCTTTGGTTTTGCTTTCCTAACTGGACAGTTAGGTCCTTAAAGGCAAATTTCAAGCCTTCTGTTTCCCAGAGCATTTATCAGCATTGATCCCCAAGGAGCTAGTCAATGATTATTGATTGGCAGGGGCCATTCAATTTACCAAGGTAGGGCGAGGGAGGGGGGCTGACAGGCAGCAAGAACCACCTCCATCTGTGTATTTTTATCCGTAGGCTCTGACTCTACTTTGTAGATTCCTTGGGTTTTCCCAGAGTCCATGGTCAATCTTGGAGAACACATTCTGCAACTAATTTAAATCACGAGGGAAAAGTCTGGCAAAGAGCCGTAGCTGAAAAAGTGACATTTTAGGGCTAGAAAATCACCAAGGCTATAGAGGAAACCCATCTGCTCACTTGCTGGCCTCGGTGGGAAACAGTAAAGCTGAGAGCTAACATTTCACAGTAGAATCCAGGTTAAACAATCACAAGGCATGTGAACACAGGCAAACCACTTGACATCACTTGAGCCAGCAGAAAAATTGGATATAAAGCAATCTTTGGCAAGGCAGCCAAGGCTGCTCTGAAACAGCTTCCCCCAACACCACCTCCTTCTGCCAAAGCAAGCTTCTACTCATTGGCAGTTCAGAATACAAAGCTCACCTCCCAGGACTAAGTGTAAGTGCACAGTTAGGGCTGCTGTCCGCTGCCACCTTGTGGTCTAAATTACAACTGCCGGTCAGGACTGAAATAGGTGGTTACCAGTGCAAAACCACCTGTGCAGTTTAGGATTTTTATCAGTTATCAGTTTCACCTGGTTAATTATCTGCCTTCTCCATACAATGCTTGGCCCATAGTACCCCACAAATTATTCCCAAGTCCCCATACCCCTTAAGAAGAGCCACTTCTATTAGTTATCCATCTTGCTGGCTTTCCTTACCTTGGTGGGCCTGCTGGTTGACCCAGAGTTGCTGCCTCAAAAGCTTTGACCTCTGAGCAGGAAGTGCAGATTTACTGCAACCATCAGCAGCCCAGGTTTGACCTGCAAGTCAAAGTTGGTATCTCAGCCAGCAAACTTGCCTGCAGGCTTGTGCCCCTGGACTCTTACTGGGCTGCACCTTCAAGGCTCACTTACTGGCACTGCACCAGGCAGGTGGTGTTTCCAGTGCAGGCCCACAGAAATGGTCCCATCAAACCCCTCTGGATACTTACATGACACTTGGCCCCACCAAGAGAAAAACTAACACACTGTTCTTGCTCATGTACTCATGTCGTATGCCAGCTCATCACTGACAAACCCCAGGAAAATGGGACAGTGGATTTCCTATTTTCAAGGAGCCCTGGTATAGCAAGACCTCCAGTTGTCTAGTATTCCTGGCGGGAGGCTGGGCAGTCCCTTTAGGGTGTTTTTGTGCAATGTTTTCTCCCTGATTCTTGAAAACCCTGAGCTTTGAAGATTAATAATTCCAGGTCCAGAATAGCAACTGAGCCAGCATGGCTGGTGTGGTAAAGACGCCCAGCTTTCCAACCACCTCCCAGAACGGTTAACCACACTGGACAGGACCCCACAGGGAGGCTTATGCTGGAGCAAAGAGGGCCCAGGTCAAAGCCAAGTACTGCAGCTCTAACAGCAACAAGTGATGTCACCCTGGATAAGGACAACACCCAAAACCAATCCGCTCTTACCCCACTTAACACTCTGATCCTTAAACCAGTCCTGTTCAGGCTACATAACGCACAAAACAGGGCACACAAGATTAATTTTTTCTGGCTACACGTTTATTCAACACAAAACCATCTCTTCCAAACTTTACTGAGGTGGCTGACCACGTCCACGACCAAATCCGCCTCTCTGCAAGAGAAAGCACATGACATCAGCATAAGTGGTATGCCGGGCAGCAGGCCTCATCATCACTGGAGAGGTCCCCATATGTAAGGGCTCAGAGAACCCAGCCCTGCCTCTTACAGGCTCTGGGGCCACGTTCACCTCCTAGGCCCATTTCCTGCTGCCCAGGACAGCTGCTGTCCCAACAGTGATACACCATCCCCGGGGTTAATCCTTTACTTGGATTAACTAGTCTCACAACTACCTTGAGACAGCTACTACTTTATAGATGAGGTAACAGGCACAGAGGGGCACCTGCCGAAGATCACACCATCTGGAGTCTAGAGCCTGCTCAATCCCCAGTGTTCAGGTTTCAACCCTGTTTTGGTTCATGAAACTAATCCAGGGAGCCTATGATGGCCATTAATGAACTAGAAAATACCACTATGCCTCATGTAGTATTGATCTGTGAGACGTGTTTCAGTAATTTATATATTCACAGATGTTTGCATACTGTGCCTTAATATAAAAACCTATCTGGAATATGTGCTTGGGAAGAGGGGTGGGACCCACCACACTATACTGCATCTCTGAATATGTAGATCCAAAGGGCTGAGACCAGAATAGTGACTGCTCATGAAGAGCAAAAAGGGGATACTTACAAACTGGAATTCGGTTGCTGACCCAGCCCCGGCCTCGGCTTTCTTGTCGGCACCAGCTGGAATGAGAAACACCGATTTAGATTCATCACATGATCTGATCCACTACAGAACAAGGACAAGTCACCCAGCCCAATCTTGCAAGAAAAGCCATGTCAGCAAAGGTACCATGAAGTACAAGTAAATTACAACCTGCAGTGGGGAGACATCTTCTGAGCCACCTCTGCCCCATCCCTCTCCTGGGGCAGCCTTCCTTAAGTCACCTTACAAAGCTCACAGCCCAAACTATTGCATCCTCCAGGAAGGCTGCCTTGACCATGAAGTCTGGATTATGTGCACTTCCTATACAGCACTTCCCATCACTGAGTTACTTCCATGCTTCAGACCAGCACCTAGCTCAGAGGGAGCTCAATGAAGGGGGAACTAAGAGGTGAAGGGCCCACAGAAGCAAAAAGCAACTTTATTATGACTAAGGGAAAGTGGCAAACAAGATGAAAGATCTAGTGCTGCTCCGTCCTATTATGTCAGCCACTAGCCCAAATTGAGATGTGTGCAAACTACCCATCAGATTTCAAGACTTAAGAGAATGCAAAATATCTCATTAATGTTTATACAGGTTACATATTAAAATAACATTTCAAAATACCTGGGATTAAAAAAATTAATATACACATAAACCATTTCTATTTGCTTTAAATGTGACCACTAGGAAATTTTACAATTCACATTTGAGGGGCAGGGCTAATAGTCAGTGCGGTTTCAGTAAATCTTATTCAAATCGGAGCCCACCTTTGGCCCATTTCTGACCACACCCACCACAGGCTCCTGTCTGCTCACCTCCTGGCCCTTTGACCAGAGCCACAGTATCCTCCCCAACTCTGTACCTTTGTCCATGCCGATCTCTCCCTGAAATGCTCACTCCCCCACCCTCAACTTGGGGACCAACTGTCACATCCTCTGGCTGACTCCTTGTGTGGTTTGACTTCTAATAAAAGCGATGACGAACTTTCTCTGAACTGAGAGCCTGTTTGCTGGAGGAAATCTTTCTTACTACTATCCTATAAGCTATTTAGGTTAATCGCTCACTTCTCACACCTGAAGAATCAGGCACCACAAGTAGGAGGCAAGAGCAGTAGAAGTTAGTAAAAATTCCCTTTACACCTTTCTTTTATATCACAATTAACTGCTTCTGCAACAAGGACAGAGTCTCTTTAAAACAAATTGAATGGCTCCCCACCTTATTCCGGAGTAAAATCCCAAGTCATACCATGGCCCACAGAACTATGAGACCTACATCCTTATCTGACTCTCCCACTATCTTCTGCTGACAAGTCAGGTGCCTTCCCCATAGGACCTTTGCCTGTAATGCTCTTCCCCCAGGTAGCCTCACCTCCTGCAAATGTTTGCTTCAATCTCACTTCGACAGAACTTTCCCTAAAAATCCAATTGGAAGCTGCACACCCCCCGCCCCCATTGCACCCACGATGGACATGATATATACTTATTTTTGTTTATCCACCCCCTACTACTAAAATGCAAGTTCAACAAGAGAAGGGCCTTTTGTCTCTCATGTACACTACTAGCCCCCCAGTTCCTAGAATCGTGTCTGGCATACCACAGGCACTCAGTATATATCTGTTGAATGAACAGACGTCTGTTGTTCCCATCAGGGCAAACATGTGCTATTTAAAAATAAGATTTTGTACTATTTTTGCAATAAAAAAGCAACAAAGGTGATGTGAGTGGGCCCTGCCCTCAAGCACAACTACAAAACAAAGAAATCATGTTGCTTTCCTAAAAGTCTTCAGTTTTGCTCTAAAGGTCTTCAACTAAAGTCTTCGGTGTCCCCAGCTCAAAGGGCTTTCCTTCTAATCCCCATCCCTGCATAAGACAAGAAGTACAAAGGACTCCAGCTGGAGATGATCTGAGATGAAACGGAGGATCTTTACTGGTTACCTTGGCATCTACAAGGGCCGAGCCCCAGCCAGAGTAGAATCCCAAGATTCTACCTCAATACCCAGATACAGATGATGCTACTCACAGGGCACAGCGCTTCGTCTGTAGGTGTCTCTGTCGGCTTCCCCTCTTGTGAGTCTTGCAGGTCGCTCTCCTTCCAGACCTACACAAATTAAACCACAGTATGAACACAGGGCAACGTGGGAACTCTGTTCCCTTCAGGCCAAAAGAACGAACTGCTCTCCATTCTCACTGGGCAACACTTAGTTATGATGGGTTAATGGGGACAGGAACTCCTACACCCACAACAGTCAGGTAGAAACCTGCCATCGCTGACGTTTTGGCTCCTCTAAGACCTAGGAAAACGCACATCTTAATTAAAATGTCGTACACCTGCAAAAAGTTTGCTTTCTTCTGTATTTCTCAGCATAAACACACGTTTTCCAATTCCTTGGCAAATTAAGAAATCCACCCATTTCTACAAACATTTGAATAGCCAAAATTTTGAACCTGACCCATCTCTGAAATGGAAAACTTCCTGTGCAAACAGGAAAGGAGACACCATAAGCTGCAAGCCCCACCTCCAATATAAGTATATAAATATAGAGGCCACTGAGAATCCTCTAGCTCCTCCTCGCGTCTCACTAGGCTGTGGGATAACATTCTCATGAACACTGAAAGGTTAATTTAGTATTCTCTCTACCTTGTTATGCTGGAAAATTACCTATAGAGTTCATGATTTGAAAATGGACTTTTTTAGATTGAATCTGTAGTAAGTGGTCAAAGTAAATAAACGCCAGGCCCCACCTATGGCAAACTGGAATCTGTGTGGGAACAAACAATGGCATTGGCAACACTCCCATGCCCCCAAAGATTCCAAGATGCAGTGAAGAACCTTTGCTCTAAAGATATGTAATCCTGCCTAACCACCTAGGGAGCTTTCATAAAAAGATTCCTGAGCTCCACGAAGTGCTATTCCAGGGAACCTGACAGTCTGATTATCATCTGTTTTTAGAAATCTCTGCATCTTACCTCATCAAACTCACAAACTGCTCTTTCTACAAAGTTCCAGTGACAAATTTTTTCAAAACCTAAGGAAAAGGAACCATAGCCCTGAAAAATGCCAACTGTAAGCCAACAATGACCTCGAGTCAGAAGGTAATTCCCCACACACAGACCCCTTGCACACTGCTAATATACACACACGCACTCTCTACATCCATTCTCCCCTATCTGTCGTGATTATTTCTGCTCCCACTGCCAAGAAACTCTAGACAACTCTTCATTTATTTCACATGGTAAACAGCTTTGCTTTGGACTTCTTGGGGGGGATAAGCACCTCGCTCTACTGGAAAAATTTCAGGAGAAAATTTCAGTAATACTCTATCACATTTATCTTGCCACAGACTAATATCCTGTGTTTAATGCCATTTCTAGGGATTGCCTAAAGACCTGAGTCCAGTTCCATTAAAGGTTCTAAGACTTGACCTAGGTCGTGCGTGTCAGAGTCCCTCAAGAGCTGATTCCAATGCTATATTACTAAGACCACCTCCATGCCCCACACACAAAAAAACCACTGTTTCACCTCTCTCCCCAGAAAGAGCAACTTCAGAGAATGCCTTCAGAGGCATTATGTGGGCACTATACCTTTGGGCCGCGGCCTGCCAGTCTCAGGACGACTGCGGCGCAGGGTGGCAGGCACGATTTCAGGGGGCAGGTGAAGGTAATCCCGGAGATACTGGATACCCTCGTTGGTTAGGTACCAGTAGAAATGTCTCCAGGCAAACTGTTCCTTCACGTAGCCTCGTGATTTGAGAGACTGTAAGACAGAAAACCACGGTTAAGACATAACTAGAGGCTAGAAAAGCAGTGCAAATGGGAAGCTCAACTTCACAGTAGACAAATTTTCACGGTGTATCTACCTCACAGCCCTTCAAGGCAGCAAGCAGCTCTGGCTGTCCTGACTTCTCCTTGGAATTTGCCTTGAACACCAGCGGAAAATCCCTCCATCTGCACCCCACTCCAGCAGCCACCCCCCCACCCCCGCTACCTGCATGGCCTTCATGACATGAAGATTGGGCACATTCTTGTCTGCCAGCTCGGGGTGCTTAGGCATGTGGACGTCCTTCTTGGCCACCATCACTCCCTCCTTAAAAAGGAGTTCATAAATGGCAATCCGGTTCTTCTTAGGCATCAACATCTGCAAGAAGGAAGCGATTATCAAGAGCATTTTTGAGCAGTGTGGCCACGGGCCAGTAACCCAGTTCATCACCCCCAAAGACCACACACACACACACAAATCGCTGTCCAATGGACTGAAATCTCAAACACACCATGAAAAACAAGAATTCAAACTCCGCTAACTTAAGTCCAACAGTGACTAGTTCCCTCCCCCACCCTCGAAAACACGATTCAGGTGAGAAATTGCCAGGACGTTAAAATAAAACGATGGAGGTACATACTCGCTGCAAGACTTTCACACTCACAACAAAGGTATAAAACAGGAAGCAGACCCTGTACGCTCGGACTATTTGGGGACCATCAGCAACAGTACCTAATGCGGAATGCGCGCGGCGGTACCTTCAGGTGCGCGGGAATGACCCAGAGGAAAGCCCTCGATTCATGACAGGCCGCTGACCCCAAACCAAAGGGCTGAAACCTCCACAGCCTACCACTCTTCTCCCAAACTAAACTTCCATGACCAGGCAAAGAGGCAACTCAGGGTGCGGGGTTCTGCCCCGAAAAACAGCGTGCAAGAGGAGCACAGTCTCCCTAGCCTCGCCCGGATCTTCCCCGCCACGCAAGAGCTTCATCTTCCTCCCCACTCCGCCTTCCACTATCGGGACGCCAATCTTCGCCTGCCAGGGCCCCACTACCCAGCGAAGTGCGCCCCTGGCTCCTCTCATTGCTCAAAAATGGACGGGAGGGGAGCGGGAGCGAGCAGCCTCCGCCACAACCCCGGGGAAGAGCAACGACTACGGCGGCGAGAAGGCCAGGATGGAGACCGATGGAACCCGAACTCCCGAGGAACTAACCGCGACGGCTGCTGGGTCCGGGGCCGGAGCTGGAAAGGAAGGAGTATGTGCGGCGCGGCGTCTCTTCCGGGCTGCCGTGCCCCGCCCCCTGTCAGGACCCGCGCGCTGCCTGAGGTGGCCTCGGCGGTGCCTGAGGGACTGGCGTCTCCGGGGAACCGCGAACCCTGGCTTCCTTGAGGACGAACGCACGTGGAAACCGCCGCTGGGGGCTTCTGACACTGCGTGCTTTATCAATAAATGGTCACTTTTATTGCGTGGGCAGGCCCTTTAGAAAGTCGCTACGTGTTTCTTTTGTTTCCCGTCGGTAACTTATTATTATGTAAATAATATATGCTCTTTGAGGGGGGGAAAGAGAAACCAGACGAAATAATAATAACTGCAATAACAATAATAATAAAAGAATAAAAATAGAATCCCATCAACCGAAGGATCGCTATTAACATTTTGGTATATATTCTTACAAACTCAAAGGAAGTGTATTTTTTAACAAAAATGGGATGTTTTGTATGTACGTTATGGTATGATGTTTGGAAACCTGTTTTTTTCATTTACTAATACATCACGAATCTCTTCTTGTTAATTAATAGCTTCAATTGTAATGACTACGTAGTAGTCCGCTGATGGTTTAATCAACACTCTATGACTGGATATATATTTTAGAATTTTTTCACTATTATAACTAACGATGCCACACACCTGCACACTTCTCAAATATTTTCCTTAGGACGAAGTCCTGTCAGTGTAATTGTTGAGTAACAAAGTACACATTTTTAGGTTTTTGACACATGCCACATTGACTTCTGGAAGGCGTTATCAATTACATTCTGGTCAGCTGTTATCAACAAGGCTCGCTTCCTCATTATTAACCCTGCCGACATTGGATATTCATTTTTCTCAGTCTGATAGATAAGAAATATTAACCTCATTGCTCTTTTGATTTGCTTTTCTTGATTACTTCTGTGGTTAAATAGTTTTTCTTTTTAGGCGTTTGTGTTCCTTCTTTTATAAATTCACTTCCATTACCTGTTGTCCTATTAAGTTTTTTCTTATTGATTTGAAATTACTCTATGTATTAAAGCTATTAACCCTTTGTCACATATTTTTCAAGAATTTCTCCCAGTTTTTTTTTCATTTGTTCAATTTAAATAGTATTTCGAAGAAGTTTCACTTTTTTTCCACATTTCTTTGTATTCAAATCTTTATGGTTTCAGACCTTGGTACAATGCTTAAAAAGTCACTCCACATCTGAATATCATATAAATATTCACCTAGGGACTTCCCAGGTGGTGCAGCGGTTAACAATCGATGCCTGCCAATGCAGGGGACACGGGGTTGAGCCCTGGTGGGGTTGAGCCCTGGTCCGGGAAGATTCCACATGCCGCGGGGCAACTAAGCCCATGCGCCACAACTACTGAGCCTGCGCTCTAGAGCCTGTGCTCTGCAACAAGAGAAGCCACCGCAATGAAAAGCCCGTGCACCGCAACAAAGAATAGCCCCAGCTTGTCCCAACTAGAGAAAGCCCGCGCGCAGCAACGGGGGCCAATGAAGACCCAATGCAACCAAAAATAAATAAATTAATTAATTTTAAAAATATTCACCTATAGTTTCTTCAAGTATTTTTGTGGTTTCACTGTTTAAAAATAAGTATTTGGCAGTTTTGCAGGATGGAAAGAATTCTGGAGATTGGGTGCACAACAATGTGAATTACTTAACGCTACGGAAATGTACACTTAAAATGGTTAAGATGGTAAATTTTATGTGTATTTTGTCACAAGTTAAAAAATAAGTATTCATAACATGTTTACAGAAAATTTTTTTAAAAATCTTGGACAACAAGAAACAAGGAAGAAGGAAAAACATAATCTAAGGACTGGTAAAGCAGATTTGGAAAAGAATACAATAAAATTCCTAGTAATGAAAACTAAAATGATTGAAATTTAAAACAATTTAAAAAAAGAATAAACAATAGATCTGACACACTTGAAGAGAAAAATCATGAAAGGGAAGATAGATGTGAAAAAACAGAACATTCACAATGTAGTCCAGAGATTAAAAGAGATGGAATAAGTGGGTGTGGGCAGGAATAAATTAGGAGGCTGGAATTAACAAATACACACTACTATGTATAAAATAGATAGCCAACAAGGACCTACTGTATAGCACAGGGAACTCTACTCAATATTACATAATAACTTATAAGGGAAAAGAATCTGAAAAAGAATATATGTATATATGTATAACTGAATCACTGTGCTGTACATCTGAAACTTACACAATATTGTAAATCAACTATATTTCAGTAAAAAAAATTTTTAATAAAAATATATATAACTGGAAAAAAAAAGAGATGGGATAGTTGAAAGAAAGGATTTGAGGTGTGAAGGATAGAGAGAGAAAGTCTAATACATGTCTATGTGAAGTCACATAAGAAAATGATAGAGAATATGGGAAAGAGACACTGTCAGTATCCTCAAGAATTCTTGGAAGACAACACACTTCAGAGTCACTGAGATCATCAAATCTCAAGTTGGATAAATAAAAACAGATCCATGCCTAAACATATCATAATGAATTTGCAGGGCATCAGAGACAAAGAGAAGACCTTGAAAGCAGCCAGCAGGAAGACATAGGGGTGATGGCTCACTTCCCAGCAGCAGCTCTGGGATGCAGTTTACTGAAATACAGTCTCGCAGGTCTCTTCCCTTACTGTGGCTAGAGTGATCCTGCTACAACATCAGACCATGTCACTCCTCTGCTTAAAATCCTCCAAGGACTCCCCAGTTCACTTACAAAAATATTCAAGGTCTTTACATGACTAAATTGTTTATGTTTAAATCTTTTAGGAACTTCCCTGGTGGTGCAGTGGTTAAGAATCTGCCTGCAAATGCAGGGGACACGGGTTCAAGCCCTGGGCTGGGAAGATCCCACCTGCCGAGGGGCAGCTAAGCCCATGTGCCACAACTACTGAGCCTGTGCTCTAGAGCCCAAGAGCCACAACTACTGAGCCCACGAGCCTAGAGACCGGGCTCCGCAGCAAGAGAAGCCACTGCAATGAGAAGCCCGCGCACTGCAACGAAGAGTAGCCCCTGCTCGCCGCAACTAGAGAACAGCCTGTGAACAGCAACGAAGACCCAACGCAGCCAAAAATAAGATTGATTAATTAATTAATTAAAAAATAAATTTTTTATCCTCCTGGAATGTCTTCTGGTGTAAATTTTTCCCTCCAAAGGGTAAGATGGTTTCTCAGCATCATTACCTCAATAAGCTATGCTTTTATCTGAAATATCACTAAATTGTTTAGGAGAGATGGATTCAGTTTTAGATTTTGTTGCATTTGTGCCTGTGAGACACACTGGTGAAAAAACCCAGGATGATTTTTTTTTTCTTTTTATATCTCCCTGTACTATGCAGCTGCTTCCCACTAGCTATCTATTTTACATTTGGTAATGTATATATGTCAATGCTACTCTCACTTCATCTCAGCTTACCCTTCCCCCTCCCCATGTCCTCAAGTCCGTTCTCTACTTCTGCATCTTTATTCCTGTCCTGCCCCTGGGTTCATCAGAACCTTTTTATTTATTTTTTTAGATTCCATATATATGTGTTAGCACATGGTATTTGTTTTCCTCTTTCTGACTTACTTCACTCTGTATGACAAACTCTAGGTCCACCCATCTCACTACAAATAACTCAATTTTGTTTCTGTTTATGGCTGACTAATATTCCATTGTATATATATGCCACATCTTCTTTATCCATTCACCTATGGATGGACACTTAGATTGCTTCCATGTCCTGGCTATTGTAAATAGTGCTGCAATGAACATTGGGGTACATGTCTCTTTTTGAATTATGGTTTTCTCAGGGTATATGTCCAGTAGTGGGATTGCTGGGTCATATAGTAGTTCTGTTTTTAGTTTTTTAAGAAACCTCCATACTGTTCTCCATAGTGGCTGTATCAATTTACATTCCCACCAACAGTGCAAGAGGGTTCCCATATCTCCACACCCTCTCCAGCATTTATTCCTTGTAGATTTTTTGGTGATGGCCATTCTGACCACTGTGAAGTGATACCTCATTGTAGTTTTGATTTGCATTTCTCTAATGATTAGTGATGTTGAGCATCCTTTCATGTGTTTGTTGGCGATCTGTATATCTTCTCTGGAGAAATGTCTATTCAGTTCTTCTGCCCATTTTTGGATTGGGCTGTTTGTTGTTTTTGATATTGAGCTGCATGAGCTGCTTGTATATTTTGAAGACTAACCCTTTGTCAGTTGTTTCGTTTACAAATATTTTCTCCCATTCAGAGGGTTGTCTTTTCGCCTTGCTTATGGTTTCCTTTGCTGTGCAAAAGCTTTTAAGTTTCATTAGGTCCCATTTGTTTATTTTTGTTTTTATTTCCATTTCTCTAGGAGGTGGATCAAAAAAGATCTTGCTGTGATTTATGTCAAAGAGTGTTCTTCCTATGTTTTCCTCTAAGAGTTTTATAGTGTCTGGTCTTACATTTAGGTCTCTAATCCATTTTGAGTTTATTTTTGTGTATGGTGTTAGGGAGTGTTCTAATTTCATTCTTTTACATGCAGCTGTCCAGTTTTCCCAGCACCACTTATTGAAGAGATTGTCTTTTCTCCATTGTATATCCTTGCCTCCTTTGTCATAGATTAGTTGACCATAGGTGCGTGGGTTTATCTCTGGGCTTTCTATCCTGTTCCATTGATCTATATTTCTGTTTTTGTGCTGGTACCATATTGTCCTGATTACTGTAGCTTTGTAGTATAGTCTGAAGTCAGGGAGTCTGATTTCTCCAGCTCCATTTTTTTCCCTCAAGACTGCTTTGGCTATTCGGGGTCTTTTGTGTCTCTATACAAATTTTAAGATTTTTTGTTCTAGTTCTGTAAAAAATGCCACTGGTAATTTGATAAGGATTGCATTGAATCTGTAGATTGCTTTGGGTAGTGTAGTCATTTTCATAGTGTTGATTCTTCCAATCCAAGAACATGGTATATCTCTCCATCTGTTTGTGTCGTCTTTGATTTCTTTCATCAGTGTCTTATAGTTTTCTGAGTACAGGTCTTTTGTCTCCCTAGGTAGGTTTATTCCTAGGTATTTTATTCTTTATGTTGCGGTGGTGAATGGGATTGTTTCCTTAATTTCTCATTCTGATCTTTCATTGTTAGTGTATAGGAATGCAAGATATTTCTGTGCATTAATTTTGTATCCTGCAACCTTACCAAATTCATTGATTAGCTCTAGTAGTTTTCTAGTGGCATCTTTAGGATTCTTTATGTATGGTACCATGTCATCTACAAATAGTGTTTACTTCCAAACAGTTTTACTTCCTCTTTCCAATTTGTATTCATTTTATTCCTTTTTCTTCTCTGATTTCTGTGGCTAGGACTTCCAAAACTATGTTGAATAATAGTGGCAAGAGTGGACATCCTGATCTTAGAGGAAATGGTTTCAGTTTTTCACCATTGAGAATGATGTTTTCTGTGGGTTTGTCGTATATGGCCTTTATTATGTTGAGGTAGGTTCCCTCTATGCCGACTTTCTGGAGAGTTTTTATCATGAATGTGTGTTGAATTTTTTCAAGAGCTTTTTCTGCATCTATTGAGATGATCATATGGTTTTTCTTCTTCAATTTGTTAATATGGTGTATCACATTGATTGATTTGCATATACTGAAGGATCCTTGCATCCCTTGGATAAACCCCACTTGATTATGGTGTATGATCCTTTAATGTTTTTTTTTGTTTGTTTGTTTGTTTTTTTTTTGTGGTACGCGGGCCTCTCACTGCTGCAGCCTCTCCCGTTGAGGAGCACAGGCTCCGGACACGCAGGCTCAGCGGCCATGGCTCACGGGCCCAGCCGCTCCGCGGCACGTGCGATCTTCCCGGACCGGGGCACGAACCCGTGTCCCCTGCATCGGCAGGCAGACTCTCAATCACTGCGCCACCAGGGAAGCCCATGATCCTTTAATGTTTTGTTGGATTCCGTTTGCTTGTATTTTATTTGAGGATCTTTGCATCTATATTCATCAGTGATATTGGTCTGTAATTTTCTTTTTTTGTAGTATGTTTTTCTGCTTTGGTATCAGCGTGATGGTGCCCTCATAGAATGAGTTTGGGAGTTTTCCTTCCTCTGCAATTTTTTGGAAGCGTTTGAGAAGGATGGGTGTTAGCTCTTCTCTAAATGTTTGATAGAATTCACCTGTGAAGCCATCTGGTCCTGGACTTTTGTTTGTTGGAAGATTTTTAATCACAGTTTCAATTTCATTACTTGTGATTGGTCTGTTCATATTTTCTGTTTCTTCCTGGTTCAGTCTTGGAAGGTTATGCCTTTCTAAGAATTGTCCATTTCTTCCAGGTTGTCCGTTTTTTTGGCATAGAGTTGCTTGTAGTAGTCTCCTAGGATGCTTTGTATTTCTGCGGTGTCTGTTGTAACTTCTCCGTTTTCATTTCTAATTTTATTGATTTGAGTCCTCTCCCTCTTTTTCTTGGTGTGTCTGGCTAATGGTTTATCAATTTTGTTTATCTTCTCAAAGAACCAGCTTATAGTTTTATTGATCTTTGCTATTGTTTTCTTTGTTTTTATTTCACTTACTTCTGCTCTGATATTTACGATTTCTTTCCTTCTACTAACTTGGGGTTTTGTTTGTTCTTCTTTCTCTAGGTCCTTTAGGTGTAAGGTTAGATTGTTTACTTGAGATGTTTCTTGTTTCTTGAGGTAGGATTGTATTGCTATAAACTTCCCTGTTAAAACTGCTTTTGCTGTATCCCATAGATTTTGGATTGTCGTGTTTTCATTGTAATTTGTCTCTAGGTATTTTTTGATTTCCTCTTTGATTTCTTCAGTGATCTCTTGGTTATTCAGTAACGTATTGTTTAGCCTCTATGTGTTTGTGGGTTTTTTCCCTGTAATTGATTTCTAATCTCATAGCATTGTGGTCAGAAAAGATGCTTGACATGATTTCAATTTTCTTAAATTTACCAAGGCTTGATTTGTGACCCAAGGTGTGATCTATCCTGGAGAATGTTCCATGTGCACTTGAGAAGAAAGTGTAATCTCCTGTTTTTGGATGGAATGTCCTATAAATATCAATTAAATCTATCTGGTCTATTGTGTCATTTAAAGCTTGTGTTTCCTTATTAATTTTCATTTTGGATGATCTGTCCATTGGTGAAAGTGGGGTGTTAAACTCCCCTAGTATGATTGTGTTACTGTTGATTTCCTCTTTTATAGCTGTTAGCAGTTGCCTTATGTATTGAGGTGCTCCTATGTTGGGTGCATATATATTTATAATCATTATATCTTCTTGGATTGATCCCTTGATCATTATGTAGTGTCCTTCCTTGTCTATTGTAACTTTCTTTATTTTAAAGTCTATTTTATCTGCTATGAGTATTGCTACTTCAGCTTTCTTTTGATTTCCATTTGCATGGAATATCTTTTTCCATCCCCTCACTTTCAGTCTGTATGTGTCCCTAGGTCTGAAGTGGGTCTCTTGTAGACAGCATCTATATGGGTCTTGCTTTTGAATCCATTCAGTGAGCCTGTGTCTTTTGGTTGGAGCATTTAATCCATTCATGTTTAAGGTAATTATTGATATGTATGTTCTTATTACCATTTTCTTAATTGTTGTGGGTTTGTTTTTGTAGGTCCTTTTCTTCTCTTGTGTTTCCCACTTAGAGAAGTTCCTTTAGCATTTGTTGTAGAGCGGGTTTGGTGGTGCTGAATTCTCTTAGCTTTTGCTTGCCTATTAAGCTTTTGATTTCTCCGTGGAATCTGAATGAGATCCTTGCTAGGTCGAGTAATCTTGGTTGTAGGTTCTTCCCTTTCATCACTTTAAATATGTCCTGCCACTCCCTTCTGGCTTGTAGATTTTCTGCTGAGAAATCAGCTGTTAACCTTATGGGAGTTCCCTTGTATGCTGTTTGTCATTTTTCCCTTATTGCTTTCAATAATTTTTTCTTTGTCTTTAATTTTTGCCAATTTGATTACTATGTGCCTCAGTGTGTTTCTCCTTGGGTTTATCCTGCCTGGGACTCTCTGTGCTTCCTGGACTTGGGTGGCTATTTCCTTTCCCATGTTAGGGAAGTTTTTGACTATAATCTCTTCAAATATTTTCTCGGGTCCTTTCTCTCTCTCTTCTCCTTCTGGGACCCATATAATGTGAACGTTGTTGCATTTAATGTTGTCCCAGAGGTCTCTTAGGCTGTCTTAACCTCTTTTCATTCTTTTTTCTTTATTCTGTTCCATGGCAGTGAATTCCACCATTCTGTCTTCCAGGTCACTTATCCATTCTTCTGCCTCAGTTATTCTGCTATTGATTCCTTCTAGTGTATTTTTCATTTCAGTTATTATATTATTCATCTCTGTTTGTTTTCCCTTTAATTCTTCTAGGTCTTTGTTAAACATTTCTTGCATTCTCGATCTTTGCCTCCATTCTTTTTCCGAGGTCCTGGATCATCTTCACTATCGTTATTCTGAATTCTTTTTCTGGAAGGTTGCCTATCTCCACTTCATTTAGTTGTTTTTCTGGGGTTTTATCTTGTTCTTTCCTCTGGTCCAAAGTCCTCTGCCTTTTCATTTTGTCTATCTTCCTGTGAATGTGGTTTTCCTTCCACAGGCTGCAGAATTGTAGTTCTACTTGCTTCTGCTGTCTGTCCTCTGGTGGATGAGGCTATCTAAGAGGCTTGTGCAAACTTCCTGATGGGAGGGACTGGTTGTGGTAGAGCTCCCCAGGCCGATTTTAGATAAAGAGCTCAGAATTTGTCCTGTGGGAGAGAGCTGCGTTACATTAGGTCAGGGAATCACCTAAGACCCTGTGAGGCTCTGAAATCACCTGGAGACGATGTGGAGTGAGAAGAGGATGTGGAGGGACACTGCAGCACTTCCCAGCTCATCCTCAGATGAGGTTCCTGTGGTGTCTCCAGCCCTGGATGGAGCCTTCTCGTGGGCAGGGGCCATGACTTGCTCCTCTCTTTGTCCTCTCCAGCAGTTAGCATGATGTCTCACACATGATTGGGATACTAAATGTTTCAGGAGTAAACAGCAAACTCATGGTGAGCAGAGGATATTAGAGGTTACTGAGTCAGGAAGGAGGACGAATAATAATACCCTCTGAAATTTAGAAAAGACTTCTCAAATGACAGCGCACCCTTGAGTTCACTGAATTCCATTCAGCAGTGAGGCACAAGGCACCTGGCCCTGGGCCAGGTGATGGGGTAAAAGTGGAGGCAAGAACACACTCGGATCCCACGCCCGGCAACAAATACCTCTATTATGTACTGGGAGCTATGAAGAAAAGGATCAGGGCGTGGTGACCTAGAGCTTGGGTTGAGAAAAACCAGGAGGAACAATTCCAGTGCAAGGCCCTGCTGCAAAGAAGGGCTTGAACTGAGAGGCAAGCCAGCGGCCAGGACATGGTGAGCATGGAGAACCTGGACAGGCATGGTGGCCTCAGGAAGAGGTAGGATTTTATTCAAAGTGCAATGAAGAGCCACGGAAAGGTTTCAGGCAGTCGTGACAGGATCAGATGTATATTTTAAAGAGATTACCGTTATCAAGACCAACACCATTTTTACCACTCCTGCGCTGTATTGTGCGTGAGATATAGGTCTATCACCTGCCCGGTGTTAAAGACACACACACACACACACAAACCCAAAAAACAAAAAACAAATGAACAAAAAACAGGCTTAGAGAAACAGATGCTTCTTGGTCAAGGTCGCAGAAGTAAGAATTGATGGAACTGGACTCTGTCTGCAGAGCCCGGAGCCTTTCCTGCTACCTCAGGCTGCCCCTCTGCAATGGGGTGTTCCTCCTGGGGCAAAGGTCAGGGGCAGGGAGCCAGAGCCCAGGGTTCAGAAAAGTGAGAGGAAGGGCTCTGGCTCTTGCAGGGTTTGGTCTCATGCCTGCTGCTCAGTAGAACCCTTTGGGAAGCTTTTAAAAATCCATTTACCCAGGCCACACCCCAGACTGAGTTAAGTCAGACACAGGGGGTGGGGCCAAGGCATCAGTATTTTGCCTTTTTTTTTTTTTTTTTTTTTGGCTGTACCACGAGACTTGTGGGATCTTAGTTCCCTGACCAGGGATGGAACCTGGGTCCCCTTCAGTGGCAGCGCAGAGTCCTAACCACTGGACCACCAGGGAATTCCCCCAGTATTTTGCTTTTTAATTTTTCTCGATATGTAGTATACTTACAGTACAGTGCACAAATGTTAAGGTTACAACTCAATGTATTTTTATGTGTGTGTGTGTATGTGTGTGTGTGTGTAAATCCATGTTAACTACCATTCAGATCAAGAGAGAGGATATGACCAGTACTCCAGAAGTCTCCCTTTCTGGTCAGTGCCCCACCCTCATTCCCAGATACACACTATTCTGATGTCACCACAGTACGTATTGGTTTGTGTCTGGCTACCCGGCCCTTGTTTTCTGGTGAACATGGGTATGGGCAGCAGCAGTTTTAAAACCACCAACATTGAGAACCACCGACTTTGCGAAGCTACAAAATCCTGCGGGCCGCTGGAAAGATGGAAGAATGGAAGTCAGGGTCTAGGTCCCCAGAGACCCCCTGGAGTCCCCCCAGATTGGAAATGAATAAACTACCTTGTAGAGATTTTCTAGTTGCAGTTCCTTTTCTTTTGAGGTTCCAGAGCCTTGAATAAAATCTCCCTGGTCACAGAGGAAAGGGAAGGAGTCCTGGGGAGCAGTGCCCTCTGTGGTCAGCATGGTGGCCTCTATTTCTGTGACTCAGGGAACAGAGTGGAGGGCACCCTCTTAGGGCCCAGGTACAGTGAGGCCCTGGCTGTGGCCACAGTAAACCAGATGTCCTCAATAGACACTATCTAGAATAGCTTCCTAATGCTGTAGCATGACACCTCCTCCCACTCCAGAGGGAAGCTCCTCGAAAGAGCCATCTCTGCTGTGAATTTTCATTTATAGCTCCCAAGGCATATACGAGTTTGTGATCTGTAGGTAGATGGCTGCTGACACATTCCCGGACACACACACACACACACACACACACACACACACACGTCACCCACATCTGTTGCCATGGGGCTGAGGGTGTGATTTATTCTCTAAATGGAGCCTGACCCTCCCCTCCACATGAGCAAACCACACCGCAGACGACCTCTCCCTAATCGACTACCACCTCTTTACCTGTCATTGTTTGGGGCAGCTCCTCTGACCTCACTTGCCTGAGGCTGCCGTGATTATTTTCCTGAATTATTTGATAATAAGCAATGTGGAGGCAAAAACTGCAGACAGAGTTCAGGGAATGCCACCTGTTGACAGCCTGTTGGATCTGTTGCCTGCAGAGGTGATCCATGTTGCTGTCAAGGTCTGGTTCATCCATTGTCACCTGTAACTCTCTGAGCATTTCTCATACTCCCTTGTTTTCTTTTTCACTGCCTAACTATTGGGTTGGCCAAAAAGTTTGTTCAGTTAGTGAATACATTAGTCCATAAAATTCTTGGTGAAAATGAAAAATGTGTCTTTTATTTTTATTTAAACCAAATGAACTTTTTGGCCAACCCAATACATTTTTGAGTACCCATTTTACAGCTGGAAAAACTGAGGCATGGGAAGGTTTGGAATCTCAGCTCCACAAGGGCACGGATTTGTGCCTGTGGTGCTGATGGCTGGACCCTCAGCAGCTTGGGACAGTGCCTGCCTGGCACACAGGAGAGCCTCAGTAAATATTTCTTTAGGAAATGAATGAAGCTTGTGATGCATTTTGGTTTTGAAACGTCTATCTCGATTTCCTCTTCCTGCTGGGCCTCCTTCCTCAGCACAGTCCACCAGGACAAGCAAGGCAGCCACACTTCCCTTGGGAGGGTTTCCTCTCCCATTGCCCATTGGAGCCTCTTTACCTCTGCAATTGAGAGCACAGAATCGAGAGCTACACTGCCTGGCAAACCTCTGCCACTTTGTAGCTGTGGGGCCTCTTAGCCTCTCTGTGCCTTGCTTTCTTCATTTCTTTGCTGGAAATAACAGTACCAACCTGGTGGAGTTGTGGGAAGGATTCAAAGAGTTTGTATAAATGATGCGTTTGGAGCTGTGCCTTGCATGTGGCAGGTGCTCAAGAAAGTCAGTTATTAATATTACTTTAAATAAAAAAAAACTTTCCCCCAGCTTTAATGAGGTATGATTGACAAATAAACATTGTATATACTTAAGGTCTAAGGCCTGATGTTTTGATATCCTCTTTTCTGAAAGATTTTTTCAAATCTTCTGCCCATTTAAATTTTTTTTTTCAGTTGTGGTAAAATATACACACCATAAAATTTACAATCTTAACCATATTTAAGTATACAGTTCAGTCTTTTGCCTGTTTTAAAAACTGGATCATTTTACTTCTTAATATTGAGTTGTAGGAGTTATTTATATAATCTGGATACCAGTCCTTTTTTCAGATATATGTAAATATTATGAATATTTTCTCCTAGTCTGTGGCTTATCTTTTTATTTTCTTAACAATGACTTTTGAAGACCAGAAACTTTCTTTCTTTCTTTTTTTTAAAATAAATTTTATTGGAGTCTAGTTGATTTACAATGTTGTGTTAGTTTCAGGTATACAGCAAAGTGAATCAGTTATACATATACGTATACCCACTCTTTTTTTAAAATTAATTAATTAATTTATTTATTTTGGCTGCACCATGAGGCTCATGGGGTTTTAGTTCCCCAACCAGGGATCGAACCCGGGCCCTTGGTAGTGAGACTTCAGAGTCCTAACCACTGGACCACAAGGGAATTCCCTATCCACTCTTTTTAGATTCTTTTCCCATATAGGTCATTACAGAGTACTGAGTAGAGTTCCCTGTGCTATACAGTAGGTCCTTATTAGTTATCTATTTTATATGTAGGAGTGTGTATCTCAATCCCCATCTCCCAGAAGTTCTCTTTCTTTTTAAACACAAAGATATAATTTTATTCATGCAAGAATATGAATACTGTTCAACATGTAGGGCTTTTTTCTGCCTGTTTAAATTGAATTTCAATCTGAACATCTAATATTGACAATCAAGCTATTTTAATCAGGTTACTTTTTACGTTTATAAAAGTGGCACAAATGTCTCTGAATACCACTCCAGAGATACTAATACACACGGCAAACAACTACCCAACTCCTCTTTAGCCTCGTATCACAAAACAATGCAAAGACAGATGGAATAACATTCCCTGCGCTCTAGGGAAAGCACAATACAGGAAGAGGTTAAGAGGGTTTCTGGGTCCCTGACACTGTTTCACATGCTTCTTTCATTTTCTGTCTTCCTTCCCCGGGCACGATGGGGCTCCTTTGATGGAAGGCAAGATGGCTGCTATCCCCAGAAGTTTTTAATTAGTTAATTTATTAATAGACTAATTTGTTAAGTTTTTAAATGACCTGTGCTTTTTGTGTCCTAAGAAATCTTTGCTTAGCCCAAGCTTACGAGAATATCCTCTTACGTTTTCCTTTAGAAGATTTTTTAGTACCCACCCTCCAGCCCCGGCATGGCTTGTGGGATCTTAGTTCCTGGGCCAGAGTTAGAACCCATGCCGCCTGCAGTGGAAGCGCAGAGTCCTAACCACTGGACCACCAGGGGATTCCCATTTTTTTAGTTTTTTGGGTTTTTTTAACATCTTTATTGGAGTATAGTTGCTTTACAATGGTGTGTTAGTTTCTGCTGTATAACAAAGTGAATCAGCTCTACATATACATATATCCCCATATCTCTTCCCTCTTGCATCTCCCTCCCACCCTCCCTATCCCACCCCTCTAGGTGGACACAAAGCACAGAGCTGATCTCCCTGTGCTATGTGGCTGCTTCCCACTAGCTAGCTATTTTACATTTGGTAGTGTATGTATGTCCATGCCACTCTCTCACTTCGTCCCAGCTTACCCCTCACCCTCCCCGTATCCTCAAGTCCATTCTCTATGTCTGCGTCTTTATTCCGGTCCTGCCCCTAGGTTCTTCATGACCTTTTTTTTTTAGATTCCATATATATGTGTTAACATAGGATATTTGTTAACATAGGATATTTGTTTTTCTCTTTCTGACTTACTTCACTCTGTATGACAGACCCTAGGTCCATCCACCTCATTACAAATAACTCAATTTTGTTTCTTTTTATGGCTGAGTAATATTCCATTGTATATATGTGCCACATCTTCTTTATCCAGTCATCTGTCGATGGACAGTTAGGCTGCTTCCATGTCCTGGCTATTGTAAATAGAGCTGCAATGAACGTTGTGAATTTTTTTAGTTTTAACTTTTACACTTATGTCTATGATCAACTTCAAATTAAATTTTGTGTGTGGTATAAGGATTGAGATTCTTTTTGTTTCAAATGAATATCTAGTTCTTCCAGCATCATTTGTTGAAAAGACTACTCTTTCCGCATTGAATTAACTTTGTTGAAAATTAATAGATCACACATCAGTGGCTCTACTTCTGGGCTCTTTTTTCTCTTCCACTGATCTGTAGTGTTATCCTTACACCAACAGCACACTTTCTTGGTACTGTTGCTTTATAGATAGACTTGAAATCAGGTAGCATAAGTCTTCCAACTTCATTCATCCTTTAAAAGAAAATTGTTTTGGCTTGCTCATTAAAAGAATATTTTGATCTGTGTCATAAAAGATGAGGAAAAATAGATAACCAACAAAGACCTACTGTATAGCACAGGGAACTATGCTCAATATTTTATAATAACCTATAAGGGAAAAGAGGGAAAAGAATCTGGAAAAGATATATATAGAGAGAGAGATAGATAGATATATCTGAATCACTGTGCTGTACACCTGAAACTAACATGATATTGTAAATCAACTATACTTCAATTAAAAAAAAAATTCAAGAAAAAAATTCCAAGGAATTCTCTGGCAGTCAAGTGGTAAGGATTCTGTGTTTTCACTGCCAAGGGCCCAGGTCCAATTCCTGGTTAGGGAAATGAGATCCCACAAGCCGTTCAGTGTGGCAAAAAAAAAAAAAAAAAAAAAGATGAGGAAAGCTTACAGATTGAAGTAGACTAAGCAGAAATAACAATTAAATGCAATGTGGGATCATGGATCAGATCCTGGAAGCAAAAAGGGACATTAGTGGGAAATTTATATAAAAGTAAGGTCTGTAGTTTAATAAATAATATTATACCAATGTTAACTTCCTATTCTCGATTATATAGATATTAATATTAAGGGAAGCAAGGTGAAGATATCAGAAAACTCTTTATTCTTGTAACTTCTCTCTAAGTCTAAAATTAGTTCAAAATAAAAAAAATTTTAAATTGTACAAATATTGATTGTAACAAATGTACCACTATGGTACTGGATTTGATAGTGGGGGAAGCTGAGAGGAGAGGGGCAGGGGGTACATGAGAACTCTCTGTACTTTCTGCTCAATTTTGCTATCCACCTAAAACTGCTCCACAAAACAAGGTCTACTTAAAAACGAAAAAAGAGAAAAAAAGGTGCACATGAAAAAGAATGAGATAAGAAAAACACTTGATGTTGTTTTTTTGCATCTATTTTCCCCTTAATTTAAAAAATTGTGGTAAAATACACACAACACAAAATTTACTAGCTCAACCATTTTTAAGTGTATAGTTCGATGGTATTAAGTATATTCATATTGTTGTGCAACCATTACCACCATCCAGAACTCTTTTCATCTTACAAAACTGAAACTCTATACCCATTAAACAATAACTTCCCATTTGCCCCTCCAACCAGCCACTGAAAACTACCGTCTACTTTCTGTGTTTTTGACTACTCTAAGTACCTCATATAAATGGAATCATACGTGTTTGTCTGTCTCCTGTGGTTGGTTTATTTTCACTTAGCATAATGTCCTCAAGGTTTATCCACACACAAAAAAGGGCACAAATAAAAAGCGTGAGATAGAAGAAAAAAGTTGATGTCTTTTAAGTCTCTTTTAATCTATAGGTTCTCCCTCTGTATTCGTTTTTCTATGCTGTGTAACAAATTATCACAAATTTAGTGGGTTAAAACAACACACACATAGGGAATTCCCTGACGGTCCAGTGGTTAAGACTCCTTGCTTTCACTGCCGAGGGCCTGGGTTCAACCCCTGGTCAGGGAACTAAGATCCCGCAAGCTGTGAGGCACAGCCAAAAAAAGAGAGAAAGAAACAAAAAAACCCACACATATATTATCTCTCAGCTTCCATGGGTCAAAAGCCTGGGCACCACTGAGCTGGATCCTCCTCTCAGGGGCTCACAGGCTGCAGTTAAGGTGTTGGTCAGGCTGCATTCTCATCTGGAGACTCAACTAGGGAAGAATCCACTTCTAAGCTCATTCTGGCTGTTGGCAGCACTCATTTCCTTGCAACTGCAAGACCGTGGGCTCCAGATGCTTCCCAGTGATTGCTGGAGACGGCCCTTAAGTTCTAGAAGCTGCCCCAAATTTCTTGTCATGTGGCCCTCTCTGTAGGCTGTTCATAGCCTGGATGTTTTCTTATTTAAGATTAATAGGGGAGGACTTCGCTGGTGGTCCAGTGGTTGAGACTCCGTGCTTCCACTGCAGGGGACGCGTGGGTTTGATCCCTAGTCAGGGAAGTTCCGCATGCTGCGTGGTATCGTCAAAAAAAAAAGAAAAAAAACAAACAAACAGGGGAGTCTCCCCTTCCAGTCTGCTAAGATGGAGTCATATAACAAAACATGCTTATGGGGGTGCCATCCTCTCACCTTTGCCATAGTCTATTGGTTAAGGGCAAGTTGCAGGTCGTACCCACACTCAAGAGGAAGAGATTATACAAGGGCACAACTCATTGGGGGGGTCAGTTAGGGTATGTTGGCCATACTCTCCATGCCCCGCCCCCCGCCCTTTTTTTCCTTTACAATTAATTTGTTGGCGTATCTGGGTTGTTTGACCTGTAGAGTTTCCCTTGGTCTAGATTTTGCTGATTGCACACACAGTGCAGTTCAACATGTTCCTCTGTCACCTGCATTTCTGGCAAATGGGCAGCTGGACCCCGAGGACTGATCAGACTCAGGTTGGATCCTTTTGGCAACATTTCAGGTGGTGACGTGGTCTTCCCTTGGGAGGCACATGGTGTCTGGCTGTCTCTCTTTTTGTGATGTTAGCAGCCATTGATGTTCAATGTCTACACCAGTTAATTCACAGAGGGTAACAAAATGATGATGTCCTAATTCTATTATTTCATTTACTGGTTGCAATACTTTTATAAAGAGATGCTTCCCCTTATCTGTTATTTGGTTACCCAGTGGCATAAGTCATATTGGGAAGGCAGGATAAATGCTTGATTCATTTCTTTTGTTTTTAAAATTAATTTATTCATTTATTTATTTTTGGCTGTATTGGGTCTTTGTTGCTGCATGCAAGCTTGTCTCTAGTTGTGGTGAGTGGGGGCTACTCTTTGTTGTGGTGCATGGGCTTCTCATTGCGGTGGCTTCTCTTGTTGCGGAGCACGGGCTCTTGGCACATGGGCTTCAGTAGTTGTGGCATGCAGGCTCAGTAGTTATGGCTTGCGGGCTCTAGAGCACAGGCTCAGTAGTTGTGGTGCACAGCCTTAGTTGCTCCGCGGCAGGCAGAATCTTCCCGGACCAGGGATCGAACCCGTGTCCCCTGCATTGGCAGGCAGATTCTTAACCGCTGAGCCACCAGGGAAGTCCTGATTCATTTCTTTTCTTTTATTTACCTGTTTCCAAGATAATAAATTGTCTCCTTATCAAGATGACCAAATAATTTTTAATAGCATTATGAACCACAGATTTAAACATATTTGATTGATTTGAATCCATTGCAATTCTTATCCATATTAAAGTTCACATGGGCCAGTGGGAGTCTCTTCAAACTGGCTTCTGAGTCCTTTTGACATCCTATTAGCCTTCGAGAGTTTCCTGCTAGCTGCTACATCAAGGTGGTCCAGCCTAATCTTGTATTTTGTACCTTCCCGCTCCAGACTTGAAAAAGGCATTTCTCTAAGAAGCCCTGTCTTCTTTTTTTATTTTGTAATTTCTTTTTTCTTTCTTTCCTTTCTTTTCTCTCTCTCTCTCTCTTTTTTTTTTTCTCCTGACTCCTTTTCATAGGAAATGGTATTTCAAGACTACATTTTGGGCTCTAGTGATGCTCATTGCTGTTGGGTCGATCACTGTGTCTAGCTTTCTGGCGGACAGAACTAGGAAATGTATACAGTTCCTTGTGAGCTCCTCCGCTATGAGGAAGAAAAGGGGTGTTGGAGCTGAGAGGCAATATATTCATCACTGGCACATCCACTTTTTTCTGGCTCTTCTCTTTCTTTCATTTCTGTTGTCCCTATTCTGTAGCTCAATCTTATTCCACAAGCAGCAGTTTCTCTCCAGTGTGGGGTTCTGTCCTCACAGGGCAGGGAGGCTTGGGGCTGTTTCAGAAATTTATAGCACCTCAACCGCTCAGCCCCTTCAAGCCCCTTGCTCTGAGCCACACTCCGGTGTCAGCTGTTCTTCTCAAACTGGCCACGGTGCTTTACCAGGAATATCTGTTGCTTATTTTGGGGTTCTCCTGTTTCCAGGTCACCAGATGCTGCACCATACCCCCTTGCTTCCTTCTGCTTCTTCCCCCACAGATGCAAGTCTTGTAGCTGTCCCTGCTTTGTCCTCACCCCTGTATTTTAAGCTTCATGGAGACAGCTTGTCACCCATTGTGTTGTGAACCTTGTTTGTGGTTTTTGGTCACAGCTAGGGTCACTTCCTCGGCTGGTGTCTGGGGCTAGGCTGGAAGGTCCAGCAGGCCTCACCTGGCATTTCCTCCACGTGGCCTTCCTTCCCCACGTGGAGGCTGGGCGTTCAGTCATGTAAGCTTCTTTAAAGCATGGTTGTGGCTTCCCAGGGAGAGAGTGCAGAAGCAGAAGCCGCTAGGTGTCGGAGAAAGGTCACTCTGATTCCATTCGGTTGATCAAAGCAAGTCACAAGACCCGCCCAGATTCCAGGGAAGGAGACAGACCCCACCCCTCATGGGAGGAGCAGCAGGTGCCGGCTGGTCTGAACCGGAGCCCAAGCTGATGCCCTTAGGAGACTGGGACCAACGGAGGCCTGCACCAGCCACTAAGGGGTGGGGCGGGGAGGGAGGGATGGGTGGCCGCCAGCCCCAGGAGGAAATTCCAGTGTTCAACTTCACCCGGTATGGAGTTTCCACCTGGGGCTCTGGGGCACAGGGGGATGGGTGGGGCCCTCCTCCCGCGGGGCCAGCGCTGTGCAAAGGAAAGGAATTAGCTTTCACCTTTCCTCTCAACCCCTGTCACTTACAGGCCCTCGAGGGCTGGCAGGACATATGGCCCTGCCGGTGGTAAATCAAGCCGGGAGGCCGGCCAGGGAGAGCCAGATGAAGCAGGAGGCAGGCGCAGAACAACCCCGTGGCTAACGCTCCCGGGCGGCGTGGCAGCTCTGCGGTCCCGGTTCACCGGCCTTGGAGTGTCCAGGCTGGGCTCCCTCCCTCGACCACGCCGCCTGGCAGACTAGCTCCTTGTGGTCTGCAGGGCCGGGGCTGCTGAAAGGGAAGGAAGATGATTTGACGACGTGTAAGGGCCACTCCAGCAGTCACGATTCTGTTCCTACCTCGCTGCTCCTCCGCGCGTGGGGCTGAGCCTACTGACTGAGTGTGGAGACAAGTCCGCCTGGAGCCCTGACATTGTGATGGACGAAAGGCAGGGCATTTTCCTCTCTGATGCCTCAGCGTTTTTCTGCGGCTGGCTCGGAGCGCCGGCAAGGCTGAGGCCATATGGCAGTTCCACGTCCTCAGCAAGAGAAGTGGATTTTAGCAGATTGGAGAGCCGTTCCAGCTGTCTTTCTGTGCCTTCAAGGTGAAGATTTGACTTTCTGCCTCCGGGCAGATTCCACAGGCTATGCCTTTCGTCCTTAAGAAGCAGAAACAGGGAGTTCCTCCTGCCAGAACTCCCCAGATATCTTTGCCGGCAGGCTCTTGTTGTCAGGAGGATCAGAGGGGGCAAAGATGAGCGCGGATGAGCACCCTGAACTGTGGGAGCTCCGTGCTCCCTCCTCCCTTTGTGGGGCTTGTTCCCCCCAAACTCGGTGTCATTGAGTTGTTTTGAACTGGGAAACACCTTACAGCTCTGATTCTCGCTAGCCCAGGTGCTATCAAGGAATCACTTGGGGAGCTTTACAAAATGTCAGCTTCCAAATCAAAACCACCATGAGATACCACTTGACACCGGTTAGGATGGTTACTATTTAAAACAACAACAGAAAACAGAGTGTGGGTGAGGGTGTGGAGAAATGGGAACCCTGGTGCACTATTGGTGGTGATGTAAAATGGGGCAGCCACTATGGAAAACAGTATGGAGGTTCCTCAAAAAAAATTTTTTTTAAATAAATTTTATTTATTTATTTTTGGCTGTGTTGGGTGTTCGTTGCTGCGCGCGGGCTTTCTCTAGTTGCGGCGAGCGGGGGGCTACTCTTCGTTGCAGTGCCAGGGCTTCTCATTGCGGTGGCTTCTCTCCTTGTGGAGCACCGACTCTAGGTGTGCGGGCTTCAGTAGTTGCGGCACGCAGGCTCAATAGTTGTGGCACACTGGCTTAGTTGCTCTGCGGCATGTGGGATCTTCCTGGACCAGGGATCGAACACGTGTCCCCTGCATTGGCAGGCAGATTCTTAACCACTGCGCCACCAGGGAAGCCCCCTCAAAATATTAAAAATAGAATTACCCTATAATCCAGCAATCCCACTTCTGGGTATATACCAGAAAGAATTGAAAGCAGAGTCTCAAAGAGACGTTTGTACACCCATGTTCATTGCAGCTATTCACGATAGCCAAGAGGTGGAAGCAACCCACATGTCCATCAGTGGATGAAAGGATAAAGAGAAAGTGGTATGTATGTATGTATGTATGTGATGGAGTATCATGCCTTAAAAAGGAAATTCTGTCACGTGGTACAACATAGATGAACCTCAAGGACATTACGCTAAACAAAATAAACCAGTCACAAAAGGACAAATACTGTATGATTCCACTCATATGAAGTACCTGAAGTCAAAATTATAGGAACGGAAAATAGAATGGTGGTTGCTAAGAGCTGGGGGAGAGGAGAAGGGGAATTAGCGTTTAATGGGTATAGAGTTTCAGTTTTGTTTTTTTTTTTTAAGAGTTTCAGTTTTGCAAGATGAAAAAGTTCTCAAGATCTATTGCACAACAATGTAAATATACTTAATACGACTGAACTGTACACTAAAAACTAGTTAAGATGGTAAATTTAACGTTGTGTGTGAGTGTGTGTGTGTTTACCACAAGTTTTTTGAAAAAGGGAACTCATTTACATTTGGAAATGCAAACATTTAAAAAAAAAAGGCAAATTCCTGGGCTTTGCCAGACCTCTAGAACCATAATCCCTACAGAAGAGGTTCAGGAAGCTGCTTTTTAAACAAGTCCTCAAGTAATTCTTAAGCCCAGTAATATTTCTTGTCTTAGATGCCGTGCTTAAGAAAACAGGCCCTAGGGCTTCCCTCGTGGTGCAGTGCTTAAGAATCCGCTTGCTAATGCAGGGGACACCGGTTCAAGCCCTGGTCCAGGAAGATCCCATACGCCGAGGAGCAACTAAGTGCGTGAGCCACAACTACTGAGCCTGCGCTCTGGAGGCTGCGAGCCACAGCTACTGAGCCCGCGCACCTAGATCCCATGCTCTGCAATAGGGGAAGCCACCACAGTAATAAGCCAGCACACCGCAACAAAGAGTAGCCCCGGGGCTTCCCTGGTGGTGCAGTGGTTGAGAATCTGCCTGCCAATGCAGTGGACACGGGTTCGAGCCCTGGTCTGGAAAGATCCCACATGCCGCGGAGCAACTAGGCCCGTGAGCCACAACTACTGAGCCTGCGCATCTGGAGGTTGTGCTCCGCAACAAGAGAGGCCGCGACAGTGAGAGGCCCGCGCACCGCGATGAAGAGTGGCCCTCGCTTCCCGCAACTAGAGAAAGCCCACGCACAGAAACGAAGACCCAACACAGCCAAAAATAAATAAATAAATAAAATTTTAAAAAAAAGAGTAGCCCCTGCTCGCCGCAACTAGAGAAAGCCTGCGCACAGCAACTAAGACCCAACGCAGCCAAAAATAATTAATTTTTTTAAAAAAAGAAAAGAAAACAGACCCTGAAATCAAACTGTTGGGCAAGTAAAACAACCCTAGAAAAACGACTTGTCCTCTCTGTGCCTTAGTTTTCTCATCTGCATAATGGGACTCACAGATAGGAGTGCTGTAAGGATTAAATTAGTTAATAATCACAAAGCATTTGATCCATGCATATATCATGATTATCAAAAATCGAGTGCCTCCTTTTGCCCAAAGGGAACTGAGGCCCAGAGTGGGGAGATGCCTGGTCTAAGCCCACCCCCCAATCCGGCACCAGAGCCAGGAGGAGGACACGGCTCCCAGGCCACAGTCACATGTGCCTCAGTCCCTGGGGTCCAGGCCCAGGGACCCGGAGTCTGCAGCTCCTTCCTTGACTTGATGCATTGCAGGTAGGGTGAAGGGGACAAAGCGGGGTGAGGGGAACTGATGGGGCTCAACAGCTCTATGTCCTGCCCAGCCTCCCTCCCCTTAGGGCTACTGCAGATTCAGCTCTCTGGGACAGGAACCCAGAGGCAGAGACGAGTGAAAGAAGGGAGAGGGACTCTTTTCTGCAGCAAGTGCCACACTCTCCTTCCCAGTACAGATCGCAAGTTTCCAGGAGAAAAATCCTTCCCTTCAGGAGGTGGAGTGCCTGCTCGAATAGCAGAGCAATTTTATGGAGCATCGACTCTGCCCTCACAGTATTGCTAGTCCTTCTGACAACACAGCAAAGTGAACTGAGCTGTTCGCTCCATTTTTCAGATGGGAAAGCTGAGCCCTGGGGGATCAGCCTGGGCCCAGGCTCACTCTCACACTGCCAGCATGTGGCAGGGCCAGGGTGAGGGCTTAGGACCACCTGGGCCCAAGGCTGTGCAGGCTTCTCCTGGACAGGCCAGGGGGCCTCAAAGAGGTAAGAAAAGGGGCTTCATGATAAACAGATTCAGTGCAATTGCTGTTAAGAGCCCAATAGTGTTTTTTATAGAAATAGAAAAACTCATCATAAAATTCATATAGAATCTCAAGTGACTCCAAATAGACAAAACAACATTGAAAAAGGTCAGAGTTGGAGATCTCACACTTCCTGATTTCAAAACATACTATGAAGTAACAGTAATCAAGATGGTACGGTACTGGTATAAAGACAGACATAGAGACAAATGGAACAGAATAGAGAGCCCAGAAATAAACACTTGTGGATATGGCCAAATGATTTCCGACAAGGGTACCAAGACTATGCAATAGGGAAAGGACAGTTTCTTTAACAAATGGCATTGGGAAAACTGGATATCCACAAACCAAGGAATGAAGGTGGACCCCTACCTAACACCATGTACAAAAATTAACTCAAAATGCATCAAAGACCTAAACATAAGAGCTAAAACTAGAAAATTCTTAGAAGAAAACGTAGGGGAAAATCTTCACGACATTGGATTTGGCAATAATTTCTTGGATATGACACCAGAAGCACAGACAACAGAAGAAAAAATAGATAAATTGGACTTCATCAAAATTAAAAACTTTTGGGAATTCCCTGGTGGCCCAGTGGTTAAGACTTGGCACTTCCACTGCTTGGAGCCCGGGTTCAATTCCTGGTCAGGGAACTGAGATCCCACAAGCCACGCGGTGCAGCCAAAAAAAAAAAAAAATTAAAAACTTTTGTGCATCAAAGGACACTATCAAGAGAGTAGGGAGGGAGGGGCAATATTCGGGGAGGGGATTAAGAGGTACAAACTATTAGGTGTAAAATAAGCTACAGGGATATACGTACAACATGGGGAATATAGCCAATATTTTATAATAACTATAAATGGAGTATAACCTTTAAAAATTGTGAATCATTATATTTTATACCTGTAACATGTAATATTACTGTACAAGAAATATACTTCAATAAAAAATTTTTAAACATTTTTTAATTAAAAAAGAGTAGGGGAAAAATCTGACTGGTTTTTGCCATTTTTAACTGATATAATTCACTTAACATAATAAATTATATGAGATAATTCACATAACATAAAATGCACCATTTTAAAGCATATAATT
This sequence comes from Stenella coeruleoalba, assembly GCF_951394435.1. Taxonomy (NCBI): domain Eukaryota; kingdom Metazoa; phylum Chordata; class Mammalia; order Artiodactyla; family Delphinidae; genus Stenella; species Stenella coeruleoalba. Next base: position 40,925,318 of record NC_137156.1, on the reverse strand, counting down.
CAGTAGCATTTAGCATATTCAGAATGTTGTGCAACCATCACTACTGCCGAATTCCAGAACATTTCCATCACTCCAAAAAGAAATCCCATACCCTTTAGCAGTTATTCCCTCTTCACCCCTCTTCTCATCCCCTGGCAACCACTGATCTACTTTCTGTCTCTATGAATTTGTCAACTGACCTTATTTTTTTAATATAAAATTTTAAACAGATTTATTTCCATTGTCAATTTTCACTGAGAAAATATTTTCCAGAGTAAGTGGTATTAACACAAGATCATTTTTCGAGCAATTTTCTATAGCATGCAGTAAAAAATTTTCCATTTTGATTTTTACCACGCTGAGATTATTGTCATTGGGCTCCATTCTTTTCTAATCATTTAAAAAATTCCATATGATGTATTGCCTTTTTTTTTTCCCTGGGGGAGAGTACATATTAAGTTCCACTGTTTAGAGGTCTTGCAATTGTGAGTTTTCTTTGTGGCTGTATTTCAACTAAGTGTAATTTCCCCGATCAAATTTTGCAGACGTGAGTTTTGTCAAGTTTTGATGTACTGATGATTTCTCAGAACATTCACTGACCTCCCTTACAAAGAATATGCCGTCTCGAACTCTTGAATCCCTGCTATTCTTCCTAGCACTATCACCACCTGACATTATTTTATATTTATTTGTGTATATGCTTATCATCTATCTTCCTACCAGACTGTGAGTTCCGCGAAGGTAGGAATTTTAACTGTCTTATTCATGACTGTGTTCCCAGCACCCAGAACAGTTCGTGGGTCACAGTAGGCCCTCGATAGATGGAATCAAGGAAAAAATGAAGTATGGCTTGGATAGAACGCTACCAATCTGTATTTGTGTCTTAGTTAGTCTACGAGTAAAATCACAAGGAACTTTATTAGACAGAGAGAGAAATGATGCAGGATGGAGAAGGGTCCAGGGCCCACATGATGGGGCCAAACCATCCCACTCCTCACTGAGGATAGGCCAAGTCCCAAGGAGCTTCCAGTATTCCCAGGGAGACAGATAACCAACAGAGCAGCCTCCGCTCCACTGGTTGACTTACTGATGCGATAAAGTGGTGACTTATGGCTTAGGGGCAGCAGGGCACATGGTCAGCAAGACCGGAGATGGTGTGATGGTGCCACCAGACTATGGGGGCAAAAGGAGAGACAAGGGGGTGGAGCTCGGACAACACTTGGGCTGCCATCTCAAGTAGTCACTGGGCACCCAGAATGAAGGCAGGTGGAGAAACAGACCCCACCACCTGGCTGAGCACGCGGATGGGAGCTGTTGTTGGGGACAGCTTGGGAAAATACACTCAGTCACAGCCAAGGTAAATAAAGATTTCCCACTTTGCAGGCCACTCGACTCTTCAAAGGGCTTTCGTGCCCACTCATCACATACCCGTGAGGGGCGTGGACTGGCTGTGAATGTGAGACAGTACAGCAGTGTGAGGCCAGACCAAGCACCACTGCTTCCTTCCTGCATGACCTGGGCAGGCTATTCCACCTCTCTGTGCCCCAGTTTCCTCACCTGTAAAATGGGAGGATAATAACAACGAGTTCCTCATAGCTTTGTTGTGAGAACTAAGTGAGATATTGGCTGTAGCGCACTTGGAATAGGATCGAGGATAGAGCAAGACCATGTGAACGGTGCTTATCATTACTCTCCCCTTGTATTCATTTTCATCTTTAAATGTACAATTGAATTTTTTTGAATAGGTGATACATTCAAACGGTTCAAACATCAAAAAGGAATACGAGGCTCCACAGAGCGGAGTCTCCCTGCCCTGCATCTAGCCACCCAGTTCTCTTCTGGGGAGGTGTCCAGTCTTTCCAGGTCCTTGTGTCCTGCCAGGAACACCCTCTGCATTTACAAGCAAATATGGATATATATTCTTCCACCATCACTTTGAACATATATATAGGCATGTAGTGACTATACTCACAGCTTTGCACCTTGCTTTTTCCCCTTGAAGCAGGTATTTGGTGACTGTTTCATACCAGAATGTTAAGGACTGCCTCATTCTTTTTTTTTTTTAATCACTATCTAACATGATATTTTCTAGCTATTTGTAGTTCTTTTTTGAATTTTATTTTATTTATTTTTTAATACAGCAGGTTCTTATTAGTTATCCATTTTATACATATTAGTGTATGTATGTCAATCTCAATCTCCCAATACATCACACACCCCCACCCCACCCCCGCCACTTTCCCCCCTTGGTGTCCATACGTTTGTTCTCTACATCTGTGTCTCTATTTCTGCCCTGCAAACCAGTTCATCTGTACCATTTTTCCAGGTTGCACATCTATGCGTTAACATACGATATTTGTTTTTCTCTCTATGACTTACTTCACTCTGTATGACAGTCTCTAGATCCATCCACATCTCTACAAATAACCCAGTTTCATTCCTTTTATGGCTGAGTAATATTGTATATATGTACCACATCTTCTTTATCCATTCGTCTGTCGATGGGCATTTAGGTTGCTTCCATGTCCTGGCTATTGTAAATAGTGCTGCAATGACCATTGGGGTGCATGTGTCTCTTTGAATTATGGTTTTCTCTGGGTATATGCCCAGTAGTGGGATTGTTGCATCATATGGTAATTCTATTTTTAGTTTTTTAAGGAACCTCCATACTGTTCTCCATAGTGGCTGTATCAATTTACATCGCCACCAACAGTGCAAGAGGGTTCCCTTTTCTCCACACCCTCTCAGGCATTTGTTGTTTGTAGATTTTCTGATGATGCTCATTCTAACTGGTGTGAGGTGATACCTCATTGTAGTTTTGATTTGCATTTCTCTAATGATTAGTGATGTCAAGCAGCTTTTCATGTGCTTCTTGGCCATCTGTATGTCTTCTTTGGAGAAATGTCTATTTAGGTCTTCTGCCCATTTTTGGATTGGGTTGTTTGTCTTTTAATATTGAGCTGCATGAGCTGTTTATATATTTTGGAGATTAATCCTTTGTCCGTTGATTCATTTGCAAATAATTTCTCCCATTCTGAGGGTTGTCTTTTCGTCTTGTTTATAGTTTCCTTTGCTGTGCAGAAGCTTTTAAGTTTCATTAGGTCCCATTTGTTTATTTTTTATTTTTTTAAAATTTATTTGTTTATTTGGCTGCATCGGGTCTTAGTTGCGTCATGCAGGCTTAGTTGCTCTGCGGAATGTGGGATCCTAAGTTCCCTGACCAGGGCTCGAACCCGCGTCCCCTGCATTGGAAGGCGGATTCTCAACCACTGGACCCCCCATTTGTTTATTTTTGATTTTGTTTCCATTACTCTAGGAGGTGGATCAAAGAAGATCTTGCTGGGCTTCCCTGGTGGCGCAGTGGTTGAGAGTCCGCCTGCCAATGCAGGGGACACGGGTTTGTGACCCGGTCCGGGAAGATCCCACATGCCGCGCGGCTGGGCCCGTGAACCATGGCCACTGAGCCTGCCCGTCCGGAGCCTGTGCTCTGCAATGGGAGAGGCCACAACAGTGAGCAGCCCGTGTACCGCAAAAAAAAAAAAAAAAAAAAACCCAACAAAACAAAACAAAAAAACATCTTGCTGTGATTTATGTCAGAGTGTTCTTCCTATGTTTTCCTCTAAGAGTTTTATAGTGTCCAGTCTTACATTTAGGTCTCTAATCCATTTTGAGTTTATCTTTGTGTATGGTGTTAGGGAGTGTTCTAATTTCATTCTTTTACATGTAGCTGTCCAGTTTTCCCAGCACCACTTATTGAAGAGACTGTCTTTTATCCATTGTATATGCTTGCCTCCTTTGTCATAGATTAGTTGACCATAGATGCGTGGGTTTATTTCTGGGCTTTCTATCCGGTTCTGTTGAGCTATATTTCTGTTTTTGTGCTGGTACCATATTGTCTTGATTACTGTAGCTTTGTAGTATACTCTGAAGTCAGAGAGTTTGATTTCTCCAGCTCCGTTTTTTTCCCTCACGACTGCTTTGGCTATTCGGGGTCTTTTGTGCCTCCATACAAATTTTAAGATTTTTTTGTTCCAGTTCTGTAAAAAATGCCACTGGTAATTTGATAGGGATTGCAATGACTCTGTAGATTGCTTTGGGTAGTATAGTCATTTTCACAATATTGATTCTTCCAATCCAAGAACATGGTATATTTCTCCATCTGTTTGTATCATCTTTAATTTCTTTCATCAGTGTCTTATAGTTTTCTGCATACAGGTTTTTTTGTCTCCTTAGGTAGGTTTATTCCTATATATTTTATTCTTTTTGTTGCAATGGTAAATGGGAGTGTTTCCTTAACTTCTCTTTCAGATTTTTCATCATTAGTGTATAGGAATGCAAGAGATTTCTGTGCATTAATTTTGTATCCTGCTACTTTACCAAATTCATTGATTAGCTCTAGTAGTTTTCTGGTAGCATCTTTAGGATTCTCTATGTATAGTATCACGTCATCTGCAAACAGTGACTGTTTTACTTCTTCTTTTCCAATTTGTATTCCTTTTATTTCTTTTTCTTCTCTGATTGCCGTGGGTAGGACTTCCAAAACTCTGTTGAATAATAGTGGCAAGAGTGGACATCCTTGTCTTGTTCCTGATCTTAGAGGAAATGCTTTCAGTTTTTCACCATTGAGAACGATGTTTGCTGTGGGTTTGTCATATATGGCTTTTATTATTTTGAGGTAGGTTCCCTCTATGCCCACTTTCTGGAGAGTTTTTATCATAACTGGATGTTGAATTTTGTCAGAAGCCTTTTCTGCATCACTTTTTTGCCCCAGTCTTTTTTTAAAAAAATTAATTAATTTATTTTTGGCTGCATTGTGTCCTCATTGCTACTCGCGAGCTTTTCTCTAGCTGTGCCAAGTGGGGTCACTCCCCGCCGCAGTGCATGGGCCTCTCATTGCGGTGGCTTCTCTTGTTGCAGAGCATAGGATCTAGGCACACGGGCTTCAGTAGTTGTGGCGTACGAGCTTAGTTGCTCCACGGCATGTGGAATCCGCCCGGACCAGGGTTCGAACTTGTGTCCCCTTCATTGGTAGGCGGATTCTTAACCACTGTGCCACCAGGGAAGTCCTCATTCTTTTTATCAGCTGCGTAATATTCCACTGCATGGCTGCACCATGATGTGTCTAAGAAACCGGCCATGGGGGGACTCAGGTGGTTTGCAGTCTTCATTCTAACACACTATGCCATGATGCATCCCCATTGTGTTGGTGAGGAAACTGAGATCTGAGCGGCAAAGTGTCCCACCCCAGGCCATGTGGTGAGTTTGTGGCAGAACCAGGATCAGATGGCAGTGCCCAGCCCTACACCCCATGATGTATTCCCATCTCATCTGGGTTTGGGCCTCCTGGTTCTGGGACAGGGAGGGGCTGGCATGAAAAGGGATGGGGGCCAGAGGGTGAGGGTGTTGAGTAGGCAAATGTACCAGAGCTGTTGTTTTCTTCTCCTTGGTCTAACACTTGGCTGCATGAGGAAGGAGAAACGGGAGGAAGGAAGACCCCAGGCTCAGACTGAAAAGAAGCAAAGCAGAGACCATGGGCTGGAGTAGTGCTTTGCAGAAGTGAGCCTCATGGCAGTGCTTTTGAGTGACCTCATTTTCTCCTTCAGGTGAGGTTTGCTTTGGAGGAAGTAGAAGCTGAAACACTGCCCAGGATTGGAGAGGAGCTCAGTCCTACAATTGAGGAGGCCCAGGATCGAGACCCAGGACAGCCACTGACTCACGGGATCTAGTCACCCAGACTCTCTGGGCCTGGAAGTGGGGGCTTGGACCCAATGGGCCTTTTCTGTCACAAGATCCAGGTTCTGGAGGCACCAGGGGTAGGTTCCAATACCAACACAATCGAGCTTCCTTGACAAGTCTCATTTCCTCATCAAAAACAGTAGGAGTCAAAGTAATGCTGGGTGCGGTAAGAGTCCAGTGGGACAATGTATATGGAAGCCCTTGGAAAAACTAAAAATCAACACATCATACAGATTCCCTTTCCTCCAGGTATTAATTCTGAAGCTGATATTACAAATGTTGAACTCTGCTCACAACCACGTCTTCATTATAAAAGATTATTATGAGCAAACCACACCTCTTTGTTGTTCAGGACACAGAAAATAAAAACCAAAGCAAACACAAATAAAAAAATCTATGTTGAACTCGACACCCAGCATCTCCTTAGGTATTCTGCCTGCATTTAAGGTATAATACCACTAGGTGGCGATAGTGTGCAGGTCCTGAAGTCTAGTCCAGAGCGGATTTCCTAAGGATCATCTGAAATGTCCTTCCTTTTTATACTTTGAGCAGCTTCACCAAAGGACCCGCTGAGCCTCAGTTTCCTCATCTGTTAAATGGGGATAATAGTACTAAGATCATGTAAAATCCTCCTGTGCATAGTAAGACACTCAGTAAATGTCTGCTTCTTTCCTAGCTGAGTGATTATGACCCTGGCTTTTGGAACCAGAATGCCTGGGTTTGAATCCCAGCTCCACTACTTACCAGCTGTGTGACCTTAGGCAAATTACCTAGCCTCTCTGGGCCTTAGTTTCCTTGTTGGTAAATGGAGCTAGTAATCGTAGTTTATATGTGTAAGGTGCTTACAAGTGCCTGGTCCAAGAAAAGTGCTTTGAGTTTGCCGTTGTCTATGTATGTGCTGGGGTGAACCCTCTCTCAAGCATAGTCTGGATCCTAACCCTGGGCACCTCCTAAGATTCAGTGCCTTGTCAAGATCATATGTCTTCAGGGCTTTTTAACACCCCTGGCATCAGTCATGGACAGAGAAAGCCACAATTCCAAGACTCCTAACATCCGGGTCTCCGGATTCAAGGTACAGCTGGCAACAGCCTCTGTCCGCCAGGCAGGTGATAGAAACCAACTTGCAAGTGTGAAGCCAGCTGGTGGGAAGGTAAGGAGGGGGCCGAAGGGGCTGTGAGGCTCTTTTTAAAAATAAATAAACAAATAAATAAATAAATAATTTCTTGGCTGCGTTGGGTCTCCATCGCTGCACGCAGGGCCCCTCCAACTGCGAGGAGCGGGGGCCACTCCTTGCGGTGCGTGAGCTTCTCATTGCGGTGGCCTCCCCGCGTTGCGGAGCACAGGCTCCAGGCACACGGTCCTCAGCAGTTGTGGCTCGCGGGCTCCAGAGCGCAGGCTCAGCAGTTGTGGCGCACGGGCCCAGTTGCTCTGCGGCACGTGGGATCCTCCCGGACCAGGGCTCGATGCCATGTCCCCTGCATTGGCAGGCGGATTCTCAACCACTGTGCCACCAGGGAAGCCCTGTGAGGCTCTTTTTAAAGTACTTTTGTTCCTTGGGGGTGTGCTGCTCCCCTCTGTGCCTACTGCTGGGAGGCAGCTCAGAAAATGAAACACCCTGGGGCTACTGGGCCTATCACTTTCCCGCTGGGTCGGGCCCCACCTCCATGCAGATTTGCGGGGGAGGTAGAGGAATCTGGTGGCGACAGCACCTGACCGGAAGTCAGATCTGTTTTTAGCCCAGCTCTGTTACGGATGTGCTGTGTGACCTTGAAAGAGTCACTTTTCCTCTCTGGGCTTCAGTCCTGCTCTGCCAAAATTGGGACACACTCCCTGCCCTTTCTTTCCAACCAGAGATACGGTGAGAATAGAGGAACTCCTCAAAATGTCACCTCCTCCTTGAAGCCTTCCGTATCAGACAGAATTAAAGGGAATTGAAATCCTCCCCACCTCCTTCCATCTCTCCCAGGCTAAACATGCAATATTAACCACCAATTCGCTCGTTGATTGATTGATTCCACATGCATGTTCAGTGCTGGTCTGCCCTCCTGTCTACACGTCCTTTCTGTCTTGTCTGCAAAACTCCTCTGAAGTGGGCTGTGCCTGCCTCCTTGCTCTGAATGGCATGGAGAATCTAGCAGAGGAGGCCTCTGACTGAGGGATGGCTCGGGGCTCCAGGTGAGAAACGAAGGTCCCATGGAATCCCAGATGGATCAGAACTTAATGAGGGCTTCCCTGGTGGTGCAGTGCTTAAGAATCTGCCTGCCAATGCAAGGGACACAGGTTTGAGCCCTGGCCCAGGAAGATCCCACATGCCACGGAGCAACTAAGCCCGTGTGCCACAACTACTGAGCCTGAACTCTACAGCCTGCAAACCACAACTACTGAGCCCACGTGCCACAACTACTGAAGCCTGCATGCCTAGAGCCCGTGCTCTGCAACAAGAGAAGCCACGACAATGAGAAGCCAGCACACCGCAACAAAGAGTAGCCCCTGCTCACCACAACTAGAGAAAGCTGGCACACAGCAACAAAGACCCAACACAGCCAAAAATAAATAAATAAACAAGTAAATTTATAAAAACAAAAAACAAAAAAAAAGAACTTAATGAGACTGAGAAAAGTAAGTTTTGGGGGAGATCAGAGATGGGAAAAGCACTTTGAAAAGTGAAAAGAGGGGATTCCCTGGTGGTCCAGTGGTTAGGACTCCGGGCTCTCACTGCCGAGGGCTGGGGTTCAATCCCTGGTCAGGGAACTAAGATCCTGCAAGCTGTGCAGTGCAGCCAAAAAAAAAAAAAGAAAGAAAAAGTAAAAGAAAAAAAAAGTGAAAGTGAAAAGAACTATGAAAATGGGAGAAAGTCTTAGTCTCTGGACAAGGGCACAAAACAATAAGAGAGGGAGATGGGGAGGGGGGTTAGTTTAGCTTTGATGAATGCTAAGTTTTGCAGTCTGAAAATCTAGAAGGAAGCTAGTTTAATTTTAGGAAGCATGGAAGTTCTGTGTCAGTTTCCAAAATAACATTTTATTTTGGATTACACATGGGCAAGGGATGTGTGTGCATGTGTGTGTGTGTGTGCTTTCCACTCTCATTTTTTTCAGGGCTTGGGGCTGCTAAGGCCTTAATTCAATGCTAGGCATATCTCAACTTCAAATGGAATAAGCCCAGCTCTTCTGCTCCATCACCCCCTCTCCCCACCACCTACCCCCTCTCTCTATCATCTGCCTAATCAGGTCTCCCCCTCCAAGACCCACCCCACGACGGCCCCAAACCGGTCCAGCTTCTGTGAACCTCCAGTCTCCAGCCTCTCTGCGCACTTTGAATTATGACCCCATCACCTGTGAATACCTGCGCCCTTCCTGCTCTTGCCATCCTCCACCAAATGCCCGGCTGCCAAGGGACATTGAGTGTCCCGTGTTTTGGACTTCACTGCCTTTTCAAAACTTACCCCTCCTGGGCTCCATTCCATCTACACCAAAGCCCCGGATGACACATGTATAGTAGGGGAGGGGCAGATATTCTAGTCTTTCCATCCTAGATTGCACTTTAAGACACTCTTGGGGAATTAGCCTCTCACAGAAAGAATGTTCTGTCTGGGACTTCCCTGGTGGTCCAGTGGTTAAGACTCCGCACTCCCAACGCAAGGGGCACAGGTTCAGGGAGCTAAGATCCCGCATGCTACACTGTACAGCCAAAAAAAAAAAAAAAGTTCTGTCTAACGGGAATTTCGTAGCACTGGAGGAGACCAAAAGGGAGAGATTTATTATCACTAACATGTAGTTAGTGATAATATAATCGACACCAATAACTGCACAACTGTTAGGTTCCAGGCACTATGCTAGGTGCATTACATTCTTTATCTAATTCCAACAACCCTATGAGACAAGTGTAATTATCATCATAATAAAGACAACAAAATTAACCGAGTACTTACATGCTAAGCAGTTCACCTGGATTGTCTTGTATAATACATAACCTGTGAGGTAGGTGCTATTGCTGCTCCATCTTCCAAACGAGGGAACCAAGACATAGATCAGCTAAGTAAGTTGTCACACAGCTATTAAAATAAGGGGTCTGAAAAATAAAATAAAATAAAATAGGGGGTCTGAACCTCAGAGAGGTTAAGTAACATGCCCATCTTTACCCAGCAAACAAGCAACGGAGAAAAGTCTATGTTTTCCCCACTACATGCTCACCATGCCTCCTCCTGGGGCAATGGAAAATGCCAGGTTGAGGTGAGGGCAGCTGGGACCAAGAACTGCTGGGGTGGAGATAGGGGTGGGACTTCGTCAGCTCCAGACATCAGCATACCCCTGACACAGAGGGTGTCCAGAAATGCTCCAGGACCCCAACTCCAGCCACCTGCCGAAAGTCCCTGGGTTTGCTGGCCTCTCCCAGTAATCCTTCCCTGCCTCCTGCCCATCTGGCTCATTAGAATCACAGCTATTGTTCAGCACCCCATTGGAATGCTGCCTCCTCCAGGAAGCCTCCTGGATGGCTTTAACCCAGAGCCATCTGAACTTCTCCGGAACATTGTCCACTCACTTGGCTGTCCTGTTCATCCTGGGGGTAGGTACTGCCATCTGGCCTCCCCCACCAGGTACTGAGTTCCTTTAGACTCTAACGGCTAACACATGATCCGTGCTCAGAGAATTCTTTTTGAAGGAATACATGCTGCACTGGGGACTCCCCTGGGTCACTGGGGTCATGAATTTCAGTGCCTCTGGTGAGGGGTGATGGAGAGGGAGGGTAGGAAATACAAATGCATGACAAACCCAGGTGCAGAGATGAGGGAGTGGTGAGCTCTGTGGCAAACTAGAGCCTGCATGCTCCCGAGGGGCTTACCATCACATTCAGGTGCGCCCACTCCCCGCAGATGGCTGGGACCTATTCTCGTCCTGACCACCCTCACTTCCTTTCCCTTTCTCTAGCTTTATTTTCCTACTCTGTGCATATCGCTTTAAATCATACACTACATACTACTTATTATATTTAACACGTCTCCCCTCACAACGTGAAGTGCCTAAGGGCAGAGATTTTGCTTTTTTTTTTCCCCTGATGGTTAGCATTTTTAGCAATAAAGTATTTTCGAGTAATTTTTATTGGAGTATAGTTGATCTACAATGTTGTGTTAGTTTCTGCTGTACAACAAAGTGAATCAGTTATACATATAGATATATCCACTTTTTTTTAAGGTTCTTTTCCCATATGGGTCATTACGGAGTATTGAGTAGAGTTCCCTGTGCTCTACGGTAGGTTCTTATTAGTTACCTATTTTAGATAGTAATGTGTACATGTCAATCCCAATCTCCCAATTTACCCGCCCCCCCGCCCCCATTTTGTCTGCTTTGCACTCTGGTACAGTCCAGCCTCTCATCAGTGCCCTGCACAATAGATAGGTGTTGAATAAATCCTATTTATAAATCCAAGACAGTTCTTTGCAAGTCTGCAGTGAACAGAGCTGCCCCAGGGCCCGCTGCAGTGTCCAGGCTTCCGGAAGCATTCAGGGTTCAAGGCAGGAAGGGTGAAGGCTTTGGGGGTCACAACGAACGAGCCCCGCAAAGAGCCCTCAGGAGGTGGCCTGGTCTGTCTTGGTGACAGCAGGGCCAGCTAGAAGCAGGGCAGGAGGGTTAGTGACTACCCTGGGGTCAATGGGGCATTTCTGGGCGAAGCTGATGTGGGGTGGGGGGGGTTATGGGTGGGATGGTGGTGGAGGAGGGGCACTCACTCCAGAGCACCCCCCCCCCCCGCCAAACACACACACTAGCGCCAGACGTACCCACCATACACGCCCCCGCATGTACCAGAAGACGCAGGATTAAGAGAGGGCAGAAACAGATGGGGCCGGAAGAATGTCCTAAAAAGTAGGGAAAGGGCAAAGAGGGGGAGGGGAGAGACACCCCGGAGTCTACGGTGCTCCCGCTGGAGGGCTGGGAAGGAGGGTGCAAGGGAGATGCTCTCTGCACCCGCCCGCCGCAAAGCTCTTCTGCCTCCGCACCACCGAGCACCCTCTCGGAGGAGGGCGCCGGCCTGCGAGCTGGGGGGGGGCTGCGTGTCTCCCCCGACCCGCCCCCGCACCTCCTAAGCAGGTTGCAGCCGCCTCAGCAGCCGCAGCGCTTTCACCTGCGCAGCCCTGCGCCGCGCCGCCATTGGCTCGCTAAAAATGCCTCGCTAATCTGCGCCCATCTGTGCGCGCCTCCTCCCTCCGCCTCCTCCTCCTCCTCGGCTCTGACCTTCCTCCTTAGCGCAGCCCCTGCGAGATCTGGAGGGACGCGGTGGCGGCGACGGCGGCGCAGCCTCTCTTCCCCCGGGAAGTCGTCCGGGCTTGAGGCCGGGTCCCCGACGCCCCGTTTGGCCCCGCGGCGCCGCGGATGGTGCCGGGCGCGCCTGCCCCCAGGTAGGAGGTCTGGCCCTTGGCTATAGGGTGGGGAGGGAGGGCTCCAGTCAGGGGGTGCGTGTGTGCGGTGGGCGCAGAGACTGACAGGGGAGAATTGGACAGTTACCTGAAGAGAGGTGAGCGCGCGGCCGGGGGTGCTTTGCAAACGCCGGGGTTCGCGGGCATCACTTGGGTAGTATCAGGGTATCCCTAAGCTGGGCCCCCTGGGAGAGGGACCTGGCGGAGACCTTTACCTGGGGGAAAACGCAGGAAATAGGTTCCTTGGGAAGGTGGGACGCACGCCCCGGGTCCTGTCCGAGTCTCTGGCCTGGCTTGTTCCGGTACCAGCAGGGTGGGTCGGCTGATGCCAGCTTGGTGCGTAGGCTATTTGTGGACCAGAGTGGGCTGGGGAGAAACACAGCAGCTGACGCGTGCCCTATGTCCTGTCCGGTTTACAATTAAAGGTATTTTCTTCTGTCCGTCTACCCCTTCCCCCACAGTTGGATGGGAGGGGGGAAGAGGAACAGGAGGTGACGATGAATGGCCCGCAGATGCAGCAGAAGCCAGGGTCTGTCTGGCACTGCCCTCCTCCCCACCCCCGGGCCACTTGCTGCCTGTTAGAACTCTCTCCCCTCCTTATTTTTGCTTTAGGGGAGGCCATGAAGAGATTAAAAGGTCATCAGGGCGTGAGAGACACAGAGACAAACCACAGAGCTTGGCCAGACCAAATTTCAAGCGCCAGCTGCCCCCCACACTCCACTGCCCAGCTCTGCACCCCACGTGCAGTGACACACATGGATGCTTTTCTCTGGGCACAACCATAAATAACTCACGTTGTCCCCGCTCTGGCATGGCGGGTGTGCAAACAGAACTGTCAGTGATTTTGGAGGTTCTATCCCTCACCCAGCTGGCCTTCCCATAACAGGTCCATAAGCCACTCACAAGCCCCCCCTCCAGGCAGCTTCCTGATACCCCAGGTGAGATCCTTGCCTCCTGCCCTGCATTCTCCAGCCTAGCCTGCCTGTGGCTTGGTTACTTATGCCTTGTCTGTCGCCCACTGCACTGGAAGTGCTTTAGGGTAGGAATGTGTCTCATTTATCTGTCATCGCCCCTGTACCTGACCAGGGTCTGGCACCATGTAAATGTGGGATGAGTGAATGGATCAACCTGAACTCTGAGAAATAGCTGGCAACCTGAAGGAGGAGGGTGAGCCTATCGTGAGCTTTCCTCCCAGCCCCCAGGACCGAAGAGCTACCCAAAACAGACACTCCCATTCAGGCCCTTCCTGGGCCTAGAAGTGATGCGCATCTATGGCATTCAGAGATAAACATTGCAGTCCTGAGGGCTCCAAAGGGTCTTTTTGGGCCCCTGGTATGAGTCCCTGGCTGGTCCAGGCTTGGTGGAAGGCCCTGGTGAAGGTCTGGCTTTCCTCGGGCCCCTGGGTTGGCACTTTTCTCCTGGGGTGCTAAGCTCACTCCAGGGTCTCTGTCTCTGTCCCAGCCCTTGGGAGGGTCCCGGTCAGCATCAGGGCGTCTGTGAGACCCAAGCCAGATCATCTTCAGCCTCTGAGGTCCTCATAGCGAGCTCTGAATAGACCTTAAGATTGTGTGGAGGAGCCGACCCAGGCCAGAAGAGGAGGCTGCCAGCAAGGGTTCTGGCCCAGCCACAAGGCTCTGTCTGTGACAGGGACCTCCTCAGAGCTTCCCCAGCCCTTGTTGCTCCTTTGACAGCCATGCTGATAAAATATCTGCAAGATGTTCTTATTCTTATCTCACAGAGGGGCAGACTGAGGCCCAGAGAGGGTCAGCAGCAGAGCCAGGGCCAGCACTCAGCTCCTGGCCCCAAGTTCAGTGTTCTCTCCACTGGGCTCGAGGGAGCTGGGTTGAGGCCCCAGACCCAGGTCAGAGTGTCTAGTTGTCCTCAGTCCCGTCTGGCTCTGTCCTGGCCCCTAGTAATGGAGAGTAAGGGCGTGTTGCTTCAGGGCTAGCGGGGGGAGGTGGAGGATGGTTAGGTTAGTGCCTGCAAGTGGTTGGCCCTGGTGGCCTTTCGGGGAGGGATACAGTAAAAACAGTAGAAACTAACAGTGCACAGCATCTGCCACGTGTCAGAAGGAAACTATTTTTCGTGAATGGAGTCATTCAGTCTTCACTTTAGCCCAATGAGGTAGGTACTGTTACCCCCATTTTACAAATGAGGAGACTGAGGCACAGAGAGGTCATCTATCCAAGGTCACACGGTTTGAAATTGGAGGAGCTAGGATTTGAGCCTAGGCTCCAGAGTCCTTCATTCCCTAATACATTCCCTAATGCAAGAGCAAGAGGGCTGTGGACCTTACTGCTGAATGGCTCATCTCTGTGGAGACACAGGTTTCAGGTACTCTGTGGCTAAAGTCCCCACATGTTAGGTAGCGTGTGCATGATTGTGACTGTGATGGTTTCGGATGCCCAGAATAATAACACCCATAGTAGTGGGGCTCTTTGGGCACCTACTGTGTGGCAGGCAGAAATCTTTATAAGATGCACATCTGAGTCTGTCACTCCCCTGCCCTGCATCCTTCATTGGCTCCCCATTGCCCTGAGCACAAAGTGCAGTCTCCCTCCTGTGGCCCCGCTGCCCTCCGCGAGCCTGGGTTTCCTCTCCCTTCTCACCCCACCTCTGCCCTCAGCTGCTCTGAACTTTCAGTTCCTCAAATAAATCACACTTCTCTCACCTGCAGGCCTTTGCACAGGCTGATCGCCTGCCTAAAACACGCTCCCTCCCCCCTCCTTCCTACCCATTCCTCCTCACCCTCAGGAGTCTGCTGAAACTTTTCTTCCTTCCAGAAGCTTCCATGAATTCCTCCTCCCCACACTTAGCTCACCTCACCTCACACAATATCCTCTCTGGCTTTTCATTCCTCGCACCCACCCCCAGCTGTGGAGTCCTTGGGGGCAGGGTCTGTGTCCTGTTCCCAGAGTCCCCAGTGCCTAGCACACAGTAGCCTAGCTCCTACTTGTGGGATGAGTTAGCAAATATTGGTCCCCCTCATACACTTTCTCTCCTCACCAATTTCAGGACTTTTTAGCATTCTCCTCCCAAGAGGAGCTAAGGACCCCTTCAGAATTTGCCTATAACAGCCCCAGCAAGGATGGGCTGGTGGTGGAAAGCCTTCAGTGGAGAAGTGAAACTGCTTGTGGGCCTGGCAGGACAGGGGAGGCATTGGGGTGGGAGTTGGCTGATCTGGGGGAAGTCCTCCCTGGGGAAGCAGGTAGGAGGGAGGGGGGAGGAGTGGGCGAGTCAGATAGGAGGAGGGCTGCTTGGTTTGGTTTTACATTTTTCTTAAAGAAAAAAAGGCTTTTATTATTATTATTATTATTTACATCTTTATTAGAGTATAATTGCTTTACAATGGTTATTGGGTTTTTTTTAATTACCAAAGTAACATGTGCCTGTGTGGAAAATCTAGAATGTACTGGAAAGCCAAATTAGAAAAAACTATTAGCTAGCACCAGACCTACCCACTTGTGGGCACTTTGTGGCTGGTTTCTAGCCAGGGACCCGTGGACCGGAAGGGGGAGGTGGGGACTGGGGTCTGGTGGGGCAGGTGAGGGTCCCAGGACTGGGACTTATGCGGGCAGGGGAGTGGTCCTTGGACCTGTGCATAGCAGAGGAAGGAAGCAGAACGGGTGGAAAGAGAAGTGGAGTTCTGGGAATTCCCTGGTGGCCCAGTGGTTAGGACTCCACGCTTCCACTGCAGGGGGCATGGGTTCAGTCCCTGGTTGGGGAACTAAGATCCTGCATGCCATGCAGCGTGGCCAAACTAACTAACTAACTAACTAACTAAATAGATAGATAGATAGATTTTTAAAAAGTGGAGCTCTGATGCAGGCTCAAAAGGGAACCCCAGGGCGCTCTGGAGCTGGAGGGGCCCTTCCCAGTCGCTTTGGAATGGTTGGGCCTTAGGACCTCAGCATCCTTTCAGCACTGGGTGTGGCCCACAGTGTGCCCTTAGGCAGGTGGCTCTGCAGCAGCTGCCATCCCTGAAGGGGCTGCCAGCTGAGGGTCATGTGCTGACTGCACCCCCAACAGAAAGGATGGGTAGGAAGGCGGGAGATGGGCCGAATGGAGAAGACCAGCAGGAAGCTGGCCCCAGATAGCTCTGGGGAGACAGGAACTCTTATGCCAAGGAAGTTGGTGGGGCATCTCTGGGTGGGGAGCCTGTCAGTGGGAGTTGGGGGATGCCTGTGGAGACCTCGAGCTTGGGTGTGGGGGTAGCAGGATGCCTAAAGACTGGGAGGGCAGAGGGGGCCTCAGCTCCTATTTATTTATTTAAAATTGAGAATTATGTGGGGTTTTTTTTTTGCATTTAATATTCGTTTGTTTGCCCCCCGTCTTAGTTGCAGTACGTGTGCTGCTTAGTTGCGGCTCGCCGGCTCCTTAGTTGTGGCATGCTGGCTCCTTACTTGTGGCATGCAAACTCTTAGTTGCAGCATGCATGTGGGATCTAGTTCCCTGACCAGGGATGGAACCTGGGCCCCCTGCATTGGGAGCACGGAGTCTTAACCACTGCGCCACAAGGGAAGTCCCTTGGCTCCTATTCTAAAATTACTTGAGACTTCTCTGGCCGTCTGGTGGTTAAGACTCCGTGCTCCCAATGCAGGGGGCTTAGGTTCGATCCCTGGTCGGGGAACTAAGATCCCACAAGGCATGTGGCGTGGCCAAAAAAATAAAAATTACTTGATATTGGGACACTCCTGGTGGCGTGGTGATTAAGAATCGGCCTTCCAATGCAGGGGACACAGGTTCGATCCCTGGTCTGGGAAGATCCCACATGCTGCGGAGCAACTAAGCCCGTGTGCCATAACTACTGAGCCTGCACTCTAGAGCCCACGAGCCACAACTACTGAGCCCGTGTGCCACAGCTACTGAAGCCCGCTCGCCTAGAGCCTGTGCTCCGCAACAAGAGAAGCCACCGCAATGAGAAGCCCACGTACCGCAATGAAGAGTAGCCCCTGCTTGCTGCAACTAGAGAAAGCCCGTGCGCAGCAACAAAGACCCAACGCAGCCAAAAATAAATAAATAAAATATAAATAAATTTATGAAAAAAATTAAAAATTACTTGATATTTAAATACTGGGTGGGGGCTGTGGTCGGCTTGCCAGATAAACTCAGTTAAATTTGACTTTCAGATAACCAACAAATTTGGTGGTTATCTGAAATTTTTTTTTTAGTATAAGTATATCCCAAATAGTGCATGGGACATAGTTGTACTAAAATTTTTTTTTTAATATTTATTTATTGGGAGAGCAGAGTCCCAACCATGTTGTTTATCTGAAAGTCAGATTTAACTGAGTGTCCTATATTTTCATTTGTTAAATCTGGCTACCCTAGACTGGGCTGGGGGGCTGGGGGGCTGGGGGGAGGGGGAGAGAGAGAGGGAGGGAGCCTAGGGGTCCTAATTTTCTCTTCTTTAGTTTTGGGGGAAAGGTCAATGGATACTTGTTTGAAGTTGACAGTTTAAAAAAATTAACATGTCCATTATTAGAAATGAATGAGATTTTTAAAATTTTACATCTGTAAATGTTTGGACCTGTAAAATCTTTTTTAATTAATTAAATTTTGGCTGCGTTGGGTCTTCGTTGCTACATGCGGGCTTTCTCTAGTTGCAGCAAGCGGGCTCAGTAGTTGAGGTGCATGGGCTGTAGAGCGCAGGCTCAGTAGTTGTGGCCCATGGGCTTTGTTGCGGTGCATGGGCTTCTCATTGCGGTGGCTTCTCTTGTTGCGAAGCATGGGCTGTAGGCGGGCGGGCTTCAGTATTTGCAGCACGTGGGCTCAGTAGTTGAGGTGCATGGGCTGTAGAGCGCAGGCTCAGTAGTTGTGGCCCATGGGCTTAGTTGCTCCATGGCATGTGGGATCTTCCCGGATCGGGGTTTGAACCCGTGTCCCCTGCATTGGCAGGCGGATTCTTAACCACTGTGCCACCAGGGAAGTCCCTGCACCTGTAAAATTTTGCATTTGTTTCTGTTCAGTGTCCAGAGAGTAACTCCCCATTTGTGGATTTTGGCTCCCCAGTGCTGCTCAGAAATAATAAACCGATCCATCCCATTATTTATTCAGGAGGGACAAAGGAGATTTGATGATCAAGGGTGGAGTCACTAAATAAGACTAATCCATTGTGGAAATGAAAGTCATCATCGTAATAAAGCTCTTAGGTGGCAGAGGGTGTGGGAAACTGGAACTCTCCCATCAGCTGGAGGATAGGTCGGCACTACCTCTTTGGCAGTAGCCACCAAAGTTTTAACCCGGCAGTTCCACGTCCCAGGATTTCTCCTACAGGCACCCCCTTAGTAGGATACAGAGAGCTGGGTGGAATGGTCTGTGTGGCAAAACTAAACGTCCGTCAGGAGGGCTGGTGACATGTTAGGACCTCGCGAGATGCTGTGACTTTGGCAGCTGTTCAGTCTTTCATTTGGTCAGTGAATGTGGACTGAATGTTTTCTGTGTGCTGGGGACCCAGAGAAAAGAATGGGCAGAGCTTAATATCAGGGTGGAAAGATGGTCAGAACGTATTGGCAAGTCAAAGCAAGTAGCTTTGTAGAACAATGTGTATAGTATGATCCCACTTAGCGAAATATACATGTGTATGTTGTGTTCACATTTGCGTAAAAATGTCGAGAAGGCTGCACACCTGATGGTTATTAGAGCTTATCTCTGGGGCAGGTATTGGGAGGTCAAATGCCAGGCAAGAGGGGGAATATTTCCTCTTTATTTTAGTGCCCTGTGCTGTTTGCGTTTTTTTCTTTTTTTTAATAAATTTATTTATTTATTTATTTTTGGTGGTGTTGGGTCTTTGCTGCTGTGCGTGGGCTTTCTCTAGTTGCGGACAGTGGGGGCTACTCTTTGTTGCGGTGCGCGGGCCTCCCACTGCTGCGGCTTCTCTTATTGCAGAGCACGGGCTCTAGGCGCACGGGCTTCAGTAGTTGTGGCATGAGGGCTCAGTAGTTGTGGCTCTCGGGCTCTAGAGCACAGGCTCAGTAGCTGTGGCTCACGGGCCCAGCTGCTCCGCGGCATGTGGGATCCTCCCGGACCAGGGCTCGAACCCGTGTCTCCTGCACAGGCAGGCGGATTCCCAACCACTGAGCCACCAGGGAAGTCCCTGTTTGCGTTTTATACAACAAACATCATTGCTCCTACAAAACGTCATTAAAACTCTACTTCATAATACCTGGGATTTTTCTTGGAAATCTAAAAAAAGTGAGCGTTTGAATTGCACTCCCCTCAAATGCAAATTTGATGCCATTTGAGTCGGATGCTGCCACTTGGGTTTGAAGAGTTTTTATTTGTGGCTGGTTTCTCACTGGTTTCCTCATGGGCTTGTTTCTCCTCTCCTTCCTCCTCCCAATCCTGGGGTGGATGAAAACTGGTGGGATGGGAAAGGAGTTAAATGTGGGTATCAGGAGGGCACAGAGAAGGGAGGCAGGCCCTGGACAGCAGTGCCAGGGGGCCTGAGGGGGCCGAGATCCTCTGACCTGTGCCAGGCACTGTTCTATTTATTCATGTTTATTAACTCATTTAGTCATCTCAGTAACTTTATGAGGTTATCCCATTTTACAGATGTGGAAACTGAGGTTAAGTGACTTGGCTGAGGTCACACTGGCTGGCAAGTAAGTGGCTGAGGTAGGATTCACACCCATGCAGTCTGGATCCGGAGGCTGTGCTCTTAACCTGGAGGCCACAGCCCTTCTCGTTAGGGGGTGGAGATGACCACGCTCAGAGAAGAGAGTCCTTGGCAGGCCCTGCTCCCTAAGGCTGGGGGTGATTGATCATGGCAGGTCTTTGGCAGGTGTAGACCTGGAGGGAAAAGATGGTAGACCCAGAGCGGTGGACACTGGGGCAGGGGAGGAATCAGCACAGGAACCCAAAGGAAGAAGTGGGAGGTGGGGCTGGTGGGGCAGGTGCTGGATAGTTTAGGTGATTGGCCTCATTGGCCTGGCTGGGGCAGGTGGCCCAGGGCTCTCCCTGCTCCTTGCAGGGCCTGGCAGAGGCCCAGCACCCCTAGGCCCACTCTGCCCCACGTGGGCCTTCTCTGGGGCCACACACCCTGTCCCTGGCCTGCCTGTGTCCAGCCTTGACTGGCCTCCCGAGAGGAGAGACAGCTGAGGTGGGGCAGGAGCCAGGGCTGGGTGTCCGGAGGCCCAGGGTGAGGTCCTGTACCTGACACTGACATACGGAGGGGCCTTGGGACATTCAACACCCCCCACCCTTGGACTTGGTTTCCTCCTCTTTTATTTTTAAACTTTTTATCATGGAAAAATATAAGCATTTACAAAAGCAGAGGGAATAGTGTAATAAACCATCGTGTACCTACCCCTCAGCTTCAAATGCTGTCAACTCATGGCCAGTCTGTTGTACCCCCCGCCCTGGAATAATTCAAATCCCAGGCACCATTTCATCATAAGTATATCAAGATATATCTCTAAAAGATGAGGACTTTTCCTAACATCATCACAATCCCATCATCACACCTAAGAAGAAACCATTTCTTTATATCATCAAATATGCCTTCACATTCCCAGCTGTCACAGACATGTCTTTTTTTTACATCTAGTTTGACTCAAGATCCAAATCAGGTCCACACACAGTGTGATTGGTTGATAAGTCTTAGTCTCTATTAATCCATACTTTCCCCCCTCCATCCTTTTCTTTGTCCTTGGCAATTTACCTGTTGGAGAAGCCAGGTGGTTTGTCTCATAGGATTTCCCACAGTCTGGATTTTGTGGATTGCATCCCCACGGTGCAGTTTAACATGTTCCTCTGTCCCCTCTGTAAATTGGTAGTTGGGTTCATCCCTCTTCTGACCCTTCCTTGTGCAGTCACCCATAAATCCTCCAGCTCTATCTTCAAGACACCCAGAATCCCACCACTTCTCACCACCTACACTGCTGCCCTCCCTCTAAGCCCCGACCATTTCTCTCCTGGATCATTGCAGCAGCCTCTAACTGGTCTCCGTGCACCCCCCTTGCCCCAGCAGCCAAAGAGATCCTTATAAAACCTAAATGTGATCATATCCCTCCTCTGCTCAAAACTTCAATGACTCCCTCTTATTTGGAATAAAACCTAAAGTCCTATAACAGGTCCTACAAGGCCCTATGTGATCTGGCTGTACAGTACCTCTGACCTCATGTCATGTCATTCCCTCTTCACTGGGCTCCTAGCCATTTTTTGGGCATATCAAATATCCTCCTGCCTCAGGGCCTTTGCACTGCTCCTCCCTGTGCCTGGCCTCAGAGGTCCACGTGGCACATCCCTGCACATGTCATCTCCTCAGAGAGGCCTTCCCAGAGCACCTCATCTAAAACAGCCCCTGTTATTCTCCATCCCCTGACCCTGCTCTCTTTTCCATCATAGCACTTATGCATCCCTCGTGTTAGAGTCTCGTTAGTTTCTGGTCTGTCTCTCCTACCTGCCTGTGAGTCCCATGAGGGCAGGGCGGCTCGACTCTGCCCACAGAGCAGACCTCCTCTGCCACTTACATCCCTCCCTGTCAGCTCCTCTCCTTCCAGCATTTCCTGGAAAATAAAACAACCCCATACTTGCGCGTGGCACTTCATGGTTTACAAAATACTTCCTGTCTTAGGTCAGATTCCTTGGAAGCCATACCTAGGACAGAGATTCCTGGGTCACTGGTTTCCTTCAGGCATGCACACGGACGGGAGAGAGGGCGCCTGATGGGGCCAGGAAGGAGCTGGAGAAAGATATGCTTTCAGCTAAGTCTAGCTGTGATCCCACAGGGAGCTCTGGAGTGGGAGCAGCAAGTGCAGGGTTGGCCTTCCTTGAGGCAAGGGGCCAGGCCTTTGTACCCTCTTTATCAGGCCTAGGGGAGGGCATAACCTCCCAGGCACTTCTAGGTGAGGCTGCTCACCTATAAGCCGCCGTCAAAACACTAATTTGAAAAGATACATGCACCCCAGTGATCATAGAAGCATAATTTACCATAGCCAAGATATGGAAGCAACCAAGGTGCCTATCAACAGACAAATGGGTAAAGAAGATGTGGTGTATACACACACACACTGACACACACACACACACAATGGAATATTAGCCATAAAAAAGAATGAAATTCTGCCATTTGCAGCCACATGGATGAGCCTAGAGAATATTATGCTTTGTGAAATAAAGTCAGAAAGAAAGACAAATATTGTATAATATCACTCAGGTGTGGAATCGAAAAAATAATACAAACAAATGTATACAGAAACAGACTCACAGATATAGAAAACAAACTAGTGGTTACCAGTGGGGAGAGGAAAGGGGGAGAGGCAAGATAAGGGCATCGGATTAAGAGATACAAACTACTATGTTTAAAATAGATAAGCAACAAGGATATATTATATAACACAGAATTACAGCCATTATCTTATAATGTCTTTTAATGGGGTATAAACTATACAAATACTGAATCACTATGCTGTACACCTGAAACTAATATTGTAAATCAACTATACTTCAATTAAAAAATAACATCTCTCAGGAGAAGGGGGCATCTGTGAGCCACCTGCAGCAGTTTGGGGATGGTACCCCATAGGATAAAGGGGTGCTGACAGCACCTCCTCCACCTTCATATCCATTTTCTGCTTTGAGCCCTGCCATTAGCCTATGAGGAAGGTATTTATTAATTATCATTATTCCTATTTGATAGATGAGGAAGCTGACGTTGGGAGCAGGGATGACTTGCCTGGGGTTGGACAGTCAGGAGCAGGGCAGACCTGGGATTCGATTCATTCTTACTTGGGATCCCCTGATTAGTTGATAAATTGTCTTAGTGGCTACTGGATCATTGTTTTACTCTCATGCATTCATTCAGCAAATATGTATTGAGTGCTGTGTGCCCAGGCTGAACTGGGCACCGGCCATTCAGTGGTGAATGAAACCCACCTTGTCCTTGCCCCCTGGAGCTTTCACTCTGGATCTGCCAGCATTTAGCTGACCGCCCCTCTGGCCCCCTGCTTAACCCCTGTTGAGCCCTCAGCAGCCCCAGTTTCCATAATGACAGCATGTGATGTTTGTTGAGCACTTACTATGTGCTGGGCACTGTGTAAGGCTCTTTGTGTTGATGAGCTCGCTTCACCTCCCCAGCACCCCGCTTTCAGATGGGTAAGTTGAGGCTGCAGAGGGGCCTAAGGCTCCTAGTCCAGGTCCCTCCATGAGTGTGTTATAGAGCCCTCTGAACACTGCTCTTTCCACTCCTGCCTCCCCTCCCACGGCCCCACCTACAGCGGGATATCTGGTGTCACCTCTATCAGCAGCTCCATCGGACACCAGGCTGCCACCGCCGCCTGCTCTCCGAGTGTAAGGTGACCAGCTGCCATCTCACCTGCCCCACTTGGCCCTGCCCCAGCTGGGGCACTTCTGATGGGAGGCCTCCCCACCATACAGGGCCCAGGATCCCTGCCTCTGCCCCCGTTCCCAGCACCTTTGTCACTGGCCCCGACTGACTGGGTGGCCCTTCAGCCAGCCCCAGCTGGGCCCGGGCATTGGGGGCCCCTCCCCCCTCACACCAGCTGGCCTGGTAAGCTGCAAAGCTGGCTCAGGTGCCCCTGGACAGGGCCACAGGGGCGGGGTGGCAAATCACAGTGGGGCTTCCTTCCCTTCTCACCACTCCCCAGGCAGGGCCAAGACAAGCCCAGCAGGGAGAAATCAAGTCACGACATTTCCACCTGAGGGGTTGAGGTGTGGGGAGGGCCCCTCAGGCTGCCTTGGTGATGGGGATGTATGAAGCAGTAGAGTGGGGGTGGGCACCCCAGCTTGCATCAGTTCCCTGCTCCTCCTAGGACCCCCTGACTGCCCCACCACCAGGCTGCTCTGAACCATTGCTCAGCTGTGGTGGGCCGTGATGGCTGGGCCTCTGTCCTTTACTTCAGACCTGGAGGCTTCCTCCAGGGGCCATGCTAAGGAGGTGCCTCCCCCACCCCCACCCGCCCCCTTTGGCAGAATTCTGAGAATATTTGTGCAAACTTTGGAAACAAAATAGCATAGAAGGCGCATGCAGAGAAGCCCATCTCCCTGTTGGCATGGCCATTGGAGCGGTTAGTCTGCTCACAGCCTGGGCGCCGTGGCTGCGGTCAGCAGTGGGGATGCAGGGGCTGGAAGACGGGAGTAGCCCTGAGAGCCGTGGCCCTCCCACCTTCGCTGCAAGTTAACATCAGATTTCCAGCACATTTTTCTTCCCACCAGATGGTGAGTTTTCTAATTTGATCATTTCGTTTGCTGGACTTCTATAAAGAAATTTCCCTCTTTACCGATTTTGTTATTCTGAAATATGGCGTATACAGTACGACAAAGGCTTGATTCTTTCCCTTCATCATTTTTTAGAGAAATGAGTTGGTGCTTTAGCAACCTCCAAAGGTGACCAGTGAGTAATAGTCCTAGTTTTAAAATACAAAAGTATATAAAATAGGTTATACATTTTAACAATATAAAGCCAACACCCATGTCCCCACCATTTAGGTCAAAAATAGAGAATTGCTGCTGCTTCAAAAGACCCCCAGGGGCCCTTCCCCACCACAAGCCCCTCTCTCTCCCTGGAAGGACCCACCATTCTAAATAGTTGGGGTTATTATCTGCTTTGTTTTTGGTTCTACCACGTAAGTCTGCATCTAAAACCGAATAGTTCTTTCTGTCTCTTTTTGTTTGTTTTTTGCTTTTTTGCAGTACGCGGGCCTCTCGCCGCTGTGGCCTCTCCCGTTGTGGAGCACAGGCTCTGGACGCGCAGGCTCAGTGGCCATGGCTCACAGGCTCAGTGGCCATGGCTCACGGGCCCAGCCGCTCCGCGGCATGTGGGATCTTCCCAGACGGGGGCACGAACACGTGTCCACTGCATCAGCAGGCGGACTCCTAACCACTGCGCCACCAGGGAAGCCCTCTGTCTCTTTTTGAATTTTAATTAATGGAATTATGTATTCTTTTATGTCTTTTTTTGTTGTTGTTTTCAATCAACATTTTCTTTTTACCATGCATCTACATCGTTCTTTGTAGCGGTAGTCCTTTTGTTTGTTTTTTATTATTTATTTATTTAGGCTGCACCGGGTCTTAGTTGCGGCCTGCGGGATCTTCACTGCAGCATGTTTTTAGTTGCTGCATGCAGGCTGTTAGTTGCAGCATGAAAATGGGATCTAGTTCCCCGATCAGGGATTGAACCTGGGCCCCCTGCATTGGGAGCACAGGAACCTCTGGACCACCAGGGAAGTCCCAGTCCTTTCGTTTTTTATCATTGCATAGTGTTCTGATATGTAGACGTATCATGATTTACTTATCCAGCTTACTGTTTACAGACATCAGGATTGTTTTGTGACTGTGGCTTTTGTGAAAAATGCTACTCAGAACATTCTTTTGCACGACTCTGGGTAAATACATGCGTGCAGTTCTGCACGGTGTATTCCTAGGAGTGGAATTGCTGGGTCATGGGGAATGTGTATTTTCAAATTTACTAGATAATGCTAAACTGTTTTCCAAAGTGGTTGTACCAGCTCACAAGCAGTGTGTGCAGGATCCCAGTGCTCCACATTCTTTTTTTTTTTTTAATTTTATTTACTTATTTATTTTTGGCTGCATTGGGTCTTCGTTGCTGCGTGCAGGCTTTCTCCAGTTGCTGTGAGCAGGGGCTGCTCTTTGTTGCAGTGTGCGGTCTCCTCTTTGTGGTGGCTTCTCTTGTTGCAGAGCCAGGGCTCTAGGCACGTGGGCTTTAGTAGTTGTGGCTCACAGGCTCAGTAGTTGTGGTACACAGGCTTAGTTGCTCCGCAGCACGTGGGATCTTCCCGGACCAGGGCTCGAACCCATGTCCCCTGCATTGGCAGGCGGATTCCCAACCAC
This sequence comes from Stenella coeruleoalba, assembly GCF_951394435.1. Taxonomy (NCBI): domain Eukaryota; kingdom Metazoa; phylum Chordata; class Mammalia; order Artiodactyla; family Delphinidae; genus Stenella; species Stenella coeruleoalba. The sequence continues at coordinate 40,899,382 of NC_137156.1, read as the reverse complement.
TGTGCCACCAGGGAAGTCCCCAGTGCTCACATTCTTGCAGATATTTGGTTATTAGCAGACTTTTTTGGTTTTTTTTTTTTTAGATTTTGATTATCATTATGGATTTTTATAAATCTTATGAGTTTCAGTCCTTGGACTCATTATTCTCAGTGATGCTCAAATTTTCCCATCTTTGGCCAGTGGGAGCCTCTTGAAGTTGACTCTGGCATCCATTCACACAGCTTTGGAAGTGTCCTTGCTTTCTGGAATGAAGATGTTCCTGGCTCATCTGAGCTGCAATCAGCCATTTCTCCAAAGAGCTGGATATATATATATATATATATACACATACATATATATATATATATATGTATGTGTATATATATATATGTGTGTGTGTGTGTGTATATATATATATATATATTTGTTGTTGTTTTAAATTGAGGTGTAATTCATATACCATAATTTTCACAATGTATAATTCAGTGGCCTTTAGCACATGCACAAAGTTGTGCACCCATCACCACTATCTAATTCCAGAACATTTCCATTTCTCCAGAAAGAAACCCCATGGCCATCAGCAGTTACTGCTCAGTTCCCCCTTCCTCAACCACCAGTCTACTTTCTGTCTCTGTCAATTTGCCTGTTCTGGATATTTCATATAAGTGGAATCATATCTTTCGTGTCTGGCTCCTTTAACTTGGCATAATGTTTATAAGGGTCTTCCATGTTGTAGCATATAACAGTACTTCATTCCTTTTTACGACTGAATAATATTGCATTGTATGTATATACATTTTGTTTATCCATTCGTTGATGGACATTTGAGTTGTTTTCACTTTTTGGTTATTATTAATAATGCTTCTGTGAGCACTAGTGTACACCTTTTTGTGTAGACATGTCTTCATTTCTCTTGGATATATATCTAGGAGTGGAATTGTTGGATCATTTCATAACTCTATGTTTACTCTTTTGAGGAACTGCCAGACTGTTCTCTAGACTGTACCATTTACATTCCCCCTTATTGTGGGTCTGATTTGCATTTCTCTAAGGACTAATAATATTGAGCATCTTTTCCTGTGCTTATTGGCCTTTTGTATCTTTTTTGGAGAAATGTCTTTTCATATACTTTGCCCTTCTTTTTTTTTTTTTTTTTGCGGTACATGGGCCTCTCACTGTTGTGGCCTCTCCCATTGCGGAGCACAGGCTCCGGACGCGCAGGATCAGCGGCCATGGCTCACGGGCCCAGCCGCTCCGCGGCATGTGGGATCTTCCCGGACCGGGGCATGAACCCGCGTCCCCTGCATCGGCAGGCGGACTCTCAACCACTGCGCCACCAGGGAAGCCCTGCCCATTTTTAAATAGGGTAATTTGTCTTTTTATTGTCGACTTGTTAGAGTTCTTTATGTATTCTAGATACTAGCCCCTTATCAGATAGATGATTTGCAATTTCTTTTCCCCATTTCCGTGGGTTGTCTTTTCCTTGTGGATCCATTTAATGGGGAATGGTCTTTGAGACTCAGTCTGGGTGTTGGAGGCATTAGGCTTTTTGAATTCTAGAAACCAACCTAAGGACTCACTTGTAGCCTCAGCAGTTCTGGGCAGTAGGGCCTCATCTTACAGTGACACTGAGGCACAGAGGAGGGAGGTGGCCTGCCCAGGGGCACCCAGCTGCTATGTGGCTGCAGGGCACCAGAGTCAGGTCCCCAGTTTAGTGCCCATAGCTTCTCTTGGGGTCCTCACTCCAGCCCAACCCACATCCTCCAAACCCCCAAACTCAACCATTTCCTTTCCCTGGGTGCCTCCCACTCTGCTTTGTTGCTCTCAGCTCCTCTCCTTCAAGGAAAACCCTACTTTGGCTGCCCTAGCCCAGAAGGGCCCTCCTAGGATGAGCTCCAGGAGGTGGGAAGCTGCACTTGGACACATTGTCAGTGGTCAAATTTGGGAAAAAGCAAATTCAACCAAGGTAAAGAATTTTCTTTACTGCAGGACTCATCAGTGCCTTTAGCTTGCTATTGTGTATTGTGAACATTAACGAATTTAATTGCCAAAACTTAGAAGCAACCAGGATGTCCTGCAATAGGTGAATGGATAAATAAACTGTGGTACACCCAGACAATGGAGTGCTATTCCATGATAAAAAGAAATGAGCTGTCAAGCCGTGAAAGACATGGAGGAACCTTAAAAGACGTATTACTAAATGAAAGAAGCCAATCTGCAAAGGCTACCTACGGTATGATTCCAATTATATGACATTCTGGAAAAGGCAAAACTTCAGAGACAATAAAAAGGCCGTGGTTGCCCGGGTTTTGGAGAGAGGGAGGAATAAATGGAGCACAGGGGATTTTTAGGGCAATGAAACCGTTCTGTATGATACTATAGTGGTGGATACACGCCATTATACATTTGCCAAAATCCATAGACTGTACAGCATCAAGAGTGAACCCTAATGTACAGGATGGACTTTGGTTGATAATAATGTGTCAGTGTTGGTTCGTGGATTGTACCAAATGAACCACACTGATGAGGGGTGTTGAGGGCAGGGGAGTATATGTGTGTGTGTGTTGGCGGGGGCGGGGGGGCTATGTGGGAATTCTGTTTTCTGCTCAATTCTGCTGTGAACCTGAAACTGCTCTGAAAAATAAAGTCTGTTAATTTAAAAAAGTAACATCAGGGAGTGATAAGTGTTACAATGGAAAAATAGAACAGGGGAAAGGGGCTAGGGAGCCAGGGGGGTGGGCTGGCTGTTTTAGATGAGGTGGGGGGTCAGGGACATTGATCAGAGACCTAAACAGGGCAGGGAATAAGCCTGTGGATATCAGGGGAAGGGCAGCCCAGCACAGGGAGCAGCAAATGCGAAGGCCCGGAGGCAGGGCAGAGCCTGATTTGTGTCAGGGACACAGTAAGGACAAACTGCCAGGAGGGGAGTGAAGGGGTGTGGGGAGAGGTCGGAGGTGAAGACAAACAAACAGCTCCGGACTCCACATTGGCCTGTAGGCCTGGCAAGCCTGAGCAACTTGTTCTCAGTGAAATGGTGAGTCACTGGGGGGTTTCAGCAGGGGTGTGACACGTCAAAATTATACTTATATTTTAAGAAGATGACTGTCATGCAGACAGACAGAAGGGGCAAGGGTGGAAGTAGGGAGACCCTTTTAGGAAACTACACATCCTCCAGGGGAGAGACGATGGTGGTGCGGACCCACCGTCCATGGCAGGGGGCTGCGGGGTGGCTGGATTCTGGGTCTGGTGAAGGGAGAGTCAGTGGGGGCTATGGGGGTGAGGGAAGGAGAGGAACCTAGGTCTTTGGTTTGAGCATGTGGGTGAACAGTGGTGTCCTTTTCTGAGATGGCGAAGACTAGAGCAACAGAGAGTTCCGTTGGGATGTGTCTACCTGTTCAACATCCAAAGGGGGCATTAAGGAGGGGGTTGGGTTTACAGGCTGGAATTCGGCGGCAGAGTTGGGGCTGGAAATATGAGTGAGGTGTTAAAGCCACAGGCCGGATGAGCTCCCGTTGAGAGCAGGTGTAGGTGGGGAAGACGAGGGGCCCCAGGCCCAGGCTGGGTGCGCAGGCTTAGAGGTTGGAGAGACCAAGGAGTGACCCAGATGGCGGCGTGGTGGCAGAGAAGCTGAGGGGCCACGTGTTTCAGGGCCAACGATGGGGTGGCCGCTGAGCACGGCAGGAGGAGGATTAGACGGGGACGGGGTGCTTTGGCACGGTGGGGGCCAGAGCCCTACTGGAGGGGCTTTGGGAAGGGGTGGAGACAGGGTGGGTGGACGGCCTTCCCAGGGGTGTCCTCTAGGAGCCAAGGAGCAGTCCCACCGGGCAGGGGCTGAGGGCAGCTTGCAGTCTGCGGAGAGACTTTTTTTTTTTTTAGTGATAGAAAAACCACCGTTTCTCCCTTGATGGGTAAGTTTCCCTACGTGAGGGAAAAACTAATCCTGTGGAGGAGGGGAGAGAATTGTTGGGGCGATGCAGTTGGGGAGCTGAGGGGCGCTGGTGCCCAGTGGGAGGGAGGCGGAGCCTGGGGGTGGGGAGCAGTGTGGGCCGTTCTCTTTAGGCTCCTGTTTTCTCAGCAGCATCATCACAGCCTCAGCTGAGAGCTCGGGAGGAGGAGGTGGTGTGAAACGCTGGTCTTCACCATGGTTCTCACGGCCTCTGTGTGGAGCAGGTGCCCTCGCCCCGCTTTGCAGATGAGGAAATCAAGGGTCACTTGCCAGGAAGGGGCAGGACTGGGATTTTGAACAGGGGCTGGTGGGTTCCGAGGACACTCCTCTGGGTGTTCACAGGGGAGCGTGGATCTCAGGATGTGAATCCACATCCCACTCTTCCAGCCTCTCCGCCTAGGGCAGCCCTTCACCTGCAGGGCAGACATCAGACCCAGACAGCGAGGTGACTGCCCCCACATAATACAGAGGGACACAGGGTAGACCCAGTGGACTCCCTGGGAGCTAGACCTGGGCCAGAAATCCATTTATCACCTGGTCCCCATATGCTCCCATCCTAACGAGGGCCCGTGATGACTTTCAGGGCCCCTGGTACCTAGGTCCGTTTGGACCCTGTGTCTCATAGTCCTTGAATTGCCTGGGTATTTGGGTATCCTCTTTCTCCACTGGTGGTTTCCCTAATGAATGGCTGTGTGAGTCCCTCTGGGGAGGGCCTGGTGGAATCATTACCATATATACTTGTTCTGGGGTCGCAGGGCCCTCGCTCTCCTTCAGTCTGTTGGACCTGAAACCTTGCTCAGGTGTGGAAACTGGGCAAAGGATCGGGACTTTTTATTGGGGTGCAGCTCTCAGATCCAGATCATCAGGCCTTGGTTTCTTTCTTTCTTTCTTTTATTTTTTTTTGGCCACAACGGGAGGCTTGCAGGATCTTAGTTCCCACACTAGGGATTGAACCTGCGCCCTCTGCAGTGAAAGCGCTGAGTCCTAACCACTGGACCGCCAGGGAATTCCCAGGCCTTGGTTTCTTTTGATTACAGAGAGCGGGCCGTGTCCTGGTTGGCTGCCCATCTGGCTTGCCTCTAGGGATGCCGGTTCTAGTAACCATTTCCAAAGCTGTGCATGTCAGGCCCTCCCAACTGCCCTCTGACCTCGCCAGAAGTTGTGATAACTGCACTCACCTTGCTTCTGCTCAGTAAGTGTTGCCACCTGGCTTCTTATTTGGGCATCCTGTCCTCTCCATTGCTGTCAGGGTGCCCAGCTCCGTAACAGCGGCTCCTAGTCTCAGGTCCTCAGAGGACGCTCATCCCTGAGCTTGTCAGGCTGCTGGCACCCACCCCCCACCCCGCAACCAGCACTTTCCTATGGCTTTGGCAAATGGAGAGTCGGTCAGACTGTCCTGCAGAAGATGGACATCTGGTGGGTTTTCCAGCCTGACACGCCATATTCACCTGACACTCTCACTTCTCTGAGCCTTTTGACCCCTCTTCCACCGTCTGACCTGGCAGCCCTGGCATTTCTACGTCTTGTGCTCTGATACCACTTTGTTTCTGGCCCCGCTGCGCAGCATGCGGGATCTTAGTTCCCCAACCAGAGATCGAACCCGTGCCTTTGGCCGTGGAAGCGTGGAGTCCTAACCACAGACCTCCAGGGAACTCCCTGGGATACCACTTTCTCCAAGCAATGTGCTAACACCATTGTTCGGGGTCCTTGTCAGGGTGTCAGTGCTTGTTTATGGTATTAACTCTCTCTTACCCGGCTCTACATCCCCACCCCCAACCTTGATCCAGCCCCTTAGATCGCATCCCCTGTGCTCTCCTGGTTCTGCCAATGCAGGGCTCCTTCAAGCCGTGGCTGAGGTGTGACTTACCTTAGCTATTGCTCTGGTGGCCAGGAGAGGAGGGGGGCAGTTCTAAGGGAGGTTCCTCAGCATCATCCTCAAGCAGGGCGTGTTCTGTGCCCTGAGGGGTCACTTCCAAGTCCCACTGTTTCCGGAGCAGGGCCTGACCTTGGTGCTGCAGACTCGTTGTTGGCCGAGACTTCAACCTTCTCTGACATTCTGCTCTGCTTATAATTAAGCCCCGCGCCTGCCCCTCAGCTTTTCCCTCCCCTCCACCTGCAGGAGAGGAGAATTTATATGCAGCTAAGGAGGTCCTTCGCTTCCACACTTGGCCTTAAATTAGTGATTAATCACTCTCAGCCTTTTAGAATTGTCTTTCTCCAGTGCATAAGAGCCCCAGCAAGAGCCGGCCCATTCCTTGGGCTTTATAATTAATTATGACTCCCCTAGCCTCTCAAACTCCAGAGAAGTTCCCCGCCCCCTCAGCGCGCTCCCTTCGCGTCCAACCTGGAAAGGTGTTCGCAGCTTCATTGCTGCTACTTGCAGGCTGCCAGTTCTGCCCCAGCTGTGGTCCTCGCTGCCCGCCATCAGTGGGTGACCCAGCTCCATCCCACTGTTCAGGGGCTGCTTCCTAGAGCTACTGGCTAGGTTGGGTTCCGGGCAAACAGACTCTGAAATGACTTGTGCGAGGGAGGGTCATGGGATCTTGGTCTGGTTGTAAGAGGGCAGGGAAGCAGGACAGGCCAGAGAGAGGGAGGGGTTGGACCGACGGTGCACTTTTAACACCGGCCTCCCTTGATCGCCTGGGGAGCGCTGAGGCTGGGATGGTGCTTCAGAGTTGTCCTGAATTAAGGATCCAGGGATCCAGGCCCGTGTCAACCCGTTATTGGATGCGAGCTTCCCCTGCGACAGGGCTGTAAGGTGGAGGGCAGTCCTTGGGGAGGGACTGAGACTTGTCAGCAGTAAATATTCCCCCCAGCTGGGGGATACTTTTGTCCTGAAGCAGGGCTTCTGGGCGGCGCAGCACACAGCCCGGCACACAATTTATCAATATTTAGTTTTTCATGTATTGGTGGACATTTGGGTTGTTTGGGGGCTAGCGTGAATCCTACTGCTGTGCGCATTTGTGTACCTGCCCTTTTTTTTTTTTTGGCCACGCCCCACGGTATGTGGGATCTTAGTTCTCTGACCATGGTCCAACAAACCCACACCCCCTGCAGTAAAAGTGTGGACTCTTAATCACTGGACCGCCAAGGATGTCCCTCGTGTACGTGTCTTTCGGTGGCCGTGTGCACTCGTTACTGTTGGGTGTCTACTCGAGAGTGGCAGGGTTGGTGAACTTTAGTAGATATTGCCAAATAGTTTTCTTTTTCTTTCTTATTTTTTAAATTTGGTTGCATGGGGTCTTAGCTGTGGCAGGCGAGCTCCTTAGTTGTGACTCACGGGTTCCTTAGTTGCGGCTCACTGGCTCCTTAGTTGCTGCATGCGAACTCTTAGTTGTGGCATGCATGTGGGATCTAGTTCCCCCCTGCATTGGGAGCACGGAGTCTTAACCACTGCACCACCAGGGAAATCCCTGCTGAATAGTTTTCCAAAGTGGCTGCACCATTTTTTTTTTTTTTTTTTTTGCGGTATGTGGGCCTCTCACTGTTGCGGCCTCTCCCATTGTGGAGCACAGGCTCCGGTCGCGCAGGCTCAGTGGCCATGGCTCACGGGCCCAGCTGCTCCACGGTATGTGGGATCCTCCTGGACCGGGGCACAAACCCGCGTCCCCTGCATCAGCAGGCAGACCCTCAACCACTGCGCCACCAGGGAAGCCCGCTGCACCATTTTATATTCTCAGCAGCAGTGTTCCAGAGTTCTGGTTGCTCTGCATCCTCATCAACACTTGGTATTGTCTGCCCTTTTATTTTAGCCATTCTGGTGGTCCAGACATCAGTGATTCTTATGTGCAGTCAGGGTGGGAAACCACTGCTCCCTGGCAGGTGGGTGGGTGTGAGATTTGGGGAGCCCTGGGACCACCCCCACTTTTTTTTTTTTGGCTGTGCCATGCAGCTTGTGGAATCTTATTTCCTTGATCAGTAATCGAACCCAGGCCCTTGGCAGTGAAAGCACGAGTCCTACCCACTGGACCGCCAGGGAATTCCAGGACCACCCCCACGTGACTATACCTGATATTCGTTTCCAAGTGTCTTCTTCAAAACCAAATCCTGGCAGATACATTAAAATGTTATCAGATAATAACACCCTCAGGTAACTTGGTTTGGCCATCTCCTTTCAGCCTGAGATTCCAGCTCTGAAGGGTTGTGGAAGGAAGCAGGTCAGTTTTGCTGCCTGTGAGGCCACGCTTCTGTGGATCTCATGAGGACAGCCAGAAGCATCCGCGGTGACGCACCCTGTCCAGTGTTTCATGGTTTCCAAAATGCTTTCTCATCCGAGCTCCTTTGGGCTTCACAGCAGCCCCCAAAGGCAGCAAGAGAACATAGTATCAGCCCCATAGGACAGAAGGGGAAACTGAGGCTAATCACGTGTACAGTCATGCAGCAAGTTAGTGGCAAAGTGACCATGAACCCAGCAGTGGATTCCAGGTCCAGGGCCCCAGATTTCCTTCTTAGTTTTATTGGCCTTTGGCTCCCCCCTTCCTTTAGAAAGCAACTCAGGGCCAGCCCCACAGCAACCCCCTTCCTTGTTTCATGGTGTACCCCTGCCTGTTGACCATCAAGGTCCTCTTAGAAGCAGGTAATTCCAAGGGCTCTCTGGGCCTAACTTCTCCAACCTTGATGTTCTCAGCAGTCTCCTGGGGACCTTGCTCGAAGATCTTGAGTTAGGAGGTCTTGTGGGCCCAAGATTCTGCATTTCTCATGAACTCTCATGTGATGTCAGTGCTGCTGGTCCATGGACCACACTTCGGGTGGTGAGGATTCACACCACTTCCCAGCCAAGGGCTTTATAGGCAGGTCTTTATGCTGTGCTTGGAATGCCTCCTGGAACGTGGGCAAACACTGGTTAGTTACTGTCTGGATTCTGGCATGAGTGTTAGTTACTACAAGTTCAAGCCTGTCTCCAGTTCCCCTTATGGGATGTACCATTCAAGTCATTTGGCTCAGTTCAAAGTCCCTTACTCTTGACACCTCTCTCAGGAGCACCTCTTTCCTCTCCCACTTCCTGCTCTCTTCTCTTTCCTCTTCTGTCAACGCTCCTAATTTCCACCCCCGTCCCTAAATGGGCAGGATGTCAGCTAGGCATCAGGCAGAAAGCTGGCTGTGTAAACTTATTATACTAGAGTGTGAATGACTCACGTCTTGTCCCTTAACTCTTCCAGTAGTTATTTAGATGTGGGACAAAAAGGAGCCTTCCATTGTTGGAAAAGTTGACAGTGAGGGAAAGAATAGGAAATATTCAGGAATCCCTTCCTGTGCCCCCTAACATTTCCCAAACCTAGGTTGATGATTGAGCCCCCCAGCCCACCCTGCCGTTGTAGCTGGAGAGTGGAGAGGCAGCAGGTTGTGCAGATGCAGGAGATTATGCCGTGGGACAAAGGACAGCCTGTGAGGGGGAAGGCAGGGGCTAAAGCATGTTGGGGGCCCAGCACCTGCACTGAAGCCTTGGTCACAATGGCTCATTGCAGATAATTGCTGTGGTAACGATGAAGATTGTACAGGCAAACGGATTCCAGTTTACATTCTGCTCCCTGCAAAGGTCATCTATAATTGCCCTGCTTCCTCCCTGTGGCGAGTACAGGGCTGCAGTGGGGGCCTGTCAGGGAGTTTCTGGGCTGCCGGCCCCGACTGAGGGGGCTGGGAGCTGGGAACCGGCTCGGGGTGATCTCTGCCAGCCTGACTGGGGAGGCAGGTGGTGAGCTCTCAGCGCAGAGGCAGCCTCCTCCCCCTGGGTGACGCTCCAGCTCCCCAGCACTCTCCGGGCTGAGCTGGCTGGAAGCAGGGCAGGTGGTGCTCGCTGACCCGGTGAGCGGTGACCACTGGTGGGGGCAGTGACTGGTTCTGCTCATCGGTCTTTCTAGAAGCTTCAGCCCCAGATCCCCCTAGCTTGACATGCTTTGGGGCCTTGTGCTCACCTCCCTTCTCTGGTTGTCTTTCTCTACAAAACGAAAGAGTTGGTCCAGACACAGTGGCCCTTCCAGATCTGGATCCCAGGAATCCAGCCTTTGGTGCCCCAGTTTTGTGGAAGATTCGTGCATGGGCTTTGGAGTCAGAATAGAGTTTGAATCATGGCTCATTCCTGCTGTGTGACATTGGGCTGCTGACTTCACCTCCCTGACCCCCAGTTTCCTCTTTAAAAAAATAAAGATAGGGGTTTCCCTGGTGGCGCAGTGGTTGAGAGTCCGCCTGCCGATGCAGAGGACACGGGTTCGTGCCCCGGTCCGGGAAGATCCCACATGCCGCGGAGCAGCTGGGCCCGTGAGCCATGGCCGCTGAGCCTGCGCGTCCGGAGCCTGTGCTCCGCAGCAGCAGAGGCCACAACAGTGAGAAGCCCGCGTACCGCAAAAAAAAAAAAAATAAAGATAATGGTAGACATCTCTTAGTGTTGTTTTTGAGATTAAAGGGGATAATAACAATGGACTCTGTAGCCGGCATAATTGAGTGCTTCCTCTGCGTCAGGCACGGTTCTGGGGCTTTTCCTGTCCCCCCCAACTGCCCTGTGAGGTCAGTGCTGCCATTACCCCCATTTTAAGATGAGGAAACATAATGGTGGAAAGCAGACAGGTTTCCAGTAGATGTCGGCTGCTGCTAAGATTACTCCTTCTGTGCTCCTCGGGAGGCTCCCCCGTTTGCTCCATATGAGCTCACCTCTACACCTCCGCTCAAGCTCCTCCTGCCCTGAGCTCCCCTTCCTCCCTGCCCCTCCAAGCCTGAACCCCAGCCCTGCCCCTGGCAGCCCTCCCCAGCAGCCAGACCTATCTGATTCCAGCCTGTCCCCCACCGTCCAGTAGTCTGTTTCCATTGGACTCTGTGATTTCTCCCGAGGCCGCCCGTGCTCCCCTGGGGCTGAGCCTCTGGCTGATCCTGCTTCATCTCCTTGGATGCACCTGTCACAGCCCTGTGCCTGGACATGTGTTTGAGAAGTTCCAGGGCTAGAGTCTCCCATGATCACCCCAAGCCCAGCATAAACCCCATTAAATGTCTCATGGACCGTGGCTTGTGCTAGAAAGTGGGAATACAGAGACCAACACGAGATGGCCTGGGACTAAGAAGGCTTCAGTGCAGTAGGACAGTGGCTCTCAGCCTGGGATGCTCTTGGGAAGCACCTGAGGACCTTGGAATTGCTGATGCCTGGACCCCACCACAGAGAGTCTGGGGTGCAGCATGGACTTGAGGAGTTTTAAAAGAGTCATGGGTAAGGGACTTCCATGGTGGTGTAGTGGTTAAGAATCCGCCTGCCAATGCAGGGGAAATGGGTTCGAGCCCTGGTCTGGGAAGATCCCACATGCCGCGGAGCAACAAAACCCGTGCGCCACAAGTACTGAGCCTGCACTCTAGAGCCTGCAAGCCACAACTACTGAGCCTGCAAGCCACAACTACTGAAGCCCACGTGCCTAGAGCCTGTGCTCCGGAACAAGAGAAGTCACCGCAATGAGAAGCCCGCGCACCGCAAGGAAGAGTAGCCCCCACTCGCTGCAACTAGAGAAAAGCCCACGCACAGCAACGAAGACCCAACGTAGCCAAAAATAAGAAAAAAAAAAAAAAACCCTTGAGGATATTAAAAAAAAAAATGAAGAGTCGTGGGTAAGAAAATTGGACATCCACATGCAAAAGAATAAAGTTGGACCCTTACCTGACACCATATACAAAAATGGATCAAAGACCTAAACGTAAGAACTAAAGTGATAAAACTCTTAGAAGAAAATGAAGGGGGATTTGGCAATGATCTCTTGGCTATGACACGAAAAGCACAGGCAGCAAAAGAAAAAATAAATAAATAAATTGGACTTCATCAAAATTTAAAACTCTACCAAGAGAGTGAAAAGACAACATACAGAATGAGAGAAAATATTTGCAAATGATATATCTGGTTAGGGATTAATATTCAGAATGTATAAACAACTCCTACAACTCAACAGCAAAGAACCAAACAACCGGTTTAAAAAATAAGCAAAGGACTTGAATAGACATTTCTACAAAGAAGATATACAGATGGCTAATAAGCACATGAAAAGATGTTCAATATCACTAATCATTAGGGAAATGCAAATCAAAACTACAATGAGATACCACTTCACGCCCATTAGGATGGCCATTATCAAAAAAAGCAGAAAATAACAAGTGTTAGTGAGGATGTGGAGAAATTGGAACTCTTCTGCATTGCTGATGGGAATGTAAACGGGTACAGCTGCTGTGGAAAACAGTTTGATGGTTCATCAAAAAGTTAGACATAGAATATGATCCAAAATCCCACTTCTAGGTATCTACCCAAAAGAATCGAAAGCAGGGACTCAAACAGATACTGAAACACCATTGTTCATAGTAGCGTTATTAACAATAGCCAAAAGGTGAAAACAGCCCAAATGTCCATTGGTGGATGAATGATAAACAAAATCTGGTAAATCCATACAATGAAAGATGATTCACCCTGAAACAGGAATGAAATTCTGATACATGCTGCAACGAGGATGAACACTGAAAACATTATGCTAAGTGAAAGAAGCCAGACACAAAAGGACGAGTATTGTGTGATTCCACTAATATGAGGTTCCTAGACTAGGCAAATTCATAGACACAGAAGGTAGAATGGTGGTTGCCAGGGGCTGGAGGGAAGGCAGGGAATGGGGAGTTTCTAATAGGTACAGACTTTCAGTTTGGGGTGATGCAAAGCTCTAGAGATAGATTGTGGTAATGGTTGTATAACAATGTGAATACACCTAATTGTACGATTAAAAATGGTTAAAGGGCTTCCCTGGTGGCGCAGTGGTTGAGAGTCTGCCTGCCAACGCAGGGGACACGGGTTCGTGCCCCGGTCCGGGAAGATCTCACATGCCGCGGAGCGGCTGGGCCCGTGAGCCATGGCCGCTGAGCCTGCGCGTCCGGAGCCTGTGCTCCGCAACAGGAGAGGCCACGACAGTGAGAGGCCCGCGTACCAAAAAAAAAAAAAAAATGGTTAAAGTGGTAAATTTTATGTTATATATATTTCGCCACAGGTTTTTTTTTTTGGCCACGCCACGTGGCTTGCGGAATCTTAGTTCCCCGACCAGGGAGGAACCCTAGCCCCTGCCAGTGAGAGCGCGGAGTCCTAACCATTGGACCACCAGGGAATTTCCGCACCACAGTTTAAAAAAAAAAAGTGTTCCAGGTGATTCTCATGTGCCTCTGGGTTGAGAGCACTCTAAGAAGGACCAGCAGACCAGTATGAAAATAATAGTTGCAGTTAAGTACTACAGGTGCTGGGATAGACATGAGTGTGTATGTGGAAAGGATGGGCATATCTGTGTAGAAAGGTCAGAGGGTCAGGGAAGACTTTTTTCCTCATGAGGCAGGCTACTGTAATGATTCAGTCAGTTCTAGAGCCAGACTTCTTGGTCTCAAATCCTGCCTAGCTCAGTGAGTTCTGTGCAGTAACTTAGGCAAGTTACTGCTCTGTACCTTAGTTTCCTCATCTATAAAATGGGAATAATAATAATGCTGGCCTTATAGGGAAGCTATGAAGTTAAACAAGGCCATCCATGTAAAGTGTTTAGGACAGTGCCTGCTCAGTAAATGTTAGGTAATATTATGGTAATGAATATACCATAATTTATCAATTTCGCCAACTATGGACATTTAGGTTTTCTTTCTTTTCTGATTTAACAAAATTGCACAGGACATTTTTGTGTTTGTTTTCTTGAGGACATAAGATTTTCTCAAGAATGTATGCCAAGAAGTAGAATCCTAAGTTGCTGGGATGGGCATGGTCAACTTTATGACCCACCATTGTGATGTGTGCCCACCATCACAGTGCTCTCCAGTGTTGGGGAAACTACTGGGGTCTCTTGAAAGGATTATTTCAACATGACATTTTAAAATATGTGAACCCTGTGTTCAGACGTGTGAGCCTTGCAGATGGTAACAGTTGGGATGCCAGTAACAGAAAAAACAACTCAAAATGGTTTAAATCATTGTGACTCAAATTTTATTGTGTAAATAGATCACATATTACCTGTTAAAATGCAAACTCTGAGTCAGTAGGTCTCAGAGTGTCGGGTGGGGCCTGAGAGTCTCCATTTCTAATAAGCTGTCGGGTAATACTAATGCTGATGGTCTACCAACCACACTTTCAGTAGCAAGGGTTCTTAAACTTGGCTGAAATACCTGGGGGAGGTTTTAAAAATGCTGATTGTTGGGTCCTTCACTCAGAGATTCTGACTTAATTCGTATGAGGTGAGTTTTTAAAGCTTCCCAGTTATTCTAATGGGCAGCAAAGTTTGGGAACTACTTACTTAAACAAAAAGGGAGACTCATTGTCTTGGTTACCAGGATCTCCCGAGGACAGCTCCAGCATTGGTTAGTTCTGTGATTCAATCACCTCCAGAAGCCACTTCTTTCTGGCCCTCCTCCTAGCTCCTCGTAGGCTGCCACAGCTCCAGACATCACATGCAGACTCCACAATGTCTAAGAAGATGAGACTATTTCTTCCTAAATGTCTCTTATCATCAACAAGGAATCCTTTCCTGGAAAGTCTTTCTCTCTGGTCTCACAGGCCAGGGGAACAGGTGTGCCACAAATCACTTAGAGAGCAGTGGTTCTTAAAGTGGGTCCCCGCATCAGGATCAGGATCATCAGATCACCTGAGCACTCAATAGGAAGGCAAATTCTTGAGCCGCACCACAGACCTATTGAATCAGAAACTTTGGGGGTGAGGCCCAGCAATCTGTTTTAACAAGTCTTTCGGGTGATTCTGATGAATGTTCAAGTTTGAGAACCACTGGCTTAGAGTTTGTATCTTGGACCAGTGGTTCTCAATCTGGGTTGATTTCGCCCCCCCAGGGGACATTCAGCATCTGCAGAAGTTTTTGTCTGTTATAACTGGGGGGTAGGTGCTACTGAAATCTAGTGGGTAGAGGCCCAACATCCTACAATGCATAGGACAACCCCCCAACAAAGAATTATCCAGCACCAAGTGTCCGTAGTGCTGAAGTTGAGAGACCCTGTCTTAGGCCAGTCAGCATTTCTTCTGAGTCACTTGTTATGTAGTCAGGACTCTGGTCAGCAAGAGTCAAAGAGGAATGACTGTTGGTTACAGAACCAACCGTGTCTGCTCCTGGAAATTACTTTCACAATAAAACAGACATCCCCACCATCTTTCCCACCCTGCCCCCTTGTGGCGAAGCCCTTTCTTTAGAAATAGAGAAATACTATAGAATGAGAAATAGAGAAATACAAAGAATGGGGTTGGCAGGGTCAAAGAGGTTTCTGTTTGTCAGGAGGAGCAAACACACAGCCCCTGGCTCTCTTCTCTTTTTTGGTGGTGGTGGTGGGGATCCTGGCCAGGGGAAGGGGGGTGTTGACAGGGGTCCTACTTGGTGGCTTGCTCCAAATATTATTGGTCATGCAGTTTTGTCAGGAGATTAATCATCTCTCTCTAAACATAACACATGATTTTAAAGGTTGGCTATATCCCTAAATGTGACTTTTGCAGTGTTTTGGAACCATTTTCTTTTTTTTTTTTTTTGGTCTAAGAAATGCAGCCCCATCGTGTCATATGAGCAGGGGAACAACTAGAATGTAATATGCAGGGAACTCGTCTTTTGGGCCCCATCAAGTGTGTGACACTGGACATGCCTGCATTTGTATGGACTACCTTCTAGCACTGTCTCTTTGAATTTTCTGCAGTGATGGAAATGTTCTATTTCTTTTTAAAAAATAATTAATTAATTAATTGAATTTTGGCTGCATTGGGTCTTCGTTGCTGCGCGTGGGCTTTCTCTAGTTGCGGTGAGTGGGGGCTACTCTTTGTTGCAGTGCGTGGGCTTCTCATTGCGGTGGCTTCTCTTATTGTGGAGCATGGGCTCTAGGTGCGCATGCTTCAGTAGTTGTGGCTCGCGGGCTCTAGAGCATAGGCTCAGTAGTTGTGGCGCATGGACTCTTTTTTTTTTTTTGGCTGCGTTGGGTCTTTGTTGCTGCACTCGGGCTTTCTTTAGTTGCGGTGAACAGGGGCTACTCTTTGTTGCGGAGCATGGGCTCCAGGGCGCATGGGCCTCAGTGTTGTGGCACGTGAGCTCAGTAGTTGTGGCTTGCGGGCTCCAGAGTGCAGGCTCAGTCGTTGTGGAGCACAGGCTTAGTTGCTCTGTGGCATGTGGGATCTTCCCGGACCAGGGCTTGAACCCGTGTCCCCTGCATTGGCAGGCAGATTCATAACCACTGCGCCACCAGGGAAGCCCAGAAATGTTCTATTTCTGCACTAAGATGGTAGCCACTAGCCACATGTGGCTGTTGAACACATGAAATATGGCTAGTGCAGCTGAGGAATTGATTTTTTTTTTTGGAATTGAATTTTCAAATTTATTTAAATCTATTTAACTGAATGGACAGTGGCAACTGGCAACTGTAATGGACCGTGTCACCTTAGATGCCCTGAGTTGTCCCCATGGTTCTCCACAGTGTGCTGGCTCGTGGTGGGCCCCGAGAAGCACTCAGCATACAGGCTACTTAGAGCTGGATGGGTTCATACTCAGAGGATTCCATGTTCAGCCGATCTCAGCTGGCATCCCCTGCCCACCGGCCCCAGATTCCAGAGAGAGGCTCGGTTATTTTGTATTTTGTATATATATATATATATATATATTTTTTTTTTTTTTGGCCACGCCATGTGCCCTGTGGGATCTTAGTTCCCCGACCAGGGATTGAACCTGAGCCCTTGGCAGTGAAAGCGCCGAGTCCTAACCACTGGACTGCTAGGGAATTCCTGAGGCTTGGTTGTTTTGAATGTTGTGAAAAGCTGCCCCAACATTGAGCATTTCCCAGCTGAGGCAGCTCAGTCCACCCAATATTTCAGAGCTCTTTGCTTTTGGTGAGAATTTTTCTCAGTTCAGTGTAGAAATGTTGATTATACCATACCGGTCAAGAACTCTACCTGGTAATTAATTGAGTAAAAAGTCAAGGCACTTCCCTGGCAGTCCAGTGGTTAAGAATCCGCCTTTCAATGCAGGGGACACAGGTTCGATCCCTGGTCCGGGAAGATCCCACATGACGCGGAGCAACTAAGCCCGTGCGCCACAACTACTGATCCTGTGCTCTAGAGACCGCAAGCCACAAATACTGAGCCTGCATGCCACAACTGCTGAGCCCTTGTGCCACAACTACTGAAGCCTGCATGCCTACAGCCTGTGCTCTGCCACAAGAGAAGCCACCTCAATGAGAAGCCCTGGCACTGCAACGAAGAGTAGCCCCCTCTCGCCGCAACTAGAGAAAGCCAGCGTGCAGCAAAGAAGACCCAACGCAGCCAAAAATAAATAAATAAAATAAATAAATTTAATAATAATAAAAAAAAAAGACTCTGTGTGTTCCACTGCAGGGGGTGTGGGTTCGATCCCTGGTTGGGGGAACTAAGATCCTGCGTGGTGCGTGGTGCGTGGTGCGGCAAAAAAAAAAAAAAGTCAATTTGTTTTCCAGCTGAAAAAATTACTTAGCATGTGCGGTTTGTTTGGTAGACAAAAATCTTTCAAAACGTGGGGTTCCTTGGGTCAAAAAATATGCAAAGTGTCCCTGAGTGGTGCAGAAGTTGGAAATTGATAATCTAGTCCAACCCCCTCACCTTGAGGGAGGAATCTGATACCGGCAGAGAGGGGAGACCCATGCCAGGGCTTTGGGCTGGGATGGGGCTGAGTCAGGACTAAAAGCCAGAGCCCTAGGCTTGTGGGAGAGGCCAGTGTCTGAAAAGGCTTCTTGTGTCACAGTGTGTGTGTGTCTGTCCTGGGCTGTCTGCCCCCCAGGACAGTGATTGTGGCATTCCTTTTGATCGGTGCCCAGACAGGTGGGGAGGTGTAAAGCCTCTTCCATGACGGTGTCGTGGAGTAGGTGTTACAGGATAGGAGCAGTGCTGCAGGTGTGCTCACTGGGCTGCCTGTATCACAGTGGGGAGCTACGTGGAAAGAAGGTCATAAAAAATGCCAATTCTTGGGCCCTATTATAGACCTACTGTGGTGGTTGGGTACACTGGTGCTCCCTAACCCCACCTGTGAACCCCAGCTCCTGCTATTCACACCCTAGGTAAGCCTCACCCCCCAATTCCCCCCACTTCCCCACCCCTGTCCACCTGCCACATGGACGCTGGGCTTGGCCATGTTGACTTGCTTTGGCCAGTGAGATAGTGGCCAGCGTGATAGAAGCAGAGGCTTGCTTGATAGGTAAGTAAGTGGCCACACATTAGAACTTGTCCTTTTGGAATGTGTGCTCTTGGAGCCCTGAGCTATCATGTTAAGTAGGGCCAGGTACCCCGTTGGAGAGAGCACGTGGGAGGGAAGGCAGAGAGGGAAGGGGGGAGGGGGAGGGACAGGGTCAGTTGTGTGAATGAAGAAGCTGTCTTGGACGTTTTAGCCCCAGCTGAGGCCATGTGGGAAAGCACCACCCAGCGAACCCACCACCCCACACCCTGGTGGTAGGGGATGGGGCACTGGTTACTGCCAGGCAAGGCTCCCCACTTGACCCCTGCTCAGGGGGATGGGGTGGGACTGGCTGCAGTTTTTTCCATGGTGTTTGGCTAGAGTAGGGCATTTATTGTTTTAAAAGTTTTTGTCTTGCAAAACTGCACCTTTCCTAGTCCTCTGGCTAAAGAGAGGAGGCTTGTCTTGGGGCTGTTTTTGTCCACGTTTATTGGTCTTTCTGGGTTGCTGACTTCTCCAGCGACACATCTGGGATATAGCAGGGAAAAAGAAAACCCAGAGAACTCACTGCACTGTCGTTCCTTGGGTCCTGAGGTCCCTAGTCCGTCTGCCTTCTTCTCTCCCCCTTTAGAGTCTTCTTACGTTTGTTTTATATGTAATGCCCAGGGTTTTTAGCTGGACTTTGCAGAAGGAAAAGGGACAAGCACATTTACTCCATCTTTTGCCCAGGAACCAGAAATCCAGATTTGCCTGTTCTTGAGCATCATGTAAATAGAATCCACAAGAAAGGCCAAACTCGACCCTGAAGTCAACAAATAAAAAAATCTGTCAACAACAACAAAAAAATAGAATCCACAGGCTTCCCTGGTGGTGCAGTGGTTGAGAGTCCGCCTGCCGATGCAGGGGACACGGGTTTGTGCCCCGGTCCCGGAGGATCCCACATGCCGCGGAGCGGCTGGGCCCGTGAGCCATGGCCGCTGAGCCTGTGCTTCGCAGTGGGAGGGGCCACAACAGTGAGAGGCCCACGTACCGAAAAAAAAAAAAAAAATAGAATCCACTATGTATGTTCTTCTCAGTTTGTGCTTCTCTTGCTCATCATGATGTTTTGAGGCTTTTTTCCATGTGGTTGTGTGTAGTTGGATGCTTTTCATTGCTGTATAGTATTCAACTATGTAAGCAAACCACACGGTAGCATTTGCACAGTGGAGCCCTAGACAGCAGTGAAAAAGCAAACTACCTCAACTGCATGCAATAACTACACGATTTTTTTTTTTTTTTTTTGCGGTACGCGGGCCTCTCACCACCACGGCCTCTCCCGTTGAGGAGCACAGGCTCCGACGCGCAGGCCCAGCGGCCATGGCTCATGGGCCCAGCCACTCCACGGTGTGTGGGATCCTCCTGGACCGGGGCACGAACCCGTGTCCCCTGCATCGGCAGGCGGACTCTCAACCACTGTGCCACCAGGGAAGCCCCCACACGATTTTTTGATCAGTCCTTCTGTGGATGGGCATTTGGGTTGCTTCCAGTTTGGAGCTGCTATGAGTAAAGCTGCTACAAGTGCTCTTGGTCATGGGTTTCAGTGACCACAAACACTCGTTTCTGTTGGGAATAAATATTGCAAAAGCCTCTTAACTGGTCTCTTTGTTATAGCCTGTTGCCTCCTTCTAGTAACTTTTCCATATCAAAGCCACAGTGATCTTTCAAAAACATTAACTGGACCTCTTCTCCACCCTTGCTCAAAAATACCAGTGCCTTCCTTTCTTGCTTAGAATAAAACCAGATCCTCACCATGGTCCACAGAGCCCTACAGGATCTAGCCCCTGCCTGTTCTTTGTTCCTACCTTGTTTACTCCCCTCTCTGCTGTCCCTTCACCTACCCACCCACCTGTCCACCCACCCATTCAGTTTTGGGTGCCTTCAGTGTGCCGAGCTCACTCCCACTTCAGGACATGTGCCCTTGCTGTCCCCTCTGCCAGAAACAGTCTCCCCCCGGATTATCACATACTTCCTTTTCCCCTTTATATAAGTCTTTGTTCAAATGTTATCTCTTCAAAGAGGGATTCTAAAATGGCCCCCACTTACCCTCTCTATCCCTTTACCCACATTATTTTTCTTGATGGTTCCCATCATCACTTGAACTTTTTACTCTTTATCTGTTGAGTGTCTCCCACTTTGGCATGAAACATCCATGGGGTTATCTCATGGTTATGTGCTGTGTCTCGCTGCCTAGAGCAGCGCTGCATGTAGTAGGTGCTCAGGAAACGTTTGTTAAATGTATTAAAGACACTGACATGGGATTTGGTCAGATGCCTCAGTTCTGACACCAGCATCATCTTCAAGCTATATCACGGGCCAAGTCCCTTAGATTGTAATCTCCTGTGATCTTGTGACAATGCAGATTCTGATCAGGAGGTCTGGGGTGGGACCTGAGATTCCGCCTTTCCTACCAACTCCCAGGTGATGCCCAAGCTGTGGGACCTGGGACCCAGGCTTTGAATAGTGAGGCCGTAACTGCTCTGAGCCTCGGTTTCCACACCTGTAAAATGGCTCATTGTTGAAAACAAGTGGGTGAAGTGTGTAAAGCACTGCGCATGGTGTCTGGCCTTAGCACACACTCAGTAAGTTTCAACTGCCCCTCCTCTGGGGACCTTTCAGGGTCTGAAACTCAAAGTAGTTGTTGGTTTTCTCCCTCTGATTCTTTCCATCCCCATGTGTTTAGTCCTCTACACAGACCCTCAGCAGAGCCTTGTCCAGTTTATTTCTCCATTGCTGGCCAGCAATCTGCTCCATTCTCCTGTGGTGGGCAGAGGTTTTGGGAGGATTCTGGCATTTTGACAGTCATGCGGGCATTATGCAAATGAGATACAAAGCAGCAGTTAATGAACCCTGATTGCATTTGCCCAGCACTGGGGAACACGGAGGATAACTGCTGGGCTGGGGAGGGGGGCAATTATACTCTTTGGGTTGAACAAGGAGGTGGTGACAGAACAGGTTGGCTGCTCCTGGGGGGCACGAGAGCAGCTGCCCTGTGGCCTGGGTGAGGCCCCCTCCTCATTTGTAGACTGATCCCACCTGTGGGACTGGAACACAATTAAGGTCCAGGAGTAAGGGGCTGAGGTCGGGCATGGTGTGTATGTTGTGGGGGGGGGTCATGGGGGGTGTCCCTGGGCCTGTCCAGGGCCTACAAGTAGGGGAGTGGAGGCTGCAGATGGCGACTCCTTGATATTTTTCTAGCCCAATTAACATGCAGAGGAAAGTTTCAACAAAACTGTGGCAGAGGACAATTTTCCCCTGAATGGGGTTCACTTGGGAGGAAGGAGACGAGGGAGGTAGGAGGTAGTTAAATACGGAGTAGTTTCAAAGGGCACAGGCTGACATGGCGTAACCTATTACCCGTATTTTTGCTGGTTTTGGGGGGGCCTCTTATCGATGTCAACTTTGACAAAAACTAAGGATATCCCAATCTTGTTGTCTTCTACCCCTATGATACCTGTCTTGGGGGCCCTCCCAACAGCACATGGGGCTGAGCAGGCTGATAGTAGGGTGGGGTGGGGTGGATGCTCTCTGGCCTGGGGAAGGTGGGGGGCGACAGAAGGGGTCAGCTTCTCAGAAGCACAGAACCTGCCTGAGTGTGGGAGGGCAGAACTCAGGGGTCTGCCAGGCAGCAGATGGGGCTGGATCAGGCTGATGGAGGTGGGTCGGGGGCAGCTATCTTTGGTATCCCTGGATGGAACCGGCTCTTTAGGAGAAAGATGATCCGGGGCCGGGGGCTGGCAGGTGGGCAGGGGGCTCTGTTTACAGGGCCTGGGAACTCAATCCCTCCCCACCCCCTAGCTCTCCCGGGAATCTGCTCTCAGGCACCAGGCATCCCCACCCTCTTGGCCTGGGTGTCGACCTCACTGACTACTGAGCACCTCCAGTCCTGGGGACACCCAGCGTCAGGCTTCTGGCCCAAGTAGGCCAGGCTGGAAGTCACCTCTGCGGTTGTTTGGGGGAGGGGCCCTCACTCACACCCACTATGTCCCTAGCACTTCAAGTACTTATGACCCTGTCCTGCCTTTGACCTAAGGATGTGAAGCACCCTGGCTGTGAAACTCCTAGAAAATGGGTGGCTGTCACTGTGTTTCCTAATCGGATCTTTCCTAATGGAACCAACATAGAGCATCGGGAAAAGCTTGGCAGGCATAGGGTTCAAATCCCAGCTCAGGCATTTTCTGGCTTTGTCCCCTTGGGAAAATTGCTCAATCTCTCAGAGCCTTTGTTTCCTAATCAGTCCTGTGACCTCATCTGCAGGGCTGCCGTGACAGCCAGAGACGGAGACGGTAAATCCACTAGCTCATCACTCCTAAGGGCAGGGACTTTGTTTTGCCCACGGCCTGTGTCCCAGCACCTAGAACAGTTCGTGGCACATGGTGCGTGCCTAGTAAATATCGGTTGAATGAATGAAATGCCCTATTTTCATCTATTCTAAGACGATTTCCCCCTCACATTTGACATCACTGATATTAGGATGCTTCATACAATTTAGAGCATGTCGTGGTTTAACTGGCAGCAGTCTTATGATTGAGACGGGTCTTAGATGGGATGAACTATGGAAGAGGCTGTCATTATTAACAGGCACTTTTTGGCTTAATTTTTGGTGGGCTTCTGGTTCTTTCTGATTGTGTGTGCCCTCTCTAGGCTGTGTGGGGTCCCTGAGAATCACCCTAGGGCACAGGGGCTGCAGTGATCCTGCCTGAGGTCTTTCTGAGGCAGTGCTGGGCTGGGGTCAGCACATCCTGTGGGGAACACTGTGTGCCCCGGGCCCCTTTCTCCACTCGATCTACAGACCCTGCTCTGGCGCCCACTGCATGCTATCCCTCCTGGGGAGGAGCGGGTGGCAGGGCTGTCTGAGCCTGGAACTCCCTCTGGGGAGGAGGGTCCCATTTTACTCAATCCTGTCATAATTCCAAGTACCAGGACTGGACAGCAGCTAGGAGGGTGGGGGGAATATCTGTGAGCCTCCTAGGCTGAGGGGGCTCTAGGTAGGATCTAGTCTGGACCAGGCAGAGGACTTTCAGAATGAGGGAGAGGGAGTGGGGGAGGGTGAACCCCGTCTCCTCCCAACCCCAGTCCCTCCAGCAGCCAAGCTAAGACGCGGTGGGCAGATTAGTATCTAGAAGAGCAGACAGATCCTCTCCTGGTTGGGACACTTACTGGTGTCACCGATCCGTCCCATAAGGCTAGGGTTGGGGGCTTGCGTGTATAGCTGTGATTTTATGTAGGACGGGTTTGTGTGATACATGTTCTGGATCCGTGTAGATGTGTGTACACTGATATTAGTGTTAGAGTTATGTGTAAGTATGTGTGTGTGTTACCTGTGCGTGTATAGGTAGATCCACAGATTTGTGGAAATGCACGTGTGCAAATACACGTAATGTGTGTTTGTATATATGTGTCGTTGGGGTGCGCATGTGCATGTACACGTGTTGGTGCTAATGAGTCATACGTGTGTGGTACAAGCCTAGATGTTTGCTCTAAGGGGTGTATGACAGCTGTGGCCTGTGGGAGCAGCACCAGAATTCAGATCACAAAGCCTTGCTGCCAATAGCAAGCCCAGGAACCTTGGATGCCCAGAGGAGTTGTTTCACTACTGCGGGCCTCAGTTTCCAATCTGTAAAATGGGTATGGAATCTCATGGAATGAGATTGTAGACAAGCATCTCACACTCGGCCTGACACAGAAAAATCTCAGAGTAAAAGTTTGGAATTGAGGAATGACTGAATGAGAATAAATGATTAAGCAAGTAGAAATGTTTTACAGAGAGGCATGCGGTAAGATTTTAAGGACCTGAGGGAAGCGTGTGGAAAGGTGCAGCTTACAGTGCCTTGAAGGGATGCTGGGGGAGCAGGGTCTCAGGCAGAAAGAGAAGACGGGGCTGGAGCAGGGACCCCCCCCGCATCCCGTGGGGCGTGGTTGCAAGAGCCTGGGAAGGTGAAGTGTGCGCGTGCCCAACAGCCCGGGGATGCAGGAGCCGCAACGTAGGCGGGCGTCCCCGGGTGTACGCGGGAAGGAGGCTGGCTGAGCGAGCATTGCCCGGTTGCCATAGAAACGAGAAGGAGGTGGGTGGCGGGAGAAGGAGGCGGGTCGGGAGGCGGGAGGGGGAGGAGGCGGCCGTGGGGGCGGGGAGCTGGCTTCTGCAGTTCGGGCGCTGCTGCCTTCCCGAGCAGCGAGCGGTGGAGGGAACCCAAGAGGACAGAGCTCCCAGCCCGGGCGCCAGGCCCCCTCCCTGCCCGCCACCACGGAGAAGGAGGAGGACAGCCGGCCCCTCCGGCCCTGGCCTGGCCCAGTGGGGACAGTGCACTCCTACGTGCCCCTGGCTAGGTGCCCAGACGGGCCCAGGTAGGCATTCCGGTGGGGACAGCCAGAAGAGGCTGCACGGAGAGTGGGGCCCCAGGGCTGCCGTGCCCTCCTACCGGCAGTACCTGGTGGCAAGCACAGGGGTCGAAGGGGCCAGGGCCAGTAGAACTGGTGGGGAGCAGCCTGCATCCTGAGAGGCCCTCTTCAGAACCTGGGTCCTCTCCATCAGGAGGACTGTGCCCCTGCTACCTCTCCTCCTCTGCACTTCTGTCCCTCTCTCCACCGCTGCCACAGGTCCCGACTGGAGAAATGCCTCTTCCCAGGCAGAGCAGGCCAAGGGGGCTGGAACTCCCAGGAACCCAAAGTGCTTGCTCCCCAGTCTGAGGCTGGGGGGTGTGTGGGTGAGGATACCCCCCGCCCCTGCTCAGGGCACTGCTGGGCCCTGGCCATTTGGAACCAGCAGACCCCCGCCTCCACTATCAGCAGCCTCCCTGCTGGCCTCGTTGCTCTCAGGCCCTGGGCTTAGAGCCCCAGTCAGGAGAGAGGCATCTCTCTTCTCCCCCAAGCTGAGGCCCTTACCCCTCCTTGTTCCCCTGCAGACCCAGTTCCCCCAGGACCCCTGTCCCACCGCCCCAGCAAGCCCAGGGGCTCCATGCTGGGGTATAGGAGAGCGGGCCCTGATTGGGTGGGGGGTGCCTGTGGCCCTCCCTCCCCCTCTCTCTGTGCCTCTGCTGCATTGCTTCTGGGGATGACTCCACTGCTGCTGGGGGAGCTCGGGGCACTGCAGAGGAGCTGCTGCCTGCTGCCCAGGAAGGGGTGGGGCCGGGCCTGGGGAGGAGCTGGGCCGCACTGCCTGGCTCTGGGCACGGAGGGGGCAGGAGGGCCTGCAGCAGCGCAGCGGGTGGAGTGCACCTGGTCCTGGCGGGCCCTGGGCCACAGCTGAAGGGCCTCGGCCAGCGTGGGGAGGAGATCCCAGCCTGAGGGGCAGGGGTTGGTGTGTGCAACCTCAGGCGTGCCTAGGGTGCCTGGGCCTTGGAGGGTCTGCCCCCTTCTCCTGCCTGCCTTCCATCCCCAGCACCCCCTGAGAGCTTGGCTGGGTCCTGGTACCACTCTGTGGCGCTTCCCCTTCCCGGGCACTTGGGCACAGGGCCCAGTGTGATGGGGCCGGGGAATACGTGCTGAGAGGCTGACGTGGCTCCATTCATTTCTGCAAACCTTAGTTGCACCTGCTGAGTAGAGGCACAAGGGCCTCCCACTTCAGGGTTAAGGGCCCAGCAGGTGAGAGGGAGGGTCTCAGATGGCAGGAGCTTGGGTGAGGGCTGCAGATCTGCCCAGAAGCTGTCAGTCCAGTAACCCGCGTGCACCGTTACCATCTGCCCCCTGCTTCTCTGAGCCCCGGCACAGGTCAGGGCCTGGGGCTGGCACTGGCGTCTATCCTGCTTCACCTCCTACAGCTGGGCCAGCCTCCATCCCGGCCACAACAAGGGCCCGTGAGGCCTGGAGGTCAAGAGCTGGAAGGATCTGTCCCTTCCCCAGGCCCTTCAGGCCTGGCCCTAACCACCGCCCCCCCACTCCTGTTTGGCCTTCTCTAGGCCACATTCCCCTTCTCTTCAATTTTTTTCTGTCCCATGTCCCCCTGGGGTCTGTCTTTGCTTGCTCTGTCTCTCTCCTACCCTTTTTGCCCCCAGGCTCTGGGGCAGTTAGCCAGCAGAATGGCCTCCTGGGGCCCATTTCCCAGCCCCACCCATCACCCCCAGCGGGCTCACAGCCCAGAGCACATGCCCCCCACCTCCAGCAGCCTTCCCAGCATCAGAGGGAGCTGAAGGGAAGCCCCAGGATCACTCAGAGGCCGGGACCCCAGGACTAGAGGAACAATTTGGCCCAGGGGGGGCCCCTCCCCACGTGCCCCCAGTGCAGGAGCTCTGGGGAGAAGAAGGAACATCTCCACTTGGCTCTCAGGGCGCCAAAACTGAGCTCCCATCTCCCTTAAATTGTTCCTCCCGCGGTGCTCTCCAGCTCAGGAAACAGCACCCCACCTGCCGGCTGCTCAGGCCCAAACCCTGATGCCACGCTTGACTCCTCCTCCCTCTCGCACTCACAGCCAAACCATCAGCAAATTCTGTTGGCCCCACGTCAGAGTACTTCCCACCCCACCCGCCCCTCACTGCTTCTGGCATTACTACCTTGGTCTGAGCCCCCATCTTCCCTGATGGGAGGGCTACAGCCACCTGCCAGCAGGTGCCCTGTACTTCTTGCCCCCTGTAGTCCCCTATTCCTATGCCCCCAGCAGCCAGGGATCCTTTAAGACGTAAGCCAGGGACTTTACTGGTGGTCCAGTGGCTAAGACGCCACGCTGCCAAGGCAGAGGGCCTGGGTTCGATCCCTGATCCCACGTGCTGCAACTAAAAGATCCCACACACGGCAACTAAGACCTGGTGCAGCCAAATAAATAAACGAATAAATATTAAAAACAACAACAAAAACTCTAAGCCAGATCGCATCCCACCTCTTCTCACGCCCTGCACTAGCTCCCATCTCACTCGATGGGGGAAAAGTCACAGGCCTCGCTCTGACCTACAAGGCATCACGTGTCTGCATTCTCTCCCCGCCTTCCCCACCAACCTCTCTGACCTCAGCCTTCCCCTCTCCTCACTCCCTCTGTTTCAGCCACATGGCCCCCTTGTTCCTCAACCGTGGCAGCCATGCTTGTGCCTCAGGGCCTTTGCACTGGCTGTTCCCTCAGCCTGGATGCTCTTCCCCCAGATATCTGCATGGTGCCCTCCCTCACCTCCTTCAGGTCTTTGCTCAAATGCCACTTTCTGAGAACGGCCTTCTCTGACCAGCCTGTGTAAAACAGCATCGCTCCTAAGTCCCCACCATCCCTCCCAGACCCCTTCACTGCCTTATTCTTCTCCAGAGCTTTTGTCACCTTCTACCACACTTGATCATTTACTTTTTCATCTGGTTTCTTGTCTGTCTAGCCCTCTAGAATGTCAGCTCCATGAGGCAGGCAGGTTTCTGGTTTGCTCATGCTGTAGCCCAGAGCTGCACTATGAGGATCAGGGCTGCAATTAAAGCCAGGAGTCTCTGCCTCAATGGCTGGCCCCCTGCATCCGTGCTGTAATGGTTTCAGCCCTCACAGGGGAAGGGATGCAATGCCCCCCTGGCTGGGCAGTTGCCCCAGGGCATCGAGTTGGACAGGATGTCCTGCATGGACTGGGTGCACACTTCTTGCCTTTTTCTGACCCAGCCATGGCCAGGACAGCTCTACCCGGCCAGGAAGGGGAGAAGAGTGGGCTGCATGCATCCACCCCCAGTGCTGCTCAAGACGGAGGGCCCCTTCTTCCTGGTCAGAGTTCTGTGCCTCGGGAAAGCCTGCTGTGCACCCACCAGGAGCATCATCCACAGGGCGGGCAGACCTGGTTCCTGCCCTCCAGGAGACCACAGGTGCAGAGGGCTCAGGACAGGACACACCCTGTGAGGACAGAGGGCCCATGTGTGGGATGACTGGTCTCGAGGAGACACGTCCAGAGCAGGGAGGATGGGGGCCTGTCTTCCCACCAGCTCCCACTCCTGCCTCCCCATCTGTGGAGGCTGAGACAAGGCTACGATTAGAGTGGTTCATTGGGAGGTGGTCCCTGGAAACACAGAGAGTGTGGAGATGAGGCATGAAGGGAGCTTGAGTGAGCCAGTTCCCACTGTGGGCAGCTGGGGCTCGATCCCACTGGGCACCTCTGAGAGTCAGTGTAGCCAGGAAGGTGGGGAGCTGGGGTGTGTGTACACCTGTTCCACCGGTCATTACTTGAGACTGCCCCTGACCACCCTCTTCCCTGCCTGGTTTTTTCAACTGTTGTTAATGTTAATCACCTAATGTGGTGATGTTTATCCACTGCTTGGCTTCCTGTCTGCACTGGGGTGTAGGCTCCATGGGGGGAAGGCCTGTTCTCCTTCCCTGCTGAGCCTGCAGCACCTAGAATGGTCCTAGAGGCTCCCTAGAGACGGGTGGGCCTAATGAGACGTGGCCTCATCCGCGGCCTGGGAGCAGGGGAGCGCGGGGGCTGCCTTTGGGGGTGATTTTCTGGAGGAGTGAGAGGGCCTGGGGCCTGATGGGGCTGGAGGGAGAGGGGTTAGGATAGGGGTAGTGAGGGGTGAAGGTTGGAGTCGGGGGAGTGGCCGGGAGGAGGGGAGGGGAGGGGAGGGGAGGCCAGCTAGGGGCGGCTGGGGTGCAGTGCCTTCAACCCTTTCCCGCAGGGACGAACCCTGCGGCCCACCCGTTCCCTCAGCTCTGCGTCCCTCTGGGGCCCTCCAGCCTCAAGTGAGACCCAGGCTCTGCCTCCCTCAGTCTCCCCCTTTGCCTCCATCCTCTTCCCGCCTCCCCGCCTTGGGGTTTATCATTTCTGAAGGCAGGGCGCTTTGGGGGCTGCCCTGGGGACCTACCTCACAGGAGATGGAGGTTGTGGAGCCTGATTTTTAGACCTGAAGAGAAGGCAAGAGAAAGCCAGGCCTGGGATCTTCTCTTCACAGGGGACCTGGAGACCTGGGGTTCCAGACGAGACCCAGCCGTCATGGAAGGTGGTCTTAGCTCAGGCTGCTGTAACAAAACACCAGTCTCGGCAGCTTAAACAGCAGACGCTTATTTCTCACAGTCTGGAGGCTGGAAGTCCAATATCAAGATGCCAGCCTATCAGGGCCCTGGTGAGACCTCTCTTCCGGGCTTGTAGATGCAGCCTTCCCGCTGTGTCCCCACACAGCCTTCCCTCTGCTTGAGCCCGGGGAGAGGGGGCGAGCTCTTCCTCTTCTTATAAGGACGCCAATCCTATTGGATTAGGACCTCACCCTTATGAACTCATTTAACCGTAATTACCTCCTAAAAGCCCTATCTCCAAATACAGTCACTTTGCGGAGGTAGAGTATCAAAATATAAATTGGAGGGGAACACAAGTCAGTCCTTAGCAAAGGTCTATGGGGGTGTTAGTCCAAAGAGGGGAGAAGGAGACGTGAGGTCATCCAGAGAGATCATCCAGACAGTCTCCTGTTTTGAAAGCTCTGCAGCTGTGGCAAGAGCGGGTAATAATACCCACAGTAATAATAACAGTTAACGTGGTGCTTCCCGTGGCTACTCATTTCACCCTCACGCCAACCCCATGGGGTTGGTGGTATCGTCACCTCCATTTTGCAGATGAGGAAACTGAGGCACAGAGAGTTTAAGCAATTTGCCAAAGTCACACAGCCAGTAAAGTGGCAGAGCCGGGATTTGAACCCAGTCGCTCTGTCTGGCCCCAAGGCAGGGCCCTTAACTAATTTGCTCGTAGTGCTGATCTGGTGGGAGGTGCTGTGCATGTCGGGAGAGCAGGCTGCATCCTGAAGCCAGCAGGACGTGGTTGACAGCGGGGTGTGATGAGGAACCGCACCCGGGTGTGGGGCTGAGGTAGGCTTCTGGCGGGGGACTGAGCTGGCCCTTGAAGGGAAGCAGGGTTGTTCTGGGGAGAGGTGATCCATGGGAGGGAGGATAGCATGCGCCCCAGGCAGGAGAGAAGGCGTGAGCAAAGGAGCAGAGCCCGGAATGAGCTTGGGGTGTGTGTCACAGGGAGGGGTGGAAGGACAGCGTATTCCAGCTGACCTGGATCCTTCTCGCTGCATCTGAAGCCCCAGCAGAGGCTGGTAAGGGTCCTTGGGTGGCCCCACGTCAGGCACAGTGAGCCCGTCCATCTCTGGGTGAGGTGAGGGGCGGGGGAGCTGCTGGGAATGTTTGTGAGATCTGAGACCCACCCTGGGTGAGGGGGAGGCAGCTCTGGCTTCTCATGGCCCTGCCGAGGTTTGAGCTGAGCCAGTCCCTTAGGCCAGGAGGGCTGGGGTGACACCCATGGAGTATGGGCTCTGGGACGGAGGGGCAGGGGAAGGACTCACCCTTGGGTCTGGGTCTGACTCTGCCTCCTCCCTGCTGTGTGACCTTGGACATGTTATTTAACCTCTCTGAGTCTCAGAGAAGGCAGGGGAGTCATCACTCATCTCAATGGGTTGTTAAGAGAATTAGAAATAAAGGGCATCAAGAGGTTGGCACATAGTAGGTATTCAAAAATGGTTGTGGTTAATATGAAGAGAGAGTGAAGAGAGGGTGACGTGACAGCCCGATTGCTACCTATTCTGTCTGTGCTGCGGGATCCCTAGGGATGGAGGGCAGCATCCTGAGGGCAGAATCATCACGGGGGATCAAGGAGGAAGAGACCCTGGAACTGGACCCTGAGGGTTGACCAAGAGGAGAGGAGGGGCTCGGAAGCAGAGGACAGGAGGGATCTGGGACCCCCTCCTCTGGGATTCGGCTCTTGGTTGTGTCACCATCGTTATCAACATGGATTGAACACCGACTGTGTGCAGGTGACTATGTTTGGCTCTAGGGTACAGAGTTCAGTGTTTCTGCTATTTAATGAAGGAATGTTCCAGAAGGTCCTTAGCATTTATTCATCATTCTGCAAATAAGGATCATGCACTTACTGCGTGCCAGGCACTGCTCAGGATCTGCTGATGGGTTGGGTGTGGGGTGCGAGAAGAGAGAGGAGCTGGGTGACTCCGAGGCCTGGGGTTGTTAGTGGCTAGTGCCTAGGAATCTACACGGTGCCGTCCACACCCTCCTGCCCTCCCTGGGCTCATGCTTTTAATTCCTCTATCCCTTCTCCAAGCCAGGGGTCAAGGGAACATGACCAAGGCCTCTGCCCCCCAAGGTCTTTTAGAGGCAGCTGGCAGTGGGCCTGGGGCCTGAGGGGGAACACCTTTCACCTTCAGGCTCTTTTCTCCTTAAAGGCAAGTTCAAGGCCTGCATTAAAACTTCACATTTCCATAGTGGTCTGTGTTTTTCAAAAAGAACTTACCACCCTTTTATCATTTGCTCTTTGAAGACTCAAGTATTGTTTTCTCATCATACGAGTTAGAAAACTGAGACTCCCGTGACGCAACCCGGCCGAGATCTCACTGGTAAAAGAGGTCAAGCTGGGGCCAGAGCCCAATACCACCCGTGCCACATGTGTGCCAAGGGCTACAGCATCCTTGGGGGTGAGAAAGGCCCGGCACCTTCCCTGGCTCCACAGACAGAGAGGGCCCATCCTGAAATGGGACTCTCACCCCTATTCCAGCAACAGAGGTGACAAATCAGAAGTGAGAGCTGACAGGCTCTTTCATTCGGGTCTCAGCCTCTGGGCGCTCATCCACAATGTGGGGGTGAGAACGGCTCCCGCCTTACAGGGCTGCAGTGGGGATTAGAGGCACTGAGACGTGCCGACAGGCCCTGGCACCAAGTCCGTGCTCCATAATGCCAGCTGTTATTATTAACGATGCAGGGCTTCCAGGGCCACAGTAGCTTTACAACCACGATGAGAAAAGTGATAGACGTTGTGCCTGTCTGATGGGCTGAGGACAGCTGAGTGCGGATGGGGCTTGGCCACCGGGAGCAGCAGATTGCGGCCACGCCAGCTTCCTGACCTGAGAGATGCCGCACTCTCAGTGATGGCAGCCCTTGACCGCCATTCAGGAAGGACCCGGCATTTGCCTGAGTTAAGCCCCCGGGTGCCGGTGTGCGGCCGATTTGGAGGAGGCAGGGGCGGGGCGGGGTGGCATGTCTGGCCACGGGGTGATGGGGTGCTCCCATGCCCCCTCCCACGTCCCTTCCCTGACGCTGCCTGCCTGGCTTCCTGGGCCACCTCTGTGTGGGTCTTTCCCAGGGTGTGGGCTGGACCCTCACCGCCGGCTCATCTAATCCTTAAGTCTGGTTGCATCACCCACATTTCACAGCAAGGCCATGTGAGTCACCCAGCGTCACACAGCAGTTTGGTGGCAGAGCAGGGACCCCAAGGGTAGAGCTATTTCTACTAGATGTGCTACCTCGCCGGGAGGCTGGGAAACCCTGCCTACACCCAGGGTGGGGCCGCAGCCAGTCCCACCCTCCCTGGATCTGGACAAGGTGGAGAGTGGCCTCTGCCTTCTTGCATTCCCTTCTAGCCTGACTTGCCAGATCTGCACTGCTCTGTCCCCTCCCTCCATGGCTCCCAGCTCCCTCAGCTCTTCTCCAGCACTGGCTGGAGGCTTTTTAAAAAATATATAATGTATGCAAGGCAAAATCTAAAGGACACAAAAGGACCCATGGTGAAAAATCCCTCCCTGTTCCCGTTCCCCAGCCACCTAGTTCCCTGAAGGCAACTACCATTACTCAGCTTTCCAAAAATATTCTCTGCTCGTATGTTTCCCCCCATAAAAATGGAAGATCCAGCCACACTGTGCTGAACCTGGCTCGTCCTGCTTTAGTGACAGGGCTTGGAGGGTTCCTTCCATTCGAGACCGGAGCATTGTGTTGCAGGCCTGCATGGTAAATTACTTAACTGGTCCCCTGCGGCCGCGCATTTGGGTTGTTTCCAGCCTTTGGTTTTTACAAGCAGTGCTGCAGTAGATAAAATTGGGTGGCATTACCTTCCAGGTAAATTCCTAGGGGTGGTGCTGCTGGGTGAAGGGTGTGTGCCTCTAAGGGTGGGAGAGAGCACCAAGTTGCCCTCTGTCAAGGTGTGTGGAGTCACTTCCCCACTACCAGGGGTGGGTTCAACCGTGTCGTCGTTGCTCCCATAACCAAATGTCCCTACACCCCCCCCCCCGCCCCCATCGCCAGCTGCTAACAGCTGTACGTGCTGGAGATCCCAAAGAGCAGAGCTCTGTGACTCCTAGGGTTCTAGATGGTCTCTGGCCCCAGGGATACTTAAGTCTTTCATTAAATATCCCTGCCCTTTACTTCTTCAAACCTAAATTCAAAATGTTCTTTATGAAGCAAGTACTGCTTTTTAAGTGAAAAGTGCCAAATGAAGAAGAAAAAAAATTGAGGCTCATTTCTTTGTCCCTTGATGAATTCAGCTGCCTTCCTGCCCACCTACCACCACTGTGCGTGAGTGTGGGAAGGTGTGTCTGAGGCTTTGCTAAGGCAAAAGGAACAAAATATATTTAGTGCCTGAGAGGAGCAAGGAGCAAAAGAGCACCAGCCTCTGAACAGATGGGGAAGCTGAGGCCCGAGAAGGGGAGGGACACCCTTGACCAAGTATCCTTAGGTGTTGGTGCCACATGTCTGCCCAGAGCCTGAGGGCCAGCCTGGATCCCCTGGTTGGGCTGAATCTTGCAGAGACTAGCCCTCGCCCAGCATCCTCACTGGTCAGGGTTCACAGTGTCCAAGGCTGCGGTGCAGAAGTAGTGAGCTGTCCCCTGCTCAAGGCTCACAGCTCCTAGTAGTGTTGTTACTGAAAGTGGAGTCCAGCTACTCGCCACTCTAAAGCCAATTAAAAGGCAAGGTTGGTGGAAAGGAAAGTTTGCTTTATTTCAGAGGCCGGCAACCTGTGGGGGGAGGGTGGATTCCTGTCCAAATGCCAACCCCCCGCCCCCAATGACAATCAGTAGGCAAGAACTTTTATAGACAGACGGAAGGGGCTACATGCAGAAACAGCATTCACTTCTGACAGTCATCTTGAAATTGGTCATGCAGTGGTTTAATCAGCATCATCTTGTTTTTGTTTTTTAAATTTTCTATTGATGTATAGTTGATTTACAGTGTTGTGCTAGTTTCAGGTGTACAGCAAAGTCATTCAGTTATACATATAGTATATTTGTTCTTTTTCCAATTTTTTACCCATATAGGTTATTACAGAATATTGAGTAGAGTTCCCTGTGCTGTAGGTCCTTGTTGGTTATCTATTTTATATATAGTAGTGTGTGTATGTTAATTGTAAACTCCTAATTTATCCTCCCCCCGCCCACCACCATGTTTCCCCTTTGGTAACCATAAGTTTGTTTTAGAAATCTGTGAGTCTGTTTCAGTTTTATAAATAAGTTCATTTGTATCATTTAAAAAAATTAGATTCCACATATGAGTGATATCATATGATGTTTGTCTTTCTCTGTCTGACTTAACTTCACTTAGTATGATAATCTCTAGGTCCATCCATATTGCTGCAAATGGCATTATTTCGTTCTTTTTCGTGGCTGAGTAATATTCTACTCTATATATGTACTACATTTTCTTTATCCTTTCCTCTGTGGATGGACATTTAGGTTGCTTCCACGTCTTGGCTATTGTAGATAGTGCTGCAATGAATATTGGGGTGCATGTGTCTTTTTATATATATATTTACTTTATTTATTTTTGGCAGCATTGGGTCTTTGTTGCTGTGCATGGGCTTTCTCTAATTGTGGTGAGCAGGGGCCACTCCTCGTTGCGGTGCGCAGGCTTCTCATTGCAGTGGCCTCTCTTGTTGTGGAGCACGGGCTCCAGGTGCACAGGCTTCAGTAGTCGTGGCACATGGGCTCAGCAATTGTGGCTCGCCGGCTCCAGAGTGCAGGCTTAGCAGCTGTGGTGCATGGCCTAGTTGCTCCGCAGCCTGTGGGATCTTCCCGGACCAGGGCTTGAACCCGTGTCCCCAGCATTGGCAGGCAGACTCTTAACCACTGCGTCACCAGGGAAGCCCACATGTCTTTTTGAAGTATGGTTTTCTTCGGGTATATGCCCAGGAGTGCGATTGCTGGACCATATGGTAGCTCTATTTTTGTTTTTTTAAGGAACCTCCATACAATTTTCCATAGTGACTATACCAATTTACATTCCCACCAATAGTGTAGGAGGGTCCCCTTTTCTCCACACCCTCTCCAGCATTTATTGTTTGTAGACTTTTTGATGATGGCCATTCTGACCAGTGTGAGGTGATACCTCATTGTAGTTTTGATTTGCATTTCTCTGATAATTAGTGATATTGAGCATCTTTTCATGTGCTTTTTGGCCATCTCTGTGTCTTCTTTGGAGAAATGTCTATTTAGATCTTCTGCCCATTTTCTGATTGGCTTGTTTGTTTTTTTTGACATAGAGCATCTTGATTATTTTAAGTACAGTTAATCTTCAGTTCCAGGGTTGGTTTATTCCCATTTCTTTGAGGCCATCTCTCAGAATTGAGGCCAGTTCTCAGCTTATGTCATGGCTAGAGCCTGGTCATCATGTAGTTAACTTCTTCCACCTGGTGGGGTTTTAGTATCTATAAGACAGCTCATAGGATATGGCTCAGAGTATTATCTATAGCCCTTGAGGAGGAACTAATGGTCCTTGACTATGCTTAATGACTAATCTATTATTATTTAGTCTTATTGGACTGTTTTCCTTTGTTTCTTCATTTTCTCACTTCTCTGATTAAACTTACTCTTTGGCTAAAGTTTTTCCACACTCAAAAGGCAGGCTGAGGACATGTGGGGCAAGGACCATAGGGTCCTGCTCCATTTCAATACCCTGTTTTCTTTGATACTCCTTAGTCTTGAGGAGGGACAGGTACAAAACAAGAAAGGGAATAAAGTTTTGGATAGAGAGGTTAATTGTAGACTTGGTAGAGGAATTCTGTTTTAGTTCCATTTCTGTTCCAGTTTCCCCCAAATCTTTGAGTGAATGGGGCAACAACTGCTCTCGCTACTTCCTGCTGAAGTGGGGCATAGTCCTGCCTCATTTTGGGAATGGACACAGAGTTGGAAATAATCTCAAGTTGCATGCTTAGCATCAACATTTTTTTTTAATTTATTTATTGGCTGCGTTGGGTGTTTGTTGCTGCGCACGGGCTTTCTCTAGTTGTGACTAGTGGGGGCTACTCTTTGTTGCAGTGTGTGGTCTTCTCATTGTGGTGGTTTC
The DNA here is from genome assembly GCF_951394435.1 of Stenella coeruleoalba. NCBI lineage: Eukaryota > Metazoa > Chordata > Mammalia > Artiodactyla > Delphinidae > Stenella > Stenella coeruleoalba. The sequence continues at coordinate 40,863,291 of NC_137156.1, read as the reverse complement.
TCGTTGCAGAGCATGGACCCTAGGTGCGCAGGCTTCAGTAGTTGTGGCATGCAGGCTCAGTAGTTGTGGCTCGCGGGCTCTAGAGCACAGGCTCAGTAGTTGTCTCGCACGGGCTTAGTTGCTCTGCAGCATGTGGGATCTTCCCGGACCAGGGATCGAATCCATGTCCCCTGCATTGGCAGGTAGATTCTTTTTTTTTTTGCGGTACGCGGGCATCTCACTGTCGTAGCCTCTCCCGTTGCGGAGCACAGGCTCCGGACGCGCAGGCCCAGCGGCCATGGCTCACGGGCCCAGCCGCTCCGCGGCATGTGGGATCTTCTCAGACCGGGGCACGAACCCGTGTCCCCTGCATCAGCAGGCAGACTCCCAACCACTGCGCCACCAGGGAAGCCCAAGCAGGTAGATTCTTAACCACTGCGCCACTGGGGAAGTCCCCAACGTTTTATATTATGAAAACATTAACTTTCTCTTTGATTACTTGTCATAGTACCTGGACAAACATTTGAAAATTAGTAGACCTATTACAATGAGAATAACAGTAAAAATGCATCTTTGTATTATTCTCTGAATGTGGTTTTTTTTTTCCCTTAATGGTTAAAGCAGATACACAATGTATGTTGACTAGGCCACAAACAGGCTGTTTTGGTTAGTCTAAAGTTCATATTAAATCATGTGTAAGCCAGAATGACTTCCCCATACCTCAATATGTGAAAATTTCTTCCATCATTTCCCCCCCACTTTAACTGCAAATGTTTGCATAGAAAGCATTGATAATCAATATATTTTTCCAGCACTGCTGCTCTGGGTTCATTCGTGTCCCTCAGTGCTAGACCTACTTTTTGGTTATATATTGGCCTAGTTATCCATGATGGGGGAAAACTAATCAGACATGACAAACTAATACAGGGGTATATGCTGATGGGGAAACATTTTATAGGCTACACATGTTAGCACTAATACCCAATTGTCACACAAGCACTGTACATGTGCTTTTATTTTTTATTCTTTTATTTTTTTTATTTTTTTCAAATATATATATATATTTTTAATGTTGAGCCTTCATTTAATTTATTTATTTTTATTTTTGGCTGTGTTGGGTCTTCGTTTCTGTGCAAGGGCTTTCTCTAGTTGTGGCAAGTGGGGGCCACTCTTCATCGCGGTGTGCGGGCCTCTCACTGTCGTGGCCTCTCTTGTTGCGGAGCATAGGCTCCAGACGTGCAGGCTCAGCAGTTGTGGCTCACGGGCCTAACTGCTCCGCGGCATGTGGGATCTTCTCAGACCAGGGCTCGAACCCGTGTCCCCTGCATTAGCAGGCAGATTCTCAACCACTGTGCCACCAGGGAAGCCCCATATTCTTTTATTTTTAAAAAATATTTATTTGGTTGCATTGTGTCTTAGTTGCGGCTCGAGGGCCCCTTAGTTGTGGCTCGCCAGCTCCTTAGTTGCGGCTTGTGGGCTCCTTAGTTGTGGCATGCAAACTCTTAGTTGAGGCATGCATGTGAGATCTAGTTCCCAGACCAGGGATCAAACCTGGGCCCCCTGCATTATGAGCATAGAGTCTTAACCTCTGTGTCACCAGGGAAGTCCCTGTACATGTGCTTTTAGTAGTAAACTTAAAGCCAGCAGTGATACACATCATAAGTAATTATACTCTATGATAACTTAACTAGCCAATTTTTTCCATCCTGAGCATTGGGGTCAAAAATATGGTTTTAGGGACTTCCTTGGCAGTCCAGTGGTTAAGACTCTGCGCTCCTAATGCAGGGGACACAGGTTCAATCCCTGGTCAGGGAACTAAGATCCTGCATGCTGCACGGCACAGCCAAATACATATATACATATGGTTTGAAGCAAAACAATAGCTTTTCATTAGAATTCTTTAAATTTCTTACCCAGTTCAGCAGTATGATCTGAAAGTTATCAAATGTTGTCCATATAATTTAACTTACGAAATCCTAGTTGCTTTAATATTTCTTCTGAGATGCCTAGGGGCCTTTTGGAATACTCAAAGTTGGCTAGAGAAAGAAACTTATGGGCTTCCCTGGTGGCACAGTGGTTAAGAATCTGCCTGCCAATGCAGGGGACACGGGTTCAATCCCTGGTCCAGGAAGCTCCAACATGCCGTGGAGCAGCTAAGCCCATGTGCCATAACTACTGAGCCTGCGCTCTAGAGCATGCAAGCCACAACTACTGAGCCCGCCTGCCACAACTACTGAAGCCTGTGCAACTAGATCCCATGCTCCGCAACAAAAGAAGCCACCACAATGAGAAGCCCGTCCACTGCAACGAAGAGTAGCCCTCACTCGCCGCAACTACAGAAAGCCCGCACGCAGCAATGAAGACCCAACGCAGCCAAAAATAAAATAATTAATTTTAAAAAGAACATATTCCATAACCTCTAAAAACTCACATTTTTTCGCATAGCATAGTTTCTCTTTATTGTGGTACAAGATGCATGTTTAATAAACCCAAACATCTTTTGAAGTTCTACTAATTAACCCAAGGCTGAAGTCTCAGGCAAAGTGGGCTGTGTTTGTATTTCAAGGACATGATAAGAGTTAACTTCAAGTTTTCTCCTAGGCATATTTTTCTCTGAGGGTCAGAATTCTGAAAAGAGTATTTTATCAAGCTAGCTTTCTCAAACTGCAGATGCAGAAAGAACCAGAAGAATTTCAAAACTCTTGGAATTTCAAAAGAGTTTCATCTTAACCAATTTTCTCCAGAGTCTAAAGAATACTTTTGTCTTATATTGGTAAAAAAAAGTATCTTTGGGACTTCCCTGGTGGTCCAGTTCTTGAGACTCTGTGCTTCCACTGCAGGGGACACAGGTTCGATCCCTGTTCAGGGAACTAGGATCCTGTATGTCAAGCAGTGTGGCCCAAAAAAAATTGTCTTTTTTCTTTAGCCATAATCTCATAGCTAAAATTTTTCCAATCACACAAATGGAATATATATACACTCACACACCAGAAGACAGAACTGTCACAAATCCTCCAAGAGGATGACTGGTACAGATCCCCAAACAAATATTTCCCCAACACAAATGGTCCTCAGTGTCAGACACATGTCAGAACCAATTGGCAAAATGCCCAGATAGCAGTTTGTGCTCAAAATAGAAGTTTGCCTGGGTACGCACCAGTGGACTTACTCTGTCTCGGAGCTTGTCAGCTCGTCTAGATGCATGTTTCCGTGCTACCAAGGAAAAACGTACATTGGCAGCCAGAGCTGAGCAGGGGAGAAACAGGGAGGGTTCCTGAAACAAATGGTTTCGGCTGCTGCTAGGAACGCCCCCCCAAATCCCTCTCTCAGGACCAGCTAGCCACGCACGAGCAGCGGGCTCCTCGCAGCCATCCCAGCACACGGTCATGGTGGGCGGGTCTGCTCGGGAAAACCCCAGGGAGCGAGGTGCTGTGAGAGTGCAGCAGCCCTACGTCGGTGCCAAAAACTGTTACCGAAATTGGGGATCCGGCTGCTCGCTGCTGTAAAGCCAATTAAGAGGCAAGTTTGGTGGAAAGGAAAGTTTGCTTTATTTTGGAGGCCAGCAACCTGGGGGGAGGGCGGATTCGCGTCCAAAGGCCAATTCTCCCCCACTGACAATCAGTGGGCAAGAGCTTCTGTAGGTGAAGGGAAGGGGCTACTTGCAGAAACAGCATAGTCAGCTGTGACAGTCATCTTGAAATGGGTCATGCGGTGGTCTGACCAGCGTCATCTTGATTGTTTACGTACACTTAGTCTTCAGTTCCAGGGTCGGTTTGTTCCCGTTTCTTTGAGGCCAGCTCTTGGAATTGTGGCAGCTTACGTCATGGCTACAGCCTGGTCATCATGTAGTTAACTTCTTCCACCTGGTGGGGGTTTTAGTATCTGTAAGACAGCTCACAGGATATGGCTCAGAATATTATCTAGAGCCCTTGAAGAAGAACTAAAGGTCCTTGACTATGCTTAATGACTGAACTATTACTATTTTCTCTTGTTGGACTTGTTTAGACTCAGATTTTTAGTCTTGTTTCTGCATTTTCTCACTTATCTGATTAAACTTTACTGTTTGGCTAAAGTTTTTCCACAGACAAAAGGCAGGCTGAGGAAATGGGCGGCAAGGATCATAGGGTCCTGCTCCATTTCAGGGTCAGGCCCAGCCTGGACTCGCTGCCCCCTTGAAGACCAGGCCCCTAGCTCTCTGAGTCCTGTCTCCTAACTGCTGAGCCATTCTCGTCCAGGGTGGCAATGAGGACTGGGGGATGGGAGTAGGGCAGTGCCTGCCCCGGCCCGGGGGCAGCACATGGCCTAGATTGAACAGCCGTGTTGCCTGCTGACAGATCCGTGGCACACACAGCCACCCTGACGTTCACGCAGATGGCGGTGCTCTGACCTGTGGGCCGGGAAGCCACATGTCTGGGACTCGGGAGATACATAAGCGGCTAATGGAGGCTTTGAGGCTGGGCACCAGGGCAGCCGGAAGGGCATTTACAGGAGCCCAGTAGCTCAGAGAACTGAGGCGGCACTGAGCCTGGGTGGGAGGTAGGAGGGGCCCTGCTGCCAGCTTTCCAAGGGGCTTGGGTCCAGGCTTCAGGTGGTGGTGGGGGGTTCAGGAAGGTTCTAGGGGCTGAGACCAGGGGTTCTGCGTCAATTGGGGATTGGGGGGGAGCTGAGGTGGGTCTTTTGCACCAGGTGCAAGGATTCAGCTATGTCAGGGTGGGCAGTACTGAGGTGGGCCGATTGAGAAGCCTTCTAGGGTTCATCGTTGAGCCCCAGGGTGCCAGGTCCTGGGGAGGGAGTGCAGGACACGCACAGAGATAAGTCTGATTGCTGGCTTTGAGGAGTTGTGTGTGTCTGTGAAGCAAACTGTGGATTTATATAAAGCAAATATGTAATTACGTGGCCCTAGGTTTTAGCTCTAAGAGTCCAGGAGCACAAAAACAGTTGCAGGCACCATGGTTCTGGTGGTTGCAGCAGGCTTCTGAGAAGAGGTGCCCACACTTGAGCTGGATGACAGACTTAGGGGAGAGGGGAAGGACAGGATGTGGAGTGAAGGGCTTATGGTGGAGAGACCGGGTGGTGGGCACGAGGGGTGCTACAGGGTGGCTCTTGGGGTTACCCTAGGGATGGGGAGCCAGTCTCTGGGCAGGAAGCCCCCATCCAATGCGAGCTCATGCCTGTAGAGCCCCCACAGCAAGTTGGGGCCCCAGGCCTGGAATGGGGCATGCGGGGAGCTGCCCTCATCTCCAGGATCTCTCTCCTGCCCTCCCAGCACATGAGCAGCCAGCCTGCTGACCGCCACTCCACACCTGTCCACCCCGCAACGGCCACACCATGTCTGGCTCCTACGATGAGGCCTCGCTCGCTCCAGAGGAGACCACCGACAGCTTCTGGGAGGTGAGGCTTAGATGCTCCCCAGGTCCTGGGGACCAGGCAGCCTGGCTGCGTGGAGGCCCAGGCTCCCACCCACCCGTGACCTCAGATCTTGCTCCCCAGCCCCACGGACCCCTCCAAAGCCCTCCATGTCCAGCGGGCAGTTGTTGCCACCAAGTGGTTCCTACAGACCATTGAGCCCAGAGCCCCTCTGCCTCCCAGCTGCCCCTGGAGAGATCCTGTGGAATTTATGATGTGGAACAGGGCTGACCCTCTGCTCTGGGGGCCCCGGCTCAGACTCCTTGTGCTTCACGCAGGCAGGTGCAGCACTTTACAGCTTACGTGGCCTTTCACAGCTGTGCCCCGCCTCCTACCCTATGCAGTGGGCAGGGGGCGGAGCACTGGTCACAGAGAAGTGTTACAAGTTCAGGGAGCCCCGCAGCGACAAAGACGTGGAGTCAGCATTGCAGGAGCCTTCCAAAATATTGGAGACCCAGAAAGAAATTTTCCATCGGCTTCCAAAACCCAAAGTAAAAACTGCCAAACCTAAATTAATAAGTGTTTAATGAGATGTCTACAAAACATAATATTATGTCAAGAAGCTGCAGCTCAGCTCAACGCTTATATGACTCTATATAAATATAATAGATTTAGCACGGCAAGTACAAAATGAATAATTCATTTGAGTCTAAGTCCAAATTATAAATATCCTTCTGCACTTGGTGGCAGTGAGGAAATTCTGTTTAAAGTGGGATGAGGGAGTGTATAGACGGTGGGGTGTGAGGGGGGTGTCCAAGTCTCCATCAGTGCGAGGGTCCAGAGCCCCCAGGGTGTGAGCGCGGGGTGGCCCGCCGGGCGCCCCCTGCAGGACAGGGTGGCCAGGGCGGCCGGGCGGGCGAGGCGGGGAGCCCGCGGGAGTCGTGCTCGCTGCTCGGCCGCCAGGTGGGGAACTACAAGCGGACGGTGAAGCGCATCGATGACGGGCACCGGCTGTGCAACGACCTGATGAACTGCGTGCAGGAGCGCGCCAAGATCGAGAAGGCGTATGCGCAGCAGCTCACCGACTGGGCCAAGCGCTGGCGCCAGCTCATCGAGAAAGGTGCCCCTCCCCCTCCTGCCCCATGCCCAGCCCTTGCGCACACCCCAGGCGCTAACCGGGCCCCCACTGTCTGGGTCCCGGGAGCGCCCTGCCTCTGGATGCACTTGCACCCCCCAGTCGCCGGGCCCTGCCCTGCACACTTCCCCTCCCAAACCACGCAGGCCTCCCTGTCCCCGGTCAACTCTACTTTCTGCAATTTTAGGTTGGATTAAAAACAAACAACTTTTTATTTTGAAATAATTTAAGCTTAGAGAACAGTTGCTAGAATAGTACAGAGAATTACATACCTTTCACCTAGACTCACCAGCTCACATTTTAGCACGTTTGTTTTCTCACTCTCTCTCTATTTATAGGCGTAGCTTTTCTGAACCATTCAAGTTAGAGACATGCCCCTTCACCCTAAATTCTTCATGGATCACCGAAGAATAAGAACACTTGTTTACATAACCATAGTTCAGCTATCAAATTCAGGGCGTTTAATGTGGCCCATATGCAAATTTTATTATAGCAATTGTTCTTGCTGGTCCAGATCCTGTGGGATGTGTGGTCCCGGTGGCTTCCCGTTATCTGTCACCAGTTGGTTCTTCAGTTTTACCTTCAGTCAACATTCCTGGAGCACCGACTGTGTGTCTGGTGCTGTGTGCTGGCTTGTGAGAGCTCATGGGGGTCCAGGCTGCCGCCCGTGGGGCTCACAAGCTGATGGGGGAGACAGGGAGTAGGCCCAGAGATGGACGCTGTTAAGAAGAATTCATGAGGGCTGGAGGCCGAGGTGTGTGAGGATAGAGTACTCAGAAAAGGCTTCCTGAAGCAGGTGGCTGTTCTTGGGCCCTGGAAGATGGATAAAACTGTAGGGAGAGCAGAGGAGGGCATTTCTGCTGCCATGGGAAGTATGGGGAAAGCCTTAGAGAAAGGAGGTGTGAGGCGAGCCTCTGGGCCAGGGGTAATGAGGACCCGGTGACCACATGGCCATTTCCTCAGGCCCACAGTATGGCAGCCTGGAACGGGCCTGGGGTGCCATGATGACGGAGGCGGACAAGGTGAGCGAACTGCACCAGGAGGTGAAGAACAGCCTGCTGAACGAGGACCTGGAGAAGGTCAAGAACTGGCAGAAGGATGCCTATCACAAGCAGATCATGGGCGGCTTCAAGGAGACCAAGGAGGCTGAAGACGGCTTCCGCAAGGCCCAGAAGCCCTGGGCCAAGAAGATGAAGGAGGTGCCTGGTGGGCGGCTGCCACGGAAGGGGCGAGGCTGGGCAGCTGGGCTCAGAGGGGCAGACTGATCAGAGGGAGGGGCTCTACAGATGTGGCAGGCAGTACACTGCCCGCTGGTATTGGGCCCACAGGAGAGCAGCACTGCCTGCCAGAGAGAAACACCCACAGATGGGGCAGGCACTGCAGTGCCCGAGGGGAGGGTGTCCACAGGGGCAGGCGGTGCAGGGAAATGCACAGATGGGTGGGCACTGCTCCTGAATACCTGAAGCTGGGGCCTGCATCCCTTCCGCCTTTTAAGAATGTGTGCTCACAGCTCCCGGTGGAGTGGGCAGGTGGGAGGGGTTGAAAGTGAACACGTTTGCTTCTGCTTACACCCTGCCCCCTCTCCCCCCTCCCCACAGCTAGAGGCAGCCAAGAAGGCCTACCATCTGGCCTGCAAAGAGGAGAAGCTGGCCATGACCCGGGAGATGAATAGCAAGACGGAGCAGTCGGTGACACCTGAGCAGCAGAAGAAGCTGCAGGACAAAGTGGACAAGTGCAAGCAGGATGTGCAGAAGGTGCTGGTCGGGCTGGGGTCTCAGGGCCCCCTGGAGTGGGTGGCAGCTGGGAGCTGCAGGCCTGGGTCTCACCACCACCCCCCACTTTGCTCTGGTTCCTATAGACACAGGAGAAGTATGAGAAGGTGCTGGATGACGTGGGCAAGACCACACCCCAGTACATGGAGGGCATGGAGCAGGTGTTTGAACAGTGCCAGCAATTTGAGGAAAGGAGGCTGGTCTTCCTCAAGGAGGTGCTGCTAGACATCAAACGTCACCTCAACCTAGCTGAGAATAGCAGGTAGCTGGGCGTGGCGGCACGGTGGGCACAGGCAGAGGCAGCAGGGCATCCTGGGCCCTATGTTATAGTGACAGGAAGGGGAGGGCGGAGCTGCAGGGGCCAGTAGCTGCCTGGGTGTAAGCTGACGCACACCAGATACTCAAGAAACATGCTTGGATGGCTGGGTGAGTGGCTAAGGTGGGGATGGAGAAAGGTGCCCACTGGGCATACCTGGAGCTGCCCACTCAGAGATTGCTCCTTGGGAAGCAGCCTGATTCCCAGCTGGGGGGCACGCCAGCACCCTGGTCTCCTGAACAGGCTCTGGCCCTCACTGAGGCTGAGATGGGGCCATGGTGCATCTTGCCCTGCACCTCTCCATCTCCCCCGTGCACAGCTATGTTCAAGTGTACCGGGAGCTGGAGCAGGCCATCCGGGGGGCCGACGCCCAGGACGACCTCAGATGGTTCCGCAGCACCAGCGGCCCTGGCATGCCCATGAATTGGCCCCAGTTTGAGGTGAGGATGTGCGGGGATGGGGAAGGGGAATCTGAAACAGCTGGAAGGAGCCTTGGGGGGCAGTCCCCCAGCCTGACTGCTCCCCTGACACCCCCCAGGAGTGGAACCCAGACCTCCCGCACACCACCACCAAGAAGGAGAAACAGCCCAAGAAGGCAGAGGGGGTAGTGCTGACCAATGCTGCTGGGATGGTGGAGTCCACATCCCAGGCTGGGGACCGTGGCAGGTAAGTGCCTCCTACGGAGCTTCCTGGGGGCCAGGGGGGTCCACATACTGGGACAGCTGAGTTTTACCTCAGGAGACAAGAAATGGTCTCAATCATGGCAAGCTTGGGCTCCTCTCAAAGGTAGTGATAGATAACCCCATGAGAGCACCTACTGTGTGCCAGGTACTGTTCTAAGCATTTTCCATAAATTAGCTCCTTAATGTCTCTCAACACTCTGAGGAGTGTGTAAATATTCCCATTTTACAGATGGAGAAATCAACACCCAGAGAGGTTAAGTGACTTGCCCAAGGTCACACAGCTGGTTAGTAAGCCTCAGAGCCAAGATATGATGCCCAAGAGGTCTGGCTCCAGAATCCTCACTCATATATTTGCCTTGGCCTTCTTTCTTTCTTTTCTTGTTTTGTTTTTTTTTCTTCCAGTTTTATTGAGATATAATTGATACACAGCACTGTATAAGGTTAAGGTGTACAGCATAATGGTCTGACTCACATACGTCATGAAATGATTATCACAATAAGTTTAGTGAGCATCCGTCATCTCATATAGATACAAAGTTAAAGAATTAGAAAAGAATTGTTTTCCTAGTGGTGAGAACTCTTAGGATTTACTGTTGTAACTTTCATAGATAACATACAGCAGTGTTAATTATCTTTATCATGTTGTACATTACATCCCTAGTACTAGTAATCCTCACTCTTAGCCACTGGGTTGTAATACCCCTTTCAGATGAGGGGTCAGATGTTCTCTGGGGTCTCCTTCAGCACCTCCTCACTCAAGGGCTGAGTAATGCTAATAGTCCTGCCTCCCATCTGGTTAAAGAGCTGTCAGTGAAGGTCACTGGCTCCGGACCCCGTCTTACAAGGCCCGTCCTTGCTCCAGCCTTGGTGGACTTTAGGGTCAGGGCTCTGGCTGGGAGGAGGGGGCAGCCCTAAGGACAGGGTGAGAGGCCACTCATGCTGGGTCCTCTCTCTGCCTCTCAGTGTTAGCAGCTACGACAGGGGCCAGACTTACGCCACTGAGTGGTCGGACGACGAGAGCGGGAATCCATTTGGGGGAAATGAAGCCAACGGGGGCTCCAACCCCTTCGATGAAGACGCCAAGGGAGTGCGTGTGCGGGCGCTCTACGACTACGACGGCCAGGAGCAGGACGAGCTCAGCTTCAAGGCTGGTAAGGGGGCGGGACCGGTCGAATCTGGGGCGGGGCCTGGCGCATGGGCGTGGCCAAGACCTGGAGGGCGACCTGTGCTTCGGGGGCAAGACTTCAACTGGAGAGCAAGGGCAGGGCCTGAGACTGGCAACTGGGTGCCAGGGGCAGAATCTGGACCTGAGAATAGGGTGGGGGTAGGGCCAGAACAAGGATTGGGGGCGGAGCCTGAGGGCAGGGCTGCCAGGAGGACGGACAGGACTACGGCAGTGAAGCTGAAGGCGGGGCCTGGGTTTCTGGGGTGGAGCCGAGATTAGGTGGTTGGCTGGGCCGCCCGTGGGTGTTGAGGTGTGGGTGGGGCTGGTCTCGTGGTGGAGGGGGGGCTGGCATCCGGGCAGTAATGGGAGGGGCACTGGGGTCAGCCCAGTGTAATCAGAGGGCTTACCCGGCAGGTGGGGGTGGGGGTCAGTCCTCTCTGAGTTCCTGTCAAGCAGCTCCTCTGTGTCCCCTCCCTAGGAGATGAGCTCACCAAGCTTGGCGAGGAGGACGAGCAGGGCTGGTGCCGCGGGCGGCTGGACAGCGGGCAGCTGGGCCTCTATCCCGCCAACTACGTGGAGGCCATCTAGCTACCCTGCTCCCTCCACATCACCCCCACTCCTCACCCACCGCCTCCCCTCCCTGCCCACTCTTGTCCTCCTCCCCTCGCCATAGAGTTCCAGACATATTTTCCAATCAAGCTTTTATTTTTTTAAAAGTCAAAACAGAACAAAACAAAAAAATACTAAGAGACAGAGCATTTGCCTGGAGGCCAGGGTGGTGGGACTTGGGGTGATGGCCCCAGGGTAGGTGAGGGTCTTAGGATTTAGCCCAACAGCGACATCACAACATCTGCTCTTCAGATCCCACCAGAGAGTCTCCTGAGCCCAGAGGGGTGTCTCCTGGACCCTTTCATCCTGCCTCAGTCCCCCCAGCCTTCCCCTCCCCACCCCAGGCTGCCAGCACCTGCCCCCATCTTCTGGGCCTGGTTTTATGACCTCTGCCTCCAGCCCCACCCTGCTCCCCTCCCACCCCCTCCCTATTGTGAAAGACCTCCCCTGCAGCCCCCCAAGAAGGGGGCCTCCTCTTTAGTCTTCCACTCTGCCTGGGGAGTACCCTTCTCCTAGCCTTGCGCCTCAGGACTGGTGGGGCTGGAGGAGGGATGGTCACCCTCTTCTCCCATAGAGCTTTCCAGGGGTCCCTAGACTCCCCAGGACATGAAGAGGGGTGAGTTGGGGTTGGTGACAGTGTGACTGGGGTGTAGGAGGGTGAGTGAACGGGGAGCAGGCTCAGCGGAAGGACCAGGACCCTGCTGGGGCCCTTCTTTGCAGCTGTCAGTACTTCCGGCACAGGCTCTTCCTCAGACCCCGGCCCCGCTCTTGTAAGGCCTCAGGCCCGTGGAGAGGGGCCCCAAAGCCCAGCGCAAAGCCAACAACAGTAGCAGCCTCCTGGGGAGGAGGGCCTCTTGCCCTCCCTGCCTCCCTCCCTCCCTCCATGTCCATCTAAAACTGTAGAACCACTGGGCTAAGCTGGCCTCCCATGCCTCTCTCCCCTGCTCTGGCCTGCCTGGGGAGGCACTGGGGACCCGGTGCCTGTGGCCAATGGGAGAGGCATGGGTTTGCAGGAGGGAGGAGCCCCGGCCTCAGGAGCAGGACAGCCGCCAGGTCTTTCTTCCTTGTCCCCTCTCGCCCAACCCCAGCCCCTGGCAGCCCCTCCTGCTGGCAGCCCCTCCATCTCTCCAAGCCTGGGTCTCAGTTAAAGGACTTTTGTGGGTGGGAGGAGGCAAAGGGCCTCCTGCAAGAGCAGGAGTGTTTCCTGTGGTTGGTGAAAGGAAGTGGTGCTGGATTACCAGGTATTCGTACCAGGTACCAACCAGCCTTGCCCATAGGAGTGGGGCGAGGGTGCTTGAGAAGCCGACCAGGGCAGGACAAGACCCAACGAGGTAGGGGAATGATGGGAAGAGGAGTCTCGGGAACCTCCGGGGTGAGGCCTTGAGGCTTCCGGCAGCACCAGGTGAGGTTACTGCTCACAGCTGACGCCACTTCTGAGCTTCGGGCCTGCAGACACCCTACCCGCTCAGCTCCAGCAGCTCCTGGACCCCGGGCCTCCAGGTAAAGACAGTGTGATACCCCAGCCCCTCCATCAGCCTCCGTCCTCTTTTGCTCCGTGCTTCTTCTCCCAGCAGCCCACTCAGGAGGTCACAGACCCCAGCCTCAGGGCCCTGAGCCTGGTCATGTGAGGACCTGGGCAGAGTCACAGGGCCCTGAGCTGGTGCAGGCCTCCTTTGGGGCCAGGGGAGTTGGGGGTTTGGGGACCATGGCACCCCCAGGGTCGGGCAGACTCCCCTCTCAGCACCCCTGTTCTTGTTACTGTCTGCCTTCTGGGCCTCTGCTGCAGCCTGAGATGTGCCCTAGGCCCCTCAGAGCCTGAACTAAGATTTCGGAAGCCTCAGGCCTCCGGACTCCAGAACAAAAGCCTCTTCGGCCTCTCCCCAAGGGCAGGAGTTGGGGTTGGAGGCCTCTGCGCCTTGGAAGGCGGGAAGCGAGCACATCTGCACCTTGGGTCTGGGCTCCCCCTCTCTGTGCCCGCGGCTTCCTGGTACCTGGGGAGGGGCTGTGGCCCTGGCTGGACCCCAGGCCTGTCCCCCTCAGCACTCCAGCAGCCCACGCCGGGGCAGGGACTCGAAACCCATCCCTTCTGAGCAATCACCTCCACGGCCCTGTTGGGGACCACTCCCTCTCAGTCCCCAGGCTCCTCGGGACCCCAGGGCAGGAGGGTCTCCCACCCGGAAGTCCCCCTGAGCCCCACCTGTCAGTGCTGGTGTCAGTCACTCAACGCCCACCGCCTCCTGCAGCCCCCGTCCGCCCCCTGGATGCTGCGCAGGGCGCTCTGCGGGGCTCGGCGTGTACCGTGTTTTGTCCCCAGTTAAGCGCCCTTTCTGCGGCCTGGCTCTGCGAGGAGCCGGGGCTGCCCCGCCGCCTGCCACCCTAGGCTTCCTGACTCCATTAGTCCAACACCTGTGAAACTCCGAGAAGTGCTGTGGTCTCAGCAATGCACCCGTTTTGTACATGATTGTGTAATTTAAAGGTATATAAATACAAATATATATATATATAAGTTGTGACTGTATGACTGTCGATAAAATCCAGAACTGTGTCAACCTGGCTGGACGTTGTCATCCTGAGTCTTGTGTGTCTTGCGAGCGCTCTGAGAGTTGCCTGCGGTTGGACGTCTGTTGGGGAGCACGCTGGGTCCTGTCCTGGTGACCACCACGGGCTGGGGGCCTGAGGGCTGGTCCCTTCACCTTCCAGGGCCCCGGGTCCTGTCTGTACAGGGAAGGTCACACCTGATGCTCTCCAAGGCTCCAAGGCTGTGGCCTTTAGAAGCCCGGGTGCCTGGTGATGGGCACTGACCAGGAGACCTGGGGCATCCGGGCTCCCAAACTCATGGTTCAAGGATGAATTTGACCCCTAAATAGGTTTCCATTTTTAAAGCAAAATTCTAAAAGTGGCCGCTGAGGCCTGTGGCTTCTGGTGTTCACAGTCCCGGCTCCCTGTGGTGTGACATCAGGCCATGCCACACTTTCCTGTGTCCTGCCTGACCTCTGACAGCACTTCTGTGTGGGGCCCCTTGTGGGGCAGGACAGGGGCTCTGGGCTCCTAACTCTGTTATGCCTGGGGCTCAGCCCCCAGCCCAGCTTCAGCTCCAGTCCCAGCCCCTGCTCCAGCTTCCCCACTCCAGCCAGATCCCCTCTGGGGCAGGGCAGGAGTCCCTGTCCCAGTCCTGCCATCAGGTCAGTGTGTCCCCACCCCGGGTCTCAGCCTCCCCCGTCTGGTTAGATGTCTCTCTGAGGCCCTTCTGGCCTTGACAGCCTGACAGGGTCCTGACACAAACCCTCGTTCAAGGTAAATATACTATAGTCCCCTCACCCCTACTGTTTTCCCCCAGCCTCGGGGCATGCTCAGGGCAGGGAGAAAAGGTCCATTTGGGGATTGGATCTGTTCTGTCCCCCGTATTCTTCATCCCCCAGATCCACCTCCAGGGCCAAACCCCTGGTTTTAGCCAGAGGACTCTTCAAGTAAAGATAAACGTTTGCCTTATTTGGACAGGCTGTTCCATGCAGTTATGGGGAGCCCTGGAGGCAGGCTCCCCTGCAGAAGGTCAGGGAGTACCTAGGCTAGATGGAGTTCTGACAGGCAGGTGTGTGAAGGAGAAAAAGGATTCCGGAGTTTGCTGCCAGCACGCGAGGTGTCACTGGGTGCGTGTGTGCCTCTGTGCCTCGTGCAGACCCACACAGCAGGGAGCTGCCCCACCCAAGCCCCCCGCGGCGCCGCGTTCTGGAGCGCCTCCAGCTCCCCACTCCTCGCCCCTAATCCTCCTCCCTCCCTCCCAGCCCCAGCCCGAGATCCGAGGCCTCTCCAGGCCCAGGCCCAGCTGGGGACGTGCAAGCAGGTGGCTCCAGGGACTTGGGGGCAGGGTGGGCAGGCCGGAGACAAAACCAGTTCAGCAGTTCAGCAGAGCCGAGCTGGGTTCTGGCCAGGGCCCAGTCTGCCCCCTCCCCGGGGGTGGGCAGACAGCAGGGGCCCAGCGAGGCACTGGCCTGGGGCAGGGCCTCCTCCTCCTCCCAGTGCAATCCCAGCTGACAGATGCCAACGTGCTGTTTGCTCACTGCCAGGAGTAAACTTTCTTCTGGAGACAATAAAATTGCTGAGGGCAGAAGGTGCAGTACAGGGCAGCATTTAACCCTCAGTGGTCTGGGTGGCGCTGGGCTGTCTCCTGGAAGCCTGTCATCAGAAGCTAAGCGTTACAGAGGCTAAGGGCGCTGACAGAGCAGGAGGCATGGAGGGACAGGGGGAGCCCTGTCCTTGTGGGTTCAGTTCTTGGTTCTGCCGCTGATTGGCTGTGTGACTGTGAGCGAGCACTTGACTGCTCTGAGCCTCAGTTTCATCAGCTGCAAAGTAGCGTGTGTGGGGGGGGTGACCCTTACCTCACAGTTTTGTTGGGAAGGTTAATGACAAAAAGCAGTGGAAGCACCTGGCTGCCTAGTCGGCCCTCGGGTCAACTTAGCTGGATGAACAAACGTGAGGGGAGCATGAGGAAGCCGAGTTGCTTTGCCCAGGAAAGAAGGCGGTGGGTTCCATCTCCCTCAGCACACAGATGAACACTCAGACCCACCGCTTTTTCCCGTCAGGGGCCCTGGCCCCTCACACCTAGCTTGCAGGGCTCACAGCTTCCGGGCCCCTGAGGAGGTCTGTGGCTTCTCTCAAGAGAGGAATTGCCAGCAAGCCAGGCTCTCTTCCACTCTCGTTTGCTGCAGAGCCAGTGTCCCATGAGGAAGACTGAAGGCTCCATCCTCTCCCACAGCCCTGCTGCCCAGCCCAGAGGCCCTGCAGTTGGCCAAGCAGAGGCAAGGGCTATGGACCCCCTCACAAGAGGGGCAGCCCTCGGCCCACCCCAGGGGAAAGTCCTGATCGACAGCAGAGCAGGAGGATGGGAAGGACACCACCATCTCTCCAGTCCTGCAGTAGACCCTTTTCAGCCCCGGCCCACGCCCTCCTTCCAGCTGATACCAGGTCAGGGGAGATGTGGGCCAGTCCAGCCCCTCGTTGGCCTTGAGGACTCACTGCCTCTCTCCCACTGCTTCTACCAATCAACTGCCCCTTTCCTTTTAGGCTCAGCTCAATGCCACCTCCCCCAGGAAGCCTCCCTTGACCACCCCAGGCCCCTGTGACCACAGCCTTTTGAGCATTGATGGCCTCCAGGCTGTGCCACTCCCTCAACGTATGTAGGACACTGGGGCCACGTCAATTCTCTAGTATCTTTATTATCCATCCCCAGGGCACCCCTGGCTTCCCAACTTGGGGGTGTAGATGTCCCCGCACCATGCCAGGCACGGTACAGAATGGGTGGCAGAGGGCACTGGACTGCGAGTGGCCTTGGCCAAGTCACTGCCGTTCTGTCGGCTCTGCTCTGGCACTTCTGGGGTCAGAGGCTGGGTGGAGGGAGGGCCTTCCCTGCGGCCCATGAACACTGAGAACAGCCCTGGCTTCCGCCGTCCTCCAGTGGACTGGGCGCAGGAGCAGTCAGGCCCAAAGAGAAAGCACGCCCATGCCGGGGTCCCTTGGGCTCCAGAGAGCTCACTGACAGCCGTGGAGCGAGGGGCCATCCCCTCCCTGACCTTGAACTCGGGATGCCAGCAGACTGCCCTGTCCCCCAGCTCAGGGTCTGGCTGAGGCAGGGCAGGCAGGAGGGAGGTCTGGCGAGGGCAAGGTTCGGGCCCAGGGCCTGGCTGCAGCACTCAGATGGGGTGCACGAACTGGTAGACCAGGCGCTGGGAGATGTCTGGCTTGCGGATGATGCCCTTCTTGTAATACTGGCGGATGGAGCGGCTCAGCTTGTCGTAGTTCATGGCGGGGCGGTTCTTGCGGATGCCCCACAGCCGGGCCACCTGCGCGGAGTCCTCGATTTTGAAGATGCCTGGGGCAGCAGGAGGGCCCAGAGAGAGCCAGCAGTGCAGGCGGGGTGGCAGGAAGGAGAAAGACCAAGACCAGCAGGTCAGTCTCTCACAGCCAGGAGGGCTAGAGTCGCCCGGGGTAGGGCCAGGCGCTGGGCCACGATACCTTCTCCCATGGTTGTGGTGAGGGTTAGAGGAACATGTGGGAAGGGTGTTCCACAGGGCCCAGGAAGTGGTAAATCCTACCGCGGACTCACAGACCTCCTGGTGCAGGGTGAACCTGCGTACGTTGGTTGGCGACTTGGGGCCCTGAGGGCCTGATCCTTGCCAGCCTCTGCTCCTAAGCGTGGGGTGTGCACACCCTACGCAGAAGCCCTGCGGGGCTCCGGGCTGCAGACACGGCTCATTTGGCAAGGTCGCCCGTGCAGTTCCCGAGCCTGAAAGACCGCTTTGCGATTCTCAGACACTTCAAGCCCACACAGCCCTTTCTGGCAGGATTAATTGGTAGGAGATGGTGGAAAGAGTGGATCTGGAGCCAGGCTGACCTGGGTTGGAATCCTGGCTCTGCCATTTTCTACCTTTAGAAGTTGTCTGAGACTCCGTTTTCCTGTCAGTAAGAGGGGGTTGTAGTGATCGTCATGTTGTTGAGTGGGTACGGAAAGCGCTTAGAGCAGAGCCTGAAGGAAGTACCCCTTAGGATGAACTATTACTCATTAATACCCCCAGTTCTCATTCTAAACCACCTGGCAAAGCACAGGTCAGCACAGCCTCTCCAGGCAGGCTCCCCAGACCACCCCACCCTCCCTGATCTCCCTGCCCTCATGGGACAGTCTCCCTGGAGTACCGGCTCACTCTCAGTCTCAAATATACACACGGGATCACCACACCTTGTGCAGGAACTTTTCCACCCCTCCTAACCCCTTCCCGTGCTCCACACTCAGCCCCAAAGTCACTCCTCTGTGAAGCCCTCCTGGACCCAGGCACAGCTGACCCCATCACAGCCCAACACATCCTGCACACCAGCTCATTTCACTGCTGTTTCTCCTACAAGACTGTAGGTCCCTGGAGGATGGGGTACCGCTGAATTCTCCCCACACCCTCAGGACACTGTAACCCTCCATAAATGTCGGCTGAGCAAGTATGGAACCAGAGGAGGTGCTCAGGGAAGGTTTGCTGGATGAACGAATCTAGTCCATTTCACAAACATGAAGACTGGGGTCCAGGCGCCCACGGCTACTAATGGCAGGAGGGGGCCTAGAACCCAGGTTTCTTGGCTCCGAGCCTTTTCTAAAACACACACCCGCACGCCATCCAGCCTTGTTGCTGTCCAATGTGGTCCCCACTAGCCACATGTGGCTCTTAGCCCTTGAAATGTGGCTGGTCTGAAGTAAGCCGTAAGTATGCCGTAAGCATAAAATGTATACCAGATTTCAAAGACTTAGGAAGTATCTTATTAATAATTTTTATATCGATTATATGTTGAAATTATATGAATTTATACCATTGGATTAAACAGATGTATTATTAAAATTAAATTCACCTGTTTAAAACAATGTTTAATTGTGGCTACTTGAAAATCTAATATTACCTCTGTTGCCCGCACTGTATTTTTCATTGGATACCATCAGTCTCCTCCGTCAAGCTCTGATGTTTTGAGGGTAAAGACCGTGTCCGGCTCTCAGCAGAGTTTTAAGGCCCTGCTATGTCCCAGGCACTGTGTGTCCCTGGGGACCCTCAACAGGCAGAGCCCAGCCGGGGAACACGCGTGGACACAGACGGCACACAGACCCTGGGCCGGTCCAGTAAGAGTGCGTGTGTGGCATTCAGAGCAAAGGTGGGGGCAGCTCCAGCCCTCTGCCCTGCCCCCAGCCCTCCCTGCCCAGCGCCTGGCAGGACCACAGGCTCCCAGCAGCCCCCTCCCCTCCTGCCCCTGGCACTGCTCACCCTTCTCCTTGTTGAGCCACCGGATGAAGCGGCCATAGCTGTGTGGCTTCAGCAGCAGTTCCTTGAGAAACTGCCACAGGTGGATGGGCTGCCCGGAACAGGATGAGTCCACCTCGCTGTCCGTCCAGCTCTCTTCGCTGGTCGACGCTGGGCAGCCAGGGAGGGTGGCGGTGAGTGGGGAGCCCCCTTCTTCAATGGCTGCCCCAGCCTACCCCCAGACCCCAGAGCCCCAGCCGCCTCCCTGCCCTGCCTGACTCACCACAGTAGTGAATCGCCCCCAGGGACGTCCTCTCTTTCATCCAGGCCGCTGCGGGACAAGGAGAGGAAGTTGGGGACCAGAGAGACCCCCCAAGGGAGGAGGAGGGCATTTGGGTGGAACTGTGGGGCCAGAGAAGCCCCCCCGTGGCTCCCTCCCTCCTGCCAGCCTGTGAAGACCAGCTGTTCACAAAGCCTCCTCCGGGAAGAAAATGCAGGATTTCGGAGGTGGGAGGGGCCTTAGAGGCCCTGCAGGCAGCCCCTTGTTCAGAGAGGACTGGAAGTCAAGCCTTGCTTTGCCTCCCTTCTGTCACCTGTGAAATGGGGCTGGGACACCCCCTCACAGGTCTTGCAAGGATGCAGGGTGGCGAAGCCTGCACGGTGCCCAGCATAATAAAAACACTCCCTGCCCTCCAGCTGCCAAGTTCCCCGAGCACCACCATCCCCTCCTGCTCTCCACCTGACCCCCTCCCCAGACAAGCAGTGGGACACGGAGGCCGCCAGCTTCTGTCCACACCACCACCCGGCTTATAGCCTGGCACTGTCCACTGCTCTTGCCAGACCCCGGCAAGGGGCCTGGGCTAGGGCAGGACACTGGTTTCTGAGCCATGAGAGTGGGACCTGTCCTCTTATTCACCCTGGGCCCTGAGGGGCAGGGGCCTTGACTCGTGGAGCGAGGACTGACCCCTCTGAAGTGCACGGCTCTGTGCAGGGCACACTGGGCGCCCGATAAGATTGAGACCAAGTACACATTTAGGGGTTGGCATGCAGCCATCAAAACCGGGGCAGCTGTATAGACAGTGATGGGAAACAAGATCCAGGATACGCTGCTCAGTACAGAACAGCCTGATACTCGTACTGTTCATGTTAGAAAGGGGTAGACGTCACACTTACTCTTGCTTGTATATGCATAGACTTTCCTTGGCAAGGTACTCACAAAACTGGCAACAGTGGTTGCCTCTAGGGAGGGGGATTGGAGGGCCGGGGTGGGTGGGAGGGAGGATTGTTCTTCATGGTGTGCTGTCGCTCACGATGGTCTTTTAAAAATTCCTGTACATTTATTACCTCGTTTCTTCTTTAATGAAAACAACACAAAACAAACACAAAATTTTAAAAAGGACAAAGAAGAAGGACTTAGAGTATCTGATGTCCTGTGTCCTCACAGTCTAATTTCTATTTTTAACTTCCCATGTGCTCTGTCCTAAGTTCTGTGGCCTTGACCAGGGTAGGCAGTGGGTCGGGGCTGGAGAGTTCACCCAGGACCCGGGGAGGCAGCTGTCATTGGGGTTGGGATTCAGAACAGAGCCCAGATTGGGACAAGGGGCTGCCTACCCAGTGGAGTGTAGCCTCCGGATAGGCATGCTGACCTAACTGTTCCCCTTGGTGTCCCTGGCTTGGAGCCCGCAGTGGGGGGCGGGGGGTGGGGCATTCTACCCACGCCTGTCCCACCTGATTTCCAGATGTCCAGGTGGGCGTGCAGCACGTCCCCGCCCAGGGGCGAGCGCTGGCGGAACTGCTCCTCCGACATGGCACACAGCTCCTTACCCCCCAGCTCCTGGAAGGCCTTGCCCACGGAGGGCAGCCGGTACTGGTGCTCTGTCCACAGGAGCCACTTCTGCACGTTGCCAGGGCTCCAGTCCACGGGGTCTGGGCAAGAGACACTCCTTCAGCCCTGGAGGCTGCCTGAGGGCACCACCCCCAAGGTGGCCCCTCTGCTCTGATGGGGCCTCCATGGGAACTGGTGGCCTGGGACCATGCACTCCTGAGATGGGGCCAGGCCAGGCCACATGGGGCCTTGAGGGGCTCCGTGGAGGGGGTACCGAAGAAGGGGGCAGTGACAGGAAGGAACCGGGGCCCTTGAAGCAAACATGGCTCAGGGCAGGGCAGCCTGGGGCCTCTGCACCCCCATCTCACCTGGACCTCAGGTCCTCCCAGACCCCTCCAGCCCCTCCAAAGGGCCTTTTGGGGAGCCACAGCCCTGGAGGGGACAGTGACATTAAACCAGAAACACCCAAGCTTCTTTCTTTCCCAGATGCCTCTTGCCTTCCCCAAACCCTTCAAAGAACCAGAGAAAAACCCAACCAAGAATTAGCTCTACAAACCCCTCTCTACCCGCACTGTATTTTACAGATGAGGAAACTGAGGCACAGAGAGAGTTCCATTCCCTCGTCCAACACCTAACAAAGGGCTGGGTGCTGGAGAGCTGCTCAGTGCACGTGCACCAAATGTGGGGGAGCGGTGGCAGGGTACAGGGTGGCCATGGGGCCAAGGCCCGGAGGCGAGTGGCTGGCTTGGTCCTATAAGTCTCCCTGGGGAGCTGCCCTGGGGTGAGCCCAGCAGGGCACGTGGGTGGTGGCCAAGCTGCAGGCACAGACACAATGGGGCCTCCAAGTGAACGCTGTGGTCTAAGCTCGGTGACCTGCAGACTGGCCTGCCCTCACTTAATAAACCTATTTTCTTCCTCAGGGTCAAAGCAATTTGTTTCTGTCCCTATTGTTTAGCGGGCAGGGCCCTCCCCAACTCGGTGTGGGAGCGGAGGCACCGTGGGAAAAGCTCCCGGGTTGAGGGCTGGCATTGGGCCACTGGAGGATGGGGCCTGGGCAGGAGCTGCCTCAAGGCGGGACCTCAGCTGGGACTACTAGGTGGCAGGGGCTGGGCCTGGGTGACTGAGGAGGAGGAGCCAGGCCTAAGCGATGCCTGAAGACCCTTCCTGTGTGCGAGCCTCAGATGCCAGGGCCCAAAGGCCAAGGAGATGGGTCAGGCTTGCCCAAAGCTGGAGAGATGATGGAGGGACAGGGGACTGGAGACCCAGCAGCCCCTCAATCAGTAGCATAAGCTCCGTAACCACACCTTCCAGGCCCTCGCAGACACGTGCCTGGCCTCCTGATGTGCCCCCCTCATCAGAGCCCTCATCCCCACTGGACCAGTGATACATTATCCTATTTATTTATGACCTGTTTTGTCACTGTAACATTAGCTTCGTGAACGAAGGAGCCTTTGTGCTATGTTCACGCTGAATTCCCCAGTGCTAGAACAGGGCCTGGCATATTAAGTTATTGTTTATTGAGCATCTATTATGTACAAGGTAACATCCTAGGAACTGGGGATGTAGCAGTGAACAAAACAAATGAAAATCCCTGCCCTTGGGGCATGTACATTCCAGTAGGGGAAACAGTAAACAAGATAAATATGCAGCATATCAGACGGTAGGAAACATGAGAGAAATAAAGCAGGTTGGAGGAATAAGACGTGGGGGTATGGGCAGCAATTTCAATAGAGGGGTCAGGAAAGGCCTCGTCGAGATGGTGCCATTTGAATCAAGACCTGAAGGAGGTGAGGGGTGAGCCAGGTAGGTATGTAGGGGAAGAGTGCTCTGGGTTGAGGGACCAGCAAGTGCAAAGGTCCTGAGGTGTGTGTGTTGCGGTAAGAGCAAAGAGGCAGGAGTGGCTGGAGCAGAGTGAATAAGGGGAGAGTGGATTTAAGTGTGAGAGGAGGAGGTGGGCCAGATGGTGTAGAGCTCGTATTTGCTTCACCCGGCACCTACCAAGTGGGGACACTGGGCTGGTGCAGCTGGGGCACAGAGAGAGCGGGAACCTTGGATCCCAGGCTCGCAGCTGCTGTGTGTTAGGGGCTGAGTGTATGTGTAGAAGCACCAGCATCTCTGGGGGTGACCACAGTGCACCAGGCGGTGCCCCCACACCTCCCTGTGACCTCCGCTGGCCTGTGTCCCCCTGGTGGAGGGGGGCGTGAGGAGGGGCTCACCTGCCGTGATGTTGAGCAGCTTGCAGGCCGTCTCGATGTCCTTGAGCACCTCGCCCACCACCATGGACTGCACCTGCTCCAGTGAATGCTCCTCCAGGGTCAGCCCACCCGGCGCCAGGTCCAGGCTGCCCCCCGGGGCTTGGCTGTCGATGACGGGGCACTGCTCGGGCTCGTCGGGCGGCTCCTCCCGAGTGCTGGCCCCGGGGCCCTTGGCCACCCAGCTGCTGTCCTCGGAGAACAGCATGTCGAAGTAGGAGAGGTAGAAGGTGGACAGGCCCTGCTCAGGTGTGGCAGGTGGGCTGGGGCTCCAGTCCTGTCTCTCGGGCCCCATTGCCCCTGCTCCCACTGCCACCTTCTCCAGGCCAGTCCGTAGCACAGTGTCGGGGGGCAGCAGGAGGCGGCTTGGGGGGACGCCACTCAGGCCCGGGCTGGCGCTGCCCATGCCGCTGCTGCTCGGGCTGGCGGCTGCGTCTACAGAAATAAAAAAGGAAGGAGAGTCAGGTCCTAGCTGCTTCCCCATCCCCATGGGGGCTGCTAAGCTGGTTACAGAGATGAGGAGCCCAGCGGGCAGTGGCTGGGCCTGGGAGAGAGTTGGGGCTTCTGGGTCACTGGGCAGCTAGGACAGGGCTGGGCAGACAGGTCTTGTGGCTGGAAAGCCAGTGGGATGGGAGTGGGGGCAGGACGGTAAACAGACAGCTCCCTTACTCCCCAGGGAAGCCAGGTTGGCTGCGAGCAGCAAATCTTTACACGTGTAGCCTGTTTAAAACAATCTTCTGAGGTTCTTGACCTCTTTCAGTCCTCACGATGGAAGGCACAATTAGTCCCATTTGGCAGATGAGCAAACTGAGGCCTGGACAAGAAGTCTTTAATATCCAGCCCTCTGTCCCTGGGCCGGCCCCCACCCAGATCCCAGTCCCCTGTCCTGTTGAGGAAGCTCCTTCTAAGGGCTAACCTAATCTTTTCTGCTGTGGCAAAGCTTGTTTTCTTTTACTCTGCCCTTGGAGGGGGTAGGGAAGGGAGAAGGTCACCATCATCTCCACCAACCGGGTGAAGAATGAAAGGAGCAAGTGAGGGGTGTGGCAGGGTAGAATCTCCTCCCAGGTTGGGGAGGCGGGTCCCCTTCCTCCCCCACAGGGCCACTTGGCGGGTGCGAATAAATTCCCGGCCTAACGCTGCTGAGGTGGTCACTGAACAACAACGTACAGGTGTGCTTGGCCCCGCCCCTACTCAGGGCTGGGTTCCTGGTACCCACCCTCCTTGTCCTTTCCTGAATGGTGCTTCCCCAGCCCCTCCCAGCTCCCAGGCCCTCTTCTCTCCCCTCACGCCCAGAAGAACTCACAGCTCCCAAGGTGGGAGGTGCCAGGTGCAGACCTACAGGCCCACTTTCCCCACAGCTGCAGGGGCTGGTCAGAAGGCCCAGGCCCTGGGGGACAAATGAGTCCCTCAGCAAGTCAGACCCCACTCCTCTCCTACCTGCCGCCCCAATGCCTCCCGAGGGGCACCATTTGGCCTCAACGCGAGGAACTACAGTGTCCCTCCCCCCGGGTCCCCAGGCTCTGCTTCCCCTGGACCCTTTTCTCTGAGCCCCATATTGGAGTCCGTGGT
Source organism: Stenella coeruleoalba (assembly GCF_951394435.1). Classification (NCBI taxonomy): domain Eukaryota; kingdom Metazoa; phylum Chordata; class Mammalia; order Artiodactyla; family Delphinidae; genus Stenella; species Stenella coeruleoalba. The sequence continues at coordinate 40,838,877 of NC_137156.1, read as the reverse complement.
TTGGGTGAGGCAGGGAACTTGCGAGATGTACATACACCAAAGAACTGGGGTCCCTGGGATATTTCCATGATTTGTGGACTCAAAACTCAAGAATAAATCAGGACAGAGGTGGAAGATTACCAACAACGTATGTTCCCCATAACACAGGGGATCATTCCGAAAGGAGGAAAGGAGCAGGTAAACCTGCTAAGGGCAAGTTAATGTGTGTCCTTTCTTGGGGGTATTTACATTTTAAACAGTGTTCTCAAAATGTGGTGCCGGGACCAGCCGCATCAGCACCACCTAGGAACTTTTGAGGAACTTGAATTCTTAGGCCCTCATCAGAGCAACTGAATCAGAAGCTCGGGGGTCGGGGGGTGGGGGTGGGGAAAGTAGGGCGGGGGAGGCCGAGCAATGCGTTTCTTTTTTTTTTTTCCAGCAATGCATTGCTTTCTTTTTTTTTGGCCGCGCCACACTGCTTGTGGGAACTTCGTTCCCTGATCATTGAACCTGGGCCCCCTGCCATGGGAGCAGAGTCCTAACCACTGTAACGCCAGGGAATTCCTAGCAATGCGTTTCTACAGGTCCGTTGGGTGATTCTGATGAGTGTTCCAAGTTTGCAAATTGCTGCTTTGAAGGCATCTGGCCAGTAAGAGGGGTAGGCTTTACTGGAAGGAGTGGTAGACTCTCTAACGGTGGGATTTGCTGCGCTGCACCAGGACCATGGAGCGGGGGCTCCCTGGCCCTTCTCCAGTCACCTCATGAGACTGACTTGCTCAGCCTCAACGTGCAAGTGAGGCAGAGAGAGAACCCCGTTTGGAAGGCTCTAGCTTCTCTAGGGCTGCAGCTAGTGCAACTGCGTACAACTCAGAAAATGATGCCCTTTTCTCTCTGGGTGGCGTGGCTTGGTGAATGGAGCCCAAGTGGAACTTCAGCTCACCCTTGTCCCCCATCTTGTGCAGTGCCCAACCTTCCCAACTGTACACGGCGGCCCTGCTTTTCTGTGGCGGAGAGAACGCAAGAAAGAGAGAAGAGTGTTTGTTCACTTTCATTTTGCATCTCCCTTTCAAGGACTCCTTTAAGTGACAAGGAAGGAGAGGTCAGGGTGGGGTGGGGTGGGCAGGGATCAGGGAGCCGGGCTTGCGGGGGACAGAGGGCAGGCCTGGAATCATTTCAAGCCCTTCTGTGCAAACACACGTGTGTGCTGTGGGTCCACATTATTTACCCAAGCAGAGCCAACAGCCCGCTCTATCCCTGGGTCCCCGCCCCAGCCTGTGTCCACACCCTACCCCCTGGGTGGCCCCCCCCCCGAGAGCCCCTCTCAACCCCACCCTTCCCTCATCACCCCCTTCCTGCTTCCCGCCCCATCCACGTCCCCAGAACTCCCCGGCCTGCCACGTTAGGACAGTCCCTGCCAACACCTTGGGCCGGGTGCCAGGGAGACGGAACCTTTCCTAAGAAGCAGGGGAACTTGCTTCCCTCGTGGCCCTCCTGTTTGCTTGGCCTCGGCCACAGGTAGGATGGGAGGCAGCTGCTGTGTTTCGGGGCACAGTGGTGTGAGGGGTCAGTGAGGATGAAAGGGCAGGACAGGTGGCAGCATTTGCCAGGTGGGGACGTGATGACACATCCCTGACACATTTGTCAAGTGAGCTTTGAAGCCCTCGCCTCCATTCCCTCCCGGGAGAGCGGCAGTTCAGGCCTTAGGCTCATTCCTACGCTGTGGTGGGGAAGTTATGGTGCAGAGAACTAAACGGCTTCCGGCTCCTGGCCCGGGGCTCCTTCACCAGCAGAGAACTCCCACCTCCTCCTCCACACCCCACATTCCAGCTCCCCGTCACCTTGCTCCTAAACACCAAGGAACCTGCTCTCAACCAAGGCTTGGTCCCAGCTCCAACACCTACCTAGTGAAAAAAAAGTTAATGATTAACCATGCGGCAGGAGGCAAGAGCCGATTGTCCGCAGGTGGGGAGGTGGTGCAGAAGGCTCGGACCCCGGCAGCCAAGCGTGGGGGACCTGGGTTTACTGATCAGGGAGCCAGGGGCTGGTGTGCCCAGCCTGCATCCCTGGCACCTCCTCCAGGCTCTAGGACTGGACTTGGGAGGGAAGAGAACACACGGGGAGCAACTTCTGGGCCCAGAGCGTTGGTACATGTTACCCTTTTACTACCCACAGGGGACTCGAGAGCCCTGTTTTATAGACGTGGACTGTGAGGCTCAGAGAGGTTGTGCAGCTATTGCCCGAGGTCCACAGCCGGCCATGTGCGGGCTCTGCTCATTGTACCACGTTCCCTCTGAGGCTCCGGACGGTCCCATCTTCCCAGGGTCCTGCCCACCTCCTGATCAGGCAGCTTGGTCCTCCAAAGTTCATGCCCGCCTCCTAGCTGCTCACTCCACTGCACTGTCAAGTTCATTTCCCTCCAAAACCCTTTCATCAGGCACCCCTGGGCTCTGGAACCTCCCATGGTTCCCCACTGCCTGCCCTGCCTGGCCCAGTGGCTGGCGCCTACCTCTGAGCCAGATAATCAGAGCTGGAAGGGACCGTGGACTACATGATCCCTATAGATGGGAACAATGAAGGCCAGAGCGGGAAACAGATGTATTCAGTGGTTAAGGGCAGGGTCTGGACCAGAACCAAAGATCAACATGGTGACCACATATCCAGGCTCTGATGAGAACGGTGCTTCTCCCTTGGTCCCTGTGCTGTGGGCATGACATGGCTATTTTCTCTTGTTTTGTCGTCCCCCTGCCCAAGATGCCCCTTCCTTCTCATCACAGTTTAGCCCAAAACCCTCCTCCCCCAGGGAGCCGTCCCCAGCAGCTTTCTCCTCTGACTCTCCAGCTCTCCCCACCTGTGCCATGCAACTCAGCTGTGATTACATTCATGGGTGATTGTCTACCCATGGGGACACGTGTGCCCTGGGAAAATAAGGCTCAGAGAGTGGCAGGGATGTGTCCACAGTCACACAGCAGAGCCAGGACCACTGCACCATAGGCCTAGGGTCCTGGGACAAGCCCAGGCTTTGCCAGGTCCAGGTCCCTCCTGACAGCCTCTGGCCCCGAGGGGCTGCCCGTCTCCTGAGCGATGGCTCCAGCTTCCAAACCTCGAGCTGGTCTTTTCTGGATTAAGCCACGTGTCTAGATTAAGGCTCAGCATGTCCTGCCTCCCTCCTGCCTCAGAGGCACTGGCTCTGACTCCAGACAAAGAAATTTGATAACAGCTGGCGGAGGCCAAGGCCCAGAAACGAGGCGGATTCGCAGGGTAGCAGCCAGAGGGATTAGCCACCTGGGCCACTTCTTTTCAGTGCCTCACATTCTCCCAGGAAGGCAGAGTAAGGAGAGAAGGCAGAGGGACCCAAAGTTAGAGACTTACAGCAGCTGTTTCCTGCCCCTTGGGAGGCAGCTCCCCGGCCTCCAGGTTCTCACTCCCATCCTGACATGCAAAAGATGCTCAGATATCTCCTGAAACCACAGCCCCAGGGAAATGGAGTTACCAGAGTCTTTACTAAGGCCCTGGACTGTCATGGGGCTGGAGCCTGTCTCTCACGTCCTGCTCAATCTAGGCTCAGATCTTACCCCCAAGGGGGTGGTGGGTAGGGTAAATATGCCTGAGCCCCCACCTCAATCCTGAGACACAAGCTTAGTCTGCCCAGAGCCCAGCACCCCAGCTACAGGGCCCGTGAGAAGAGCGCTGAGGGCGAGAGGCTGGGGCCAGGGTGAGACAGAGCCTGCCACTCTGCCCAGAGCCGCCTACTCCACCAACTGGGGACAGACCTCCTCCAGTTTCCCCACTGTTGTCAGCCCTTCCCTCCCTCCCTCCAAACCTCTGGGCCTGCATTCATGGGTTGGAATCAGGGGGCTTTGGGGGTGCGATCAGGACCTGGCCAGGAGCCATGCAGAGTGGGCAGGGGCCCCAGGGGCCTGTCCCCCCAACCCCCAGTCAGCTGGTCAGCACCTTGGAGAGAAGCTGGGCCTGCCCAATCCAGTGCCCTGGGCCTGCCTGCACCTGTCTAGCTTCCTTGAACCCTCCCTGCCTCTGGCCTCAGCCTTCCTGCTCCCCTAGACATTCCCTTCCCACGCTGCTACTCCCCCTCCAGCCCCCTCACTGCTCCTTGGACAACTCCTGCCCTCCCATGAAAACCCAGCTCCCTCGTCCTTTGAAACTGCTCTTCATACTAGCTGGATCCAGGGAATTCCCTGGCGGTCCAGTGGTTAGGACTCCACGCTTTCATTGCTGAGGGCGCGGGTTTGATCCCTGGTCAGGGAACTAAGATCCCATATGCTGCGCGGCACGGGCAAAAAAGGAATAAAAAAGAAAAGAAACTAGCTGGATCCAATTAGCAGGAGCAAAGGTTCTACTTGGGAAGATTTAACTTGGGGAGCCAGCCCACGGGCCCAGGGAGACTTGGGAGTAGGGAGTTAGGGAACAGGGCCAGGTAGCAGGAGGATGGGGGACAGGAAACAAACGAGTCAGGGAACATCAAGGAATTATGGTCAGGTCTGCTTTGCCCACAGTTCCCAGGGGCAGCCAGGAGCCCGAAGGCATGTGTGTACCAGCACTGGCTCCCATTTGCTCCCGTGGTGTGGGTACCATGGGCATCCAACACCCCCAATCCCCCCACACACACCCCACCACTGACATCGCCTCCAACTCTTCCAGGGACAAAGTGAAGTCCAACTAAATAAACTGCTTTGGCTCTCCCACTGTCTTCTGGGGCAGTGGCGCAGCCAGGATTATTCCCACCTGACAGGCAGGGGGCGGTGGCTGCCTCAGGGCACGTGTCCATGGTGACCAGGCAGGGATTGGAACTCAAGGTGCCCTCTTTCCAGATGGTGCTGATGACTTGGCATTTTCCGACCTCTAGGATCACCCCTGCTGACCACCCCTGTCGCCTCGCTCAGGCTACCTGCGGGCCCAGCCCTAGAAAACCCCAGCCCCACAAAAGTCACACTGGGGGGGTCTGGGTGGCACCGATGCCTGAAGCCTGGAGGTACAGGGACCCACCTCAGCCCCAAGCTCACCCCTGTATTTGAGTTTGCTCCAAAGGGTGTGTGGTCTGGAAAGAACTCGAGGCCTCAGCATCTGGAGATGTGGATTCATATTCTGCCCTGTTCCCACCATATGTAAGGCCCTGGGCAGCCCCTGGTCCCCTCTGGGCCTCAGTCTCCTCCTCTGTTCTCCCACTGGGTAAGTCATCTCCCAGAGCTTTTCTGGCCCAGACACTGTCTGGAGTCTATGACCCCATGACCTCCGTCTTGCCCATCAGCCTGACTTGGAATGGAAGTCAGAGGCAGGAAGAGCTGGATCTCAGCAACCCTCAGACCAACTCGCTGCCCCAAGAGCAGAGACCTGGGCCCCACCCTTGTCACCAGTCCCAGGTGCTGGGACCTTAACCCAGACTGTCACTCCCAGACCACTCTCCTCAACCCCAGAGCTGGAGGGAAAAGGAAGGGCCCCTTCGATTCTGGTGGTGCCCAGAGAAACCTCATTACTCCTTTCTATAGCCCAGGGTGGGCTCTGGTCCATTAGGCCCCCACCAGAGTCCCTGGCCTGGAAGGAGTGATCCAGAGGGAAGAGGAGGCTCACCTTCCCCTAGTCCGGAGGCCCCTGAGAAGCGGGAGAGGAGAATCTGGCAGGGGGCACCCCCTGGGCTGGGAACATGCAAACGAGGCAGGGGAAGGAGATTGGCATTAAATGTCAGGAAGAGCCCAGGGCAACTCGGCTTGTGCAAAGTTTGCTTTGGGAAGAGTTGTTCCACCCGACAGGTCACTCACCTGGCTGGGGGCATAGGGTGGGGCATGAAATGTGGTGTGGGTGGGGGCAGGGGGAGGGTCCCGCACTGTTTGGAGCCCTGACTCCCTGCTCTCTAGGTCTGGCACTGGGGCAAGAGACTCAGTTGTCCCATCTATTGAATTGTCTGTCAAGAGCATGTCTTAAAGGGGTTGTGGTGATTGAGGGGGAGGGCAAATGGAAATTCCTTGTGAATTATGATGGGCTGAGCAGGCATGAAGGTGGCACCTGGGAGCAGGTGAGGGGATGGGGCTGGAAAAGAGGGGAGGGAAAGGTAATAAGGTGAAGAGTGAGCGGAATAAAGGAAGAGGCAGGTGGTGATGGTGGAGGGAGGGGCAGGGCCAAAGGGTGGAGTCTGGGGGAGAGCTGAAAACGGTGGTGGGAGAGGCCTGGACCTTGCTCCGAGGTCAGCCTGCTCTCTAGCCCAGACCAGGGCAGCTGCTGGCCTCACTCACTCCTCCCTGGCCTCTAGGAGGAGCCAGAGCCAGAGCCCCCTACCTCCCCTGACCTCAGCCTAGGAGACAAGGCTGGGAAAGCACACAAGTCTTGTAAAGCTGGCAAATCCAGACAGCCAGCCTGCCTCCACCAGCTCCTACACAGCCTTCAAAACCCCACTCCAGGTTGCCTCTTCCATGAAGCCTCCGTTAACAAAGGAGGCCACCTTGTCCAACCCTCTCATTACACAGACAAGGAGCTGCAAGTGCAGGGAGGAAAAGTGACTTGCCTAGGGTCACACACTGTGGGTCCTAACCCACCCCTTCTTGCCCTCCACCAGAGGGCCTTGTCCCCAGGTTATACTCAAGCTGCAGCAAGTCGTTTAGCACAAAGTTGTGCTCTAGTTGTTTCAGGGTTATTAATGTTTTAACTGCAGTGACCTCAGTGGCAGACAGTGGGTTCTCCTGGTTCTTCTACTTACTGCCAGCATCACACATTCTGCATTGACTGAGCATCTACTGAGTGCCACCCTATTCTCTCAGGCTCGGTTGACAAGAGAAGTTCTATAATTCAGAGGGTCCTTGTGACAACCAAATGACATCGCATCTGCCAACGTGTTCTATAATCAGTAATACAATAACCAAGTCTGGCAGGGACTGAGTTTTCAGCTCTGGGACCCTCATAGCGCCTGTCAGGCTCTCAAAGGGGAGGGTGGTCCCCCACCCCGCGAGAGACCACCCCAACCTCCCTGGGGGCTCTGAGGATGCTCCCTCTCCCTGAAGTTCCCTGAGTTGGGGGTGGGGAGGCTCCAAGCTGGGAGTTCCTGGCTCCAACCCCTCCCCCAGGTGGGCAGGGGTCGAGTGGGACTGGCCAGCCAGGCTGAGCCGCGGCCTGGGCACCCGTCGGTGGGGGGTCTCCTGTCCATCCCTGCCTGCCCCCTTGGGACTGGCGCAGCTCGGATGCCTGTTTGCTTTGTTGCTCAGCCGAGCAGCTGGTGTGGGGAGATGTTGCTTTATTGGGGGTTGCTGTGAAGCTGTTTACTGGGGAGGTGGGGGTAGGAAATGAGGCCAAGTCCCAGGCCTAAGCAAGAAGGAACAGAAAGGCCATGACCATCATACAGGGGACAGGCCACTCGACGCCTGTGGCCTGGGTGCGGGCTGCTGGCTGGGCCCAGAGGGCAGCGAGGTGAGAGGCCCGGGACTAGCTCAGGGTGCTTCCCCCTCCCCAACATGCACAAGCATGCACGCATGCACACACCTTGTCCAGCTTAGGGGGAGCCCCCAGCCATCCAGACCCTTCAGCTTTCTACCCTGTCATCCTCACCACCCACTTCCCTCTCTCCCCACAGGAGGCATCTGGCAAATCTAGAAATGAGCACCCCTGTCCCCCCCCCAACCCATTGCTTTCCTCACGTGCCCAGACTCCGGTCCACAGGCCCCATGCTTCCCTGGGGACCCAAGCACCCAGGTGGTTACTCCCCAGCTTCCCAGATCCCCCGGCTCCTGTGCCCACCACTGCCCCACCCAGCCCCTGGGCTCTGGGACTGTACCCCCTGCTGCAACCTGGAGCCTGGCCCTGGCCCTGAGCCTCTAGGCTCCAGCAAACCCCTGCCAACTCGTGACGAGGCCCCAGAGAGACCCTTCCCTTGGCAGGGCAGCTGTGGCTGGCAGCAGCAGAAAGGCTGCTTGTGTTTCGTTAGCCAAGCAGAACTGGCCCGGTCTCAGGGCTGCGGCTCCGCACCTACAAAACTGCCTCCCCTCAGGCTGGACAAGGCTGGGCTCAATGTGGAGCCCAGATGGGGTCATCACAGACATGGGGTACCCCAGGCCTCTCCAGGCCAGGGGGGCTCACCAAGGCTCTGGGGTCAGCCCAGGGAGGCAGACCGGGCAGGATGCAGAGGGATCAGGGGCTTCTGAAGGTGAAGGACCCAGATCAGGGTCACTGATGTCCAGGAGACCAGTTCTGGCTTTGAAAGCACCCTCAACCACCCACCTCCCCACTGCTGGCAGGCGAAGGCCGCCATGGCAGGGCACTGCCCCCCACCGGACTTACCCGTTAGCTGCCTGGTGCCCAAGGAGTCGTCCGCTGCAGTGCCAACCTCAGGGGCCAGGAGGAGGTGTGGGCAGCTTGGGTCACTGCTGGGTCTCAGCCAGGCATCTGGGGGGCCAGTGGTACCAGGGGCCAGCAGGGCTGGGGTCAGAGGTGGCAATCGGGTGGGCCGCTGGGGGCCTGGCCACCCTCGAGGTGTGGCCCTCTGAGATCTCAGGGCTGCGTGCCCTTGTAGGGAGCCCCCTGCCCCCAGTCCAGGGCCACCTGCTGACACCACAGCAAGACCCCCAAGCCAGAGGGGCTTACGAGGGAGGCCACGGTGGGCTCAGGGGACTGGGTCTGTGGGGCAGTGTGGACACGGCCAGAGTGCAGGAATGTGCTGGGAGGAAGTCAGGCAGCATGAGATGAAGAGTTGGCTGGGGCCTGATTTCCCATTATAAGTAATCCTTCCTTATTTACCTGAACAAATACGCTCCCTGCTTACCTCAGACTACAGGCGGGCTCCTGGTTAACCCTTGCAGGCCTCTGCCTCCTTGCTGGGGGACCCACACCCTGGCAGCCAGGGAACTCACTCACTCACTCATTCGTTCATTCACTCACTTGTTCATTAGTTGATGCACAGCTTCAGAGCTCATCTCATGTGCGAGGCACTGGGGATATATTGAGAGGGATCAGCCAAGGGTGGGGGAGAGTTGAGCAAGCAGCATTGGAAAAAGCCCAGCGGAGGGCTGTGGGAGAACAATGAGGGTGGGCACCTGGCAAGGGAAATCAGTGAGGGCTTCCTGGAGGAGGTATTATCTGGCTCCCCAGGTCAGGGATGGAGGGAGCTTTCAGAGAACCCTGGGGAAAGGGACCTGAGGCTCATGGGCTCACCCACCCCATGCTCTCTGTGCCCCACAGGCCTGGCACAGGCCTGTCATACACTGCTGCTCAGGAAGGACTGGTAGCTCGCTTTCCCAGGCCTGGAGTGGCGGTCAGCCAGCAGCAGCTTGCTCTCCACAGTCCCTGTAGAGGGAGGGAAGGAGGTACCCAAACCCAGGCACCCACTGTCCAGGCTCCTCCACCTCCACAAGTCCAAGGAAGGCCGTGAAGCTGAGCTCTCAGCTTCTTCCTCATCCTGCCCTGAGTTGAGGGTTGTCCCCGGAGGGCAGAGTCTGGCATTTCCTTCCTCTGGGTCACCTTAGAAGGGCGCAGAGCATCTGCAACCCCCATGCTGTCAGATGGAGGCGTTTTAGTGTTATTTTCCAATTTCAGAAGTAATTGTGTGACTGCCTACAGTATGAGTATACTAGGGCTTCAGGAAGATTCCAGGGTCTTCAGAACTAGCTCCCTCACCTTAACCGATGCCAAATTTCTCCAACATATGGTTGCACTTTTCACCCTGGAGAGCCTATGCTTAGGTGTTATCAGAGTCGTTCCCCAGAGAAGGTTGAGGTGGGATGGGATAGAGGTCAGGGAGGTAACACAAGGTCCTAAAGTGGCTACAGTTGACCATCCCAGCCCTCCAGGATCAAGCAAAAAGAAAGACCTCCTACATTCCCAGGCGGGACCTCCTCTCCACTCTCACAGGAGCCTGTGCTTATATCAGCACTCTGACGCAGTAATACTAATGGCCACTGAGCAATTATTATATGCCAGGCACTGTTCATAGCTCATGAGATACTAAGGTATTAATCATATTAGTACTATAACATGGGTAAGTACAAGAAGTATCCAATAAATGCTTATTGAAGGGATGGGGTATCAGAGATAGTTACCCCCAATGTCCATTTTCCTCTGTAAACAAGACCTACTTTTCACCTGGGAACTTGGCTACCTGGAATTAAAACTATCCCCGACGCCCTTGCAGCTAGTTGTGTGACTAAGTAGAAGTGTCATGTGTCATTTTCTAGGAGTCTTTCTCTTTTTTTTGCTGTACGCGGGTCTCTCACTGTTGTGGCCTCTCCCATTGCGGAGCACAGGCTCCGGACGCACAGGCTCAGCAGCCATGGCTCACGGGCCCAGCCGCTCCGCGGCATGTGGGATCTTTCCGGACCGGGGCACGAACCCGTGTCCCCTGCATCGGCAGGCGGACTCTCAACCACTGCGCCACCAGGGAAGCCCTAGGAATCTTTCTTAAAAGTAAAGTACCAAGAAAAAAAAAAAAGTAAACTAGCATGTACCATTCACCTCCTTCTTCTTTATCCTTCCTCTGTCTTACTGCCTGAAATGCAGCTGTGATGGCTGGAATCTTGGCTGCCATTTTGGACCATGAAGACAAGATGGAGGAGCAGTGAGCTGGAAGGAGCTTAGGTCTCTGAGGACTGCATAAAACCTTCAAACTGGCTTTGGACTGCCTGCCTCAGGACTTTTATGAGAAAAATAGACCTTTGGCTTTTGTTAAGTGGGGTCTTTATTATTCAAAGCCCAGTCTGATTCTATTTGAGATAGACCAGAAGATGGGTAGATAGATGAAGATAGAATACTCTTGCAGCCAGAGAGGATATTTCACTGCTGGGTGGCATTTGTAAGGGGACTGATTATACTACAGAAAACCCTGATTTTGGGAAGGCTGCCCCTTGAATGCTGGTACAGCTTTGCTCTGGGACCAAAGGAGCACTTCATAGGTGTCCTCAGGAATGGGTAGGCCTGAATGGATGGACCAGACTAAGCTGTGCTAAGCATGGACTGTGATTCTACCAGCCCAGGCCTGGAGTAAGGAAACAAAGCGTGCCTCTGGAAGCTGGAAAGATCCAAGGGGTAGCAAGGAGAGGACTCTCCATCTGCTCAGCTGGGGCTCACATGGCCTAAGGTGCTAAGAGGCTGCTTGGGGTGGATGTCAGTGGTGGGCTCAAGGCAGTTTTGGTGCCCACCTGGGGCAACTCCGGTGGGCTCCAGGGGAAGGGAGGGCCAATTAGGGGACTCTGGGTGACACACACCCCTCAGCACCTTGATCCATCCAGCATGGTGTTGTGACACCAGCTCAGGATCTGACCCGAATACACATCTTAGTTCTATCACCTTCCAGCTTTGTGACTTTGGCTGGAACCTGCTGGACTCCCCTCTGCCCATGCCCTGGGAACCCTCAGAGCTGTGGTGAGGGGTGAGATAATGTTGTGAAAGTGCTCTGTGAACGAGCAAGTTCCAGGGCTTGCTGACCACCAACTACAAGCCACGTCATCTTACTCCCCACAGCAGCCCTTCCAGGTAACTATTACTGTGCCCATTTTTCAGGTGAAGAAACTGAGGCCCAAATGTTTAAAATGCCTTGCCCAAGGTCATAGCTGGGAAGCAGATATAAGCTCAAATCTGAAGTTTCCTCAATCACCTTGCGCCTGATAGGACTCCCTTACTACCCGCCTTGTCCCCTTGGGGTCAAGTCCCAGGTCTCTCGCACAGGCTATTTGGTCTACTAGACCCCCTGCCTCCTGCCCACAGCTCCTCAAGGCTGGTCCTCCTCTTCAATTCTCCTCTGGCCAAACCCTCAGGGGGTGAAATGGGCCCCCTCCTGTTCTCCCCCATCCAGACCCCACCCATCTGTTATGGGCAATACCTTCTCTACATCACCTGCTGCAGACCTGGGGTCCAACACACCACCCACTCCATCCTGGAACTTTGCTCTGACCTACTGAGATAACATTCCCTCTGGTCACTGGGGTTTCTAAGCCTTGAGAGTGAGTATTGGGAGCTGTCACCTCCAGGGGGTGTGAGCTGAGACAGCCAGAGAAGGAGCCTGGCAGAGCCATCACTCCATGAACACCTGGATGAACCAGTAATGCTCTTTTTCTGTTGTTCAAGTGGAGCTGAGTTTCTTCTACTTCGATTGAAAGCATCCTCATCCTTCGAGCCCCATCTCAAGAGCTTTCTCCTCCAGAAAGCTTTTCCCAGAAAGCTTTCTCTAGTGCTTGCAGACCTCACATGTCCCAATTCTTTGTGCTCTAATTGTTTCCCAGTGTTTCTTTTCTTCCCAAGATTCTACTCCTCGAGGGCAGGGAACCTCGAGCAGCCCGCAGCCTCAGACCCAACACAGATTATGATTTCTGGAGCAACCAGCTCCAGAGCTTCCCTCCCTGCGTGCATCCTCTCTTGCACTAGTCCATCAGAGAGTGAAGAGCGCTGGATGGGAGACAGGCCCCAGGGCTTGGTTTGGCGCTGCCATTTACTAGCCCCCTCTGGGCCTCCCTCACCTCCCCCGTGAAATGGAAATAATACTTGCCCTGCTGATCCTGCCTTGGGGGATCCTGGTGGGGCCTTGTGATGGGTGAATGACAAATGACAAAGGAAGCGGATGTACTTTGGAAAGGGCAGTCTGTCTCTGTCTGTTGGTCCGTTGGTCAATGAGATTGCTGCCTCCATCTCCTTGGATCCCCACCCTCCTAGGAGCTGTAGCCTGAGAGTGATGGCAAGGACAAGGCTGGGACCTGCGTCAGCCACAGAGAGACAGGGCTTCCAGTTGGTTCTTGCCCTCCCCCTGCCTGGTGGACACCAGGCCCTGCCCTGCCCCAGGCTCCAGCTATGAGAAGGGAACAGCCTGGGAAAGGGCTCCCTTGCTGAAGAGTCTGGGGCTGGTCACCCAGATGGGGCCGTGGGGGCAGTGTGGGCAGAAAGCCTGGTTTGTGGGACCCAGAGACCACCCAGCCCTTGCAGTCCAGAGGAAGCCCCTGAGACCAGAGGGGTTAGGGGACAGACCTGAAGGACACACAGTAGGGCGGGGATCTGAGTCCAGACCCCAACCATGCTCTGGAGGGGGGCATGCACTATCTCATCTCATCCTAGCAAGTCCAGCAACTGGCGGCTTCACTGACCTTTCTCACGGCAGATGAGGAACAGAGGCTCCAAAGTCAAGGCTGGAAAGTGGCAGAGGCAGGATTCGGGCTGGGTCTGTTGGAGTCTTCTTTCCAGGACACTGTGCTGCAGCTGGATGGTGGACGAGGAGACCAGGAATAGCCAACGGGCGGGGGGGCTGTGTCCTCAGGCCCACATACCCATGCATTTCCATCACCTGGAGCACGCAGGGCCCCCTGGGCCATGACATGTTGCTCTGTGCAGGCCAGCAAGCATTTACTGAGCACCTACTCTGTGCCAGGCCCTGGACAGGCACTAGGGGCAGCGTGGCCGGGCACAATCTGTCCTGTAGGTGTTCATGGCCTGGTGGCCTCAGAGGGCACAGATGACCTCCAGCATCTCTCCCAAAGCTACATCTGTGGGTTACTGGTTTTAGGAGCACCTTACTGTGTGCATGACCCTCTCCGCTCTGGGAAAAACCAAAAGGTAGGAGATGCCAAAGGCTTTCCCAGCTCGGGGCCTGGCTCCCCAGGCCCTGGGCTTCCTCACCAATGCCATCTCCTCCTCCTCCTCAGACACTCCCCCCAACCGTGGCTGAGTAGATGGGCCAGTCTTTCCTGTGTCCAAGGCCTGGTTGTACCCACCCTTCCAACCCTGACACACACTCTTGCCTATAGCCTCATCCACCCACCCCATCACTGATTCACACCTGGGATGCCATCTAAGGAGGCCTCACTCTACCCCAGGGCCCCAGCACAGCTCTCAGGGTCCCCAGACTTCCCTGTGAACTGAGTCATGCAGAGCTCCTGCCAGAGATGGGCTCCAAGCCTGCAGAACACTGCAGGCCTATCTGGGGGTTAAAGAAGACACACACATACATGCACAAACACACGCACACACACACACACACACATGGAACATCCTTTCCTCCCCCTTGGGCCCCTGCGATGGTACAGCAGGGTGCTGTCCCAAGATACAACCTCAACCCTGACCTGATCTCTGCCTTCTGAATCCATTCACTCCACACATATGTGCTGAAGGCCTATTGTGGGCCAGGCATGGTTCCCTGGGACATAGCACTGAACTTTGGTTGGTTTACATTCTAGAGGAGAAAGACAGTCAACAGGAAAAGTAATAAATGAGTAAATTATATAGTATCCTAGACTCTGATGAGTGCCATGAAAAACAGGGTGTCAGGGGTGCTGGGTGGGGCATGGGGAGCAGCATGAAATATGGTGGTCAGGGCAGACCTCCTTGAGAAGGTGGGATTTGAGCAAAAACAGGAAGCCCTGAGTTACCTGTAAGCATTCCAGGTAGGGGCAAAGCTTGAGCAAAGGCCCTGAGGTGGGCTCATGCCTGGTGTGTTTGAGGAACGTCAGGAAGCCGGTGTGGCTTGCGCAGAGAGCGGGGAGTGGAGAGCGAAAAGGCCAGGGAGGCAGCGTGGAGCCAGATGGCAGGGCCTGGAAGCCTTGGCCCCTCAATTTCCCGGGTCCTCCTGCCAAGCACCTCCCTTATCCGGGGCTCACTATGAGCCCGGGGCCACGTCAGTTGCTCTATAGAGCGTAACTCATGTCAGTGTCCTGACAGCCTTTGGAGGCAGCACCCCTCTCATCAGTGTCCCTATTCAAACATCAGTGAGGAAACTGAGGCAGGGAGAGGGAGGCAGCTCACCTGGCGAGCCGTGGAGCCAGGAGCCGAAGCCAAGCCTGGCCCTCGGCCGTGGCAGCCCCCCCACCTCGGTGCGTCAGTCGCCCCTCCTGACCCCGCTCCCGGGTGCCAGGTACACCCCCTGGCCCGGCCCCTCGTGGGGGGTGGAGGTAGAGGGGCCGCGTCACTACCCACGCCCGCGAGCTGGCTGCTGCCTTTTCCCCATTAGTGCGGGGCTGGCAGGCCTGACAAAACCGCAGGCCCAGATAAGAGCACAATTGAACCTGTTTTGCTCGCAGGCCGGCAGGGGGGCTGGGCCGAGGGGTGGTGGGAAGTGAGGGGAGGCCGCTGGCAGCGCCCCGGTCCTGCTATCAGCGGCCCTGCCCCATTAGCCCCTTTGAAATTTACCCACCTTATCAGGGCTGCGTGCTTTCCGAGTCGGGGGCAGGCGGGCCTTCGTGTCCCGACCAGGAGGCTGCCTTCCGCCCGCTCGCCCGCCCCAGGAGATGATGAGGGGGGCCACAAGCTGGGAAGGGGCCCCTCTCTCACACGGGCTCAGGCTGCCCGGTCACTGCCCGGTGGGCGCCTCCCAGGCAGAGGGACACCCTGCCCAGGCGCCCCCTCTCACCCTGCCCTGACACTGCACCTCACGCCCAGACTGCAGCACCCACTCTCCAGTCCCCCTCCTTGGCCGCCCAGGCCTGTTACATGGCCGACCCCCCAGTCACACCCTTAGCAAACGTTTATTTGCTGAGCACCTGCTGCCCGCCAGGCGCTGGGGCGCAGCAGTGAAGGGACAGACCAATCTCACTCCCCCAGTCTCACTCCCCCATGGGGAGAGACAACAAATAAACACAAATAAGTAAGCTAAGAGGGTGTCCGAAGGTGATGACTGTACAATGGGGCAAAAATGAAGCAGGGGTGTAGGATAGGAAGTGTCGGGCAATTTTAAGCGTGTGTGTGTGTGGGGTGGTGGTGAGGGGTCAGGGAAAGCCTGCCTGAGAAGGTGATATTTGAATCAAGACCTGAAGGATTCTAACTCTCTTCCTCCATGGGGTTAGAATCACAGACACAGAAGGGCTGAGCCAGGAGGATAGAGATCAACCAGTCCTCCAAGATCCCTTTATACTGAGGATCAGAGAGGGCAATGAAGTGCCCAAGGTCACACAGCACAATGGCAGCAGAGCCAAGCAGGAGTTAGAGATAGCCAGGATCTCTCTCTACATGCTTGCTACTGCTGGGGCCCTGGGCAGGACAGTCTGGCCATTGTTGGACAGTCTGGGGGTTGGGCTGAGCCTGGGAGTGCAGCACTCACAGCCATTTGACTCTGCCTTTTGTAGACAAGGGGCCCACCAGGTCGTGTTTGAGGCTGAGGGTCGGGGCTCAGGCCCTGGTTGGAGGACTGCAGGGTGCATGTGGATGGTGCTGTGGGCTGGGGGGTCTGCCCTCAGTGCCCCCTGCCCAGTGTCATGGTCCTCTGGCTCCCTTACCACCCTCTGTGTTCTCCATCTGCCTCTGGATGTCCAGGTCCACCAACGGCCTGACCTTGACAGCATGTTCTTCCAGTAGAAGCCCCTTTCTACCCCTCAACCCTCTCCCTCCTGACACACACCTGCTCTCCCGAAGGATGAGTGGCCTGGAGGGAAGAAGGGGCAGCCACGGGCACGGTGGCCTGTGCAGTCATGGGGCCAGGATGGGCAGACCCCAGGGCCTGGCTCAGGCCAGATGGGCTCTAAGGAGAAAGATGAGAAAACAGAGCTGAGGGGGCTCAAACTAGTGGGCTGCTGGGTAGGCCATCCCCTCAGGGCCCTGGGGTGGTGGCGGAAGTGGTCCAGAGACCCTTAGGGCACTGTTTCTATTGAGCTGGAGAAGCCCGAAGCATCTGGGCTGCTGGGGAAGAGCACTGAGTCTGGAAATGGAGTTCAAATCCCAGCTCTGCTGCAGTCCCACAGTGTGACCTTGGGCAAGTCACTTCCCCTCTCAGCCTCAGTTTCTCTTCTCAGTGAAAGAGGAACAAGAATTCCTTCTTCAAAGGGATGCTGTAAGGAGCAAATGAGAGGAAGTGCAAGTGCCTGGCATACAGCCAGGCCCTGTCGACACTGGAAGGTTCTCCCTGTGGGGACCTCTGTTTCTGTCATCTACATTGTGGCCAGGGTTAGGGAGCACTCAGCATGTGTCAAGCACTTTAGAGGCTTTTTTTAGGACCAATGTTAATTGGATTAACCATAATCCTGGGTCTATGACCCACACTCACCAAGAGTCCATGCATGGCCCTTTCAAAAAAAATTTTTTAAAGGGATATCCCTTTTTAATTTATTTTTTATTTTTGGCTGTGTTGGGGTCTTCATTACTGCATGCAGGCTTTCTGTAGTTGTGGCGAGTGGGGGCTACTCTTCGTTGCAGTGCGCGGGCTTCTCATTGCAGTGGCTTCTCTTGTTGCGGAGCACGGGCTCTAGGTGCACGGGCTTTAGTAGTTGCAGCATGTGGGCTCAGTAGTTGCGGCACACGGGCCCTGGAGTACACAGGCTTCAGTAGTTGTGACGCTTGGGCTCAGTAGTTGTGGCTCGCGGGCTTTAGAGCGCAGGCTCAGTAGTTGTGGCACACGGGCTTAGTTGCTCCACGGCATATGGGATCGTCCCGGACAAGGGATTGAACCCGTGTCCCCTGCGGATTCTTAACCACTGTGCCACCAGTAAAGCCCTCAATTTTTAATCATACAATGAACACAGGGAACCCACTGCCAACCCAGAAACAAGGTTATTACCAGCAATGCTACATGAATTAATTCATTTATTTCTCACATTTTAAAAAAGATTTATTATTTATTTTTGGCTGTGTTGGGTCTTAGTTGCAGCACGCAGGATCTTCGTTGAGGCATGCGGGATCGTTCATTGCAGCGCGCGGGCCTCTCTCTAGTTGTGGCACGTGGGTTTTCTCTTCTCCAGTTGTGCCGCGCAGGCTCCAGGACGTGTGGGCTCTGTAGCTGTGGCGCGCGGGCTCTCTAGTTGAGGTGTGCGAGCTCAGTAGTTGTGGCACGCGGGCTTAGTTGCCCCGCAGCACATGGGATCTTAGTTCCCCAACCAGGGATCGAACCTGCGTCCCCTGCATTGCAAGGGAGATTCTTTACCACTGGACCACCAGGGAAGTCCCTTATTTCTCACATTAATCCTCCTATACCTTGCCCCCAACTTGTCCCCATTTTACAGATGAGGAAATTGAGGCACAATTGAGGGTTCAGGGCATCCTCTCCACTGAATGATGCTGGAGATTCATTGGGTACATTCTTCCAGTTGACTCCTGTTCTGCTCCAGAGCCCTAGATGATGAGGTTCCCACATGAGCCCCACCCCACCCCTGCCATGCTCTGTAGCTCAGCTCAGGGGGTTACAGTCATGGGCTCAGCCCCCACCTCCCTGCAGGGCCCCAGCTTGGATGCCTGGGGACACCGTGGGGAGTACCCTGGCTGGCCCCATGCTCCCTGCTGGCCTCCCCTGGCCTCCTCTCCCCGTCACCCCCCACCAAGTGCTTCCTCCAGCCCAGCTTGGTGACGTACGAGCCTGGTGCTCCTAGTCAGTCTCCTATTCTCCTTCTAGGTGCTCAAGAATAAATGAAAGAAATGAATAAGTGAATGAAATGAATGAAGATGCTAAAAGGGGAAAAGGGATATGAAAAGAAAAAAATATAAAGCATTTCTGAGGGCTGGCAGGGAGAGGTTGGGGGAGGGTGGGGTGGGACTTAGTGTTGAAAGGTGTCCCTTTGCCAGCTGCTGCAGTCAGGGAGCCCCTGTGCCCTTTGGTTGTGTGGATCCGATCCTCAGATCCTACTGCCCGTGCCCTGACCCTGAGTCCTGCCCCTCCCCCATGGTGACTTTCCAGATACAGTGGCAGCCACAGGTTCCCAGAACCATCCTAAGCTGACACAGCTAAAGCCGCTCCAGGGGCCAGGGCTGCGGGCGGCACACCCCGGCCAGGCAGCTGCACCACCAGGCAGGAAGTGCTTGGGGCTCTCATCTGCTGCCAGGAATGGCCAGCTCCTGACACAGGGTTGGGAGGGTTTGGGGTCCAGGGCAGAGTCAGGGTTAAGCTAAGATTGGGAGGTCCTGGGACCTGATGTCTCTCAACAGCATCCAGATGCAATGCCGGGAGAGCAACTTTCTTCCCTACACATGTGGGCCTTGACCTGTGTGGGGAGCTGGTCACTCTTGAGAATCTACTAAAAGCTGTAGGTCTCCCACCTCAGAATACACACACAATTCCAGGGGCTCACAGACCCCCTGCAGCCCCTCCATGAACCCCAGATTAAGAGGCCCTGTCCTCCTAAGAAGAGAGTCGCCATATAATCCAGCAATCCCACTCCTGAGCATATATCCAGACAAAACTCTAATGAGAAAAGATACATGCACCCCAGTGTTCACTGGAAACAACCTAAGTGTCCATCAGTAGATGAATGGATAAAGAAAATGTGGGGTGTGTGTATATATATATATACACACACACACACACACACACACACACACATATATATGCAGTGGAATATTACTCAGCCATAAAAAAGAGTGAGATAATGCCATTTTCAGCAACATGGATGGACCTAAGGATTATCATACTAAGTGAAGCAAGTCAGAAAGAGAAAGACAAATACCATACGATATCACATATATGTGGAATCTAAAATATGGCACAAATGAATTTATTTACAAAGCAGAAACAGACTCAGAAAACAAACTTATCATTACCAAAGGGGAAAGGGGGTGGGGGAGGGACAAATTAGGAGTTTGGGATTAGTAGATACAAACTACTATGTATAAAATAGATAGACAACAAGGTCCCCTAGCACAGGGGACTACATTCAATATCCTGTGATAAACCAAAATGGAAAAGAATATGAAAAATAATGTATATATATGTATAACTGAATCACTTTGCTGTACACCAGAAACTAACACAACACTGTAAATCAACCATACTTCAATTAAAAAAAAATTTTTTTTAAAAAAGAGTCCCTGTCCTGGATTGTGGGTAATGTGTGGGCAATACTGTCCAATTCACCTCCAGCTCACAGCAAAACATCTGGCATGCAGTAGATGCTTAATATGTGCTTATTTCCACAAACCAACAGATATGGACTTGGATGAGGGAAGGAAGGGGCAGCTGCAGCTGGGCCGTGCAGGGGCTCAGAGAGTCAGAGTCAGGGGAAGGGAACGGAGGGTGAGGCAGAGTGTCACTCGGCTGCTTACAGCCCCCATGGCTCCCCACTGCCCTCAGAGCAAGTGCACAGGGTCTGTGGGGCCCGGCGTGGTCCTGCCCCCATCGCCCACGCCACTTCAGCTCACAGTCACAGCTGCCGCTTCAGGTCTAGGAAGCTCTGCCCAAACACTGATTCTAACACCTACTGAGCATCTATTGCATGTCACACTGTTCTAGACACTAGTGACACAACAATGAACAAAACGGGCCCTGTCCTTGTGGGGCTGACGGTAGCTCTTGCTTCCAGACTTCTCCACATGCCCTTGTTCTTAAGCTGCACAATCCAGCATGGGCATCATGTCCTCTGAGAAGCCTTCCCTGATCCTGCCAGTGTCAGGGCCCTGGGATCAGGGTACAAATCCCATCTTATCAAATAGTCCTCTCCTAGTCTGTCTCCTGCCCTGGGCTGGGAGTCCATAGAGACAGAAGCTTTGTCTTACTTGCTGGGCATCCTTGGACTCTAGTGCAGTGCCTGGCAAATAGCTATGCATGGAATAAAGGTATGGATGGATGGATGGATAGATGGATGGAATTTGTTGGGGCTAGGGGTACCAACAAGGAAGTGGGAGGGAAATGGGAGACGGGGCTGAGGTAGGCCTGGGAATATCCCTGGGGAGTGCAGAGGGTGTGTGGAGGATGCAGGGCCAGGTTCCCTCCTCCTGGTTCCCGTGTGAAGCCTGATTTCCTTGGACAACAATGGCCACAGGTGTGGGAAGAAGGAGGGTCACCGGAGGGGTGACGGAGAATAGGCTTTGTTTCCTGGTGTAGGGTTTCCAGTTGCTCCCACCTCACCCTGAGGCTCTGGTCAGAGGCACCATTCCCTAAAGTGACTCAAGCCCAGCCAGGTGGGGAGGGCTGCAGGTGAGGTGTACGATAAGATCACCTGCATCAGGCCCCTGGGGGAGGGGGACACTGAGCTCTTACCGCCCTGGGTTATGAGCTCTCTGTCACCAGGTCCAGCAGGAGCGGAGACATTGCCCTCCTGTGCTCAGACCCCAAGACAAGCTCAGAGAGAATCAGGGGTCTGCCTGAGGTCCCACAGCTGTCAGGGCTTGATTCCTGGCCTCTGCTGTCTTCATTCTCGGGCAAGGCCTGCCTGGCTCTGCCAAGCCAAGGAGGGGGCTTCTCTGGGGATTCTCCCTCCTGATGGAGGGGGCAAGCCAGCTCTGCCTCTGTGGGTCCCACCCTGGTCAGAGATGAGCAGAGGCCTGGCCCAGCTGCCCATCCATGGGGCACCAGTGGGCAGTGGGAACAGGATGGAGTGTTGGTGGGAGGGGGGATGCATCACCTCCCCACTGTCCCAACCCTGTGACTGCCTCCCCGCCTCCTCACCACCAAGGCTGCCCCTCTTCTTTGGCTCCTTTGGCTCTCCTGGAGGAGGAGAAAGGAGAGGGGGAGGAATAGAGGCTGAGGACAGGTCCTGCCCTCCGGTGTGTGGGACGAGGGTTCTGGGGAGTGCCTCCACTCCCCAGAACTACGGATCTCAAAGCTGGAAGGAAGGAGCCTCCAGCTGAACTAGTCTCATGATTCATTTTACAGAGATGAAGCAGAGGCCCAGAGAGGGAAGGGACTTGCTCAAGGTCCCATAGCCCGATAACTGCTGAGCTTATGGAGTGTTTCCTCAGTACAAGAAACTCTTCCATGCACTTTACACAAATTAACTCAATCCTTCCAGCAACTCTATGAGGCAGGTGCACTATTATAATCCCTATTTCACAGATGGAGAAACCGAGGCACAGATGGGCACATGAGGCACAGAGAGGTTAAGGAAGTTGCCCAAGGTCACACAGCTTGTGAGTGGCAGAGTTGACCTGCATGACCAGGCAGCCTGGCTTCAGGGTCTCATGCACAGCCCCATGCTTTGTTGCCTCTTGCTATAGTTACTAAGTAGGGGTCTCGGTCCCTCCTTGGCTTTGCCTGCTGTGGGGCTTCAATTCAGTCTCTCATGGTCTCTGTGCCTATAGCTAATAAATACAATAATATCACTTTTTGCATTTGTTGAACCCCTTCTATGGTATAGGCACTGTGAACAAATGCCTTTTCTACATAATGTCATTTAATTCTCATAATAACCCTATGGGGTAGGTATCATACTTCCACTTGCAGATGAGAAAACTGAGGCCCAGAGAGGTTGATTAACTTGCCCAGGGACACATATCTAGTAAGAAACAGCCAGGATGCGAAGCCAGCCAAGCCCAGACTCTGATCACAGCTCCGTCTGGCCTGTACATGGGCTGGGATATTCAAGGGGTCACAGAGTCAGTCGGTCCCAGCAAGGTCGTTCTGTCCAGCCCCACCCTTCACCGTAGTGGACAGCTTGCCACGTGCACCTTTCACTGGGCTCAGTAGCTTGGTGGCCCCCAGAAGCTGCCCTACCCCCAAATGATGACCCTTGCCCCCTTCGGTCATCTGACGCTGCTCCTGCGTCATGCCGGGGAAGCCAGGATCCCCGCGCCCAGTCTGGGACGCAGTTGGCAGCAGCTGCAGGAAGCGGACCCACCCAGCATCTCGGGTATCACTCATAAACCTTCACCCTGCCGTCAGGGCTCAACCCCTCCCTCACGTGCTCCCCCCCACCCCCATGCTCATTCACCACTTCTTGTTCAGCCACAGCTGTGTGCCCAGCGGAGCGCCCTGCCCTCAGGTTGCTTATGGTCTGGCTGATGAGCCAAGGCCAGCTGCCCGGTGTGAACAGGACAGGGCAGACAGGAAGGACTCCAGGGCAGGAGGAGGGGGCTGGGAGGGCATCATGGCAGAGGCGGCCGGGAGCCGGGCCTCGAGGGACCAGCTAGGACTTGGAGAGGCAGGAGGAGGGGAGGAATGTGCTGAGCTTTCTGAGGTGGCCCTGTGCTCGGCTCTCTCGCGTGAGCCGATACATGAGCGGGCGGGGGGACAGACAACCTACGTGACCTCAGGTGAGTCACCCCACCTCCCTGGGCCTCTTAGGCTGAGGTAAGGATTAGTCTCGCTGACACATGTGGGGTGGGAAGTACTGTGTGTACATGTGTATGTGGGGGTGGATCACCCACTGGGTCCTCATGACAATCCTGTGCAGGGTCCTATTCTAAACTGAAGTGACCTGCCCAGAGCTGGGCAGTAGCAGAGCTGTTTAGAGCAAGGGTCTGCCTAACCAGGCATCCTAGAGCATTTGAGGCAGGAGTGGGTGGGAAGCCTGGGGGCTGGAGGGGCGCAGAGGCTGGAGACCCTCTCTTTGTACCCCTCAAGGTGGGCAGGCCAAGGGCCTGGGCCAGGGGGCTCAAGACCTGGCTCTAGCCCCAGTTCTGCCTGACTTGCTGTGCCAACTCCACAAAGTTCCTTTCCCTCTTTGGGCCTCAGCCTGGTCTTCTGAACGCCGAGAGGCTGGATTAGACAGTCAGTCACTAGGTCCCTGTGGGCCCTCCTAGTACCTGCCCACAAGCCCCCCTCACTGTGGGAGGGACCCACATGCCCCTTGCTGAGTTTACTCTCCATTGCTGTCCTCAACAGCACTCACATTGACCGGGCAGGCTCTTCACACATGCTGTCTCATTTCATCTCCACGTACCCTTGAGAGGAAGCTCTCGTTTCCTGCTTACAGATGAAGAAACTGAGACCCAGAGGAGGCAAGTGGGCAGCCAAGACCCCACAGAGGGGAGGTGAGCAGGCAGAATCAGGAACCCAGATCTCCATGCCCCTGTCTCTCCTCCTAGGGCGGGCAGTCACCTGGCCCAGAAAAGACCACCACTGGCTTGTCCTCCAGCCACCAGACCTGCGGAAGGAGGTTCCAGGACAGGTGTCTTCACTCGCCTGCCTGGTGGCCGTGCACCACCTGGGGCCATCTTTCTGTGGTTCAGCCTTTCTAGATGCAGGGGCTGGTGGCGTGCATCAAGGCGAACCCTCTGGGACCAGGTGGACAAGAAGAGTAATGATGAGCCCAGGCACAGACCCTCACGGTTCCCAGCACTTTACACATTTTAACATTAGCGTTGTATATTGACCCTATAAGGTGGGCACTACGACTATCAACCCCATTTTACAGATAAGGAAACTGAGGCAGAGGAGAGGTCACATTACCTCCCAGTAACACAGCCAGCAAGCAGAATGAGGACTGAACCCTGGCAGCTTGGCCAGAGAACTACTGTGCTCTATCCCTCCCAACACACATGAAACAAAAGAAAACAATAGCACACAGGCAATCTGTAATTAAGAATTTCACTGTACAAGACAGACTCTCTGTGCCAGATGGAAGCTGAGCAGGGAGGAGATCAAAGTTTCAGAGAAGAAAGCCTGAGCCTTGGTGACCAAGGTGTTGGGAGAGGTGCATCAGGCTTGAGGCACAGGTCTCCCGGTACAGGTATTTGATCCATTCGAGATACTGGGGCTGAGCCCCATAGGGCCAGGCACTTTACCCAGCCCACCTCCCTCCCCCCACACCAACCCTGCCCATCCCATTGCACAGACAGGAAAAATGAGGCCCGAGCTCTGTCCAGCAAGGCCCTCTGAGAAGGGTGGGCGCTCTCGAGCTGAAGGGAGGAGTTCCTGGGGGGCCAGGAGGAGGGACATGGACCCTGCTTACCTGGCCTGGGACCTTAGCTCTCCAAACTTCCAGTCCCTGCTCACCCAGGGAAGGATCACCCCTCCTCCGCCCCCCAACAGTAGGGGGTAGCAGATGAGAGGCCAGCAGGCTGCCCTTCACCTGAGGCCTCCCGAAGCATTCTTCAGCCTCTACAGCCAGCCCAGGAAAGGGGCCACTTCACAGATGGAGAAACTAGCTCAGAGAGATTCAGTGACTTGCCCAAGGTCACAGAGCGGATTGGAAGTGGGTCTCTCTTGAGAAGGGGGAGGAAGAGCAGAGAACAGAGAGGAGAGGAGAGAAGAAGGAGGGTTAGGAAGAGAAAGGGGAGGGGGCGGTCTCAGGGGTCCTGAGGCCTGTTCTCACAGCTCCCTGCCCTGGCCTCAGTCTCCCAGGTTGGCTTTCCCTTCACCTTTTCAGAAAGGGCAGACCACAGCCCTGGCCCTGAGCGGCTGCCCCTCACCCCTGGCCCCAGGCACGAGGCATCCTGCTGGTGAGGGCTCCAGTGGGGTGGGGTTTCCTGGGAAGGGCCGGGAAGGGCTGTTTGTTCCTGGGCAGCCCAGGTTTGGGTATGGATTTATGGTACCATCTGGAAGATGTGGCACGGGCGGGCCTAGCTGGCACAGGCCCAGGGCGGGGAAGGGGGCACC
The DNA here is from genome assembly GCF_951394435.1 of Stenella coeruleoalba. Lineage (NCBI taxonomy): Eukaryota > Metazoa > Chordata > Mammalia > Artiodactyla > Delphinidae > Stenella > Stenella coeruleoalba. Next base: position 40,813,769 of record NC_137156.1, on the reverse strand, counting down.
AGGGCACAGTGAAAAGCTGCCCCCCAGCTGTTACCTGGCCCCAAAAGGGCAGGGGCCTCAGGTGGGCATGAGCCAAGTACAGTCTGACGAAGACCTTGTGAAGCAGGAACTAGCCCCATTTCATGGGTGGGGACGCCGAGGCCCAGATCAGTGAACTGACCCAAATCACACCTGGCCAGGTATAAGTGACATGAAGCCCATGTCCTACTCGTCTACCTGCCTCTCAGCACTGCCACAGGGGCGCTGGGCACCAAGGGCAGGCCTGGAACCAGATGCCCTGAAACTTTGGGCAAGGGCCTCTACCTCCTTAGCGTTCCGTTTTCTGTACTGTTAAATGGGGACACAGTACATCTTCTGGGCCAATTGATGGGAGAAACAGGTAAGACAGTATTTGTGAATACTGTCAGAAGCTGAGAGAGTATTTGTGCACAAGGGCAGTAGTCCCAGGGAGGGATGTGGGGGTGTTTCTACCATGAGTGTTTGTAGTCAATGACCCCACAGGGTAAAGTCCTACCCCGGCATCCAAGACCCTTGACCGCAGGAGGCAGCTCTGGCCCTCCCCCCTTGGCCATTGCCCCTTTTCCTCTAGGGAGTTTGAGCAAGTCCATCTCCTCTCTGAGCCTCAGTGTTCTCATGTGTTAGGTGGCAGCGGGTGGGGGCAGACAACATTCTCTGTAGGGGGTTCATGGAGGCTCCAGGGAGCCCCTGTGGGAGAAAAGGCATCATATACATATATGGTATTGTTAATAACAGCATCACCCCTTAAGCAGAATCAGTCCTTAGCTCCTCACTGAGAAGTTCACTTGATCTTCCTAAGGGCCTCAGAAATGTTATGGTGAGAGACAAGGTCTGGGACAGCAGGACTTGCAGGAAGGGACGACTTGAGGAACCAGCCGGTTCTCTTTCCTCCCCCAGCACGCTGAGGCCACTTTCTCTAAGGAGAAGAGTGCTCAGGGCACAGTGTCTCTGCCCCCAGTGGTGAAAGCCACTTCTCTCCCACGGCCAGTAGGGGTAGGGCTGGCTCCCCTCCAAGCTGAGTGGGCTGCCAGGAGGTCTGCCTGGCATGTGAGGGTCTGGGGGAAAGGAGGCCCTGCCTCCTTCATCAGGCCTCCGGGAGTCCATTCAACCACACACCTGGGACCCGGTCTGTGAGGGAGGACCACTCAGGGTGACCCACAGGAACCACAGTCTTGGACCTTCGGCATTTGCTAGGTGTCTGGATCCACCAGCTTTTCTGAACAGCTTCAGCACTGATGCAGGACCTCCGACACACACTCCCCTGTGATTTTTTTGGTCTCTTCTCCAGGCTTGGGCCAGCGTCTGGGCTGAGACCTCCAGCACCTGACACCTGCCCTGGGGCATTCCATGTGGAGCTGTGTTCATCCCCTGCCCCTCAGGAGTCTACAGCCTTTGGAATCTGGGCCACTTTCCTGAGGGCTACATTCAACACACACTTATTAAGTGCTGGCTGTGTGCCTGGTGCTCCCTGACCACCTGGTTAATCTCTATCCACCATCTTTCCCTGATTCATCTTCTCGGTACTTAGGGCAGCCTGAACCGATCTTCTTTAGGTTTTGGTCTGTATGATGACTGTCTCCCCATCACAATGTCAGCTCCTTGGAGGCAGGGACTGGCCTGGCTTGTCCACTGCTGTGTCTCCAGCTCTGACCTCTGCTGAGTAGGGGAGTGGGGAGGCCCTGCCCCTCCCCTACGACGGACACCATAGGCTGGTATTCTGCATTCTTACAATTAACTCCACCCTCCCCCTTTCACTTGAGTAACCCTGGGGGGTTTCTGTCACGGTAACCCCAGTACGTTCAGAAAATGTGCTGTGTGCTCCTTACCAGGGAATAGATGACTGGGGGTGAGGGTAGAAGGCTTCACAGGTAGAGGGAACAGTGTGAGTTTTTTTAAGGCACAGAGATGGAAAAATACAGGGTATATATAGGGAAGAGAGTGCTAGTTGCCTCCCCAATATCCATTCTCTTCTTTCTTACTAATGGAATCCCAATTATCTTGGATGAAGTCATGCCAGCATTCCCTGGAGACAGAAGGAAGTTAACCAAGTTCTGGCCAGTGGGATATAAATTAAGTTGTTGGGTAGGGATTCCAGGACAGTTCCTTTAAAAGGGGACTGATGCAGTCTTTCCTCCTTTCTGCCTGGAACTGGGATGTGATAGCTGGAGCTGTGGTGGCTACATTGTGACAACAAGGAAGCCTTGAGGATGGAAGTCAGCCCAGTACTTACCTTTGGACTTTACATCTAAGGAGAGGAAAATAAATCCCTATCTTGTTTAAACCACTGTCTTTCAGGACTATGTTACTTATAGCTGATTGCAATTCCTAGATGACTCAACAGGGCCTGTTAATATCTCCTTCTTTGTCTAGATGGTCTTGGGCAACCATTTCCCTTAAGGAGGACTTTAAGAAGCTAAGGGGTTGAAGGGAAGGGGAACAGGGCCTAGATGTGAAGCCAACCCTGGGAGGAGGTCAGGGGGTCCCCAGGAGAGAGGTCCTTCAGAGATAAGCCAGGCCTGGAGTGTCCAGGGAAGGTGGAGTCTGAAGGGATCCTAGACTCATCCACTGTTCCCCTCAACAGTAAATATGCAGATAAACATATGACACCCAAGGCACCTACAAATCCCCAGTAACGCCATCCCATTCTCCGAAAATACACATAGCCAATATTTGAAAATGCTCTAATATCCAGGAACTACATGCCAGGGACTCCTCTACTGCCACCCCTGGCCACTGCATCTAGAGGAATCAGGGCCCTGGACTGAGTCTGTGGCCAGCCCTGGAGTGAGGGTGGCCAGGCCAGAGGCACTGCTGTGGAACTCTGCCAGGCCCCGTGACCATAACTTGGGTGACCACAGATGCTCCTCCACTGGTTAGGGCAGGTCCTTGAGGACAAGAGTGCTCGGGTAGACAGGAAAGCTCATTATCTTCCTCTCTTCCCAGAGAGGAAGAGTGAATCCACCTAAGTCACACAGCACGAGTCGGGGAGGGGAGCAGATGGCCAGAGTCTGCAATTCACATAACCCACAATTGGCATCTAAACACAATGAGTGCTGTCTTTTTGCTTTGCTTGGCCATTCTCTTTGCCTGGAATGCTCTTCCAGGTAACCACAACGATCACTCCCTCAGCTGCTTTACATCCATCTTCAAACATCACCTTCTCAGTGGGGACTGCCCTGACCTACTTAAAGTTGCACTCCCCCTTCTCTGCCCTATCCTCTTGTGTTTCTCCCTTTTCGTTACCCAAAATACCATATATTTCACTGTATGTCAGCTCCATGATGCGGGGATATTTTGTGTCTGTTTCACTGCTGCATCCTCAGCACCTAGGACAGGGCCGGGCACAAGGTAGGTAAGTGCTCACTATGTATCTATTAACAAAATGAATGTCAAGCTTTGCCGAGAGTGCTTCTGCTGATGGAGGGCATGAAGAAAATGCCTTGAATGGCTTCTTCTAGTGCAGAAGTGTCCTCAAATGCGTCCCCTGCCCCATGGATACACCGTGCCCCAGGGCAGGAGCTGCAGCCCTTGAGCTCACCGATCCTTCGATCCTTCGTGAGCCAAGTCATGCCCTTTTAAGGGCAGATCGAAAACAAAGCTTAAATTGTCTCTGCTGCTTTCCACATGGAAAAAACAAGACAGGCCCTTCCACCCCTTTTGTGATCATGGCCCTCTATTAGTGGAGGGTGTGCACGTGGATAAGAACGGCTATCTAAGTGGTGTGGTAGTCTAGAGTCAGAGAGCCTGCAGCTTGGCCACTGCTTAGTATGTGACCATGGGTCTGAGCCTCAGTTTTCTCATCTCTTAAATGGGAATAACAATGGCGCTTGCCTTAACAGGGCACTGGCTCCTCTTGTGTGGGCTGTTGATGGACAAGGCCTGCTGGGGCAGTGGACATGTTCTAGATCTTGACCTGGATGATGGTTATGCATCATGTGTTTAAGAAAGAGTTCATCGGGCTTCCCTGGTGGTGCAGTGGTTAAGAACCCGCCTGCCAACGCAGGGGACACGGGTTCGAGCCCTGGTCCAGGAAGATCCCACATGCCGCGGAGCAACTAAGCCCGTGCGCCACAACTACTGAGCCTACGCTCTAGGGCTTGTGAGCCACAACTACTGAGCCTGCGTGCCACAACTACTGAAGCCCGAGTGCCTAGAGCCCATGCTCCGCAACGAGAAGCCACTGCAATGAGAAGCCCGCACACCGCAACAAAGAGCAGCCCCCACTCGACGCAACTAAAGAAAGCCCGCGTGCAGCAACGAAGACCCAACGCAGCCAAAAATAAATAAACAAAAAAATACATAAATAAATACATTTATTTTAAAAAAAGAGTTCATCAAGCAAACCCGTTAAGTTTTGTGTTCCTTACTGTGTGTAAAGTATACATTAATAACAAAGAAAAAATAGTACTTACTTCAGAAAGTTGTTGTGAGGATGGACTAGAATTTCAAATATGCCTGACTTACAGGGATAACTAGTAAAAAAAATACTATTATTGAGTATGAACGTGGGAAATGGGTGTGAACTTTTGTGTGGGCACATGCTGGTGTGAGATTACGTGACTCCCAGGGTGTGCTGGTGCGTCTGTGTATGAACTAGGGTCATGAGTGGGCACCTGTGTAGTACGTGGATGCACGTGTGTTTTGTGAACATGTTCCTGCGTGTGAGTGGTGCACAGTACTGCACATGTATGTTGGATCACATGCTGTGTGTGCATGCATATGCAGCTATGGAGACACCTCTATTTCTCTGAAGCCGTGTGTTCTACACGGGACAGAGCCTGAATGCTGAGCCAAGGGCACTGGGACTCAGCTGTGCTCCTCACACCAGGTAAGGTGGGGGCTGGCTGGCACAGGGCCTGATGCCCCACACCCACCCCATCCAGAGGGAGGCAGGAGATGGAAGCCCTGCCTAACAGCTCCCACTGCCCATTCCCTTCCCACAGCTGTAACTTCTCAAAGATGCAAATTCCACTTCACTCCATGCAAACGAGTCCCCAGGGCCAAGCTGCCTCCCCTGGGGCCCAAACACCACCACTATGATTGGACCCCACTGTACCCCTGCAAGCCTGGCTGCCTGGCTTGGGGATCAGAGCCAGCTGGAGTTGGTTCTTGTTTCCCAACCACTGATTCTTTCTCTTCTCTGGGGGACCTTGGCTCTCCCTGCTGGCTCCGGTGTCCTGGAGAGAGCCTGGGCTGGGTGCGGCTCACACTGGCTGTGGGACTCTGGGGAAGGCAGTGCCCTTTCTGGCTGGGATCTAAGGCCCTTTCTGGTCTCATGTTTAGGAATTCACTGAATGGTCACTGTCCCCAACCCAAGGCGCTGGAGGGAGGCCCGGCTTTCTCAGACCCTCCTGCATGGGCCCCACTCACAGGATGCTCTGCCTACCATTTCCCACCGGTGCCCACGTTTCCTGTCTCCTAGGTCCTATCTCCTGCACAGGGACGTGTGTTTTCATTAGCCCTGGATGACCCACATAGGGGGGCTTGGCAGGGGCTCAACACACACACAGATAGCCTTTCTGACCCATCTTGGTAACAACTGCCCCAAACCCACCAGCTCTCTGTGGGACCCCCAGCCCCAAGCCTACACCCTCTTGGCTCCTGGTTAAAGTGTGCTCAACTACCAGGAAGCCAGGATGTGGGGGAAGAGAGAGATAAGTGAAGACAATAGCATGAAGGCAAGAGCTGGAGATGCTCAGAGGATCCGGGTGCCGTTGACGCCAGTAAATGCCGTGAGGATGGGATGCAAATGCCACCTTGGTGCCTACCTGGGGCCTGGCCTGCGTCCCTGGCTCCGGTACTGATACGGGTCCCTGCAGGCACCTGGAAGCAAATGTGTCAGCCCCAGTGCTCTGCCCTTCGGAAGTGGTAAACCACCGCGGCCAAACCAGTTCCCAGGAATAGGTTTCTGGGCTGTCATTCTCAACCTCCAGCACACCTGTGACTCACCGACCCCTCTCCAGGAGCCCCCGCACTGTCTGGGGTCTGGGCTGGGCGGTGTCTGCCTCCAGAAATCAGGCCAGTCCAGTACGAGGCAGTCTCTCCTACACTTTTGTTCATTTCTTCACTCAACAAATGTGTATTGAGAGCCTACTGCACGCAGTCACTGAGGACAGCCTCCTCCCCCTAGAGCCTCTTCTTAGAGGAAACTAGACTCTCTTCCAGAATGGTCCTTTCCTGCACCCCAACTCCCACCCCAGACCAAGAAATACCCGCAGGGCAAGGATTTGCTGGAAATAAGGGCTGTGGTCCAGGGAGAGACTCCTGAGCAGGCTATGGATTTCCTGGACTCTGCCTCACAAACGCCCAGTGCCCCAGTTCCCTCTCCTCAGGAGCGCAGACTTCCCACATCTGGAGGGTCACAAAAATATAACAATGGTCACCACATACTGGACACTTACCTGTGACGGGTATACGATGCTAAACTTTCATGAAGGGTTTTAATTCTCATGACCATCTCCGGAAAAAAGAACTGTCCTCATTTACAGATTGGGACACTGAGGTTCTGAGGGTTGACATAAATTGAACAGTCACACAGCAAACAGCAGGGCCTAGATTCAAACCCAAGCTCGCCTACCTGGAGCGGAGAGCAGAGGCAACACTCGCCCTGGAGCCGTGGGGATTTGGAAAACATACTGGCAGGGGAGCCAGCCAGGGCAGTGTCCATCCTTTCCAGACAAGGCCCGGGCCACATGGTGCCCTCTGCTGGCCACGGGCCCACCTGCACCAGCTCTGAGGTGGCCACACTCCCAGCACCCCTAAGGGACTACTCCTGCCCTCCACACTTCCCCTTTCCCACCTACAACGCAGCTCAGGGCAGCCATACCCTGAGAAGACATCCCTCACAGTCCCCCCTTGGCCCTTGCTGTCCCACTGCCCTCTATGTGTGGGGGCCTTGGTTTCTCAGAGGCCTCAAGCAATGACAGCCCAGCCTGTCAGGGATCTGGGGTGTCTTGGTTGCTGACCAGGGCTGGGGGATAGGTGCAGGTAAGCATGGAGCCACAGGACCCTGCTCCTTGGGCCCCCGACCAGATACAGCCCCACCTCTTCCCTCAGACTTCTCCCTTTCCCACAGCCCAGCAGGAGGAACTCCTAGAACTTGGCTCCAGGGGCCTGGACTGTCATTGGGAGGACAGGACCACAGGAACTAAGCTACAAGCTACCAGGGCTCCAGCCTCACTCCTCCAGGCCCCCGCCACCTGGTTCCTAGGTGGGGGCCATCCCTGGGTGCATCTAGTCCCTCGTCTACTCTATAACCACCTGCACGAGTGCCCTGCACAGAGAGAGCTGGGACACAAGGGTACAGGGACAGGACGGGGATTGGACAGGAGAGAGGTGCACTGCAGCCATGAGAACGCTGAGTCTGAGGCGGGGGTCTTCTTGGTCACAGATCATCGCAGACGGAGCTGGGGCAACCAGCAGAATTTGAGGGAGCGTGTGACACATGGGGTCAAGACCGCTGTCCCTCCTTTGATGATCTCATCTAGTTCTGAGGCTTTAAATTCCATCTGATCTCTGATGACTCCCACACCGTGTCTCCTGCCCCAACCTCCCCACTGAATTGCAGACTGTGTATCCACCAGCCATCTCTCCAACCCTCAGGTCTCAGCTTGCTCAGAGAAGCCCCCCATACACCCCTGGACTAAGTCAAGGTTGCTTACTACATATTCCCGGCCTGCACTTCCATTTCCATGGGAGTCCTGGCACTTCAGAGTTACTTGTTCACAGACTGAACACCAGGCCAGCCTGCTCTCAACTTTGGATGGTTGTGAGGATTAAATAAAGTCATTCACATAAACAGTTTAATAGGAGTTGGTCAGCCAATATTATCATAAGTATAGTGGACACTCAAACATGTTGTTTGTGATGGAAAAGCAGCACACTAGAAATAACATTTAAGCCAGAAATCACAGCCTTGGATAAACCCTGGGAAATGCTGGGGAACCATAGCCCAGTTGGAACATCACTGTTCTAAATGACTTCAGCTCCCTCAAATTCTAGTGGGCCTGGCCGACACAGCCCTGGCTAGATATGGCTCAGTCTCATAGACCGGGTGGCTGGGGGGGCAGTGAACCCCTTCAGACCACCCCCTACTATCCTCAGGCAAAGTGTGGTCTGAGGACCAGCAGCCAGCCACTCACTTGGGAGTCTGTTAGAAATGCAGAATCTTGCCCTGTTTCCCAGGATCTACTAAATCAGAATTTGCATTTTAACACATTCAAGTTTGAGAAGCACTGCCCCAGATCACAGACAGCATCTTAGAACAAAGGGCTAAAAAGGATACTTAAAAAAAAAAATCTGTGAGTTCCACCCAAGTCCTGGTGTCTAAACCAGTGCATCTCCATTTCATAGAGGAGGCATCTGAGACCCATCAGGCAGTCATGCTAGCCTGTCAGAATCCATTCTCTGGACACCCTGACTCCCAAACTCACACACCCTCTCATGTCTCAAGCAGCCTCACCTGCTCCATTCCCATTTTTGAAATAAAGGGCTGCCACGAGTGCCCTTGGTGCCTGTTCTCTTGGCCTCCAGACAGGGCTGGACACCAGGTGGTGTCTGGGAAAGTGGCCAGGTCACAGCAAGCAGGTGAGGGAGAGGCCTTCCCAAGAACAGGGTGGGAGGCACCCAGTACAACCTGAGCTGGGGCAGACAGGTGGCCGAGAGGACCTGTTTGCTCTGCCTGGAGGGCTGGGCCCAGACCACTGCAACTGTCTCCCCACCCCCACCCCCAGACAAAAGCTCAGCTGAGAGCCCCCTCCCTGTCACCTAACCCCCGTGGGAATGGCTCAGGCCAGGAGCTACCATCAAATCTGCTCCTTTCTCCCAGGGCCTGGTGACTTCTTCACAGGTTACAGTCCCAAAGACAAACACATTCTGCCAAGCAAATAACTGTCCAACAGTGGGGGCCCTGGGGAAGGCCTGGGAGTGGGTCTGAGCTGCCAGAAGACCCAGGTGACAGGGTGGGGGCCCTTCTTCTGCAGAAAACAAATAGCCGTGGGCATCTGGAAGGACGCAGGATGCAAGTGCACTGTCACAGCACTGGGGGCAGAGGCGAGGGTGCCCACCCCAGGGGTCTCTGGGCCAGTCTCCCAGGCTCCCTTGCGCTGGGCTCTGTGTCAGGCTATATAGAGACCCTGGGGCCTTGAGGCAGAGACCAGTTCTTCTGCGGTGCTTCCATCTGTCTTGTGCAATCTGTGGCCACAGGTTCCCTCACTGAGCTGCCTGCAGAGAGATGGCCGGGAAATCCCCTACCCGCAATTCCCGCACCTTAGACCCCCTGGTTCAGTGCCAGGGCCACCATCATTTAGAACACACAGCTCTGCCGGTCAGGGTGAAGACCCAATTTGGGAGTCTGCAATTACGTGAAAACAATACCAGCATCTGGGAACCGATGCCATGGGTCCAAGCCTGTAAGACAAGCAACTCCCTTCCCGCCGTGATCTCACTTTCCCTTCAACACAGAAAGGGTGATGATGTGACTGAGGACACAGTTGAGTTCTGAGTTCCTACAGACATGAAGGGATGAATACAGTGAACCCACAATTTGCTGATGTATTTGTCAATTAAGTTTCTTTCATGCTATGGACCACCGTGTAACCCACCTCCCCATCTCCGGAGGCCAAGGTGATAGGCCTGTCTCACATAAGTACGTGCGGGTAGGATCCAAGTTAGCTTGTCAACTGCCTGGAGTGTGGTCCCTATCTGGCTCTCGGGCTCCCAGACCAATCTGCAAAAAGGTATCTAATCCGTAATCCACCAGAACCACTAAAGAAAGATGCATTTCCTCTTCTAAACCTAGTCCCAGCTGGCTCTGAGGACTCCCCAACTCGGCCTTGTCTGTTTCCCCAGTAGGAAGATGCCCATGGTGCTCTGTATTCTTCCTGTGCAATTCCTGCATTCACACCTGTGCGCTGTGCCTGACACACCGTAAGTGCCCACACAATGCCTGCTGGCTGATACTAAGTTGGCCGGTACATCTTATGTGCTGGGGATAGAGTAGTGCTCAACAGACGCATGGTAGGTAGCCTGGGGAGGCCACTGGAAAGAGTTTCACTTTTCTGGTCACCGGAAACCAGGAACGGCAGCAGATTTAATGATAATCCCAGGACTGATTTCACAAACATATAATGAACCGCAGGGTCTCAGTTTTCCCATATGCAAGAAGGAGAGACACAGACACCAAAAAGCGCATATCACAGAGCCACTGGGGGGCCAAGCAGGTACAGAGGGGCTTCAGGGAGCAATAAACTCACTGACACACATGAAAACAGGGTTTTTTTTTGGTGTGTGTTAATTTAATCATACAAATATTCATTTACACAGTAAGGAAAAACCTCCTCATCTTCATCTCCTCCCAGGCACCATAAGGCCCCACCACAAACACCCACCCAGCTTGCTTGCCGCACACCACTGTCCAGGTGGAGAAGGCAGCTACTGCTGCTCCAGCATTCACACGAGGAAACAAAGAAAAGGCGAGGCAGGGTGGGGTGGGGAATCAGCTTGCAGTTCTGGGCCCTGGCAACCCCACCACCCTCTCCCGCTGGGGCTCACATTGAATTTGGGGAGGTGCTTATTCTTATGCCCACTTCCCACCTTGGCCACCCTCGGGCCACTCCAGCTGTCTTGGTGAGGTTCTCTCCTGGCTGGAAATGCCTTTGATGGACTTTAGGTAACAGCCAGTCCTTGCTGGGGGAAGAGAAGGCTGTTTCTTGTAGAAAATGCCCCAAATTCAACTGTCCCCATGGGAAAAAAAGAAAAAAAGCATGCACGCGTGCACACACATCCACACACACCTCACTCCGTGCACACAGACAGGTTCCTCCCAAGCCTGAGCCCCTCTGCCTCCCCCACTGGGCTCAGGTCCTTAAGGATGGTGCCTGCCTCACCTCGCAGGTGCCAGACACTGGCGGTCCTGCCCAGAGGCAGCCTGTCAGTTGGTAAAGAGTCCAAGAGGAACTGAGACTACTGGGGCTGAGAGGGTAGCCTTTGCCGCCCCACCAGGCAGTGGAAAAGAGGGGCTCTAAGGACTTGCTCAGAACCCAAACCAGCGAGAAGAGGCAGGATGAATGGTACTAACAGCCGCCAGGTCTTGGGGGAACCATGGACTCCTTCCGCCCCTACTCCATGGCTTGCACTCGCTCTGGCCTCTGCAAGGAGCTCACCTCTCCAAAGCTGTGTACAGAAATGGTTTGTTCTTGGGAGGGAAGCCAACGTGCTTGGGACAACTACCTTGCCAGGTGAGACTGCCTAAAAGCAAGAGGAGGCGCAGGATCCCTCTGGCAGGGCCAGACCCACTGACGGTGATCTATGAAGCCACTGCTGAATAACGGCAGGCACCCCCTCCTGAGAAAAGGGGAAGGGGCACCTAGTGTGGGGCAGATGAGGAAGCCTGGAAACCAGGGGACGTAAAACCTCCCATGATCCTGCAGGGGCAGATGGAGATGTGATGCTTTGAGGGCTATCAAGTGAGCAGAACGGCTGGGCATGTGTGGGCTCCAGGGTGGCGGCGTCCCAGGAGGTTGGCACCAACAGTGGCGGCAGTCTGGGCCCAATAGGGCCCTCAAACAAAAAGCCATTGTGAGCCCCTGGCTTGGACCTGTGGTGGCCTGGGCACCTCTGCTCTGCTGGGAATGGGGTGCTCTTTGTGTGCATAGAAAGTAGGTGCTCCAGTGTGAGCTCTAGTCCAGCCCCAGACCCAGCTGCACTGCCCTTTCAGCAGGCAGTCTCCACCCTCCCCTGGGGCTTCTCCAGTGGACCAATGTTTATTCCCCCTTTTATTTGGGGGGAGGTGGGGAGGCAAAGGGGGAATTTCATACAAGCTTTTCTCTCACAATCAAGCTTGGAAAACACAACAGTCTCAGAAGAGGATGAGGAGGAACAAACAACACATGTTTTCGGAACTCAGACACCCAAACAGAGACAGACAGGCAGGCAGACCCTCACCCACACCCAGGCTATATGACCCCTTGCAGCCAATCATCAACCTGGACTCCCTGCTGTCTCACAACCCCGGGGTGGGTGGGGGTGTGGTAACAGGCAGGTGACCCAGCAACCGCACCCTAGATCCATATCCCCGGCTATCAAACGAACCAAGACTCGAGGGAAGGAGGGGGTGAGAAGAGAAGAGGGACTTTGCATATTCTTGTATCTTTGGCAGACAGCTGTTCTGGCCTGGTTTAAGCTTCCCATGGAGATATCCACATCTCAACCTGCTCGGAATCCACAGGATGCCAGTGGGGCTACCTGTCCCAGTGAGCAGCCAGCCAATCAACCTGTGCTCCGGCTGGGCTGTCCCTTGCCCGCCACCTCCCAATAACTAAGCATCCTGCTCAGGGCGGGGGTCCTTTCATTCCCAGCAAAATGTGGTCTCCAAGATCACGCAGTCAGTAAGCGTGGCCCTTCCCCATGGCAAATTCCCCATCTGGGGCTACATTTTCATACCTTAACAGCTCAGCCTCCACTAACAGGCTGCAAAAATGCCACAAAGGACAACTGGAGAGAAACACAGGGAAGGGAGTTGTGTGACAACAGAGAAGCAGGGGACACCTTCACATTCGCCTGCTGCACACTCGCTGGTGAGCTGCACCAACACCCGTGTGTGTGTGTGCACGCAGCACACACATATACGCAGCACAGAGGCAGCGTTCCCAGAGTGAATGTGGAGCCGCCGTGCACCAAGAATCCAAGAGAGCAGTAAGCGTGATGGCATTTCTCTCCGCCAAGAGAAACATGGAAGGAAAGCAATTCGAATTGTTACAAGTGTGTGCAGGAGGACACCTCTCAGCCTCACAAACTCCCACGTCACCCGAGATCTGTCCTCAAGGCTTCCTCTGCTGGCCACACAGGGAAGTTTGGTCTTCAGAGAGGTTCTGACGGTAACAAGCCACAGGGCTGACCAATACAAATGTCAAAGGTGTAAATCAACAGAAGATTAAAGAGAAAAGAAGAGGAAAAGCGTGATAACTCATGGGCTGATACCATTAAAAGCAAATGGGGTTGGAGACTCATGGAGTCAGGTGGCACGGCAGGTGTCCTCCTATAGCACTGACCCGCAGAGTCCCCAAGCAGGCCATGCCAGTTTTGAACCTGAATTGCTTCCAGAGCAAGCATTCTATAAACAGCATGTTATCCCTTATCTAAAAAAAAAAAAAAAAGTGGGGAAAGGGGAAAAAATTAACATGTGCTCAAAACTACAACCTGTCTGTAGGCAAAATAATTTTTGTTTAAAAAGATGGCTTTTTTCCCCCATTTTAAACATTTTTTTCCTTCCCGAGCAACCTAATGACTTGTTAGACTGACACCTAATAAACAAAACCCAAACTGGCTGCATGGATTTCTTCTTGGTAGCCTCAACACCACTCCTGCGACTCGGCATTCACACACGCACACTGAGTTTACTCAAAACTAGTCTTTCTGATTCTTCCTCTTCTTCCAGGATGGGGGTCAGAGCCAGGGGTCCGTGCGATGTGGTCTGCAATCCAGAGGAACCCCTTGCCCTCCCCCCCAGAGTCAAGCCTTCTGTCTTTTGTTAATTTTTCTTCTTGCTGACACCCGTTTAAGACTGGCCGAAGGGGTAAGGCCCGTGGAGCCCCTGGAAGAGAGTGAACACAGTCAGTGATGGCAGACACAGCAGGTACAATGTGACAACCAAACCAAGTAAAAGAATCTACGGTTCCCAGTGAGCCAGAAGGAAGCTCCAAGGCACAAACAAGGCTTGAGGGTTGTCCTTGCCATGCAAATCTTCAGGAGGCCACATATCAGCACATTTCAAGTTTTTGCTAAGTGTTCTCCTGCAAACATACCATCCAAGAGAGGGGAGGCTGGTGGAGAGATTCTTCATCTTTCAAATTCTAGATCAACTGGTGCCAACTTTCCTCCACCCAGGTCACAAAGCCTGCCCTCCTTCTTGACAACATCTTAACCTCTCTGCTAAAGATCCTTGGACACCACTTTCTGCACCCTTAACCTCAGGTGCAGGCTACTGCTGGCTGGTGGCACTTATATCAACAACACACACACTGGAGCAGAAAAAGCAACCGTCCACCGGGCACCTAGTGCAGACATGGCAGCAGGGGGTCTGCATACACTGTCTTTAGGTGTATTATTACACTCATTTGACTGATGCCTATCTGACTGCAGACATTAGGAGACTTGTTCAAAGCCACATGGGTAGTAAAAGGCAGAGCCAAGATTCAAACCCAAGTCTGATCTTTGCTCTCTTCACATTGCCTCTCCCTTGCCACACGATGGTAAGGTTTACTCCAAATTCCCAAAGGTGTTTTCTATGCTGCTTGGCTGGTGGAGAAGGCATCATAGTCTCACTTTTCCCTTATGTTAAGAATGAGACACCAAGATGTGCCAACACCAAAAGTGGCCACACAAACTTGCTGGAGGATGTCTTGTGCCTCCCTCCACCTTCACACCTCTGTGGAGTGTGCTCCTTGAAAAGACTCAGTCAATGCCAAGACCTGGGACGGCAAAGGTAACTGGTAACCAGCCTCACTAAAGGTCCTACACCCCAAACTGGCCCAGAAGCAGAGGGCCCTTGGACCAAGGGGACCAAATGGGTAAGGAGAGCAGGTGGCACAGCCATAATCATGACAAATGACCAGAGGGGTTTCCCGATGCTTGACAACTACGTTAAGTAAGAATCCTGAATCTAGGCACAACTGGGGTGAGGAGGCACAAGAATGACTGAGATGACATTTTCCATTAGCTTGGTAAGATGTGGACAGTCAGAATTTGATTATCTTTTAAAAATGACACTTGTCTTTGAAAAGAAATGTAAGTGCAGGGTTGCAGGGTTGCCAATGATTAGAATCCCTTTCCAGTATGACTTTGTTTGCTGCCATCTCTCTAGCACTTAGCATGGCACCTGTCCCTGAGCAAGCACCCGGCAAATACTGTTGAATTAATAATTGAAAGAGAACAGGTATTTCTCAGACTACTACCTGGAGTGCCAGACCCTTCGAAGTCACAAGAATATTGGCCCTTCCAAACCAAGTTTTTAAACAGCCGCTTAGGCCTGGGGACACAAGTGTCTGCGTCATGCCATCCATCTGGTCACAGCCTCCCAGGTCCCAGAAGAGGCTGGGCTCCCTGGGAGTGGTCAGCTAGAGATGCACAACCTTCACAGTTTTCACTGCAATGGGCTGCGGGTCACGCAGAAGTGGGAGAAGGAGATCTGGGTTCTGATCCCCGCTTTGCACTAGCACACCAAATGACCATGAATAAAGTCCCTTCCCCTCATAGGATCTCAGATTCCTCCCTAAAACTTCCAGATTTAAGGTTCTAGGAGTTGACATAAAGTACCTAGCTCAGGAGGTTGAAAAACAGCGTTCTAAGAAAAAAATGCCCTTTGGTCATGCTTATTTAGACCAGAGGTCAAAGCTGCCAAAAATAGGGAGCATGAGATTAAAGTTCCCAGTTTTTTTCAGTGGAAAGCACTGAAATTGCTTTTGTCTTTTTTTTTCTCCCTCCATAAAAAGCCTCAAGAGACCAGAAATAGGCCTCAAGCTGCTTGGTGGCATCGCTGAAGAGGTGAATGTGGGAGACAGGCAGGCCAACACTGAAAAAGCATCAACTACGTGCCGCCAGGTGCTGCTGGAGCACTTGAACACGTTCTCTTTAATTCTCACAAAGATAAACTGAGACAAGTATGCTCTCCAAGCTCAGAGAGGTGAGGTAACCTGATCAAGAGCACAGAGCTGGTAAGCAAAGCAGTGGTGGTTAAAATGTCACGTTTGCCAGCCCCGAGTCAACCATGTCTCCAGCAGGCGAGCTGAGACTGTAACCACGTCAGTAGTCACAGACCCACCCACTCCAACAAGTGTGGGCCGGACCAGCTAAAGGCTCTCAGACTCCATTTTGTGGGGCCTGGTTGGAGGGTCACAGGCCCCAGAGATGGAAATTAAAGAAGCTTAAAACAAGCTGCTGGGCTTCCCTGGTGGCGCAGTGGCTGAGAGTCCACCTGCCGATGCAGGGGACGCGGGTTCGTGCCCCGGTCCGGGATGATCCCACATGCCGCGGAGCGGTTGGGCCCGTGAGCCATGGCCGCTGAGCCTGCGCGTCCGGAGTCTGTGCTCCGCAACGGGAGAGGCCACAACAGTGAGAGGCACGCGTACCGCAAACAAAAAACAAACAAACAAAAAAAAAACCACAAGCTGCCCTCAGTACTTCCCAACCAACATTCATTCATCCCAACAATCCAAGGAGAGCAACAAAGGCTCAGATTCCCATACGATTTAGAACCAGTAAGACGCTCAAAAGTCTCTGTGCAGGAAAACACGCACAGAGAAAAGAAAGTAGAAAAACAAACAGCATTTGTTTTCTATGAACTTTTTCCCCCTTTACCCTAAATTTACCTGCTTTCCAGACCAAAGCTCCACACTCTTCACATAGGCCTTTATAAAGCAAGCACTAGCCTTGTGACTTGTCTGGAATGCTTGGAGAAGGGAGTTCATGACTTTGCCAAGGAGCTGTCATGCATTCCCATTTTACAGATAAATGGATCCCATGCAATTGGCAGAGAGAGCAATACAGACATGGGCATTTTCAGATTTCCCCCTGAATGCCCTGGCCCTTAGACCATTCAGTGTAGTATTTAACTAGCTTAGATTAAGAATTAATGTTGATCCTCTATTTATTGACTGAGGTGCTGTGCCTTTTGGAAAGAAAAATGCTATCTAATTCCCTTTCATCCAGAGAATGGCATATTGGAGTTGTTGATGTTTAACTGGCGCAGAAACATGGCTTGAGGGACAAGCTCTATTTTCCTTCCCCCCCAAATAAATTACTATCACTTCAAGGAAGAGAGAGGGAGCCAATTCTATCTCAGAATTACTTTATCATCTAGACTCCCCACATGCAGGATTACAGGTGTCACAAGTGGATCATAGAACACAGGCAATGCAACACCAGTTATAGAGAAAAAGCCTGGCGGAGATTCCAAGAACAGCTTGTCCAGGGCATCCGATGGCAGGAGGCCAAGCAGGAAGTGCCTTTCTTAAGAGTGGGATGAAGGTATATTTGAAACGAGATGCCCATCCACATTTCAGGTTCCACTGGAGTTCCAAGACCCCGTGTAACAGGTTCTGGTGCCTAATGTCTCCAACCCAAGCCCAAAAGTAGGGTTTGGCAATACAGATAGTGTTCACTGTCTTCTGGAGCCTAACAACTCTTCAAATTTTACCCACAGGAAAAGCAAATGCCAAACATTTTCATTAACCTGGTGGCATCCTTGATATCTCTCCTATAACAGGTGTGCCACTAATAAGGAAAACAGATCAAGGGATGGATGCATCAGATGGTACCACACAAAGCCCTGAATTAAACTCTTACAAGCAGAAATGGAGGCCATCGCAGCATGATTACAAAACTCAAGTTAGTTTGATGCAGAAGACCACCCTCTTCTCTATGAGGATTCACCTCTCACCACATAGGGACTAGCAGCAAGGCCGGATTTATGCATATTAATAGAAGGTGTAAATGACCAAGCCAAGAAAAGAACTCCTCTATCTGACTCCAGGTCTAAAGAGCAGCTCCCCAGGGTCAACTTGCACAGAAATGGCTTTTCAAAGGCTACATTTCTTGGGAGTAGCCCCACATCTGCTAGGGGACAAGAAAGTGTTCCTGGCGAAGGAGAGACAGGTTTTAGGTCCACAGGGGTTGAGGTGTTGCCTGTTTGCCTCAGTCTTCCCTAAGCTTTCACTGAACAGCTGTCATGGCTGTGAGCCCTGGGACCTAAATTCGACTTGGCTACAGGGCAGGTGAGCCCTCTTAAAGCATGGGAGCTCCATACCTGCCAGCTAAGACAGAGGGGCCTCCCTACTCATGGGTGTCTGGGAAGAGACCTTGGCCTCAAGCCAGCTGAATGATTACGGTAGTGGGGCCAGGTCCTGAGCTGAACTTCCGCAATGGAATAACTACTGTGAGTCATAATTTGGCTAATTTTCTAAAATATTTTTAAAAGAGAACACTTATAGACATAAAAGACAAGCAAGCTCAGTTTCACTCATCATAATCTCCTGAAAGGACAATTTAAGATCCAGTACTTGTGGGCCTGTCCTCAAAGCAAACTAAAAATAAAAACTATCTTTTTGATTTGTTTTTCACAGTAGTTTATAGTTGCCCCTGTGGAATAGTAGAGTCACTCCCAGCCGGTGATTTGGTTATCACTGATCTTATGTGAGTGGGTACCTACAATAACTTAAAAGTTCTTCCTAAAATTATACAGAAATCAAAATAACTTTTCCAAAAAGGAGTACTAAAAAAACAGGAAACTATTTTGTTTCAGATAGAATGTATTTTTTTAAAGAACTTTTAAAAAAATTATTTATTTATTTAGGCTGCGCTGGGTCTTAGTTGCAGCACATGGGATCTTCATTGCAGCATGTTTAGTTGCAGCATGAGGGATCTTTAGTTGCAGCATGAGCATTTCTTAGTTTTGGCATGCACGTGGGATCTAGTTCCCTGACCAGGGATTGAACCCGGGCCCCCTGCACTGGGAGCATGGAGTCTTACCCACTGGACCACCAGGGAAGTCCCTCAGCTAGAATATTTTTAGACGTTTACTCATCAATGTTCAGCAGTAGGGAGTACAGTGCTATCAGAGGAGAAAGCTGCCCTTTTACGACAGTGGAACCTGTTTCTTTTTTTCTTTTCTTTTCTTTTTTTGGCTGTACCATGCACGTGGCACGTGGGATCCTAGTTCCCCGACCAGGGATCGAACCCGCACCCCCTGCATTAGAAGTACAGTCTTAACCACTGGACTGACCGTCAGGAAAGTCCAGTGAAACCTGTTTCTGCCAGTTATTTGTACCTTGCACATAGTAAGACACAAGTGTCAGTAAAATGAATGAATGAACTGTGAAATACTCTGCACTGCTGAGCCATCTCTGTTTAACCTTCCAGGAGAAAAAAAAAAAGAAGGCTAAAATTCCTAATGAAACAACAATGTCTTACGAGGGCTTTTGAGGGTACTCTTTCTATATGAAAGCCTGTTTAGATAAAGCACCACAACATGAAAACTTTCACATACCTGTCTTATTTTGCTTTTATTTGTGATTTGATTTAGATAAATAAAAAGGTTCACACTGGTTAATAAAAAGAGAGGAGCGTTTGCTGCATGACTGTGAAATAATACGCTCTCGAGGTGTATACTGATGGCAGCATCAGATAACCACCAGGGCCCTCCTCCTCCTTTCTCATTTCCTGGGCCAGTCCCAGGCGGCGCTTCGCCCACCTAGTGCTCCTTTTGTATCATTTATGTACACTGAATGCAAACACAGAAGAATACAGGGTTTAGTATTAAGTTCTGTCCTGATCCTGTACTGCAAACATGGTGTGGTGAGGCCCTGCTCATGGGGCTGGCTTGGCTGGCAAGGGCCAGAGACTGACCAAGCCCTGATCGAACCCACTTGTCTCTCATTAATTAGAAATCAAGTCTGTACTGGAGTAATGGGCAGGGCAATGAGGACTCTTCTCTCAGGAGCACTCAAAGCAGCGCCCTTCCCTCGATGGATGCTGACCGCACAAGAAGGCTTGCTGGTGGAATATCATCAGGGCCAGATCATCATGATGGGAACTTCTGCAGATGCTTTAACACTGGTGTCCAAGCCACCTTCACGTGACTGTCCTCAAAATTTCAAAGATGCAGTGGCTGAAGACAAGTATGAGAACAAGCCAAAGAAAAGAAAATAAACATACTTTTATGCATGAAGGCTGCTCATGGGGCAGGCTCAGTTCACAGCCTTCTGATTGTGCCAAAGTTGTGCTTAAAAGCGTAACTCAGTTATAAGCGTGGTGAAATGTTGTTTTAAAAGCCCTGTAAAAGCATTTTTTATACTTATCTCTATAACACAGTTTTTCTGTTGCTCTTAACTAACTTCTACAGTCCTGCTGGGGACCTTCGCATCTACGCATCCATCCTCCCTCTAACCACCCATCCAATCCTTTGCCATGCATCCATCCTCTGTTCTTCCTCCATCATCCACCTTTCCATCCTCCCTCCAGACATCCTCCATCCTCCTTCCATTCTTCCTCTGTCATTCATCCTCCCATCCCCCCAAGCTCCCCATGGCCAAAGGGAACTCCCAGAGCCTTCACCCACCCCCTGACAAATCAAGAAAATCACCAGGAAGAATAAAACTCAAACATAATTGTGAATGAAAAGATATTATTTAAAGTCCTACAAGGAGATGAAGGATGTTGGTTGAGTTTGACTTCCCTTTCATTAAAAACTTCAGAAAAGGCTATTTGCTATTTGAAATTCTAGTCCCCAAGATCTCATGTAATAGCAAGTGTGCTAGAATCCAGGTGAGATGCAGGCTCTCTCATGGCCATCTCTTAGGGTAGAGGAGATTCCTAGAAAGGAAGAAAGAAGTGGTAAGAGTCTCAGTGGGGAGAACACCTAAAAGGAGAGAACACTTATCCAAGTTCCCAGCCATGTGGCCGTTGGTGCTGTACTATGGGAGTCCTGAGGCACAGGGTGAGGCTGTTGGTCCCACTTCCTCTCAGAATTTCCATTCAAGCTCCTGTACACTTTCCTTACATGCCACTGTCTCCCCAACCTCTCTTACAATTAATTCACAGTATCACCTCCCCCCACCTCCACCCCAGCCAATGGCTGGCTGATTGAGGGAGAATAAACTGTCTTTCCTTCAGCCATATTTGGTTTCATCTTGCCACCCCCCTGCTCAAAAGCATTGTTAGTACTCTGATTCCTCTCACATTAAAGGTGAACTCTTCTTTGCTTGGCTTTCAAAGGTCTTCCTCCAAAATTCACCCCATCCTCTTTAAGCACACCTCACTCACCACAATCAGGCTGGCCAGTGTCCCCTGAACACACCCTGCCTGTGAATGCCTCTGGACCTTCCTGCATGTGACTCCTTTTCCCTCCAATTCGGTTTGAATCTATCATTTCTTTCTTTCTTTTTTTTTTTTCCTTGGCCGCACTGCATGTCATGTGGGATTTTAGTTCCCCGACCAGGGATCGAACCTGTGCCCCCTGCAGTGGAAATGCAGAGTTCTAACCATTGGACTGCCAGGGAAGTCCCAGTTTGAACCTATCATTCACCAAGGTATCATTTTCCTGGCTACTCCAAACCTCATTGTTTTCTCCTTCCTCCAAACTCAAGAACACTTAAAACTCAACTGGAACTCAATATACTCCATCTTTACTGGTCTCATTCTTTCCTATGAGCTAATCACATCTAAGTAATCAGACAGTAAATTCTTTGACAATAAGGAAGTATTAGCACAGGCTGAGGAACCTAAGAGGCCTCCCTTATGACTAAATAATATCAAACCGCTCTCTGTTAAAGTACTTTTTTTTTTTTTTTTTTTTTTTTTGCGGTACGCGGGCCTCTCACTGTCGTGGCCTCTCCCGTTGCGGAGCACAGGCTCCGGACGCACAGGCTCAGCGGCCATGGCTCACGGGTCCAGCCGCTCCGCGGCATGTGGGATCTTCCCAGACCGGGGCACAAACCCGTGTCCCCTGCATCGGCAGGCGGACTCTCAACCACTGCGCACCAGGGAAGCCCCTGTTAAAGTAGTTTTGATGAATGTCCACAGCTTTGAAAAGGGTCTTGCTTTCAGTCGAGCTCTAAGGAAGCCCATACTTTCCCCTGATGTACAGCAGCCTTTAATTTTACATTGTGCACCTGGTCCTGCTGGAATACAATCAGAGCACACTTAGCAAAGAACAAGTCACTGAAACCTGAGCATCTACACCAGACACAAATCCTCACACTTTTTTTAAATTAATCATCAATTTTATACACATCAGTGTATACATGTCAATCCTAATCACCCAATTCATCACCCCCTCCCACAGCTTTCCCGCCTTGGTGTCCATACGTTTGTTCTCTACATCTGTGTCTCAATTTCTGCCCTGCAAACCAGTTCATCTGTACCATTTTTCTAGGTTCAACATATATGCGTTAATATACAATATTTGTTTTCCTCCTTCTGACTTACTTCACTCTGTATGACAGTCTCTAGATCCATCCACATCTCAACAAATGACCCAATTTCGTTCCTTTTTATGGCTGAGTAATATTCCATCATATATGTGTGCCACATCTTTATCCATTCGTCTGTCAATGGGCATTCAGGTTGCTTCCATAACGTGGCTATTGTAAACAGTGCTGCAATGAACACTGGGATGCATGTGTCTTTTTAAATTGTGAAATTCTCTGGGTATATGCCAAGTAGTGGGATTGCAGGGTCATATGGTAATTCTATTTTTACTTTTTTAAGGAACCTCCATACTGTTCTCCATAGTGACGGTATCAGTTTACATTCCCACCAACAGTGCAAGAGGGTTCCCTTTTCTCCACACCCTCTCCAGCATTTGTTTTTCATAGATTTTCTGATGAAGCCCATTCTAACTGGTGTGAGGTGACACCTCATTGTAGTTTTGATTTGCATTTCTCTAATAATTAGTGATGTTGAGCAGCTTTTCATGTGCTTCTTAGCCATCTGTATGTCTTCTTTGGAGAAACGTCTATTTAGGTCTTCTGCCCCTTTTTGGATTGGGTTGTTTGTTTTTTTAATATCGAGTTGCATGAGCTGTTTATATATTTTGGAAATTAATCCTTTGTCTGTTGATTCGTATGCAAATATTTTCTCCCATTCTGAGGGTTGTCTTTTCATCTTGTTTATGGTTTCCTTTGCTGTGCAAAAGCTTCTAAGTTTGTTTATTTGTTTATTTTTGTTTTTATTTCCATTACTCTAGGAGGTGGATTAAAAAAGATCTTGCTGTGATTTATGTCAAAGAGTGTTCTTCTTATGTTTTCCTCTAAGCGTTTTATAGTGTCTGGTCTTACATCTAGGTCTCTAATCGATTTTGAGTTTATTTTTGTGTATGGTGTTAGGGAATGTTCAATTTCATTCTTTTAGATGTAGCTGTCCAGTTTTTCCAGCACCACTTATTGAAGAGACTGTCTTTTCTCCATTGTATATCCTTGCCTCCTTTGTCATAGATTAGTTGACCATAGGTGTGTGGGTTTACCTCTGGGCTTCCTATCTTGTTCCATTGATCTTTGTTTCTGTTTTTGTGCCAGTACCATATTGTCTTGATTACTGTAGCTTTGTAGTATAGTCTGAAGTCAGAGAGTCTGATTCCTCCAGCTCTGTCTTTTTCTCTCAGGACTGCTTTGGCTATTCAGGGTCTTTTGTGTCTCCATACAAATTTTAAGATTTTTTGTTCTAGTTCTGTAAAAAATGCCATTGGTAATGTGACAGGGATTGCATTGAATCTGTATATTGCTTTGGGTAGTACAGTCATTTTCACAATATTGATTCTTCCAATCCAAGAACATGGTATATCTCTCCATCTGTATCATCTTTAATTTCTTTCATCAGGGTCTTATAGTTTTCTGCATACAGGTCTTCTGTCTTCCCAGGTAGGATTATTCCTAGGCATTTAATTCTTTTTGTTGCAATGGTAAATGGGTGTTTCCTTAATTTCTCTTTCAGATTTTTCATCATTAGTGTATAGGAATGCAGGATATTTCTGTGCATTGATTTTGTATCCTGCTACTTTACCAAATTCATTGATTAGCTCTAGTAGTTTTCTGGTGGCATCTTTAGGATTCTCTATGTAGAGTATCATGTCATCTGCAAACGGTGACAGTTTTACTTCTTCTTTTCCAATTTGTATTCCTTTTATTTCTTTTTCTTCTCTGATTGCCAAGGCTAGGACTTCCAAAAGTATGTTGAATAACAGCAGTAAGAGTGGACATCCTTGTCTTGTTCCTGATCTTAGAGGAAATGCTTTCAGTTTTTCACCATTGAAAATGATGTTTGTTGTGGGTTTGTCATATATGGCCTTTATTATGTTGAGGTAGGTTCCCTCTATGCCCATCTTCTGGAGAGTTTTTATCATAAATGGATGTTGAATTTTGTCAAAAGCTTTTTCTGCATCTATTGAGATTGTCATATGGTTTTTCTTCTTCAATTTGTTAATATGGTGTACCACATTGATTGATTTGCATATACTGAAGAATCTTTGCATCCCTGGGATAAATCCCACTTGATCATGGTGTATGATCCTTTTAATGTGTTGTTGGATTCTGTTTGCTAGTATTTCGTTGAGGATTTTTGCATCTATATTCATCAGTGATATTGGTCTGTAATTTTCTTTTTTTGTAGTATGTTTGTCTGGTTTTGGTATCAGGGTGATGGTGGGCTCATAGAATGAGTTTAGGAGTTTTCCTTCCTCTGCAATTTTTTGGAAGCATTTGAGAAGGATGGGTGTTAGCTCTTCTCTAAATGTTTGATAGAATTCACCTGTGAAGCCATCTGGTCCGGGACTTTTGTTTGTTGGAAGATTTTTAATCACAGTTTCAATTTCATTACTTGTGACTGGTCTGTTCATATTTTCTATTTCTTCTTGGTTCAGTCTTGGAAGGTTATATCTTTCTAAGAATTTGTCCATTTCTTCCAGGTTGTCCATTTTTTGCCATAGAGTTGCTTGTAGTAGGCTCTTAGGATGCTTTGTATTTCTGTGGTGTCTGTTGTAACTTCTTTTTCATTTCTAATTTTATTGATTTGAGTCCTCTCAGTCTTTTTCTTGATGAGTCTGGCTAATGGTTTATCAATTTTGTTTATCTTCTCAAAGAACAAGCTTTTAGTTTTATTGATCTTTGCTACTGTTTTCTTTGTTTCTATTTCAGTTATTTCTGCTCTGATCTTTATGATTTCTTTCCTTCGCTAACTTTGGGTTTTGCTTGTTCTTCTTTCTCTAGTTTCTTTAGGTGTAAGGTTAGATTATTTATTTGAGATTTTTCTTGTTTCTTGAGGTAGGCTTGTATAGCTATAAACTTCCCTCTTAGAACTGCTTTTGCTGCATCCCATAGGTTTTGGATTGTGGTGTTTTCATTGTCATTTGTCTCTAGGTATTTTTTGATTTCCCCTTTGATTTCTTCAATGATCTCTTGGTTATTTAGTAACGTATTGTTTAGCCTCCATGTGTTTGTGTTTTTTACGTTTTTTCCCTGTAACTGATTTCTAATTTCATAGCGTTGTGGTTAGAAAAGATGCTTGATATAATTTCAATTTTCTTAAATTTACTGAGGCTTGATTTGTGACCCAAGATGTGATCTATCCTGGAGAATGTTCCATGCACACTTGAGAAGAAAGTGTAATCTGCTGTTTTTGGATGGAATGTCCTATAAATATCAATTAAATCTATCTGTTCTATTTTGTCATTTAAAGCTTGTGTTTCCTTATTTATTTTCATTTTGGATCATCTGTCCATTGGTGTAAGTGAGGTGTTACAAGTTCCCCACTATTACTGTGTTATTGTGGATTTCCTCTTTTACCGCTGTTAGCAGTTGCCTTATGTACTGAGGTGCTCCTATGTTGGGTGCATATATATTTATAATTGTTATATCTTCTTCTTGGATTGATCCCTTGATCATTATGTAGTGTCCTTCCTTGTCTCTTGTAATATTCTTTATTTTAATGTCTATCTTACCTGATATGAGTATTGCTACTTCAGCTTTCTTTTGATTGCCATTTGCATGGAATATCTTTTTCCATCCCCTCACTTTCAGTCTGTATGTGTCCCTAGGTCTGAAGTGGGTCTCTTGTAGACAGCATATATATGGGTCTTGTTTTTGTATCCATTCAGCAAGCCTGTGTCTTTTGGTTGGAGCATTTAATCCATTCACGTTTAAGGTAATTATCGATATGTATGTTCCTATGACCATTTTCTTAATTGTTGTGGGTTTGTTTTTGTAGGGCCTTTTCTTCTCTTGTGTTTCCCACTTAGAGAAGTTCCTTTAGCATTTGTTGTAGAGCTGAATTCTCTTAGCTTTTGCTTGTCTGTAAAGCTTTTGATTTCTCCATCGAATCTGAATGAGATCCTTGCCGGGTAGAGTAAAATTAGTTGTAGGTTCCTCCCTTTCATCACTTTAAGTATATCATGCCACTCCCTTCTGGCTTGTAGAGTTTCTGCTGAGAAATCAGCTGTTAACCTTATGGGAGTTCCCTTGTATGTTATTTGTCGTTTTTCCCTTACTGCTTTCAATCATTTTTCTTTGTCTTTAATTTTGCCAATTTGATTACTATGTGTCTCAGCGTGTTTCTCCTTGGGTTTATCCTGTATGGGACTAGCTGAGTTTCCTGGACTTAGGTGGCTATTTTCTTTCCCACGTTAGGGAAGTTTCGACTATAATCTCTTCAAATATTTTCTTGCATCCTTTCTCTCTCTCTTCTCCTCTGGGACCCCTATAGTGCGAATGTTGTTGCGTTTAATGTTGTCCCAAAGGTCTCTTAGGCTGTCTTCATTTTTTTTTTTTTTTTGCGTTACACGGGCCTCTCACTGTTGTGGCCTCTCCCGTTGTGGAGCACAGGCTCCGGACGCGCAGGCTCAGCGGCCATGGCTCACGGGCCCAGCCGCTCCACGGCATGTGGGATCTTCCCGGAACGGGCCACGAACCCATGTCCCCTGCATCGGCAGGTGGACTCTCAATCACTGCGCAACTAGGGAAGCCCTGTCTTCATTTCACTCTTTTTTCTTTATTCTGTTCTGCATCAGTTAATTCCACCATTCTGTCTTCCAGGTCAGTTATCCGTTCTTCTGCCTCAGTTATTCTGCTATTGATTCCTTCTAGTGTAGTTTTCATTTCAGTTACTGTATTGTTCATCTCTGTTTGTTCTTTAATTCTTCTAGGTCTTTGTTAAACATTTCTTGCATCTTCTCGTTCTTTGCCTCCATTGTTTTTCCGAGGTTCTGAATCATCTTCACTATCATTATTCTGAATTCTTTTTCTGGAAGGTTGCCTATCTCTACTTCATTTAGTTGTTTTTCTGGGGTTTTATCTTGTTCCTTCATCTGGTACATAGCCCTCTGCCTTTTCATCTTGTCTATCTTCCTGTGAATGTGGTTTTTGTTCCACAGGCTGCAGGACTGTAGTTCTTCTTGCTTCTGCTGTCTGCCCTCTGGTGGATAAGGTTATGTAACCTCATACTTTTGAATTATACTTATCTGCTTGAATTTCACCAGTCCCACTTTGAGAATTTTCATCAGAAATTAAAATGCTAAATTCAGAGTACAGGGAAAAGAATACGTCCTTACAACTGAAGTAAAATATGCTATCTTGGGAAACACTAGTTCTGTTTCAGCTACAAGACTGCCCAGCATCAGCTCAGCCTATAACAATGCTCAGAGTCCCAAAGCAAAGAAGACGGAGCTGAACGTTCCACTTTGAAGCTGTTGAGGTACAAAAGAGAGAGTTCCTGGAAATACTTTTTATTCTCAGTCAGATAGTAATGTTACAAACAACAAAAGACATTTTCTAAGGCTCACAGTGTTTGCTTGATTTATTTTTAAAATGCACACATGACCCATGCCAATGCAAACACCAACAAGGCTGGGAGGACTTTGCTGGTTCCTCAGGGTTTTCAAAAGAGAGACATCTTAATATCATTAAACCAGAGTCTCCTGGCAAACCCCTTCTGTACAGAATGTGCTAATTTGCCAGCGAACAGGGGCAGGTTCCTCAGTTGCTGGGCACTGCTTCCTTCTTGGTCACAAATTCTTTTGTAGCTCCTGAAGATGAACAAGAAGGTCTCTACAACCTGACACTAAGTGTATAAACTACCTTCAGAGAACAGCAAACAAACTTTGCTTCTGCCAGCAAGCCTCAGCATAGTGTGGTGTAGAAGAACACTAGACTCCAACTGGGTTCCCTGGGTTCCAGCCCATGGCCCACCCCCAATTTGCTGTGTGAATGTGAGCAAGTCACTTACAACTCCCTTACTGTTTTGTCAAATGAAGAGTATAACTAACTACAAAAGTCACAAGAGTGTCGTGAATTAAGAATAAGAATAAATGCAGTAGAGGTGCTTTGAGAAACAGCAGTTTTACATGTTAGACAGATAGCATTATGCTCAGTCCTTGGACCTCTTCTCCATCTGTACCAATGGTTTCCAAGTAGGGAAGTTTTGCTCCTGCCCCAGGGGGCATTTGGCAATGTCTGGAGATGTTTTTGGCTCTTACACTTGGGGCTAGGGAGGTACTACTGGCATCCAGTGGGTAAAGGCCAGGGATGCTGCTGAACATCTTACGATGCATAAGATCCACACCACACTGCCCTCTGAATCAAAAGAAGATGCATCCGGCCTAAAATGTCAATAGGCTTACTCTGTTGGCTGAGAAAACCCTGCTTTACATAGACTCATCGCTTTGTGGATTGCAGCCAGGCTCATAGCATTAGATACCATCCACATGAAATGACTCCCAAATTTTTTATCTCCACCCAAACCCTCTCTCCTAAACTCTATGTCCAATCTGGATATACAGCAGCCTACTTGATACCTCCATCTGGATGCCAACGTACCCAAAATGAATTCCTGATCTCTCCCCACCTCTACCATAGCCTTTCTTCTCTCTGTGGATGGCAATTTTACCCTTTTATTTGCTCAGGCCAAAAACTTTGGCGTCATCATTTATTCCCTCTTACACCCCGCTTCCAACCCATTAGCAAATCCTGTTAGTTCTAGCTAACAAACCAGATCCAGACACAGACCTCTTTTACCTCTGCTGCTACCAATCTGGTCCAAAACACCCATTCTCTTTACCTAGATGATTGCACTAACTTCCCTACTGGTCCCCTGCTTCTATCCTTGCCCTGTACTCTCCACAGGAGAGCCAGAGAGTGATCCTTTTACTCTCTGGCATGAAGTCAGACCACATCACCCCGCTGCTCAAAATCCTTCAGTGGTTCCTTCTGTCCCTCAGTGCAAAAGCCCAAAGCTTCACAAAGGCCACAAATCCTTCCATGATCTGGCTTTCATCCCCTGACTTCATTTCCCTCTACCCCGTTCCTACCCACTCTGGTCTTGAACAAACCAGGTGAACTTCTACCTCAGGACTTGTACTGACTGTAAAATATTCTTTCTCCAGATGGCCTTTGCAGAAACTAAATCTGGCTTTAAAGGGAGTTAGATCACCCCTAAGTATGTTCTACTTTTAAAATACTAAGTATGTTCAAAGGGAGATGTTAAATTCATTACAGAAAAATGGAAAACTCCAGAGACTGTATCTTTTGGCCACAATCAGGAATAGACAGGTGACTTCAAGAGGTATAGGTGCTGCTGTCACAAAAGTGAATTAACGGAAATTTCAATGTCACCAAAAATCTAAACCCAAGTGACCATGGAGGTTCTAGGGAATCTTTTCCCTTCATAGAGGCTGGAGAGAAAGGCTGATTTCTGTAGCTTCCATAGATAACAGCTTGTGGAGAGAAGGGGTTTAGCAGTAGAGAAGTCACATAATAGCTGGCCAATAATTGGTTTGATCCTCATTTGAAATGCAGCAGTGTACTACAGAAAGCATGCATGCTCTCCCTAGCCCACAGCTGTCAGTTCAGCTGATAAAAATACATACCTGAACACTATTTGTAACTAGGAAGCAATGTAGTGGATCGTAAGAGAGCAGGCTCAGGAGTCAAAAACAACTGGTTTTGTTCATATCCTTGTTTTACCACTTTCTAGCTGCATGACCTTGGGCAGGTCATGAAACCTGTGAACCTCAAGTCTCAGCAGCTGTAAATAGGGATAATGACAGTGCCTGTATCATGGTTCTGTTGTGTGGACTAAATGAAGTAATGCATGTCAAACTGCTGCCTCTGCCTCTGGGGAACAAATACTGGGGGCTGGGAGGCAGGGAGGTGACTAGCGTTTTTTGTAATAAACTTTGTAGATCTACTTGACTCCTTAAATTATGTACATTGATCATTTTAACAATAAAAATTAAATTTAAAAAATCCTCAGCACAGTGCCTGGCACATAGTAAGTGCTTAATGAACGGTAGCTTTACAGCTCTGATTACTGCACTCCCGTGGCCGCCACCTGGGAGTAATGTGCATTTGCTACCTGTCCCTTGCCAGAGGAGAACACAAGTTGGATAGAATATCAAGTGACACGAGTTTTCCTTCCAGCTTCTCTTTGAGCCATCTTTAAACCTTTCAGGGAAAGGGTCTGCCCCTGAGAACGAAGACTCAGGTTTCATGGCAGTGGGAAGGTTATACTGCCCTCTATTGCCATTAGCTCAGCTAAGGACACCAACCACCTGCTTTTGGGTCAAATTCAGTGTGCTCTGAACTGAGCAGATGTTGGGCCCATCCTTATTAAACTCATCCCTTATTATTATATTAAACTGATTGGCTACTTCAAAGTAGATAATAAGATCCACAAGCCATTACATCCTCAGGCCCATATAGCAAAATATTTGCCTTTTCCAAACCTCTCCCTGTAACCTCTACTACATTTCTAAACCTAAACAGAGAGAAATTAACTCTTCCATGCCTTAGTCAACACAGACAGCAGCAGGTTAGAAGAGAGTTGATTTCTGATATAATAAAAGCAGACTAACTTCTCTAGCTCCAGATCCAAAACACACTAAAGGGTGACTGTCAGAGAGAGAGAGGAGGAAAAGCAGGTGCAAACGTGGGCAGGCAGGGCAGATGGCACTCGGCAGGGACTGACGCTTGACAAGCATGAGGAACCTCTCCCAAAGATAATAACACGTTTCTCCTTTGAACCAGCACTTGGCGGAAGTAATAACAGTGGCTCAGGCTGTAATCAGTTTAAAGGAGGAGAGTATGACAAACACCAGCTCCAAACATTTTTTTAAAAAAATAAGAGCAAACACAAAATAAGACGTATAGTCCAAGTAACAAAATAAATGAATTTGGGATTCTTTTCAGCTCCCCCAGTGTAAATCATTACTCTTCAGAGAAAGGAAGCAAAGCATTTGGGTTGTCCTGAAGAACACCCTGGTGTCACACTCTTATTCCCAGCTGTCCTGAATAAGACCATTTGGTTGGTGTCTTATTCCTCTGTAAGGCCTTCTTAGAAAACATTGAGAAATTGTGAAAATTACTGGCAAGTAAGAAAAAGAAGTACCTAATTTCAATATGACTTATTTTCTCCTTCCACACCTCTACAGATTGTTTTTTGCTACTGTACCACTGTCCAAACAGAAGCTGTCCCGGCCTCCAGAGATGAGTCACAGTTAGAATTCATTGCAAGACTAGCCTTGAGTCCATAGAGTGAACACCTACCCTACTGTGACTGTTTGTCCTCAGAGGCTCTTGGGCTAATCACATAAAAAGCGTTCATTAAAACAGCACCTAATCTTCACCAATACTTGGTCTGATTGTTCACCTGGGACAGGTCAGCCACAACTGAGCTGACAATGAGGCCAGCCAATCTTTAACAAAAGCATGGAGTCAGATTTATGAATCCTTGGAGCAGGTCAACATATACTTGCTCACCTTTCTGACTCCCTCTGACAGCTCTCACACAGGGAAGGCCCAGGCCCTCTGGATGTTGTGGGATGGAGCTGGGACAGGCGTTCCCACCCAGAGCTTCCCCATTCTCCCCCCACCACCCCTGCCTGTGGCACAGAGCACTGGGTCCGGAGAGTTTATGGGTTATTCAAGGGTAGCTGGGGAAGGGCTCCAGGGGTGTCCAGTTCCTGGCATTGACAGATGGGCCATTATGTTGACATTCACCCAACCCTCACATAAGATGCATGAAGCAACCTTTTCATTTCATCCTACCAACCTTAGCAAGTTAAACTGTAACTATGGAGACAGCAGGAAACTATCTACCTACTAAAACTGTGGTCATGGGCT
Source organism: Stenella coeruleoalba (assembly GCF_951394435.1). Taxonomy (NCBI): domain Eukaryota; kingdom Metazoa; phylum Chordata; class Mammalia; order Artiodactyla; family Delphinidae; genus Stenella; species Stenella coeruleoalba. The sequence goes on along the minus strand of NC_137156.1, from coordinate 40,782,096 downwards.
TCCAAGAGCGTCATGTTCTTTCCCAGCCTTCAGGGCAGGCAGGGAATTTCTTTAGAGTAAATCAGATCTATTGCCAACTCAGTGATCCCTGATACCAGGGCATCAGGTACTCCTCCAACCCATCCAATAAAGATGGCACCTGGTGTGAACTGAACACACTTGCCCCAACTCTAGCGCTCTAGGGGGCTCTCATCCTTTCCACTCACTCATAAATAAAAAGGGCTATTTATTATTAAGCCCACATGGTTGGTACACCCTGAGAGTTTAAAAAGTTTTTATTTTACCAACCAGAAAAAGAAATCACTACTTTAAAGACTCAACAAACAGGGGAACTCTTCAAAAAAAAAAAAAGACGCCACACGCAATCCTCAGTTTACATTAGAGCCACTTATCTTATTTCAACTCTGCTTCTTTCACACCTTGATGACACTGCTCATCAACTCAGTTAATGCTTTCGTTCAACACAGCCTCCATTCCAACAGGAAGATCTAAGGAAAGCCCAGGTTCACCTACTAATACCTTTAGTAACGTGGTGCCTGGATGTGAATCCTAGTTCTGCCTCTTGCTAGCTGTGTGATACTGAGGTAAGTTACTTAGCCCCTCGGAGCTTTTATTTTCTTACCAAAATATGAAGATGATACATGTAAAGTACTTGGCACTTACCTGGCACATAGGAACGGTTAAAACATAACTCTAGTATATACCTGATCTTGCCACTTATAGCCCTTCAGAACCTCAAGTATTCTTGCCTTTAAAAATAAATAAATCTATATTCTCAAGCCAAACACAAATGCTTAGAATCATGAATTATCTCTGCCTTAAGGTATTCATTTAAGTATAGTTCCAATTCTTTTCGAAGCCATTTGTAATTATTTCATCCAAATTTTTTCATCAAATTACTTCATCCAAAGGAACACACTGCAACCAACTGAATGTATCTCCCACTGTCCATCACCCGTATCTCCTGACCACACATCCCTTACTCAGTATTCTGCCCTCAGCACTTCAACTGTTCTCCTACCATCATCCTTCCTGTCTTTCCAAATCTGTCCATTCTTTGAAAAGCCCTTTCCATCAACTCCATCTCTACTTCATTTCTGCCTTACGTAACTCTAACCCCCAGCCATGCACACAAATTATACATTTTGACTGTGCTGTGCTCTACTGACCAAATTCATACTTCACCTTGACTGAATTGTATGCGTGTTTCATCTCCCCTACTGTACTGTGAGCTGCTGGTTGGTAGGGATAACTTCTTTTATTCTTCAAGTTTCTTTACTCAATAATCTACACTGCTCTGTACATCAGTGCAGAAATGTGTTAATAAGTACTTTCTGATAACTATCTATACCCTACCCCATTTCTAAGGAGCCCTAAGAGGTGGAGTTGACTCAACTTTAGCCAGAAATGCTTTCAGAGGACTTGATTTAAGAGGACTGCTTAACTTAAGAAGAAAAGGAGGCTCCGATTTCTCTTTGGGGTCCAAGTGCCATATTCTCAATGCATTATAGGCAACAGTCTTGTATATCGTCTCCAATGAGAACCTTTTCTCTGTGGTTCTTGAAAATGTTATTTCTAAATGATTCTACAGAGTTCATGAAAAAAATTACATAACATACCATGAGTTCATCAACCTCAAGAAATATCTCAATAGCCTCACCATAGCCCAGCCCTTCCAAAAAAGAGCAGCATGGCAGGACCTCAATTAAGGCTGGTAGGTAATCCATTCAAACAACCCCCACCTCACCCTGGGCCAGGGCAATGACAGACTTAAAAGGCATCAGTCCTTAAAGCCCTAAAGGAGTGAAAAACAACAAACAGGCTCACAACTCAGGAAAAAGACTGCAGTGCACTGGCCAGGAACACCAGCCCTCTCCTAAGACTACAGTGATAGCTAAGCCAGGGAGTTCACAGTTGGGTGAAGGGGCTTCCATTACAGAAAGCACTGGAGCAACTGGTTTTGCCTCCTCCAACTCTCATCTTCCCATTACACTCAACTGCCCTAAAGTTCTCCTTCTAACAGGGCATGCTTAGCCTAGGGCCTATACCACCCAGAACAGTCATACCCTGGAGGGTTAAATTTAAGGAAGAAAAATCTGGAGCAATAGGAACTTAGTGGAAAATCTTTTGTTAGAGTATTAAGATGTGAAGTCTTTCCTCAAATATAAGCCATTTATTGCCTTGCCAATTTACTTCTCTCATATCCTGTATGACTAACATGATTCCACACAATCCTTTAGAATGACCATCCAACCAATAAATCAATCCTGTTGCACTACTGTTGAATGAAGTCCCTCTTACTGGTCCCTGTGGAGAAAGAGAATTCATATCACCAAGTTTCTTTTCTTAATTTGCCTCTGGATCTAGACCACATATAAAGCACTGGTCAGAAAAATGCCATTCTTACAAGAGAGTGAGTTGTCCCTCAAATAAACATTATTTTTAAAAATTTGAGGGTGAATGCCAACACAAAGCAAGGAAAGACTTAACAGTTATACGATTATATAGGTGGGAGGCTGGGCCTAATACACCACATTATTAATCAGAGAAGAACGAACAGGAATGTTCACAGGCCCTGCCACACAAATCACCTACAACAGTTAGCGCTTAGCATCAGGGCTTTATTCAACCTACCAAAACCAACAACCAGGAACCATAGTCAACTCGGCGGAGTATGGAAGGTGCTGTTTAATCATCAAGCATAGCGAAACAGATCAAGAAATCAAACACCTAGAAGACTGTCTTAGAACAATCAGAATATTTAAAATCATGATTAACTTAACAAACAATTCTCTCATTCCTCACACATGAAAAGTCAAAATATCACTTGAGCCACTCTGGGTTGTAGGTGAGGAGGTAGATGGGCCATAAGAGACTGGAAAGACATCAACAAGAAGACATGCAGACTAGGTAAATAAAGTGGAAGCCCAACAACATTTGGATAGGATACAACATTAGGATAAATAATTGAGCTTTTTTTTGGTTTATTTCCTCAGGAAAAACACCCCACCCAAAACCAAAAAGACACAGCAGGAACAAATTCCAAAGGTGTGCTGTTGCCCTACACTTGGTATATGCATTCACACTGGAAGAATGGCTGGTGATATTTTGACTTTCTTTTCTTTTTTTTTTTTTTTAACGCTAAAGGTAAAGAACTCTGTTCTTTCAGCACCCAAACCAGAGCAGAGAGACAGCAGTAAATTATAAATGTGGATGGAGTAACATCCACAGGACATGGAGATGGGGGAGGGGGGAGGGGAGAAGGGGTAGGTTTTTGTGCTGTTGCATTGGCAGGAGAGCTAAGCAGTCTTAAAGAACATTCTAGGCTTCTAGGTTTGCCATGAAGGAGTATCACAAATCCCAAGGCCCACCACCTACCCCTTCTCCTCTTCTCCGAGGGCACCTACCTTACTGTAAGTCACTACTGATAAGTTGTTTGCGTGACTGCTGGGGGACAGATTTACAGAGTTCTGTGAGAGTCTATTCTCATCTTGCTCGGTTTGGTCAGGAGCAGGAGCCCATGTGTTTTTGCTGATCGAGTCGAACTCGGAACCCCCAGGGTCTTTTAAGTTGTTTTCATCTGATTGTCGGTTCTTTTGGGGAGAGGCAAACGGGTTGAAGTTTCCTTCTACCTTGCGATGTGGCTGTGTGTTGAACTCCGTTTCAAAAGATGACAGCTGCTGCGTTACTCCTAAAAGTCCACCCACCTCCACACTGAGAATGACCCAGATGACATCTGAAACAAAAAGGCAATTCATGTCAATGCCAGGCATACCCTCAAGGCTCAAAGCAGCCACCACAGAGAACCCCAAACACCACCCAAACCATAAGAAGAAATGTTTCTCTACATGCTAGTTTAGAAGCTTACTGACAAAGTTATCCAGTACATTTGCACTGCATGCAGTTCTACATTTTTGGTAACGTCAAATTCATACTCTGGTACAAATTCAGCAGAGGTCTGTGGTGAGACCCATGAAACTATCTGTAAAAAGGTTACTAGTTGATTTTGATGCATAACCATATTTTGGAAATCATTACTCCAGAGAACAATGATCAATATATAGAAACCCAAAAGCTATTTTTCCAGAATTACAAGCTCTTTGCGGTTTTTGCTTTATTTTGTACATGGTTAACTCAGAAAACTCAGGGCAGGCATAACTCTTGAGTCAAAAATAATGCTTATAATTACTAAAACTGCAACTTATCAACACCCCCCCACACACACTTTGGGGCAATTTAGAGTGACCTGCCCAAACTAGGACAACTGAGAGTAAAAGAGGGAGTTATTAATTACACCAGGACACAGTTGTAAGCCAGCACTAATCCTGACATATTAGAACAGATATCACCCTGGCTATTTTCACCATCTATGTGTTCAAAAGATACCAAAATTTAGTATGCCTGAGACTTTCTATTGATAAAATAATCCAATTTAATACCAACTTTGCCTTTCTGTCAGATAGGGAAACCCTACCATCTACATTGAAACCATAAGAGATTTGTTTTAAAAGATGCACTGTCGGACTTTTGGTCATAGTTCAGTTCTTTATTTCCTCAACTGTCAAAGCCATGGGTTCAAAAAGAAATGAATAAAGTAAGCGGCACTTCAATTTGATGTTCAGCACCTCAATTCAGAGAACAGTGGCATCTACTTTCCTGATGGAAGGTTTTCAAAGCAAGCTATAGAAAGGCCAAGAAGCTTTTAAGTGTGAACCTTGTTGAAAACAAATATGAAAAATTGTTCAGGCTCCTAAACAAGTGGTATAAGATTGACAGGAAGAGGCAGATAAAACTTCACCAGTTAGCTACATGGAAATACAGTAGTCTCCTTTACCCATGATTCACTTTCATGGTTTCAGTTACCCATGTCAATGGTGGTCCAAAAATATTAAATGGGAAGTGCCAGAAGTAAACAATTCATAAGTTTTACATTGCACACTGTTCTGAGTAGTGTGATGAAATCTCTCACTGTCCTGCTCCATCCTATCTGGATGTGAATCATCCCTTTGTCCATCGTATCCACGCTATATACGCTATCTGCTCGTTAGTCACTTAGTAGCCATCTAAGTTATCAGATCGACAATCACAATCGGGTACTGCAAAAGTGAGAGCCACAGTGAGTGATAAGTGCTTAGTTAAGATGGAAAAGGCATTAAATTTGGATAATAAGATATTTTGAGAGAGAGAGACCACATTCACATAACTTTGATTACAGTATATTGTTATAACTGTTCAACTGAATTATTAGTTATTGTTGTTAATCTCTTACTGTGCCTAATTTGTAAATTAGGCTTTATCATAGGTAGGTATGTATAGGAAAAAACACAGTATATATAGAGTTCAGTACTGTCTGTGGTTTCAACATCCGTACTAGGGGTCTCGGAGCATATGCCCCACAGATAAGTGGTGGACTACTGTATAATATATAAGCCTAGAACAAATACACTAAAAAGGAAATTGAAGGAAACTAAGGAAAACTCTTGGGCTGTGTTTGTTCTCAATTTTCAATCTGGGTTCTACAGCTGAGGAAGGGGATCTTAAGTGTCAGAGAGCCATAAATACTCGATTTAAGGTTAGTGATTTGGAAGCTGTATTAAGAACTTGGTTGTATCCAAACAGCTATGAGCCAAAACCTTAGTAAGTAGAGATGCAGTGACATCTACTGTTCACTTCTATAATGAGCAACTCTTTTTACCTCCTGTGAAGAGGAAGAAAGCCACTAGCAACACTAGTATGGATCACAGGAATAGGCATACATCCCAGACACACTTACCATTAAAGCAAATGTGAATCTTTACGTAAACTAGTATCATAAAAGTTCAACCTGGGCTTCCTTGGTGGCACAGTGGTTAAGAATCCGCCTGCCAAGGCAGGGGACACGGGTTCAAGCCCTGGTCCAGGAAGATACTACACGCCATGGAGCAACTAACCCTGTGCGCCACAACTACTGAGCCTGCACTCTAGAGCCTGTAAGCCACAACTACTGAAGCCTGCGCACCTAGAGCCCACGCTCCACAACAAGAGAAGCCACCGCAGTGAGAAGCCCACGCACTGCAACGAAGAGGAGCCCCCGCTCGCCACAATGAGAGAAAGCCCGCGCACAGCAACAAAGACCCAACGCAGCCAAAAATAAATAAAAATAAAAAAATTTATTAGAAAAAAAAGAAAGTCCAACCTGCTGATTTAACACTGTAAACAAAGGCAGAGTACCATTTCACTTAGAAATCTGTAACAGTGCCAGTAATGGTGGGTCAGATGACTTTTATTGAAGACTTGCTCAATCTCATAAACCAATATGATATGGGCCTTAAAAAACAATTCAATGGCAGGCAGCCTGAGGGAGACTCATTCTGTGCTCTCTTATTCTAGGCTTTCTAACCAAAGGCAACATTCCTTCACTCTACTATTCATTTCTTCCAGGCGGATATGCCTTGTCTTACAGTACATTAATTCCTACTTTTGTCTTCCACCCATCTGTTTTCCAAAATCCTTTTGTAAGTACATGGTATGTTTAGCATACTCAGCTACAGGTAATAGTCTTTGTTCTCTTAGCTCAGGAAACTAAATGCTTATGAGAAAGGACAGACTGTTCTGAAGGCTGTTAGCAGTACGAGACTAATGACATTTTCCCCCCTGGCTTTGAGAACTAAAGCTTCTTTAACACAACTCACTGGGCCTTATCATACTTAAAGCCACCACACTCTCTTCACCTTGGCTATTTTTCTGTACTGTTCACAGATTCTACATAGTAGCTGTAAAAGGAATGTCACTGATTTATAAACACCAATAATTAAAATTCCAGTTCTGATCCTCCAAAGTTACTATCGTGATGGGTCATTATGAACAGTACACCACGCCTTCTACATGGTACTCTCTGAGCCCTCCAGGTACTACCTATAGACCTCACATTTCGGAAACGTGTTCATCCCACACATAGTGTGTGTGGGTTTCTTTGAATCAAACAATAAAAAGGATGAAGATGAGCCCAATAAGCTTATTTCAGAGGTTGACCATTTCTAGTTCTTGTCAGAACACCTTAATTACTAAGATTAAAACTGCCAGCCAGATATTTCACTATTGCTGATGATAAAATCACAGCTGTAAGGAATCTTAGGGGTCATCTAATGGAACTGCTTCTCTTTCTAGATGAAGGATCTGAGGTCTGGAGGTAAAAGTGATGGGCCTAAGATCAGACTTCAAGTTAGAAGTTGGCCATGATGATGACCAAGAACTTCCAGCTCTTAGTATAGCTTTTTAAACCCGTAATTTTTCTTCCCAACAGGAATTTGGGAAGCCAAGTGCCCAGGGAACGAAACCTATAGTTAAGTCAGTCCCATTTTAGTATCTTTACTGACAGACATATGAAACAAGAATGGTGTCCTAGAAAAGTAGCCAAGAAAGTAAAACCAAGTGCCAAGCCTACACAGTCAGGGCTTAGTAAGCCAATGGAGAAACCAATTTTAGAAGGTCTTGCCTTAAAGTAATTTTTAAAAAGCACCTGAGACAGAACTTTGGACCTAGAAGGTACTGTAAATATTATTTCATTCAACTTGTCCTTTTTACATATGATAAAACCTTTAATAATAAGTATAAACCTTGTTAATAATAAGTATACATTTCCTTTTGTAGAAATGTGTAATAAATTACTGACGAGAGAACATAACCTTTTATTTCTTAAGTTTAGACTATGAGAAGTGTAGAGTAAAAGGAAAATATTTTACTTTGAGCCCAAGTCCATAATCTTAATCAATCATGCTGACATACAAAGACATCTCAGATTATGGTAAGAATATTAAAAACATTTGCATATATCTAAAAGCTAGCATCATGGGTCAAATCACATCATAATAAATGTAAACAAGTACCTATGATTTGTCCACTAAAATAGAATTGTTAAAAACAGTACAATATTAGAACTGGTAAATTTGTTTCTTGTGGGAATATAGGTTACAATATATGTACAGTAAGGGTACAGGTATACTGGGTTGAACAAATAAGTAAATGGATGGTGGGAGCAAGGTTTTTCGTTATCAAAGAAGGATATTACAGGAAAGCAAGCAAAGAAGGAATTCTAAAATAAACCCTGTGGTACTGGATTAAAGCCAGAGACATCAATATAAACGAAACACAGAAACAATTATAGATATGTCTGTATACAAAGGTTAGTATGTATACATATACTATCTAGCCCTATCTGCTAAGATGGCCTAGAAGTAATGATACCCCGCTAGCAATGAACATACCTAGTGCTCAGAAGTTTCTAAATACTACTCTCCAATAAAAAGAACAAGGGCTTCTTGGAGAAATGGCTGATTCTAGGGCTGGGGCATGGAAAATATAAGAAAAGCCTGGAACATCTTGTTGTACCAGAAAGTAAGGAAGTGGTCAAAACACAAAAGGATAGGGGCAGGTTAAAGGGATACAGGAGCCACCTGAAAGAGCTCCCTCTGGAGCTGGAACAATCTGGGCAACAAAATAAATAATGTAGCACTGGACTGTAACTCCAACTATAAAATAAATATACATGAGTATATTTATTAACTATGAGTCCATAGTTATATAAATAAATGAAGAAGTGACAAACTTCCTTACAAAGAATTCCAAATAATATATAAAGATACTCTCCCTTCCAAGAGGTGGAGCTTAATTCTATACACCCCCCAGGGACTTCTCTGGTGGTTCAGTGGGTAACACTCTGCGCTCCCAATGCAGGGGGCCCGGGTTCAATCCCTGGTCGGGCAACTAGATCCCACATGCATGCTGAGACTAAGAGTTTGCATGCTGCAACTAAAAAGAGCTCGCATGTTGCAAGACCCGGCAGGGCATAAATATTTTAAAAAATAACAAAATTCAAAAACAAAAAAAACAAAAAAAACAAAATTCTACACACTCTCCCACCCACTCTATCTTAGTGATAGAGTAGGGAAAGAGAAAAGGTGTAACTTTACAGTGCAGAAACTGGCAAACAAACTACTCAACCTAGTGACCAAGGTTAATATCAACAGTGATGTTATGCAAATATCAAGTACCCTCCACCCCCACAGGCCACTTCACCTTCACAGTATTCTTCCCCAAACCCATAACATCAGCCTAACCATGTGGAAAACATCAGATAAGCTCAGACTGGGGGACATTATAAAGCAGGGGTCCCCAACCCCCAGGCCACAGACTGGTACTTGTCCATGGCCTATTAGGAACTGGGCTGCACAGCAGGAGGTGAATGGCAGGTGAGCAAGCAAAGCTTCATCTGTGTTTACAGCCGCTCCCCGTCGCTCGCATTACCGCCTGAGCTCCGCCTCCTGTCAGGTCAGCGGCGGCATTAGATTCTCAGAGGGGCACGAACCCTACTGTGAACTGCGCATGCGAGGGATCGAGGTTGAGTGCTCCTTATGAGACTCTAATGCCTGATGATCTGAGGTGGAGTTGAGGCGGTGATGCTAGTGCTGGGGAGTGGCTGAAAATACAGACTATCATTAGCAGAGAGGTTTGACTGCACAGAGACCATAATAAATCAACTGCTTGCAGACTCATCAAAACTCCATCAGTCAGTGGCAAGTGAAAACGAGCTCAGGGCTCCCACTGATTTTGCATTATGGTGAGTTGTATAATTATTTCATTACATATTACAATGTAATAATAACAGAAATAAGGTGCACAATAAATGTAATGTGCTTGAATCATCCCAAAACCACAGCCACCCCCATCCGTGGAAAAATTGTCTTCCACAAAACTGGTCTCTGGTGCCAAAAAGGTTGAGGTCCGCTGTTATAAAGGATACTTTATATAAAGGATACTTGCCAGTGTTCCTCAAAACTATCAGGGGTCGTGAAAAACACAGAAAAGACTGAGAAATTGTCACACACCAGAGGAGACTGGGAGACATGCAATATGGGACCCTAGACTGGTTTCTGGAACAGAAGATTCCTAAGTGGAAAAACTGATGAAATCTAAACAAAGTTTGCAGTTGAGCTCATAGTAATGTACAAATGTTGATGTCTTCATTCTAGCAAGTGTGCCGTGATTATGTAAGATGCTAACAATGGGGGAAACTGGGTATATGGGAACTCTGTATCACCTCTGAAACTTTACTGTAAATCTAAAATTGTTCCAAAGTAAAGTTTACTAAAAGAAATTAGTATAGCATTTAAAAAGTGTACTTTCAAACACTAAGAGTTAAAGTTGTAACAGAGCCAACACAAACAATTCTCTCTGTAGTGAAGTGACTATAAAGGAGAGTGCTTTGATCTAGCAGGGGGTAGAACAAGGTTGTAGCAGGGCAGGCAGGAGGGGCTGTCACGCACTCAATTCTTCAGAAGTCTCAAAAAGACCACATCATCAACTGGACACACAAGTCATTCCCATCTGCAGGGAGATCTTGCCCTTCCAGTGCAACCCCTTCTCAGCAGTGCCATAAAGACATTAACAGTCTTCAAACAGGGGGAACAGCAATGACTGCACAAATGAACCATCTTGATGTGGATGTTCGGCTGAAGCTGCCTGACTAGTTCCAGAGCCTGCCTCTGGCACACAGAAGATGCAAATGGAAGCCACAAAAAGCAAGCAATAAACTGCCACATTAATAGGTTCCACTTGGTCTGGGTTTCTGAAGGGGAAAGGTAGGGGACTCGGTAAAGCACCACCTTCAAAAATCCAGTTTACAAGGACACCTCAAAGTAATTCCAACTGTGGTTAGGACTGAAATCTTATAGGCTTCTGATCTCTAGAGCAACTACCTTGGGCTCGTCCCTAAGAGCTGTAAGAGCACCAGGAGACACAGGCTAGCTTTAGCCTGCATGTACCTACAAGATAACCAGGGGGGCCACTTCTAGATTTGGAGGTTGCAAATTCAAATCCTTCCTAAAGCTCAACTCATCTTCATAGCACAACAGGAACCCCACATTTCCCCTGAGAATTAAGAAACAACTTGGGTCTGTAGAGGTAAACAGGCTCTAGTCAGCTGCTGGGCTACAAGCTACGGGCTCACCTTTCATTTCTAGAGTAGGAAGGCTGGATATGTGCTGCTTGGCGTCAGTGAGAGAGGCCTGAAAGGAGAGAGTCTGAGCACTGGTAAACTAGTGGCCTGAAACATGCCCTGACAGTAAGTAGTGCAAAGGTCAACATTATGAGTATCTTTTTTGTGTCTGCCTCTTTCCAGTCTCAACTTCCAGTCTGTTTTTCTACACTGTTTACTCAACACATGCCTGGCTCTCATGACACCTGCCCAGGCACTCAGATACTTTCACTCTCTATGAACACAACACCTACCTCAGCATCTACAGGGGAAGATGGGACAGCCAGACTCCAGTTCATTAGCTCCTCAGAGGACAACTCCTGTTTTCTGGGGCCTAGGCCCCATCTACAGCAGAGTGACTGTTGAAGGGCTGCCTCTACTCAGCTCTGCTTCCCTACCCATTCTCACTCCTCACCCCATCTTGCCACAGTGTGCATTAAAGACTTATTCCTTAGTTTCATATTATTCTCAAGAATTTCATTTTAAAATGCAAATGCCCCCTAAAGGAACATATTAAGCTACATTAACGCCATTATCAGATCAACCAACGGGCACAAGTTCACAAAGGGGAGAAGATAAAGAGAAGCCCAGGAAAGAGCACTGGAAGCCTGGATAAGACAAGACAGTGAGGAGTCCCCAGTGCCCATAATAGGAAGAGGGGCTCAGAAAGAAAAGCAGAAATGGCAACAAAAAAGAGACTACTCCTCTTCACAATTTTTTCAAATCATGCCCTATTTAATAATCATGAGGGACTTCTCTGGTGGCACAGTGGCTAAGAATCTGCCTGCCAATGCAGAGGTCATGGGTTCAATCCCTGGTCCAGGAAAATCCCACATGCCGCGGAGCAACTAAGCCCTTGCACCAAAACTACTGAGCCTGCGCTCTAGAGCCCACGAGTCACAACTACTGAGCCCGCGCAGCGAGAGCCCGCGCTCCGCAACAAGAGAAGCACCCGCACCGCAATGAAGACCCAATGCAGACAAAAATAAAAATTACAAAAAATAAAAACACATGAGCTTTTGCCTTAACTTGTGTGTGTGGCGGGGGTGGGGGGGCAGGCAATCGCGATCATTGAATCACTTAGTTATTTACTTCAGGTCTGAGGAAATAAGGATCCCTACTTCCCAAACCCAGTAAAATCAGTGCCATGAAACAAAGAGTGAAAACATGTCTGAGACAAAAGATGAAATCAGCTCAGAATGGGGAAAAAAACCCAAATTGCCATTAATCGGGCTGGGAGGACAGACACAGATAAAGGCAGGTACAAAGGAAACAGGAAACACTATTTCTCCCAAGGTCATACAGCAGCTGTAAAATGCTATAATGACCCTCTCTGAGTGGCTACTGCTTTCTTACCAACGACGCTCCCAGACCAGCTTTGTTACAGCCATCTATTACTAAGGATACCCAACTGCCACCCACGATAGCACCCAAGCCCTAATTAATCCTCACTTCTAGTCCTGCCTCAGAAACAGCAGCCAATCCAAAATTGATCCCACTTCCCTAGAGCCTCCTCAGAATCCTTCAGCAGGAACCCAACCTTACAGAAGCTGCTTCCCTCCTCCCTCTTACCGCACGGCATCCCACAGGTCACCTGGAGTGTCTTCCCTCACCACGTATGTCTATCTGGTTTTGTCAGACTACAGGCTTGTTTCAGGTGATCTCTGAACCCAGACGCCTTCCTCTCTTCCCCCTCCCAGCCTCAACTCCTAGAAGCAGAGACTCCACCCCTTCCTACCAGTCTTCCCTTCCTGTACAACTGCCCTCCCCACCAGCTGATAATATAAGGAAAGAAGAGTGAATTCAATGATAAGAAGGTCAAAAAAAGAAAGAGAAGGAGCAGCCCCAAGAATAAAGAAAAACCAGGAGTATATAGTATTCTAGAAGCCTAATGACAAAAGTGTTTCAAGGAGAACAGAGTTATTAAGTGGGGCCAATCCAGCTAATAAATCAAGTAAGTTGAAAACTGGGAACAAAGCACTGGATGTAGTATCATGCAGGTCACTGGTGATTTTGAAAAGAGCAGCAGTTTTAGTGGAATGGTAGGGACAGAAGCCTGAATGGAAAAAATTCGTGAGACTAGGAAACAGGAGGTGGAGATAGCCATTACTGATACTAAATGTTTGAAGGACTTCTGCTATGAAAGAGAGCAGAGAAATGGGGAAGAAGCTGGAGGAGGAAAATTAATAATATGACATTATATGTAAAAGCAAGAAAATTTTTTTAATCAATCCAATCTATAGTTATTGTTTCAAGGCATGTAAAACAATAATGTGTGCCAATATTACATCTCCAAAGGAATTTTTTTTTTTTTTTTTTTTTTTTTTTGGCGGTACGCGGGCCTCTCACTGTTGTGGCCTCTCCCGTTGCAGAGCACAGGCTCCGGGCGCGCAGGCTCAGCGGCCATGGCTCACGGGCCCAGCCGCTCCGCAGCATGTGGGATCTTCCTGGACCGGGGCACGAATTTCTGTCCCCTGCAACGGCAGGCGGACTCTCAACCACTGCGCCACCAGGGAAGCCCCTCTCCAAAGGATTTTTAAATTTTGTATTGGAAGAAGTTTAAAATAACTCAAATGTCCATCAGTGGGGACTAAGCTAGAAAAATGAAGACATATCTACCTGAGGGGATACGCCACAGCCATAAAAATGAATGACTATTTCTACAGTGATCTCTAGAATATAATTATGAAGTGAAAAAAAGTAAGATGCAGATCAATATCTATAGTCATGACACTTCTTTGTAAGAAAAAGGACACATTTATATACATTTGCTGGTGTCTGCAAAACAAAACAAAATGCAACACTGAATGGATAATCTATAAATGAATAAATAAAAATGAGCACTTACAGGAAGAGGAAGGCACTATCTGAAGGGGACAGAACAGGAGGGAGACCTTTCTAAATACACCATTCCTAAATTGAGACTTAGGATCACAGAAATGTTCTACATACTCAAGAAAAAAAAAAACAAAAAAACCAACACGCTAGGTCAAAGGGGGACAAGAGTAAGAATTGGAGATTAAAAATAAATTTCCGGGCTTCCCTGTTGGCGCAGTGGTTGAGAGTCCGCCTGCCAATGCAGGGGACAGGAGTTCGTGCCTCGGTCCGGGAGGATCCCACATGCCGCGGAGCGGCTGGGCCCGTGAGCCATGGCCGCTGAGCCTGCGCGTCCGGAGCCTGTGCTCCGCAACGGGAGAGGCCACAACAGTGAGAGGCCCGCGTACTGCAAAATAATAATAATAATAATAATAATTTTCCTAGGATGGTGACTGACACAGAATAGGTGCTCAATAGAAAATTATTTTTAAAAAAAGAAAGAAAATTATTTATGCAGAAATACTTAGCAGTGTGACATTAAAAAAATATTTACTGTGTTGCACTGTTGGAAGTTAGATTCAATGCTAAGAGTAATGTCTGATGATTGCCTATGTCTAACTGTCGCTGGAGGACTCTACCAATGACAGTAAAACAGGTTTCCTATATAAAATCTAAGAGTTTATGATACCTATAAAAAAGGAATATAATATTTGATCCTCCTCTTCATTCACTAGTTTCACTGAAAGTAAATAAAGCACCAAACCCTTACTCTAAAGAACTGGCAATTAAAGGTAAAGAACTAAGCATTTAATCTAGCCTAATTTGTAAAACTGAATTTCAGGAAAATAAGTCATTGTTGATAAATAAATGTTTCCTCCGCCCAAAACTACTCTAGCTAATATATGTGGGAAAAAATTGCCACTTTGTAATCCCTAATTGAAATGATTCAGGCAATAATCAATGAACAAAACCATTAGACAAAAGGTTGGTTGATGGGGAGGAACTTTGGAGGGATCAGGCTGTCACCACTTGAACACTTTGATTAATCTCAGCATCACTAAAAGCCGAATAATTTTGAAAAAGAAGTACAAAGTTAGAGGTCTCACACTTCTTGATTTCAAAACTTACTACAAAACTACAGTAATCAAAATAGTGTGGTATTGGCAGAAAGACATATAGACCACGGAATAGAATGGAGAGCTCAAAAATAAACCCTCACATTTATGGTCAAATGATTTTTGACAAGAATACTAAGAGCATTCAATGGGGAAGGGAAGTCTTTTCAACAAAGGGTGTTGAGAAAACTGGATATCTACATGCAAAAGAATGAATTTGGATCCTTACCTTACACCATATACAAAAATTAACTCAAAATGGATCAAAGATCTAAACGTACGAACTAAACCTCTGAGAAGAAAACAGAAGGAAAGCTTCATGACACTGGATTTGGAAGTGATTTCTTGGATTTGACTCCAAAAGCACAGGCAACCAAAGAAAAAAGATAAACTGGACTACATCAAAATTAAAACTTTTGTGCATCAAAGGACACAATCAACAGAGTGCAAAGGCAAACACCGAATGGAGAAAATATTTACAAATCAATATCTGATAATGGGCAAATATCCAAAATATATAAAGAACTCCTACAAAATAAAACTAATAACCTGATTTGAAAATGGGCAAAGGGCCTTTTGCCTCGCTGCATATGAGAAAGCAAGATGGGTCACCAGCAGCTCTAATGGAACCATCCAAGAAAATCAGGCCAAGGTTCTTGCTCTTGCTGCATCTGCTCAAACCTGCACAGTACGATCCAAAAGTACAGCCTCAATATGTACCACCAGTGTTTCCCAACAGTACACGAAGGAGATGGGCTTAATTAAGTTGGACTAAGCTAACTTCTTGAATGGGTCATCCAGGACATCTACCTTACCACAGAAACAATGCTAGCTCTTTGTACATTAAAACAAAAACAAAAACCCTTTTCAATTGAGAGTTTTAATGTGAATGGAATAGTCAACTGACTATAGAAATCTCCTTTTAAAAATTTACTATTATCTTCTCAACGGATTCATCTTCAAAATATGTGGCTTATTTTCCCTCAGTTATATAAAAGTATTCACACTGGAGGGAAAAATGGGCAAAGGACGTGAACAAACTGAAGGACCTAAAAGCACAGGTAAAGATGCTTGATATCATTCATCATTAGGGAACTACAAATCAAAACCATAATGAGATACTACCTCACACTCATTAGGATGGCTACTGTCAAAAAAACAGGAAATAACAAGTCTGTGCAAGATGTGGAGAAACTGGAACCCTTGCACACTGGTGGGAGGGTAAAATGGTACAGCCACTATGGAAACCAGTATGGCATTTCCTTAAAAAATTAAAAATAGAATTGCCATATGGTCCAGCAATCCCATTTCTAGGTATATACCCAAAAGAACTAAAAGCAGAGTTTCAAAGAGATATATGTATACCCGTTTTCATAACAGCATTATTCATAATACCAAAAGGTAGAAGCAATCGAAGTGTACATTGATAGATAAATGATTTTAAAACTGTGAGATATACATACAATGGATTATTCAGCCTTGTAAAGTTGGAAAATTCTCAGCCATGTTACAACTTGGATGAAACTTTAACATGAACTGATATAAAAGCCAGTCACAAAAGGACAAAAACTGTGTGATACCACTTATATGAGGTACCCAGATAGTCAAATTCAGAGACAGGAAGTAGAATGGTGGCTGTCAGGGGCTGGAGGGAGAGGGAGAAGAGGAGTTATTATTTAATAGGTACAGAGTTTCAGTTTTGCAAGAGTTCTGGAGATAGATGGTGATGATGGCTGTATAACAATGTGAACGAGCTTAATGCCACTGACCTGTATACTTAAAAATGGTTAAGATGGTAAATTGTTATGTGTATTTCACCACAATTCAAACAAACAAAACCCTGAGGCCCAGTAACTTTAAATTAGTTGCTCAAGGTCAATCACTATTATGTGGCAGAATCAAAACCAGAGGTCAGATCTATTTAACTCCTGGACTAGTACTTATCTATAACATCAGGCAGCACTTTTTTTTCCCCCTGGTCAGTTTTGAATGTTCCACCAACCAGGAAAGAGAGAGTACTTATGGAGACAACTATTCCTGGCAGAAAAGATGGAAATACTAACATCTTAATAATTTGAAATTTTATAGCCTACTAATAAAGTATAACTGAGTGGATGATAGCACAATTGCAGAAAATATAGCATGAAAGTACATTTAAGCAACTTAAATTGCTAATTTAAATCTCAAAGTATAATTATGTTTTAAGGGTAACACAGGGAATCAAAACTATAGCACATTAAGAGCCAAACGTATGTAACTGGAAAAAAATATACAGATTAAAACTGGCATTTTAACAATCGTTTTGCATTAACTTTGAAAAGCACTTAAATGTAACATTGGATAAAAGGGCTTAACATTTATTGCTCATTTTACATGCAAATAGGGAGAAAAATGGCTGGAATTCTCATTCCTTTACTACTTCTACTGCATTTCTCAACCAATCTGATTGCGACACACTTGGTGCTTCTTCATATCTGTAGTATTTTTACCAAAGGGTAATTTAAAATAGAATATTTGAACAGAAGAAGTACTTCCAAGTATTTAGTTCAAGAACCAGAAAGTCAAATTTTAGACTAGCAACTGATTTACTTAATTCAACCTTAAGTAGTTCCATTAAAAAAAGAGAGAAAGAGGTCTGTTCTTCTTGGTACATGTACTTTAAAGTAAGGTTTAACTTAGGACTGATATCTTTCTGCAGAGGTATATGTATGTTTTGAATACTAAAAAGCCTAATAACAAGACATAGCCCCATCTGTCTTTTTTAAAAAACTCAAACGCTATCTTTGACATAATCATGGACAAAAAGGGTAAAACAGCATTACTGATGGTAATTAGTTATCCTTGGTGAGATCTCTGATAATGTACTACATCAACTCTCCCTTCCCCCTCCTCCTAAAAAAGGATGGGCTTTGTTTCTGGGTTCAGGGAAACTGCTCCCAGTCAACATCATCATCCTAGCTGGACCAATGTGAGAACTAGCGAAACAAAGAAAATAGATACCCCTTCCCCTCAACATTCTCTCCTAAGAAAACTACATTACAGACGTCACATTCACTGACAAGTCAGAGTTAGACAGAGACAAAGCAGAATTTGTTAAATGTTTCTTCATTCTCCTTTCATTTTTCACTTTCTTCATCTCTTTGGTCCTACCCAATCTTCCTAAGTATCCCTTCCTCTTCATTTCCATTGCAGGCCCTTATTAACAGGCCCAAAATTTTCCTGGCTTGAATCTGGGCACAGAGCTTTGAGGGAACGAATGACTACTAATCCCTAGACTAAAGTAGCAGCATCCACACACAGGGGGTCTTGGGACTCACTCATAGCCATTGGGACTTCCCAGTCCTACAAAGGGAGCCACCCTCACCACCCTCTCACAGCAGAGGTACAATGCATTGGGCCTTTTAGTCTGGGCCATGACACTCAGCTACTCATCTCTCTTCCAGATGACCTGTGGGTGTAAATATGCTTCAGAGTACCATCACCTTCAATCTACCTCCCACTCTTTTGCACACAGAACCCTCAACTCATGCCAAACTGCATTAGTCATGCTCAACCAGAGTTTATGCTTATTTACTGCAATCTGGAAATGTGATACCCTGTCACCAATCTGAATCTTTTTAGTTAAAATACTGCATATCTGGGAAAGCCCCTTCAGACACCATTTGACCTAGAAAGTTATTATTTCCTAATGTTTACTATTTTTTATTACTGAAAATAAGTTTTCATAGACTTCATTATTTTTAAGACTTTATTTTTAGAAGAAGATGTAAGTTCACAGCAAAACTGAGAAGATAATATACTCTCTGCCTCCACATACATAAAATCTCCTTTACTATCAATATCCTACATAAAAGTGGTGTATTTGTTACAACTGATGAATCTACACAGACACATCATTATCACCCGAAGTCCATAGTTTATGTCAGAGTTCACTCTTATGTTGCACATTCTATGGGTTTTAATAAATGTATAATGACATGTTTCCACCACTATAGTATCACAGAATAGTTTCACTGCCCTAAAAATCCTCTGTGATCTGCCTATTCATCCCTCCCTCCCCTAGCCCCTGGCAACCACTATTTCCACAGTTTTGCCTTTTCTAAAATGTTATATAGTTGGCTACATACAGTATGCAGCCTTTTCAGATTGGTTTCTTTCACATAGAAATATGCACTTAAAGGTGTTCTGTATCTTTTCATGAAGTGAAAGCTCATTTCTTTTTCATGCTGGATAGTATTCCACTGTCTAGATGTACCAAAGTTTATTTACCCATTCATCTACTGAAGGATGTTTTTGATTGCTTCCAAGTTTTGGCAATTATGAATGTAACTGCTATAAATATGGTAAGAATATTTTAGTTTTGTAAGAAACTGCCAAACTGCCTAACGAAGTGACTGTACCACTTTGCATTCTCACCAGCAATAAATGAGTTTCCGTTGCTCCACATCCTTGCCAGCATTTGGCATTGACAGTGTTCCAGATTTTAGCCATTCTAACAGGTAGGTAGTGGTAACTTACTTTAATTTGCAACTCTCTAATGACAAAATGTTGAACATCTTTTTATATGCTTATTTGCACCTGTATATCTTCTTCGGTGAGATGTCAGTTCAACTCTTTTTTGCTTGTTTTTTGAGTTGTTTTCTTATTATTGAGTTTTAAGAGCTTTCTGTATATTTTGGATAATAGTCCTTTATCAGATGTGTCTTTTACAAATAATTTCTCCCAGTCTGTGGCCTGTCTTCTCATTCTCTTGACACTGTCTTTCACAGAGCACTTAGGTTTTTAATTTTAATGAACTCCAGCTTATCAATTCTTTCTTTAGATCATGCCCCTTTGGTGTTACATTTAAAAACTCATTGCCTATAATCAATTCACTCTGCTGCACACCTGAAACACAATATTGTAAATCAACTATACTTCAATTTAAAAAAAAAAAGTCATGGGAAATTCCCTGGCAGTCCAATGGTTAGGACTCCATGCTTCCACTGCTGAGGGCTCTGGTTTGATGAGCTGTGAGGCACAACCAATAAAAGTCATGGCCGTACCCAAGATCATCTAGGTTTCTGCCTATGTTATCTTCTAGGAGTTTTACAGTTTTGCATTTTATGTTTAGATTTATAGTCCATTTTGAGTTAATATTTGTGAAGGATGTAAGACCTGTGTGTAGATTCATTTTTTTACATGTAGATGTCTACTTGATCCGGCACCATTTGTTGAAAAGAATACCTTTTCTCCAGTGTACTGTCTTTGCTCCTCTGTCAAAGATCAGTTGACTATATTTGTGTCAGTACATTTCTGGGCTCTCTCTTCTGTTCCAATTATCTATTTGTTTATTCTTTCACCATTACCACAATATCTTGGTTACTTTATAGGAAGTCTTGAAGTCAGAGTGTCCGTTCTCCAACTCTGTTCTTCTCCATTGCTGAGTTGGCTACTCTGGGTCTTTTGCCTTTCTGTATATAATTTAGAATCAGTTTGTTGATTTCCACACAATAACTTGCTGGGATTTTGATTGGGACTGTGTTCAATCTGCACATCAAGCTGGGAAGAACTAATATCTTGAAAATACTGAGTCTTCCTATCCATGAACATGAAATATCTCTTCACTTACTTAGTTCTTCTCAGATTCTTTTCATCAGAATTTTGTTGTTTTCCTCATATAGATCTTGTTCACACTTGGATAGCTTTACACTTAAGTACTTTATTTTGGGGGGATAAAAACATAAATGGTAATGTGTTTTTAATTTCAAATTGAACATGTTCATGCTGGTTTATAGGAAAGCGTTTAATTTTTGTAAATCAATCTTGTATCCTGCAACCTTGTTATAGTTGCTTATTAGTTCCAGGATATTTTGTTGTTGATTCTTTCAAATTTTGCCATCTGCAAAAAAAAGAGATGGTTTTATTTCCTCCTTCCCAATCTGAATATTTTTTATTTCGCTTTAATTGTCTTATTGCGCTAGCAAGGACTTCCAGTACGATGTTGAAAAGCAGTGGACTTTCCTCTGCCTCACTTCTGATCTGAGCAGAAAACTTCTAATTTCTCAGCATTAAGTATGATATTAGCTAAAGATTTTTTGTAAATAATCTTTATCAAGTAGAGAGCGATTCCCTTTCTTCCTAGTTTCCTGAGAGTTTAATCACAAAAGGTGTTGGATTTTAACAAATGGTTTTTCTGTATCTATTGGTATGAACATGTGACTTTTCTTCTTAGCCTGTTGATGTAATGGGTTATATTAATTGATTTTTGAATGTTGAATCAGCCTTGCATGTCTGGGATAAATCTCATTTGGTCATAGCACATGTTATTCTTCTTACACATTGTTGGATTTGATTTGCTAATATTTTGTTGATGACTTTTGCATCTATGTTCATGAGAGATAATGGTCTATGATTTTCTTTCCTTGTACTGTCTGTCTGGTTTTGGCATTAGGGTAATGCTGGCCTCACAGAATAAGTCAGAAAGTATTCTTTCTGCTTCACTCTTCTGGAAGAGATTCCAGAGTAGTGGTAAAATTTCTTCCTTAAATGTCTGGTAGAATTCACCAGTGAACTCACCTGAGCCTAGCACTTTCTGTTTTGTAAGGTTATTAATTGTTGGTTTAATTTCTTTAATAGATATGGCCTATACAGATTATGTCTTCTTGGGTGAGCTCTGGCAGATTGCACCTTTCAAGAAATTGGTCCATTACACCTAAGTTATCAAATTTATGGGCATTACATCTGTTTGTTACCAACATGACTTGCTCATAATATTCCTTATTAACTGTTGAATGTGCATGGGATCTGTAGTGATGTTCTCTCTTTCATTTCTGATTTTAGTAATTTGTATCTTCTACCTTTTTTTCTTAGCCTGGCCAGAGGTTACTGACTTAAATCAATCTTTTCAAAACACCAGTTTTAGGTTTTATTGATTTTCTATTTGCAATTTCACTGCCTTCTGCTCTACTCTATATTTTTCTTCTGATTTAATTTGCTCTTATTTTTCTAGTTTCCTAAAGTGGAAGCTTATATTATAGATTTTAGGTTTTTCTTTTTTTCTAACATATGTATTCAATGCTATAAATTCCCCTCTGAGAACTGCTTTAGCTGCATTTCACAATTTTGATAGGTGTTATTCTCATTTGCATTTAGTTCAAAGTATTTTTAGATTTCTCTTGAGATTTCTTCTTTGATCCATATGTTATTCAGAAGTGTGGGGATTTTTCCACTATCGTTCTGTTGTTGCCTTCTAGTTTAATTCCATTGTGGTGTAAGAGGATATGTTGTATAACTTCTATTCTTTTAAGTTTGTTAAGGTGTCTTACGGCCCAGAATCTGGTTTACCTTGGTGAAAAGTTTCATGTGAGCTTCAGAAGAATTTGCTGCTGTTGGATGAAGTAGTCTGCAGATGTCAATTATATCCAGCATAATGATGGTGTTGTTGAGCTCAACTATGTCCTCATGGTTTTCTGCCTGCTGGGTCTGTCCATTTCTGATAACGAAGTGTTGAAGTCTCCAACTAAAATAGTGGAGACTTCGTCTATTTCTCCTTTCAGTTCTATCAGTTTTGCCTCACAGAGTTTGATATCCTATTGTTAGGCACATATACATTAAGAATTCTTATGTCTTCCTGGAGTACTAACCCCTTTATCATTATATACTATCCCTCTTTATCCCTGATAATTTTCTTTGGTCTGAAGTCTGCTCTGACTGAATATAGCTACTTCTGCTTTCTTTGGATTAGTGTTAGCACAGTACATCTTTCTCCATCCCTTTATTCTTAATGTATATGTACATTTATATTAGAATTTTCTTGAAAACAATGTAGAGTTGGGTCTTGTTTTGTGATCCATTCTGACAATCTCTTTCATTTGTACATTTAGACTACTGAGGTTTAAAAGTGGTTATTGATATAGTGGGATTAATATCTACCATATTTGTTACTGTTTTCTATTTGTTGCTCTTGTTCTTTGTTCTGATTTTTCTCTTCTACTCTTTTTCTGCCTTTTAGGTTTTAATTGAGCATTTTACATGATTCCATTTTCTCTCCTTTCTTAGTATAACAATCAGTTTTTTTTCTTTTAATGAGGTTGTCAGTTTGCAATGTACATTTACAACTAATCCAAGTGAAATCATAAATGACACTACCCACTTCATGGATAGTGCAGGTATCATATAATAGCAAAATACTCCTAATCGCTCCCTCCTGTCCCTTGTATCACTGCTGTCATTCATTTCACTTATTCATACACACACACACACACACACGTATATATATGTATGTAAACGGTTTATACACAGATACACACAAACACATATAATTGAACACAAGCATACACAATTGATTACACTGTTGCTGTTATTATTTTGAACAAATTGTTATATTAGATCAATTAAGATTAAGAAAAATAGGGACTTCCCTGGTGGTCCAGTGGTTAAGACTCCACACTCCCAGTGCAAGGGGCCCGGGTTCCATCCCTGGTCAGGGAACTAGATCCTGCATGACGCAACTAAAGATCCCACATGACGCAATGAAAATTTTGCATGCAGAAACGAAGATCCCATGTGCCGGAACTAAGACCCAGCGCAGCCATATTAAATAAACAAACAAACAAATAAAGGATTTTTGGGGGGGTTTTTTTTGCGGTATGCGGGCCTCTCACTGTTGTGCCTCTCGTGTTGCGGAGCACAGGCTCCAGACACGCAGGCTCAGCGGCCATGGCTCACGGGCCCAGCCGCTCCACGGCATGTGGGATCTTCCCGGACCGGGGCACGAACCCGTGTCCCCTGCATCGGCAGGCGGACTCTCAACCACTGTGCCACCAGGGAAGCCCCAAGTAAAGTTTTCTTTTTTTTTTTCCTTTTAATTCCACCTTCCTCCCAATTCTCAATGATGGGGCTGTGAGGAACTACAGGCACTCTTCCCAATTCTCCCTCTTAATCAGCTTGGTAAAACTTTTCTCCGGATTAGAGATGAATCTCTTCCAGTTCTAGTTGACACTTGAGCCAAACTTCCAGTGCGCAACCTTACTACTATAAAACAGCCACTGCCTTTTAGTACTAAAACAGCTAGAATGGGGGAATCTCTAATGAACCGCAAGAGGTTCCTGTCTCTGAACCTACTCCCTTTTGTTTAGGCCCTTTGGGAGATACTTACTCTGTTCTCTTTAGTTCATTCACCCCTACCCATTTATTATGCTGAGACTTCTTAGACAAGTATGCTAGAATTTGGGAGAAATAATTCTAGAATTTGACAGTAGTCACCAAAGTAACACACTAGGTGAATTAAACGACCCTTTATTTGTTCGGTCTCTGATGGTACTAGAGCAGATTCTGGAAACACTGATCATTTGTTCCTATTGAATCAGCTACCATTTCCTTATGGGCAAAATCTCCAAATGATGTTAGCAAAATTCACAGCACACCTCCCATCAGCATTCAAATAGATCCCTCAAAACCTCCTCCCCCAATTAATCAATACTCTATAAGTAATGAAGTATTTCAAGGCATAAGGCCCATCATAGAAGATTACAAGGCTCAAGCTCTCATCATCCCTTGTACTACCCTCTGTAACAGTCCTATTTTATCAGCGATAAAACCCAAGGGCCAAGGACAGAGATTTGTGCAGGACCTCTGAGCAATAAACAACATTGTTATCCCTCAACACTGTGTTGTTCCTAACCCTCATACATTACTAACATCCACTCCCACAGATGCTGAAAGCTCAGCCTCTGTACACCAGTGCCAAATCGAATCTCGGAGACAGGGTTTTGGTTGAAGTAGAAAAGAATAGCTTCATTGCTTTGCCAGGCAAAGGGGGACACAGAGGAATCCTACCCTTGAAAACTATGTGTCCCCCAAAGTAAAGTATTTTTAAACAAGAATAAGAAACTTTTAAAAGAATAAGACTTTTAATCCTACTTTCACTTACTCATTCTCCAATGTGTTTTCTTTGTATTTTTAAAATCTGGTTAATATGCTAAAGATTTTAATGGAAAAAGCAGAAAACATGCAAGAACAGATGGATAATGTAAGAGAAAGGTAGAAATTCTAAGAAAACAAAACAAAACAAAAAAGCCAGAGATCGAAAACTGTAACAGAAATGAAGAATGCCTTTGATGGGCTCATTAGCAGACTGGACCCAGGTGAGAAAAGAATTTCTGAGCTTGAGGATATGTCAGTAGAAACTTTCAAAACTAAAAAGCAGGGCTTCCCTGGTGGCGCGGTGGTTGAGAGTCCGCCTGCCAATGCAGGGGACACGGGTTCGTGCCCCGGCCCAGGAGGATCCCACATGCCGCAGAGCGGCTGGTCCTGTGAGCCATGGCCGCTGAGCCTGTGCGTCCAGAGCCTGTGCTCCGCAACGGGAGAGGCCACAACAGTGAGAGGCCCGTGTACCGCAAAAACAAACAAACAAAACTAAAAAGCAAAGGGAAAAAAGACTGGGAAAAGAAATGGAAAAGACTACCCAAGAACTGTGGGACAACTACAAAAGATGTAACATATGCATAACTGGAATACTAGAAGGAGAAGAAAAATAGGAACAGAAGAAATATTTAAAGTAATAATGACTGAAAGTTTTCCTAAATTAACATCAGACACCAAGCCACAGATCTAAGAAGCTAAGAGAACACCAAGGAAAATAAATGCTCAGAAAACTACACATAGGTAAATCATATTCGTAATGCAGAAAATTGACAATAAAGAAAAAATCTTGAAAGAAGCCAGAGGAGAAAAACCGTTTACTGATAGAGAAACAAAAATCAAAGTTATATATGACTTCTCAGAAATCATGTAAGGAAGCAGAGAGTGAAGTGAGATATTTAAAATACTGAGGGGAAAAAAAAACCTCCCAGCCTAGGATTTGGTACTTTGCAAAGTTATCCTTCAAAAGTTGAAGAGAATGATAATTCTAACACTCCTGTCATGTCTGATTCTGGTTCTGATGCTTGTTCAGTCTCTTCAAACTGTGCTTTTTGTCTTTTCCTTTTCTGTTGAAAGGTGTACGTGAATATACTGTGTAAAAGGAACTGCAGAAAAGAGTCTTTTAGGTGTAGGGGGAGGGGAAGCATTCTGCAGTCCTATGATTAGGCCTCAGTCTTTTGGTGAGCCTGTGCCCCTGGACTATGAACTTCATCAGTGCTTCTCAGTTTTCTTCCCCATTTATGGGACAGGACGGCTAAGGGGACTGGAGCTGGGCATTTCCCTTCCTCTAGGTCAGTTAGGCTCTGATAAACCCATAGCAGGTAAGGCTCTGGTAAAATAATTTCTCCTGAGAGCAGGAGATATTACCCAGACAATATTCCGGGTAATTTCAAAACAGTTACTTTCCCCCTTCCCTGCCAGAAGAATTAGGGGATTTTTTTTCTCCAATATACACTGGGAAAACCTGGTAGAGATTCTTGAGGTAAAACTCACGAAAGTGTGGGGACACTCCTAGAGTCTTCATCTCTCAGGCTTGTCCACACTGAGCCTCCAGTAATTTGTCAATTACAGTTCTGGTTTTTCTACCCCAGTAGTGGTTTCCACTGGTGGTTTCTGCTCTGGTAAATTTTAATTCTCTGCATAATTTTTAGTGCACATTAAGCTGCATATTCTTCTGCCTTGGGTATTCCACATGTTTAACACCTTTCTCATTTTATGACCTGGAATCTTTGACTCCACCCTGAAGATGCCACCAGGCATCTGACACGGAAAAACCTTAAGGAATCTTTACTAAGAGAGTTCTCACAAGACAAGTTAACAGTTGAGGAAGGATTACCACATAAGGTTTCAAAATATAGTCATATCTTTTAATAGCAAGAAGAAGGGGCTTCCCTGGTGGCGCAGTGGTTGAGAATCCACCTGCCAATGCAGGGGACGTGGGTTCGAGCCCTGGTCTGGGAAGATCCCACATGCTGTGGAGCAACTAAGCCTGTGTGCCACAAATACTGAGCCTGTGTTCTAGAGCCCAGGAGCCACAACTACTGAACCCAGGTGCCACAACTACTGATGCCCACGTGCCTAGAGCCCACGCTCCGCAACAAGAGAAGCAACCGCAGTAAGAAGCCACGCACCACAACGAATAGTAGCCCCTGCTCACGGCAACTAGAGAAAGCCCGTGTGCAGCACTGAAGACCCAACGCAGCCAAGAATAAATAAATTTATATATAAAAAGAAAAACAACAAGAAGAAGAAGAAGCAGTAGCAGCTGCAGCATCTAACACCTATTCATTGCTTACCATGCCAGGTGCTGTTCTAAAAGCTTTTACATGCATTAACTCCTCAAATTCCCTCAAAACCCTATGAGGTGAGGACCGTTTTCCTTATTTTATAGGTGAAGAAACTGAGTCATTGAAAGCTAAAATAATTTCCTAAAGGTCACACTGCTACTGCACTGTTGAACTAGAAGTCAAACCCAGACGGTATGACTTCAAGGTTCACGCTGCTACTCTAGTGTCCTTCTTAATAAAGAAGAATATTTAAGAATTTAACTGTAAGTGAGCCAAGTAAATTATGGTTTGTTCATTCTTAGTAAGCAGCCCAGATTCCGTTTTTGAGATGGCTGTCTAATATATTTTATTTTTTGATCACTATTTATATACCTTGCCCCAACACAGCAAAAAGAATTATCAATCCATAGAGACAAAAAGTACATTAGTGGTCACCAGGGGCTCTATGAATGAGGAGTGACTGCTTAATGGGTATGGAGTCTCCTTTTGGGGTAATAAAAATGTGTTGGAACTAAAAAGATGATGGCTGCACAATTCTGTGAATGTACTAAATGCCAATGAATTGTATGCTTTAAGTGGTTAACTTGTTATGTGAATTTTATCTCAACCGAAAAAGAAAGAACAATCTATAACATTTTGGTTAATAGTAGGGGGAAGGTTCTAAAATATTAGTTAATAGGAAAAAAGTAGGTTATACGATTATATGTAGCACAATACCAAATTTGAAAAACAAAATTTTTTATGCTTTTAATATTTGGATACATACACTAACAGTGTCTATATCTGTATTTCAGAATAAATGTTGTTTTCTTTATGTTTTCTATATCTTCTAGGTCATATATTTCTTTTATTATCAGGACAAATACATTTTTTAAAGAATTTAATCACAAATAAGTTTAGTGATGTAATTGATTTAAAAGTCCTAAAATAATAAAATGGTTGAACTAAATTCAAATATATCAATACCTATAGTAAATGTGAATAGTCTAAACACACCAATTAGAAGAGATTGTCAGAAAGGAAAAAAAAATAGCCTAACTATATGCTGTCTGTAAGAAGCTCCAAATATAATAATATAGGGAGGCTGAAAGTAAAAGGCTAGGAAAAGATACAGCATGCAAACACTAATCAAAGAAAGCCAGAGTGGCTATATTAATATCAGACTTCAGAGTGAAGAAAATACCAGTGACAATGAGGGACATCACACAATAATAAATGGGTCACGCACCTTGAAGACATAATCCTAAATGTGTATGCACTTAACGACAAAGCTTCAAAATACATGAACCCAAAACTGACAGAACTGAAAGGAGAAACAGACAAGTCCAAAACTGAAGTTGGAGACTTCAACACTCTTTTCTCAGTAATAGATAGAACTAGTTGATCCCCCCAATAAAAATCTATAAAGATATAGAGAAATTGAACAACAGCATCAACCAACTACATCTCACTGACATTTATACAACACTCCACCCAACAATAGCAAAATACACATCCTTTCGAGGTACACATGAAATACTCACCAAGATAGACAATATCTCTTGGGTGTATCTCCTGGGTCATAAACACCTTGACAAATTTAAAAGAATTGAAATCATACAAAGTATGCTCTCTTAACATAATAGAATTAAACTAGAAATGATCAAACAAGATAACAGAAAAATTACCAAACATTTGGAAACTTAACTGCATACTTCAATACAATCCATGGGTCAAACAGGAAGTCTCAAGGGAAATTAGGAAATACTTTGAACTGAATGAAAATGAAAATACAGTATTTCAAAATTTATGATAAGCAGCTAAAAGCAGCACTCTGAGGGAAATTTACAGTTGTTGTAGACTAAACATTTGTATCCTCCCCCCACCAAATTTTTATTTTGAAACTTAATCCCCAATGTGAGTGTATTTCGAAGTTGGGCCTCTGAGAGGTGATTAGGTCCTAAGGGTAGAGCCCTCATGAATGACATTAGCATCCTTATTAAAAAACATCCCAGAAAGGATACAAAGGCCACCTTATGAAGTAGGAGACTAGCCCTCAACAGACACTGAATCTGCCAGCATCTCTATTTTAGACTTCCCAGCCTCCAGAAATGTAAGAAATAAATTTCAGTTGTTTACAAGCCACCCAGTCTATAGTAGTTTATTACAGCAGCCCAAACAGACTAAGAGAATAATATTAAATACCTACATTATAAAAGAAAGGTCTCAAATCAATGACCCCAAGCTTCCATCTTAAGACACTAGAAAAAGAAAAAAATAAACCCAAGTCAAGCAGAAGGAGAGAAATAATAAAATTAAGAGCAGAAATCCAGGGACTTCCCTGGTGGTGCAGTGGTTAAGAATCCACCTGCCAATTCAGTGACACGGGTTCGAGCCACGGTCTGGGAAGATCCCACATGCCACAGAGCAACTAAGCCTGTGCGCCACAACTATTGAGCCTGTGCTCTAGAGCCCGTGCTCTGCAACAAGAGAAGCCACCACAATGAGAAGCCCACGCACCACAACAAAGAGTAGCCCTGCTCGCCGCAACTAGAGAAAGCTGGCGCACAGCAATGAAGACCCAAAGCAGCCAAAATAATAATAATAATAATAAATAAAAAGAGCAGAAATCCATGTAACTGAAAACAGAAAAACAGGAAAATCAATGAACCCA
The DNA here is from genome assembly GCF_951394435.1 of Stenella coeruleoalba. Lineage (NCBI taxonomy): Eukaryota > Metazoa > Chordata > Mammalia > Artiodactyla > Delphinidae > Stenella > Stenella coeruleoalba. The sequence goes on along the minus strand of NC_137156.1, from coordinate 40,752,309 downwards.
AAAGCTGGTTTTCTTAAAATTAAGAAATCTATCAAGATTATTAAAGAAAAAAAGAGAGGAGACACAAAATATCAAGAATAAGAGCGGGTTATCACTACATACACAGAAAGCATTAGAATGATAATAAAGGATAGTACAAACAATTCTACACACATAAATTCAATGATTTAGTGAAAAGGATCAATTCCTTGAAATTACGCAAAGTCACCCAAGATGAAACATAACCTGAACAGATCTATAACTATAAAAATAAACTGAAGGGCTTCAGTGGTGAAGAATCCGCCTGCCAATGCAGGGGACATGGGTTTGAGCCCTGGTCCGGGAAGATCCCACATGCCGCAGGGCAACTAAGCCCGTGTGCCACAACTACTGAGCCTGGGCTATTGAGCCCACGAGCCACAACTACTGAGGCCGTGCACTGAGAGCCCGTGGTCGGCAACAAGAGAAGCTACCACAATGAGAAGCCCACGCACTGCAACGAAGAGTAGCCCCTGCTCGCCGCAACTAGAGAAAGCTCACGTGCAGCAACGAAGACCGAATGCAGCCAAAAATAAATGAATAAATAAATAAAAAGAAGAACCCTCCAGGCCCAGGTTTCACTAGCAAATTCTTAAGAAGAAGATGGCCACCAATTCTACGCAATTTGTTACAGAAAACAAAAAAAATTGGTACAACATACCAGAGTTTATAGAGCTGCAGGCCACTAGCCACATGTAGCTACTGAGTGCTTGAAGTGGAACTACAGCCACACGTTGAAATGATACTATTTGGGCTATACCAAGTTAAATAAAATGTATTATTAAATGCTCTTTAAAGTCTTAGTAAGACTTAGGTCAGATAAGGTCTGCTTTCCTATTCACTTCTGATTTCTAAATACAAAAGACAATTGTAAAACTAAAAAAGGAAAAAATGACTTTGAAGTGACTACTAAGCCAAAGCCTGACCCACTGTAGAATTCAGTTACTTTCAAGACCATCTCAAAACAAAGTACAAGCAAAACTCTTAGAAATCATAAGAGGAAACTGGAAGGACACTGATCACTACCAAGTAAAATCCAGAGGCTCAAAGCATTCCTACCTGGAGCCAAATGTCTGACATTGACATTCTCTTTGTAAAGAAAGGAAACCATAAGCTCTTTAAAGTTAAAAGGAGAAAAATTAAGAGGGTTTTTTAAAAAGGGATTTTGTTTTTCAAGATAAAGATTACAGAATGAACTAATTTCTAAGTGATAAATATCTTTGCCATTCCAAGGAAAAACTCATTAGAGCACTGTGTGGCTAATGTCAAAGCATCATTACAGGAAGAGAATGGAATTTGCTTTTCAGTAAAAAGATACCCTCTTCAAAAATTCCTACAGTTAACTGCAAGACTAATAGGAGGTATGTATGTATTTATTTATGGCTCTGCTGGGTCTTCGTTTCTGTGCGAGGTCTTTCTCTAGTTGCGGCAAGTGGGGGCCACTCTTCATCGCGGTGCGCAGGTCTCTCACTATCGCGGCCTCTCATATTGTGGAGCACAGGCTCCAGACGCGCAGGCTCAGTAGTTGTGGCTCACAGGCCTAGTTGCTCCGTGGCATGTGGGATCTTCCCAGACCAGAGCTCAAACCCGTGTCCCCTGCATCGGCAGGCAGATTCTCAACCACTGAGCCACCAGGGAAGCCCCTAATAGGAGGTTTTTAAAAATAACAGCTACATTTCGAGCAATAATTAAGGAATATAAACTGCATCATAAAAATTAAAATATCAGATAAACCTTAAAAGCCCTATACTTCAATTACTTTAGACACTAATCACCATTCTGTTAAAATAAAATAACCACATATTTTTCAGTAGTTATATAGCCCCACACCCACAGTTTTGCTTTCTGTGGTTTCAATTACCCAAGGCCAACCTCAATCTGAAAATACTAAATGGAAAATTCCAGAAATACACAATTCATAAGTTTTAAGCTGCACACCATTCTAAGTGGTGTAATGAAATCTCATGCCTTCCCACTCCATCCCACCCAGAACCCCCAACCATCGACATCATCTGCTCCTGACATCCAACCATTCACATTGTCATGGCTTGATGATCCAGGATCACCCAAAGCAAATGATCCTCCTTGTAGGTATTTTATCATCTCACATCTTCACAAGAAGGGTGATTACAAACAATAAAATATTTTGAGAGAGAGAGACAGAAGGAGAGAGGGAGAGAGACCACATTCACATAACTCTTATTACAGCATATTGTTATAACTGTTCTATTTTATTATGTTATGTTAATCTCTTATTGTGCTTGATTTATAAATTAAACTTTATCATAGGTATGTATGTACAGGAAAAACCAAGTATATATGGGGTTCAGCACTATCTGTGGTTTCAGGCATCCACTGGGGGTCTTGGAATGTTCCCCCAAGGACAAGAGGGGGACTACTGTACTGATAAATTAGATATCCACCATGATTTGAATAGGAAGCAATTATGCTTGCTTCCTGATTTGTAAGAGACATGCTGTGGTCTGATTCAGTGGCAAGGGTACACAATGGCACTTATTAAAAATTCCCATCACATAACAATTCAGTAAAACCTTAAGAATTACTCATCTGAAACACTTTCAGCATACATGTAAACATTTTTGTGACGGGGAAATGGACATATCTCCTCCATTGTAAGTCTTACTTTTCACCTCATTTTTAATATTTCTGAGATCAAAATGCATATGATCAAATATGTTCATTTAATATGACAATGCTCTTCCCTTCTCCTCACAAGAAAAGTAGTCATTAAACCAATGATGCACATTAAAATTACTGTCACATAAGTGAGGAGGGGGAAGATGGCAGAAGAGTAAGACACGGAGATCACCTTCCTCCCCACAGATACATCAGAAATACCTCTACACATGGAACAACTCCTACAGAACACCCACTGAACGCTGGCAGAAGACCTCAGACCTCCCAAAAGGCAAGAAACTCCCCCACGAACCTGGGTAGGGCAAAATAAAAAAGAATAAACAGAGACAAAAGAATATGGACGGGACCTACACCAGTGGGAGGGAGCTGTGAAGGAGGAAAGGTTTCCACACACTAGGAACCCCTTCACAGGCGGAGACTGCAGGTGGCGGTGGGGGGAAGTTTCGGAGCCGCGGAGGAGAGTACAGCAACAGGGGTGCGGAGGGCAAAGCAAAGAGATTCCCGCACAGAGGACCAGTGCTGACCAGCACTCACCAGCCTGAGAGGCTTGTCTGCTCACACGCAGGGGCGGGCGGTGCTGGGAGCTGAGGCTTGGGCTTCGGTTGGATGCAGGGAGAGAACTGGAGGTGGCGGCGTGAACACAGCCTGAAGGTGTTAGTGCACCATGCCTAGCCGGGAGGGAGTCCGGGAAAAAGTCTGGACCTGCCGAAGACGCAAGAGACTTTTTCTTCCCTCTTTGTTTCCTTGTGCACGAGAAGAGGGGATTAAGAGCGCTGCTTAAAGGAGCTCCAGAGACGGGCGCGAGCCGCGGCTATCAGCGCGGAACCCAGAGCCAGGCATGAGGCCGCTGCTGCCACCACCAAGAAACCTGTGTGCAAGCACAGGTCACTATCCACACCTCCCCTCCCGGGAGCCTGTGCAGCCCGCCACTGCCAGGGTCCCGTGATCCAGGGACAACTTCCCCGGGAGAACGCACAGCGTGACTCAGGCAGGGCAATGTCACGCCAGGCTCTGCCGCAGCAGGCTCGCCCTGCATCCGTGCCCCTCCCTCCCCTCGGCCTGAGTGAGCCAGAGCCCCCTAATCAGCTGCTCCTTTAACCCTGTCCTGTCTGAGCGAAGAACAGACGCCCTCCAGTGACCTACATGCAGAGGCGGGGCCAAATCCAAAGCTGAACCTCAGGAGCTGTGCGAACGAAGAAGAGAAAGAAAGGGAAATTTCTCCCAGCAGCCTCAGGAGCAGCGGATTAAATCTCCACAATCAACTTGATGTACCCTGCAACGGTGGAATACGTGAATAGACAACAAATCATCCCAAATTGAGGAGGTGGACGTTGAGAGCAAGATACATTATTTTTTCCCCTTTTCCTCTTTTTGTGAGTCTGTATGTGTATGCTTCTGTGTGCGATTTTGTCTGTATAGGGTTCTGTCCGTCCGTTTTTGTTTTGTTTTGTTTTTAATAAAAATTTTTTCTTAACCATTATTTTCTATTTTAATAACTTTATTTTATTTTATCCTCTTTCTTTCTTTCTACTTTTTCTCCCTTTTATTCTGAGCGTGTGGATGAAACGCTCTTGGTGCTGCAGCCAGGACTCAGTGCTGTGCCTCTGACGTGGGAGAGCCAACTTCAGGACACTGGTCCACAAGAGACCTCCCAGCTCCACGTAATATCAAACGGCAAAAATCTCCCAGAGATCACCATCTCAATACCAACACCCAGCTTCACTCAACGACCAGCAAGCAACAGTGCTGGACACCCTATGCCAAACAACTAGCAAGACAGGAACACAACCCCACTCATTAGCAGAGAGGCTGCCTAAAATCATAATAAGGCCACAGACACCCCAAAACACACCACCAGACGTGGACCTGCCCACCAGAAAGACAAGATCCAGCCTCATACACCAGAACACAGGCACTAGTCCCCTCCACCAGGAAGCCTACACAACCCACTGAACCAACTTTAGCCACTGGGGACAGACACCAAAAACAACGGGAACTACGAACCTGCAGCATGCAAAAAGGAGACCCCAAACACAGTAAGATAAGCAAAATGAGAAGACAGAAAAACACACAGCAGATGAAGGAGCAAGATAAAAACCCACCAGACCTAACAAATGAAGAGAAATTAGGCAGTCTACCTGAAAAAGAATTCAGAATAATGATAGTAAAGATGATACAAAATCTTGGAAATAGAATAGACAAAATGCAAGAAACATTTAACAAGAACCTAGAAGAAGTAAAGAGGAAACAAGCAACGATGAACAACACAATAAATGAAATTAAAAATACTCTAGAAGGGATCAATACCAGAATAACTGAGGCAGAAGAATGGATAAGTGACCTGGAAGATAAAATACTGGAAGTAACTACTGAAGAGCAGAATAAAGAAAAAAGAATGAAAAGAACTGAGGACAGTCTCAGAGACCTCTGGGACAATGTTAAGCGCACCATTATTCGAATTATAGGGGTCCCGGAATAAGAAGAGAAAAAGAAAGGGACTGAGAAAATACTTGAAGAGATTATAGTTGAAAACTTCCCTAATATGGGAAAGGAAATAAGTCCAGCAAGCACAGAGTCCCATACGGGATAAATCCAAGGAGAAACACGCCAAGACACATATTAATCAAACTATCAAAAATTAAATACAAAGATAACATATTAAAAGCAGCAAGGGAAAAACAACAAATAACACACAAGGGAATCCCCATAAGGTTAAGAGCTGATCTTTCAGCAGAAACTCTGCAAGCCAGAAGGGAGTGGCAGGACAGGACATATTTAAAGTGATGAAGGAGAAAAACCTACAACCAAGATTACTCTACCCAGCAAGGATCTCATTCAGATTTTATGGAGAAATTAAAACCTTTACAGGCAAGCAAAACCTGAGAGAGTTCAGCACCACCAAACCAGCTTTACAACAAATGCTAAAGGAACTTCTCTAGGCAAGAAACACAAAAGAAGGAAAAGACCTACAATAACAAACACAAAACAATTAAGAAGATGGGAATAGGAACATACATATCGATAATTACCTTAAATGTAAATGGATTAAATGCTCCCATCAAAACACACAGACTGGCTGAATGGATACAAAAACAAGACCCATATATATGCTGTCTACAAGAGACCCACTTCAGACCTAGGGACACATACAGACTGAAAGTGAGGGGATGGAAAAAGATATTCCATGCAAATGGAAATCAGAAGAAAGCTGGAGTAGCAAATCTCATATCAGACAAAACAGACTTTAAAATAAGGACTATTCAAGAGGGCTTCCCTGGTGGTGCAGTGGTTGAGAGTCCGCCTGCCAATGCAGGGGACATGGGTTACTGCCCCGGTCTGGGAAGATCCCACATGCCGCGGAGCAGCTGGGCACAAGAGCCATGGCCGCTGAGCCTGTGCGTCCAGAGCATGTGCTCTGCAACGGGAGAGGCCAACAGTGAGAGGCCCGTGTATCGCAAAAAAAAAAAAAAAAAAAAAGACTATTACAAAAGACAAAGAAGGACACCACATAATGATCAAGGGATCAATCCAAGAAGATATAACAATTGTAAATATTTATGCACACAACATAGGAGCACCTCAATACATAAGGCAAATACTAACAGCCATAAAAGGGGAAATCGACAGTAACACACTCATAGTAGGGGACTTTAACACCCCACTTTAACCAATGGACAGATCATCCAAAATGAAAATAAATAAGGAAACACAAGCTTTAAATGATACATTAAAAAATATGGACTTAATTGATATTTATAGGACATTCCATCCAAAAACAACAGAATACACATTTTTCTCAAGTGCTCATGGAACATTCTCCAGGATAGATCATATGTTGGGTCACAAATCAAGCCTTGGTACATTTAAGAAAATTGAAATTGTATCAACTATCTTTTCTGACCACAAAGCTATGAGACTAGATATCAATTACAGGAAAAGATCTGTAAAAAATACAAACACATGGAGGCTAAATGATACACTACTTAATAACGAAGTGATCACTAAAGAAATCAAAGAGGAAATCAAAAAATACCTAGAAACAAATGACAATGGAGACACGACGACCCAAAACCTATGGGATGCAGCAAAGGCAGTTCTAAGAGGGAAGTTTATAGCAATACAATCCTACATTAAGAAACAGGAAACATCTTGAATAAATAACCTAACCTTGCACCTAAAGCAATTAGAGAAAGAACAAAAAACCCCCAAAGTTAGCAGAAGGAAAGAAATAATAAAGATCAGATCAGAAATAAATGAAAAAGAAATGAAGGAAATGATAGCAAAGATCAATAAAACTAAAAGCTGATTCTTTGAGAAGATAAACAAAATTGATAAACCATTAGCCAGATTCATCAAGAAAAAAAGGGAGAAGACTCAAATCAATACAATTAGAAATGAAAAAAGAGAAGTTACAACTGCCACTGCAGAAATATAAAAGATCATGAGAGATTACTACAAGCAACTCTAGGCCAATAAAATGGACAACTGGGAAGAAATGGACAAATTCTTAGAAATGCACAAATTGCCAAGACTAAATCAGGAAGAAATAGAAAATATGAACAGACCAATCACAAGCACTGAAATTGAAACTGTGATTAAAAATCTTCCAACAAACAAAAGTCCAGGACCAGATGGCTTCACAGGCGAATTCTATCAAACATTTAGAGAAGAGCTAACACCTATCTTTCTCAAACTCTTCCAAAATATAGCAGAGGGAGGAACACTCCCAAACTCATTCTACGAGGCCACCATCACCCTGATACCGAAACCAGACAAAGATGTCACAAAGAAAGAAAACTACAGGCTAATATCACTGATGAACACAGATGCAAAAATCCTCAACAAAATACTAGCAAACAGAATCCAACAGCACATTAAAAGGATCATACACCATGATCAAGTGGGGTTTATTCCAGGAATGCACGGATTCTTCAATATACGCAAATCAATCAACGTGATACACCATATTAACAAACTGAAGGAGAAAAACCATATCATCATCTCAATAGATGCAGAGAAAGCTTTCGACAAAATTCAACAACCATTTATGATAAAAACTCTACAGACGGCTTCCCTGGTGGCGCAGTGGTTGAGAGTCCGCCTGCCAATGCAGGGGACACGGGTTCGTGCCCCGGTCCGGGAAGATCCCACATGCTGCGGAATGGCTGGGTCCGTGAGCCATGGCCGCTGAGCCTGTGCATCCAGAGCCTGTGCTCCGCAATGAGAGAGGCCACAACAGGGAGAGGCCCACGTACCGGGAAAAAAAAAAAAAACCCTACAGAAAGTAGGCATAGAGGGAACGTTCCTCAACATAATAAAGGCCATATATGACAAACCCACAGCCAATATCGTCCTCAATGGTGAAAAACTGAGAGCATTTCCACTAAGATCAGGAACAAGACAAGGTGGCTCACTCTCACCACTCTTATTCAACATAGTTTTGGAAGTTTTAGCCACAGCAATCAGAGAAGAAAAGGAAGTAAAAGGAATCCAAATTGGAAAAGAAGTTAAGCTGTCACTGTTTGCAGATGACATGATACTATACACAGAGAATCCTAAAGATGCTACCAGAAAACTACTAGAGCTAATCAATGAATTTGGTAAAGTAGCAGGATATAAAATTAATGCACAGAAATCTCTGGCATTCCTATACACTAATGATGAAAAATCTGAAAGTGAAATTAAGAAAACACTCCCATTTACCATTGCAACAAAAAGAATAAAATATCTAGGAATAAACCTACCTAAGGAGACAAAAAACGTGTATGCAGAAAATTATAAGACACTGATTAAAGAAATTAAAGATGATACAAATAAATGGAGAGATATACCATGTTCTTGGATTGGAAGAATCAACACTGTGAAAATGACTCTACTACCCAAAGCAATATACAGATTCAATGCAATCCCTACCACTGGCATTTTTCTCAGAAATAGAACAAAAAATTTCACAATTTGTATGGAAACACTAAAGACCCCAAACAGCCAAAGCAATCTTGAGAACGAAAAACGGATCTGGAGGAATCAGGCCTCCTGACTTCAGACTATACTACAAAGCTACAGTAATCAAGACAGTATGGTACTGGCACAAAACCAGAAAGATAGATCAATGGAACAGGATAGAAAGCCCAGAGATAAACCCACGCACATATGCTCACCTTATCTTTGATAAAGGAGGCAGAAATGTACAGTGGAGAAAGGACAGCCTCTTCAATAAGTGGTGCTGGGAAAACTGGACAGGTACATATAAAAGTATGAGATTAGAACACTCCCTAACACCATACACAAAAATAAGCTCAAAATGGATTAAAGACCTAAATGTAAGGCCAGAAACTATCAAACTCTTAGAGGAAAACATAGGCAGCACACTCTATGACATAAATCACAGCAAGATCCTTTTTGACCCACCTCCTAGAGAAATGGAAAATTAAAAAAAAATAAACAAATGGGACCTAATGAAACTTAAAAGCTTTTGCACCGCAAAGGAAACCATAAACAAGACAAAAAGACAACCCTCAGAATGGGAGAAAATATTTGGAAATGAAGCAACTGACAAAGGATTAATCTCCAAAATTTACAAGCAGCTCATGCAGCTCAATAACAAAAAAACAAACAACCCAATCCAAAAATGGGCAGAAGACCTAAATGGACATTTCTCCAAAGAAGATATACAGATTGCCAACAAACACATGAAAGAATGCTCAACATCATTAATCATTAGAGAAATGCAAATCAAAACTACAATGAGATAACATCTCACACCAGTCAGAATGGACATCAAAAAATCTAGAAATAAATGCTGGAGAGGGTGTGGAGAAAAGGGAACACTCTTGCACTGCTGGTGGGAATGTGAATTGGTACAGCCACTATGGAGATACAGTATGGAGTTTCCTTAAAAAACTACAAATAGAACTACCATATGACCCAGCAATCCCACTACTGGGCATATACCCTGAGAAAACCACAAATTCAGAGAGTCATGTACCAAAATGTTCATTGCAGCTCTATTTACAATAGCCAGGAGATGGAAGCAACCTAAGTGTCCACCAACAGATGAATGGATAAAGAAGATGTGGCACATATATAAAATGGAATATTACTCAGCCATAAAAAGAAACGAAATTGAATTATTTGTAGTGAGGTGGATGGACCTAGAGTCTGTCATACAGAGTGAAGTAAGTCAGAAAGAAAGAGACAAATACCGTATGCTAACACATATATATGGAATGTAAGGAAAAAAATGTCATGAAGAACGTAGGGGTAAGACAGGAATAAAGACACAGACCTACTAGAGAATGGACCTGAGGATATGGGGAGGGGGAAGAGTAAGCTGTGACAAAGTGAGAGAGTGGCATGGACATATATACACTACCAAACGTAAAATAGATAGCTAGTGGGAAGCAGCTGCATAGCACAGGGAGATCAGCTCAGTGCTTTGTGACCACCTAGAGGGGTGGGATAGGGAGTGTGGGAGGGAGAGAGACGCAAGAGGGAAGAGATATGGGAACATATGTATATGTATAACTGATTCACTTTGTTATAAAGCAAAAACTAACACACCACTGTAAAGCAATTATACTCCAATCAACATGTTAAAAAAAATCAAAGAAGCGCAGGAAGTTTTATGTGTTTATGTTTCACTATGATAGGGATATACTCTCTACGTAACGAAATATTTTTAACTAGATTCTACCTAAGCTATAGCCCTTACCAATGCATACACACACAAAAGTTAAGAATTATATATATATTTTTTTCTTGGATGTGGGCAAATCTCACTTTAATTCCAAATGGCTTCATTTACAGCACATTCAATAATGAACAAGCAGGAGAGGTGTGACTTTTGAACATATGAATATATAAAAGTCCCTTGAAATTCAGGTAGTCAAGATAAGGGCATTTCACAAGGAAAGCACCCCCGCCACCTCCCATTTTTCTGAAGACTGTTTTACACTCATTTTAAAAGATGATGAGATATACTCAGAAGTTCAAAGTAGTAGGATGTGCCTTGCAGGGAGAGAAGAAAACCTTTTTTCAGATTGTTGGGTAAATACATATCAGCAATTCCACTAGACAAAGGTTGATGGATGTCCTCCCTGAGTCAGGCTAGGGCAGAACACTTAGTGAAAGGGGGCTCTGAGTAGGGATGGGAAACTGGGAGAAAGGGAGAACCAGATACCACACAGTACCAACCAGTTCCCCTCTAACACGCCATGCCGTGACCCCAGACATGGGTGTACAAGAGCAGCCACCGGGGTGGTGACTGACTGTCCTCACTGCCAGGAATCGACAAAGGGCTTCAATTTGGCCCATGGACAAAATCCTTGACCAGCAAACTCAAATTGTCACTGAATTTAAATCATAAAGGATCTAAGGAAATACTTGTTTTATGTATATGTATATATGGACTACTTACACGATTAACATTCCTCTTCCCCTAAGGTTAGTTCTATAAACTGGAATGGCCTAAGCATCATATAATTTTGATTTTATTTTATGTGTTCAAAAGAGAAAGGAGGGAACGGAGAGAAAAGTGTCATAAATTCTTCAACTCTGGGGCTCAGCACGTACAACAGCCTCCTCAGACAAAAGGTTCATCCGGATTGTTGGGTAGTTTCAATGCTGAGCGAAGACTAGGGGAGCCCACCGCAACCCCCACAGAAAGAATTCTACAGTTACTCTACCACGGTGCTCTAGCTAAAGTATAGGTTTCAAACTACAGAGAGTTTCAACTTAACATCTAAAATTTTAAACTGTAGCATTTCAGCAACAAATAAGCTCAGAAGCTCATCTCAGAAGTAAAATTAAAGACCTATTGCCCTGATGTATGAAAGTCAAGCTGTCACTCTCAGCTACACCCTATTTCCAGGCTTAGGCATAAGCCTAAGGTGGTGGCGGCTCCTTGGCGGTGCCATTCACAGCGGCATCGTCGTACGGGGGTGCATAGCACCGTAGTGTCATTGCTGGTAACAGAGGCCAGGACATCGGAGGAGTTCCTGCCACTGATGAATCGGTAGCAGTTCCAAACACAGCTAATCAAGTACCCCTTAAAAGTAAAGATAATGCTGATAAACAGAATAATAATAAAGACCAAACAAGGTAGGAGTCACTGACATGCTATCACCTTCGTAAAGAAAATCAGGAGGCAGCTGTCGTATGTATTCCTGGATGGAGTCTGGATAAACAAGCACAATGACTGCAACCAAGGTGTTCAGGGAAAAATCAAAGACCTGGTAACAGGAGAATGGGATGATCCAGGCCACGTGTTGCCTGTATCCTCCATAAGTAGCCACTGCACAGATCAGGATCATGAGAAGAGAAATTGCAATAGCAGTGCACATGCTGGCAACATCCATGAACTCAAAGTCACCTCCGAGTTCAAAACTTGAAAAGTGATACTGATCTGGATCAGCCAGGGCGCTCAACAGAAGCAGCAGTACCACGGCATTGATGATCAGGTACCAGACGCCAAGCAGGATGGTGCCGGTGCAGACATGGCAGCACAGGCAGCAGCTGTTGGAGTAGAACTGCGTCCAGGGGGCCACCACCTTCATCACTCAGGCTGCTGGCACAGCAGTGCGAGCGCGCACCCAAGTTTGCGGGAGCTTCAGCCGCATTGGACCGAGCCCGCCGCGTGGCTGCTGCCGGCTCCTCAGCCACTCCTGCTTGCGCTCCCAGCCCCGCTCGCTGCCCGCCAGCCCTTGCTCCACGACTCCCCCGAGATATACGAGCAGTTGCCTCCAAGAATTATATTTTTTAAAAAAGCAATTATGCCTAAGTATTTATTTTTTAAATGCTCAGTGGTTTTACAACTATTTTCTGTTTAACAATAAGTACATGGATATTAATAAAGAATTAAATTTGGTTAAAAATTTTTAAGGAACTGTCGATCCTTAAATTCAGAATCCTTGGAACCTAACATTCCAGATCAAAGACATTTCCATTATCAAAACGGCTCTGGCTACCATAAGAAAAAAGATGCTGCTTTGAAATTATATTTTTGCACTTCCACTAAACCCTTAGATATATATTTGGTCTACTGGGAAATAATACAATTAATTATAAAGGAAACAGTGTTAGCACAAACAGTTCACATTAAAACTACTCACATTACAATTTTCAAGTAGTTAAAATATTTGACGCTTCGTACCTAGACATGCAAATATTTTATTTACTACACTTTAAAGATCTATCACTGTTTCACCTGATCTCTTGATTTCGATGCTTCATAGAGGTTCAGGACCCACATGACTGCATTTTAGAGATTAATCTGAACAGTAGAGCCACTTCACACTGCCTGTGACTCCTGAGGAACTACCTGGACACGACCACCAAACAAATGACCACTTGGTGTCAGTACAACCAACTGGATTGTACAAACCTGCAGGCTTCCTTCTCTGAAGCCAAAATAGCCCATCGCCTTTTAAACTTAATGTAGACCTTATAAGGTAAAGATATTTAAGGATTTCGGATCTCATTTACATATTGAAATGTCCCTTCTAAAAACACTTCCCATACAAATCACAATCAGCTTAGGATAGCATTCTTTAAATCAAAAAAGAAATCTCTTATCTTCAAGGGGTACTCCTATTTCTGATACTGGAGGGAACTAGAGATCAAAACTGAAACAGAGAGTATCTTTTTTTCTTTAAAGAGATAAAGAATTTTTTAAAATTTTCTTTTTACACAGCAGGTTCTTATTAGTCATCCATTTTATACATATCTATGTATACATATCAATCCCAATCTCCAAATTCATCCCACCACTCCCCAACACCACGTTTCCCCCTTGGTGTCCATATGTTTGTTCTCTACATCTGTGTCTCAATTTCTGCCCAGCAAACCAGTTCATCTGTACCATTTTTCTAGGTTCCACATAAATGCGTTAATATACGATATTGGTTTTCCTCTTCATTTCCTCTGTATGACAGTCTCTAGATTCATCCACATCTCTACAAATGACCCAAGTTCGTTCCCTTTTATGGCTAATACTCCATTGTATGTATGTACCATATCTTCTTTAACCATTTGTCTGTTGAGGGGCATTTAGGTTGCTTCCATGACCTGGCTATTGTAAACAGTGCTGCAATGAACACTAGGGTGTATGTGTCTTTTTGAATTATGGTTTTCTCTGGGTATATGCCCAGTAGTGGGATTGGTGAGTCATATGGTAATTCTATTTTTAGTTTCTTAAGGAACCTCCATACTGTTCTCCATAGTGGCTATATCAATTTACATTCCCACCAACAGTGCACGAGGGTTCCCTTTTCTCCACACCCTCTCCAACATTTGTTGTTTGTACATTTTTTGATGATGCCCATTCTAACTGCTGTGAGGTGATACTTCATTGTAGTTTTGATTTGCATTTCTCTAATAATTAGTGATGTTGAGCAGCTTTTCATGTGCTTCTTGGCCATCTCTATGTCTTCTTGGAGAAATGTCTATTTTGATCTTCTGCCCATTTTTGGATTAGCTGGTTTGTTTAATATTGAGCTGCACGAGCTGTTTATATATTTTGGAGATTAATCCTTTGTCCGTTGATTCGCTTGCAAATATTTTCTCCCATTCTCAGGGTTGTCTTTTCGTCTTGTTTGTAGCTTCTTTTGCTTTGCAAAAGCTTTTAAGTTTCATTAAGTCCCATTTGTTTTTTTTCCCATTAATCTAGGAGGTGGATCAAAAGAGATCTTGCTGTCATTTATGTCAGAGAGTGTTCTTCCTATGTTTTCCTCTAAGAGTTTTAAAGTGTCTGGTCTTACATTTAGGTCTGTAATCCATTTTGAGTTTACTTTTGTGTATGGTGTTAAGGAGTGTTCTAACTTCATTTTACATGTAGCTGTCCAGTTTCCCCAGCACCGCTTACTGAAGAGACTGTCTTTACTCCATTGTATATCTTTGCCTCCTTTGTCATAGTTGACCATAGGTGTGTGGGTTTATCTCTGGGCTTTCTATCCTGTTCCACTGATGTATTTTTCTGTGCCAGTACCGTATTGTCTTGATTACTGTAGCTCTGTAGTATAGTCTGAAGTCAGGGAGTCTAATTCCTCCAGCTCCGTTTTTTTTCCCTCAAGACTGCTTTGGCTACTCTGGGTCTTTTGTGTCTCCATACAAATTTTAAGATTTTTTTTTCTAGTTCTGTAAAAGATACCATTGGTAATTTGACAGGGATTGCACTGAATCTGTAGACTGCTTTGGGTAGTAGAGTCATTTTCACAATATTGATCCTTCCAAACCAAGAACATGGTATATCTCTCCATCTGTTGGTATCATCTTTAATTTCTTTCATCAGGGTCTTATAGTTTTCTGCATACAGGTCTTTTGTCTCCTTAGGTAGGTTTATTCCTAGGTATTATATTCTTTTTGTTGCAATGGTAAATGGGAGTGTTTCCTTAACTTCTCTTTCAGATTTTTCATCATTAGTGTATAGGAATGCAAGAGATTTCTGTGAATTAATTTTGTATCCTGCAACTATACCAAATTCATTGATTAGCTCTGTTTTCTGGTGGCATCTTTAGGATTCTCTATGTATAGTATCATGTCATCTGCAAAGAGTGACAGTTTTACCTCTTCTTTTCCAATTTGTATTCCTTTTATTTCTTTTTCTTCTCTGATTGCCAAGGCTAGGACTTCCAAAAGTATGTTGAATAATAGTGGTAAGAGTGGACATCCTTGTCTTGTTCCTGATTGTAGAGGAAATACTTTCAGTTTTTCACCATTGAGAATGATGTTTGCTGTGGGTTTGTCATATATGGCCTTTATTATGTTGAGGTAGGTTCCCTCTATGCCCACTTTCTGGAGAGTTTTTATCATAAATGGGTGTTGAAGTTTGTCAAAAGTTTTTCTGCATCTACTGAGATTACCATATGTTTATTCTTCTTCAGTTTGTTAATATGATGTATCACATTGATTGATTTGCGTATACTGAAGAACGCTTGCATCCCTGGGATAAATCCCACTTGATCATGGTGTATGATCCTTTTAATGTGTTGCTGGATTCTATTTGCTAGTATTTTGTTGAGGATTTTTTTTTTTTTTTTTTTTTTTTTTTTGCAGTACGCGGGCCTCTCACTGTTGTGGCCTCTCCCTTTGCGAAGCACAGGCTCCGGATGTGCAGGCTGCGCGGCCATGGCTCACGGGCCCAGCCGCTCCGCGGCATGTGGGATCTTCCCGGACCAGGGCACAAACCCGTATCCCCTGCATCGGCAGGCGGACTCTCAACCACTGCGCCACCAGGGAAGCCCTTGTTGAGGACTTTTCCATCTATATTCATCAGTGATATTGGTCTGTAATTTTCCTTTTTTGTGGTATGTTTGTCTGGTTTTGGTATCAGGGTGATGGTGGCCTCATAGAATGAGTTTGGGAGTGTTCATTCCTCTGCAATGCTTTGGAAGCGTTTGAGAAGGATGGGTGTTAGCTCTTCTCTAAATGTTTGATAGAATTCACCTCTGAAGCCATCTGGTCCTGGAGTTTTGTTTGTTGGAAGATTTTTTTTTTTTTTTTTTTTTGGGCAGTACACGGGCCTCACTGCTGCGGTCTCTCCCGCTGCGGAGCACAGGCTCCGGTCGCACAGGCTCAGTGGCCATGGCTCATGGGCCCAGTCGCTCCACAGCATGTGGGATCTTCCTGGACCAGGGCATGAACCCATGTCCCCTGCATCAGCGGGCAGACTCTCAACCACTGCACCAACAGGAAAGCCCTGTTGGAAGATTTTTAATCACAGTTTCAATTTCATTACTTGTGACTGGTCTGTTCATATTTTCTATTTCTTCCTGGTTCAGTCTTGGAAGGTTATATCTTTCTAAGAATTTGTCCATTTCTTCCAGGTTGTCCATTTTATTGCCATAGAGTTGTTGTAGTTGTCTCTTAGGATGCTTTGTATTTCTGTGGTGTCTGTTGTAACTTCTCCTTTTTCATTTCTAATTTTATTGATTTGAGTCCTCTCCCTCTTTTCCTTGATGAGTCTGGCTAATGGTTTATCAATTTTGTTTATCTTCCCAAAGAACTAACTTTTATTGCTCTTTGCTACTGTTTTCTTTGTTTCTATTTCAGTTATTTCTGCTCTGATCTTTATGATTTCTTTCCTTCTGCTAACTTTGTGCTTTGTTTGTTCTTCTTTCTCTAGTTCCTTTAGGTGTAAGGTTAGATTGTTTATTTGAGATTTTTCTTGTTTCTTCAGGTAGGCTTGTATTGCTATAAACTTCCCTCTTAGAACTGCTTTTGCTGCATCCCATAGGTTTTGGACTGTCGTGTTTTCATTGTCGTTTGTCTCTAGGTATTTTTTGATTTCCTATTTGATTTCTTCAGTGGTCTCTTGGTTATTTAGTAACATATTGTTTAGCCTCCATGTGTCTGTGTTTTTTAGGGTTTTTTTCCCTGTAATTGATTTGTAATCTCACAGCATTGTGGTCAGAAATTTTATACGATTTCAATTTTCTTAAATTTACTGAGGCTTGATTTGTGACCCAAGATGTGATCTATCCTGGAGAATGTTCTGTGCGCACTTCAGAAGAAAGTGTAATCTGCTGTTTTTGGATGGAATGTCCTAGAAATATCAATTAAATCTATCTGGTCTACTGGGTCATTTAAAGCTTGTGTTTCCATATTAATTTTCTGTTTGGATGATCTGTGCATTGGTGTAAGTGAGGTGTTAAAGTCTCCCATTATTATTATGTTACTGTCCATTTCTTCTTTTATAGCTGTTAGCAGTTGCCTTATGTATTGAGGTGCTCCTATGTTGGGTGCATATATATTTATAATTGTTTTGTCTTCTTCTTGGATTGATCCCTTGATCATTATGTAGTGTCCTTCCTTGTCTCTTGTAATATTCTTTACTTTAATGTCTATTTTATCAGATATGAGTATTGCTACTCCAGCTTTCTTTTGATTTCCATTTGCATGGAACATCTTTTTCCATCCCCTCACTTTCAGTCTGTATGTGTCCCTAGGTCTGAAGTGGGTCTCTTGTAGACAGCATATATATGCGTCCATTCAGCGAGCCTGTGTCTTTTAGTTGGAGCATTTAATCCATTCACGTTTAAGGTAATTATCGATACGTATGTTCCTATGATCATTTTCTTAATTGTTTTGGGTTTGTTTTTGTAGGTCCTTTTCTTCTCTTGTGTTTCCCACTTAGAGAAGTTCCTTTAGCATTTGCTGTAGAGCTGGTTTGGTGGTGGTGAATTCTCTTAGCTTTTGTTTGTCTGTAAAGCTTCTGACTTCTCATCAAATCTGAATGAGATCCTTGCTGGGAAGGGTAATCTTGGTTGTAGGTTCATCACTTTAAATATGTCATGCCACTCCCTTCTGGCTTGTAGAGTTTCTGCTGAGGAATCAGCTGTTTACCTCATGGGAGTTCTCTTGTATGTTATTTGTTGTTCTTCCCTTACTGCTTTCAATCATTTTTGTCTTTAATTTTTGCCAATTTGATTACTATGTGTCTCGGCGTGTGTCCCCTTGGGTTTATCCTGTATGGGACTTTCTGTGCTTCCTGGACTTGGGTGGCTAATTTCTTTCCCATGTTGGGGAAGTTTTTGACTATAATCTCTTCAAATACTTTCTCAGGTCTTTCTCTCTTCTCCTTCTGTGACCCCTATAATGCAAATGTTGTTGCGTTTAATGTTGTCCCAGAGGTCTCTTAGGCTGTCTTCATTTCTTTTCATTCTTTTTTCTTTATTCTGTTCTGCATCAGTGAATTCCACCATTCTGTCTTCCAGGTCATTTATCTGTTCTTCTGCCTCAGTTATTCTGCTATTGATTCCTTCTAGTGTACTTTTCATTTCAGTTATTGTATTGTTCATTTGTGTTTATTTGTTCTTTAATTCTTCTAAGTCTTTGCCAAACATTTCTTGCATCTTCTCAATCTCTGCCTCCATTCTTTTTCTGAGGTCCTGGATTATCTTCACTATCATTATTCTGAATTCTTTTTTTGGAAGGTTGCCTATCTCTACTTCATTTAGTTGTTTTTCTGGGGTTTTATCTTGTTCCTTCATCTGGTACACAGCCCTGTGCCTTTTCATCTTGTCTATTTTTCTGTGAATGTGGTTTTTGTTCCACAGGCTGTTGCTAAATGATACACATGTCTAGGGGGCTAGAATGGCACCATGTTGGCTGACTGCTCCAGGAGCTCTAATCTGGCTTGTGGCTGCTGCTGCTGGTGGTTTTCCTTCCTTCCTTCCTCCCTCCCTTCCTTTTTCAGAGAGTATCTTATTGAGGATCTTCTAGAACCAAATGAAGCAGGGTTTTTGAGTGCAACATAAAAGAGAGACATTCTAAAGGTGGGGTCAGTAGGCAAAAGGGCAAGAGAGCTGGCAGAGATGCCAAGTAGAACAGCATCTAAACAGAAGACACCTGTGTAGAGTCTAGAGGACATCTATGAAACCAGAGCTTCTTTTACAACATCATCAGTTAAAACACTGGAGAAGAATGAGGAGGAGCAGTCCCACACTACCTGGTTAAGGTGGACATTCCATAAACTGGAGAAGCTGAAAGAGGAACTTACAAAGGTTTAAAGAAATAAACTGTGTGGTTTACATAGAGCAACCATTAAGTTTCCTAACCTGTGGGACTATATTATATAGTATGATTTGGGAGCTTAATAAGGGAAGTTCCATTTCTAACCTCTGAGAAAACTAAATGAATATAAGTATTTAATCTACATGTGAATTGTCCCTAAGGAACCACGTGAAGCCATTTAACAAGAAGAGCTATTTCAAGTGGAAGAAACCCTCATCAGCATGTGATAACCAGAGTATCACGTGACCTCAGTGCCTACTTCACAACTAGAACCCCTCTGCTTTAGAAGGAACCATCAAGTGCAGGGGTACAGCTCTCCTGTGGAACTTTGGGTTTTTTTGGGTTTTTTCTTTTGGGTGGTTTTTTTTTTTTGGCTGTATCGTGCAGCATGTGGGACCTTAGTTCCCCAACCAGGGACTGAACCAGCACCCCTTGCATTTGAGAGCATGGAGTCTTAACCACTGGACCGCTAGGGAAGTCCGTCTCCTGTGGAACTTTGAAAGACGGTACTCTACTAGGAAGAGGGGAGGCATGTTTGTACCAAGGCTAAAATGGTGACAAGCACCCATGCTGCTTACTCCTTTCCAAGAGTTAAGTGTCCTACAGGAACTGTATATCTCCTGGAAAGCAGGAACTCCTTGGGGAACACCGGTATTTACTCAACCACCTAAGAGTCACCTTGCCAATCTCAGCCTGACCCTCATTCCCACTCACTCCGGAAATGGAGAGGACTTGTGGACCATATACCCCAGTCTCCCTAAACTCTGCCAAGTACCAACAACCTGGAGCCAAAGTTTCCCCGTAAACCTAATATAGTAGTGTCCAATGGCAAAGATCATAAAACTACTTTTGTTCATTTATAACTATAATTTATAGCTAATTTATAATTTATAACTTTCACTGAAACTTAGACAAGTCATTAATTATCTCTGGTCTTCAGTTTCCCCACCCATAAAGTGCAGCTAATATTTCCCATATAATTTATATGAAAAAGCCCAGTACAATGCCTGACATAAAGTAGGCATTAGATAACAGGTTGTTTTTATCTAAGAAGCAAAAGTCTGTAGAAAGAAGATAAAATAAAATGTTTGAGCTTGAAAATAATTCTGCCAAGAATCAAATACTTAGTGGTACTCAACCAAGGGCGTTAGAAATGTGTGTGGTGGGAGAGGAGGGGTGGCTCTAAAGATGAACATGGTATTTAGTGAGAGGGCCAAGGGTCTTATAAATATGCCCCACATAAACAAGAACTGTCCACACAATATGCCAATAGCACACTCCTGTTGAGAGACTGAAAGAGTACAACCAATCTAAAATGAGGGAAGAAGACCCACTTTGTAAATTATTAAATATGGCAAGAATTCCTTTTAGGAAGAGAAATGAGCTCAAACAACATAAGTATTATTATAAAAATAAGGAGAATGGATTCTTTCTAGAAAAGACCATTAAAGACTCAAGAAGAGACCACCCAACCAAAACCAAAACCAAACAAACAAAGCAAGCTTTGTTGTTAAAACAGAAAGATGAGGGACTTCCCCGGCAGTCCAGTGGTTAAGATGTCGCCTTCCAATGCAGGGGATACAGGTTCAATCCCTGATCAGCGAGCTAAGATCCCACATGCCTCTTGGCCAAAAAACCAAGACATAAAACAGAAGCAATATTGTAACAAATTCAATGAAGACTTAAAAAAAAAAGGTCCACATCAAAAAAAACAAACCTTAAAAAAAAAAAAGCAGAAAGATAAGGCATAGAGAAGTTACCTAACTTGTCCAAGTTTGTGCCCAGGCAATGTAGTCCTACATTCCAAACGCCTACCACTACACTATACTCAATGCACTAGCAAGCTAAGAGTGAGCAGAAAAACTGAAAGAGCCATTCATGCCAAGGTTAACATAGCAGCTTATTTTTTTCACATGTTCACAGCTGTAGTTTTATGTATATTATGTATATTTCACTTTCTGCCAGTCATTTAACAGTTCTGCTATCATGACATGTTTTATAATCAACATTAAACTGAATTCAATGGAATACAGTAGCTTGTAAATGGAATTAAATTCTTTATTAGAGTAGATGGGGTTTGCAAACTATACTCCACACAGCCCTGGAGGTCACCTCAGACAGAAGGCAGGGAAACACGGGCCAAGGAGGCTCCCAAATCAACAAAGCCAGTTTCAGTTTTATCTTTTCTCTTTTTTGGAGGAGGCATTCGCATATACTTTTATCAAGAAAAGGGTTCCACTGATCAAGAAAAATGCTTGAAAACCATGGAATCAGATGAACTATTAAGATCCCTTGTAGGTATTAGATTTCAAAGTCCTGAAAAACAACTCACAGACTATATGACCAAGAAAGGCTTTGAAGTTTTTACTGCCTTCAGAGCTAGTATATTTATACTCTACCTACTTATAGAATTTGAGAGGGATGTTAAAAGTATAAATTTTAATGTCACATATAGTGATAACTATTTTTAATTTAACAATAAAACACACGCACAAAATAAGACTAGACCTCTCAAGCATGGGAGAACACTATGAAGCAGTATCTTTGCATCAAAGAAATTTTTTTTAAAGTCATGTATGTTGTCTTCCTCCTCCTTTAAAAACACTGACATGCATTTTAAAATTTGAGTAGCCACTCTCCACTTGGCTCAGCTTTTTCAAGAGTTACAAAGATAAATGAGACATGTATCACCTTACATTTTAAAATCGATATTAGACATTCATCAAATTAACTGGGCAGAAAGAGGTGAAGTGCCAAAGAGAGGCAAAGGAAAGGGAAAGAGATTATGAAATGGAGCTCAGCAATGGGAGAAACCATTTGCAAGTAAGAAGATTCTCAAGAGAGGTGGCCTGAGAAGAGGGGAGAAATAATCTCTCTGCATTCTGATATATGATTGTTACATGATGTTGATTCTGTATTCAACAGATAGTTCACTGTCTAGTAGGAGAAAAGGATAAGTAAACAAACACCTAAAACACAATGTGTTAACTAAAATAACAAGCGTGTGCATAATATAAGTGAAAAGGGAAGTAGGTATTTCCTTCGGGTAGAGGGGTAAGAAGGGGGGAGGAGGGAAGGAGGAAAGGTGAGTTCACCAGGGTGCTGAGGATGAGCAGGGGTTTGTTGTAAAGAAAAAGGTATTTCAGGCAATAGGAACAACATGAGCAAGGGCATGAAGAAGTGAAATCATGTGGTGTCTTTGGGGACTGGCTGTGGAGAGTAAAGAGGTGACTAAGGATGAAAGTGAAAATGAGACCAGACCAGATCATGAGGAGCTTTTTTTTTTTTTTTTTTTTTTTTTTTGCGGTATGCGGGCCTCTCACTGTTGCGGCCTCTCCCGCTGCGGAGCACAGGCTCCAGATGCACAGGCTCAGCAGCCATGGCTCACGGGCCTAGCCGCTCCACGGCATGTGGGATCTTCCCGGACCGGGGCACGAACCCATGTCCCCTGCATCGGCAGGCGGACTCTCAATCACTGCGCCAACAGGGAAGCCCCATGAGGAGCTTTAAGCCCTGTGCCAAGGAGTTTGGCTCCATTACAGGAGGCACAAAGGTTTTCGGCAAAGAATGATGTTACAAAGGATGACACTAAACATTATAATTTTTTCAGTCAGAGAAATACTTCAAGTTTCCACTGGCTGCAAAAACATATATTGAGAAAATTAATTCCAGGACTCCTTTAAATAACTCCAAAGGTCCCACTGGCCATGAGTCCCCAGTTAAGAGCTCCCTGAGGACAGGAACTCTTTTTTAATTTATTTTTCTCTGGATCTCTAAGACATAGGATATAGAGAAACAAATAGGAATTGGTCTGTGATTAAGGATGATAAGACAGAACAAAAGATGACTCAAGCTTCTGGCCTGATCATCTCAGTGGGATGACAATTACAAGAATGTAAGTTTTGCCTAGGAGATACTAAAATACAAAACTCTACAGAATATCCAGAGGTTCTGTCCACAAGCACTTAAATACAGGTTTGAAACTCCAAGGAGTCTGCACCACAGATATGACTTCGAGTACCATGTATGCCGTACTGGTGACAGATGAAGCCAGGTGGGTGGATGAGGTCACAGAGCATAAACAGGGCCCAGCTCACAATCTAAGACAGGCATACCTTGGAGACAGAGCTGGTTCGGTTCCAGATCAATGCAATACAGTGAATACTGCCATAAAGCGAGTCACATGAACTTTTTGTTTTCCCAGTGCATTACGTTTACTGTACACTGTAGTCTAAGTGTGCAACAGCATTATGTCTAAGAAAACAATGCACATATCTTAATTAAAAATTCCTTTATTGGCAAAAACTGCTAACCATCATCTGAGCCTTTAGCAAGTTGTAATCGTTTTTGCTGGTGGAAGGTCTTGCCTCCATGTTGATGGCTACAGACTGATCAGCTTGGGAGTTGCTGAAGGCTGGGGCAGCTTAAAGTAAGAGAACAATGAAGTTTGCTGCCTTGACTGACTCTTCCTTTTACGATCAGTTTCTCTGTAGCATGCAATGCTGTTTGATAGCATTTTGCCCACAGTTGAAATTCTTTCAAATTGGGAGTCAGTCCTTTCAAACCCTGCCATTCCTTTATCAACTAAGTTTATGTAATATTCTAAGTCCTTTGTTGTTATTTCAACAATCTTCACAGCATCTTCACCAGGACTAGATACCATCTCAAGGAGCCACTTCCTTTGCTTGTCATAAAAAGTTAACTCCTCATCGGTTAAAGTTTTATCCTGAGATTGCAGCCATTCAGTCACATCTTCAGGCTCCGCTTCTAATTCTCTCGCTACATCCACCACATCTGCAGTTACTTCCTCCGCTGAAGTCTCGAACCCCTCCAAAGTCATCCACGAGGGTTACAGTCAGCTTCTTCCAAACTCCTCTTACTGTTGATATTTTGACCTCCTCCCATGAATCACAAATGTTCTTAATGGCATCTAGAATGGTGAATCCTTTCCAGAAGGACTTACTTTGCCCAGATGCATCAGAGGATTCACTATAGCCTCACAAAATGTATTTCTGGGCTTCCCTGGTGGCGCAGTGGTTGAGAATCTGCCTGCCAATACAGGGGACACGGGTTCGAGCCCTGGTCTGGGAAGATCCCACATGCTGCGGAGCAACTAGGCCCGTGAGCCACAACTACTGAGCCTGCGCGTCTGGAGCTTGTGCTCCGCAACAAGAGAGGCCGCGACAGTGAGAGGACAGCGCACCGCGATGACGAGTGGCCCCGGCTCGCCGCAACTGGAGAAAGCCCTCGCACAGAAACGAAGAACCAACACAGCCAAAAATAAATTAATTAATTAAATAAAAGAGAAGGGGAGAGTGTACAGGGTAGAAGAAAGAGAAGAACACTCAAGTTGTAATTTAAAATAATTATTTAAAATAAAATAAAATAAAATAAAATGTATTTCTTAAAGAACAAGACTTGAAAGTAGAAATGACTCTTTGATCTATGGCTACAGAACGGATGTTGTGTTGGCAGACGTGAAAATCTCGTTGCATATCTCCATCAGAGCTCTTGGGTGACCAGGAGCACCGTCGATCAGTAGTAACATTTTGAAAGGAATCTTTTTTTCTGAGCAGTAAGTCTCAACAGTGGGCTTGAAATGGTCAGTGAAGCATGTTGCAAACAGATGTACAGTCATCCAGGCTTTGTTGTTTCATTTACAGAGCACAGGCAGAGCAGATTGAGCATAATTTTTAAGGGCCCTAGAGTTTTCAGAATGGTAAATGATCACTGGCTTCACCATAAAGCCACCAGCTGCATTAGCCCCTAACAAGAAAGCCTGTCCTTTGGAGCCAGGCACTGACTTCTCCTCCTTAGCTATGAAAGTCCTAGATGGCACCTTCTCCCAATATAAGGCTGTCTTGTCTACATTGAAAATCTCTTGTTTAGTGTAGCCCACCTTCATGAATTATCTTAGCTGAATCTTCTGGATAACTTGCTGCAGCTTCTACATCAGCACTTGCTCCTTCACCTTGCACTTTTATGTTATGGAGAGGACTTCTTTCCTTAAACTGCAAGAACCAACCGCTGCTAGCTTTAAACTTTTCTTCTGCAGCTTCTTCACCTCTCTCAGCCTTCACAGAGTTGAAGAGAGTCAGGGCCTTGCTCTGGATTAGGCTTTGGCTTGAGGGAATGTTGTGGCTGATGTGATCTTCTATCCAGACCACTCAAACTTTCTCCATATCAGCGGTAAGGCTGTTTCACTTTTCTTATGATTCGTGTGTTCACTGGAGTAGCACTTTTCATTTCCTTGAAGAACTTTTCCTCTGCTTTCACAACTTAGCTGTTTGGTACAAGCTACCTAGCTTCTGGCCTATCTTGTTTTTTGACATGCCTTCCTCACTAAGCTTAATCATTTCTAGTTTTTAAAGTGAGAGATGTGTGACTCTTCCTTTCCCTTGAACACTTAGAGGCCATTGTAGAGTTATCAACCGACCTAATTTCAATACTGTTGTGTCTTGGGGAATAGGGAGGTCCAAGGAGAGGAAACGAGATGGAGGAATGGCTAATTGGTGGAATGGTCAGAACACACACATTTACCAATTAAGTTCACAGTCTTATGTGGGCACAGTTTGTGGCATCCCAAAACAATTACAATAGAAACATCAGAGATTGCTGATCACAGGTCACCATAACAAATATAATAATAATGAAAAAATTTGAAATATTGTGAGAATTACCAAAATGTGACACAGAGACACAAAGTGTGCAAATGCTGTTGGAAAAACGGTGCCAGCAGACTTGCTCAACGAAAGGTTGTCACGAATCTTCAATTTGTAAAAAACAAAATTATCTGTAAAGCACAATAAAGTGAACGTCAATAAATCAAGGTATGTCTGTAGTCCCATGGCAAAAATGAGACTAGACAAAGAACATTCAGAGAAGAAACAAGAGAGGTACCACGTGAGTCTAAGAAGGTACACACTTCAAAAAACATTTAGAGTTCGGTGCCAAATGATAGAGGGTCAGTTAGTATGAAGACTGGAAAGTGGCTACTGGATTTGGAAACTGGGTAGTTGCTGATAAACATCACTGGAGTGGGTAAAGGACTGACTAGTTTGAAAAATAAAAGTAAATGGGAAAAAGAGACAATGAGTGTAAATCACTCTGTCCAAAAAGTATGGCAGTAAAAAGAAGGAGTGAGAGGTACTAGCATCTTGACAGGTCATCAGGTGCAGAGAAGTATGCACATTTTGTGCATTATCTTTTTTTATACAACTTCTGTCTAGAGACTGTGAGAACAGGGACTGCCTTCAGTATTCTTACAGCACCTACTAGATTATATAATAAAAATAGCAGCACTACTAAATCATTGTTTAGAATGCAATATATATCTCATTACACTTCACTAAATTTTAACTAAATTCCTAGTATAAAAAGGAGACCGCTAGACTGAACCAATTAGTCATTAAATTCAAGTCATTTACCCGCATGGGGTCGCTGTTTAAAAGGGACCACACCCTGCTACATAATTTGACAGGCTCTGTGAGCAACCGGGGATGCTGCAAGATGTTACCTTAATTCCTTCACCCTGGGCTGCACAGGGACATACTCACCTCCATAGTAGAGTCCTGTAGCAGTGCACATCCGCCACTGTCCCTGATACATTCCTGCTCTGCTGGGGCTGCACATCTGGACGCTGACATCTGCAATCTCTTGGGGCTCTAGCGATCTCACCATCACCATGTTCACATGTCCAAATTGGTCTCCCCCGACATATTTAAGACAAACCCCTGGAGGCCAGGCCTCTGCCCCTGAGTTCAAGCAAAAGAAAAAAATGTTAGGCAATCAATGGTCCTATGCTGAGTGCAGTTCATTACAAAACTGTAGAAGAGGTCTCTTTGTCTCTCACACATATGTAAACCTATCCACATATCTTTGAGCTATGTAACACCTCACTGATCAGAAAGAATCAGAGTCAGCAACCTCTGACCAGCAGTCTATCCCTAACAGAAAGCACACACAGCAAAAGCAAGGCAGTTCCTCAAGAAAATGTGTTTTGGGTGACCCAGGGAAGGCCACACATCACACTGAATCTGTAGAACCTAAGAATGATGTCAGAAAAGAGCCACGGAAATGAAGCTCAGGCCCACATCTTTGGAAGACTGCTTTCTCTACTAAGAACACGTACCCATTTGCACTTGACCTTTTAAACTGACATTCAAAGTAAAAATATGTCTGACTGTCCCCAGTTTTTCCATCGAGGAAAGAGGATGAAACTTTCCATTGAGGAAAGAGGAATAGTTTCTGTATTATTTTCATTTTAGAACTGCTTTTTCCCTGATGTACGACTTTTCTTCTGGAGTTCCTAACAATGAAAAGATCGAGGGTCAAAAGACTGCAAATAAGACAAAGGAGTCAAGTGAAAGTTTCATTTTCAGGTTCAAACAGTAGTGGGGAAAATATGAATAGTGGGCCCTGATAACAGTACAATGACCCGTTGTCTCAGGGGTGATGATACCAGCAAGAGGTGCTTGTAGAAAGAATAGGAATGGCAAGACAGAGAAATGGCTTTGGCAGGAATGTCTTTCCCTCCTTTGGAAGTGGGAACAGTCTTATTTGGTTCCCACTCCTGTACACATATTTTCACGTAAACTAACTCAAATGAGAAATCAATATATTGACTTCTGACCAGTCATTAGGTGGCCACACAGTGACTAGATGTGATCTTTCCTGTGAAGTCTCTCCAACAGACTCCTTTTTACTATATACAGAAAGCTCTCTATATTTTTTTGTTGAGATACATACATTCATTATAAATGCAAATCACCATGAAAAGCTGGACATGGAAGGACTTTCAGCATGCTTGAAACTCATCTCCTAACAGCACTCTAGGATTCCTCTCTACCTTGTTTGTGAAGTGCCAGGCCGGTTTTGATATACTTGATGGTTTACTACTGAAAAAAGAACTGGAGAGAAAAGCAACCAACGCTCTACTGCTGAGATCTCAGCCCCATAATGAACAGCACCTGCTGTGGCTCTTGGATTTTTTTTTAGGGGTAGCAGATGGAGGAGTGGTCGCTGTGTCTGTCAGACCCTCTTTAAAAAAAATCCTGCCAGCAAAGTGCCCTCTTAAGTTAACACTATAAAGGGCAACTGCTGCTGTGGAAAAGGTTGTGGATGATACACTGGCAATACATGAAAATTCTTTTTTTTCATTTCTGGGGCCTACGGCCCAGCAAAAGCATATTTGTCTTAGTCAAGAATAGTAGTAGTTGATGTGAAGTACCTTGGAAAATGTCAGTCTCTTTAAAGACCAAGATCCAAGAGGAAAATTAAACTACTATTATAGGGCTGAATTCACAATTATTATTTAAAAGACACACATACACATGCGCGCACACACACACGCGCACACATACATACATCTATAACAAGACAATGTTTATATGAAAATCCAAGAATGTGTCTGTTTTCAAACTTTAAAGAAAACAAGGGAAACCAAGACTGTCTGGGTGTGGAAAATACTTGGCTGTCCTAGGCAGACAAGCACAAGCAGCTGAGACAGTTGGATCTCTCATCTGTGCAAAAGAGGGAGTACTGCTGTATTCCCAGGATACTGAGTTAGTTGGTAAAATGTTAAATGATTAACAATTATGAGGCTACGGTCCTGATCTTTTTAGTACATCAGACCCTACTGATGTGGTTCTTGGAGAGCCTCTTGAAAAAACTGGAAGAGTTATACACCACCAACTCTGAAGTGTTAATCTGCTCTAAAATGAAGAACCAATCATCTGCCTTCTGAGAGTTACCAACAGTTTATTATGACATATAGTTCTTACAGCCCCCAACTGTCAGGTCAGGTAGTTCTGAAAAGGTCACTGATACTGACTCTTGATACAGAAGGAAGGGAAATACTGATGAGCTACTTGGCCTACCAGGCTGAGCATACTGGAAAAATCTGGATTTGAGAAGCATAACACAATAGCACTTCAAATTAAGTCTGTTACAACTAGCTTAATGGGGGTGGGTAGATATATATAAGAAGAAAAGAAAGACTAATCTGTGTTTTATGACTTTCCAAGTTAAGTATCGCAAGCACACATATGACTAAGGCTGCGATTCTCCAGTTATCATGGAATATAATTTTATTAAAAAACATAAAAAGTCAAAACAAAACAAGACAAGAAACCTGTCATGTGGCAATTCTGAGATGATAGAGAGCATGGCAAAAATGAAATAAAAGTCCATCAGTTCCAGAAAGTCTGAGACTTACTAGGTATAAGTGATTATAGAAATAGTTTGGAGACAACAAGGAACATCCAAAGAGCAAGACAGAAGACAAACCTCAGTGAAGACCCCCTCCCTCTTTTTAACCCCTGTAGCTTTAGAGATTGCATTTCAAATTAAGCTACATGCAAACAGGGACCTTCACTGATCTTGTTGCCATTTTCTTCCTGTACCTGATAAAGTGACTGGAACATAAGAAACTTATTTTAAGGAGTCAAAAGAAAAATGGAGGGAATAGTTGTTCTTTCTCAAGCTTCTTTTTTTCCCTCAACTGTTGCTTCATATTCACTTCTATGTAGTTTAGAAAATAAAGATGACTGACGTCACTCTCTCATATAACAATCATAACTACTTCATTAAAGTCAGAGAAACACCAGAGTTATAATATGCTTAGTTTAACACTCACCACAGCTGGACAGCAGAGCATGGCTATAACAACTGAAAAGCTGTAAGTGTTGGTAAAGAGAATTGTCTCCTTTCATCTTCAGAGGGACAGTTTCAAATTTTCATTTTAAACTCCAACTGTAAAGTTTCCTGGTCATGTTTCCCAAACTTCTAAAACTTACACAGTACCAAAAGTTTGGATCCTGGGATTCTGCATCTATGTCATTAAATGTCTCACTTCAGTTTTTCTATGATCTGAATATAAGGACTTAATATTAGGTATTTAATTTTAAACAATGTGTGACATTTATCTTCTTTGGGGAAGGTGCTGGGACAGCTATATGCAGTTCCTATCAATCACATCTGTTGTAAATTTGAATTCCTGATATGCCTGAAACATGACAGTAGAGAAGCACCGTGAAAAATTATTTATGAAACTCTTTCAGCGAGCACTTATCTCTTAGGGAAGGTTATGAATGAGAGTAAGAGAGCCTGAGGAGAAACAGCTAAGCCCTACCCTAGCTTTTTTTTTTTGGCCACGCCATGCGGCATGCAGGATCTTAGTTCCCCAACCAGGGATTGAACCCATGCCCCCTGCATTGGGAGCACAGAGCCTTAACCACTGGACTGCCAGGGAAGTCCCGGCCTACCCTACTTCTTTGTGTTACCACTCTATTTCCAGAAAAAACCTAGGCCAGATTAGAATGACACCAAAGAACCAGGCCTGTGCATGCTTTCCTTATCTCTCTCTCTCTAATAACATACCTGTCACTTAATTATGTGAGGCCAGTTTCTTCTTAATCAAATGGAAAGCATTTAGTTTACAGACACAAAACTATTTTACAACTGATGGAACGATTTCCAGAAGAATAAAAAACCTACCTGTTCCAAGTACCTCGAAAGGTAAAATCTCTAGCAACTGTTGCCCAGTTTTTAAGAGGTGTACAGGAACAAAAATGTCCTTTTACAGGAAGACAGGCTGCAGACCCAGAGACTGTTTTAAACTGGAGTTACTATGCAAAAGCAGGACACTAAAACAAATTTTCTCCAAGTCAAGGTGAAAGACAAGCTCTCTGGGGTTCTGATTTGACATTCTCACCATTTTATATCAAACCCTTACAATCTCCCATTAACCCAAGGAACTGTCTAGTGAGTGAGCAGATATTTCAAGAGGCTTTCTGAAATATAAAATGGTTATTTTGCAGCAAGATGGTATTTAAAACATTTCAACAGTACTCTAACAACTTTCAATATTTAAAAACACTATAAAGAACCCATGGAAAGCCAGACCATTTCCAGTGTTTTCACCATTAAGTAAACAAGGTCTTGGATTAATTCTTTTAAATAAACAAAACTTTTAATAAGCTATACTTTCTAAACAAATGTTACTCATTTTAAAAATTCATGGCTAGGTTTCAAAAGCATTTTTGACCAGTAACACAGATTTTAGTAATTCAGATAAGAAATATGATGAATAAAAGCTGACCTAAAGAGATTGTTTTAATATTTTTAAAAGCAGACAACACTAAGCAAGGTGAGAAAGAAATTAGACAACGTAAAGATAATCAACCTTGGAACAAGAATTTCAAGAAAAATGGCCGTTTTCCTGTATTACGATGTGCCTCTCAAACTAACAATGCACCGAACAGTGTTATAACCAAAAGAGAAAAGAAGCTAATGAAAATTTACAAAGCCACTGATGTCCCCAGTCATCTACAACACTGGGTCAATCCAGATTATGTGCTTTTGCTCAGTGACACACCATCCAAGGTAAAGTTAATTCCAAATTAGCCAGAAAAACTAAGAATAATAATTTGGTACATTAATTATTATATAAAAGACTAGCTTGGCCAGTCTCTCCCCATCATAAAAGAACTGAAGTATAAAGAACTGAAAAGTAAACAGGGTCCAATAAAAGGTCACTTTTATAGGTTTGAGTCCCCAGAGTTTTATATCATTTCACATCAGATTACCTTACTAGACATGGCTCCCCGACACCAACAAACTTTTAGCTAAATATTCCTTTTGTCTAGTTTTCCATCTCTTAGAATTTCTTTTGTAAATCCTCATTAATAAGGAAGTTAAAGCATCCTCACCTAGTCAGCATAAATTGTTACTGGATGAGACAAGAAATACTAAACTCACTCAAATTAAAAAAGTCATTAGAAAAGAATTAACAAGTAAAAGGTGATAATAAACATTTACTAATACATATTCAGATACTATTTTCAAAGAACTACGGTTAACTTATGTTAAATTTTTCTTAAGTCAGCAGTACGTCAAAACAATGTTTTTTAAAAAAAGCAATTTCTCAATCTTTCCATCTTTTCTATTCTGAGCAAATCCCTACACTTCTTACCCAATTTTTCAAAGTGATGTTAACATCTCAAATAGATAGCTCAATGAAAATTTCAGATACAATCATCCTTGTGGTTGCAAAGAAATAAGCTTTCAAAAGAGCAGATGCTCACAACTCTAACTACCTTGTTCCATTCAAGGATGCACCTCCTCTAGCTTGCTGGAAATAACTGGAAGATTAATTAGAGCAGAAATAAAATGATGGAGTAGAACTGTACAGGTGGAGACAATACCACCACCACACACAGGCCTAGTTCCTGGTATCAAAAGAATATTGAATTGTGTTTAAATGTCATCAAGACCTAAATTCTTCCTAATCTAGGGAGTATTTTATTGGTGTTTGGGTCATCATACCAGTAACAGAAAATTCTACATCATGTATAAGGAAAAGCTCAGAGTTATACAATCACATAATTTAAGCTAAAACACTTCCTTATTTCTTTTAACTACTAAGAAAAAGAAAACTGGGCAAGGAAGATTGCTCGTTATACATTTACCAGAATTTTGGATTCGCCATGTTTTTATAAATTGAGTATCAGGAGGTATCGACTCCCCTTCTCCTATGGTGACATCTTCAACAAAGGACATAGAGGGCACACTGATGTTTGGGCTCTCAAAGTCATAATAGGCGCCAATTGCTGCTTGTAGGTTCCTACAAATAAAGAGAAAAGGCAAAAGACTTCAGTCCTCTCCAGAGCATATTATCCTAATTGTCAAACAAAAGGAACCTATAGAACCCATATATAGAAGGTATATAGACGGCTCCTGGTATGTTAATCTTCAGAGTCATTGATTCTGGCTAAGGAACAACAGGAAAAACGGCAGGACCAAAAACTTGTGCATCACTTTCTTCCCAAGGTACCCACATAGAAAGTAACAAACATTATTAGCACCATCAGCAACAATGTGAGGAAATCCCCCTCTTACCCATAAGGACAGCAAGTATTGGTAAGGGAGTCAATTAAAAGAGAGCTCCTCTGTAGCTGTGACTAAAATCCAAAGAAGCTCCATTAAAAAAAAAAAAATCTAATTATTTTTTTTTAAAAAGCAATACATGCACATGATTCAAAGTTTCATACAATGAAAACTACCCATCTTATCTCTTCCTTCCTACACACACACAGGTAATCATTCGTTCATAGTACTTTCTTAAATACCCTTCCAGAACTTCCTTATGCACATACAAGCAAATGATATACATTCTTATTTCCCCCCTTCTTACACAATTGGTAGCATATTACACACTGCCCTTTCCTTTATTCCCTTAACACTGTATCATAAAGACATTTCTAAGTCAGTACACAATGAATATCCTCATTGTTTCTTACAGCTGTATCCACTGTATAGATATATCATTATTTAGGTAACCAATCCACTTTTGAGTTTGCTTCCAATCTTTAATTCTTCCATATATAAGATTAAGCACACATAGTTTAACATACAAGTGCATCTGCAGGATAAAGTCCTACAAGTGATACCGCTGGGTCAAAGGGCATATATTTGTGGCTTTAATCGATATATCTAAACTTCCCTCAATAAAAAAGTTACATACTTAATGAATGCTCCCACCAAGAATGTATGAGAGTGCCTATTTCCCCACTTGCTCATCAACGGTGTTTCTCCAACATTTTGGATTTTTGTCGATCGGACAGGTAAAAAATAAGATCTTGGTGAGGTCTTAACACCATTTTGTAAATAGTGGTGTTCTTTATTTTGTTTTTTAAGATTTATTTATTTATTTAATTTATTTTTGGCTGTATCAGGTCTTAGTTGCAGTACACAGGATCTTCGTTGAGGCATGCGGTATCTTTCGTTGTGGCGCGTGGGCTCTTCGTTGTGGTGTGCTGGCTTCTCTCTAGTTGTGGCATGTAGGTTTTCTCTTCTCTAGTTGTGGCACGCAGGCTCCAGGGCACATGGGCTCTGTAGTTGTGGCACGCGGGTTCCAGAGCATGCGGGCTCTAGTTGAGGTGTGCAAGTGCCGTAGTTTTGGCACACGGGCTTAGTTGCCCCGCGGCATGTCGGATCTTAGCTCCCTGATCAGGGATCAAAGCCACGTCCCCTGCATTGTAAGGTGAATTCTTTACCACTGGACCACCAGGGAAGTCCCTAGTGTTCTTTTCAATTACTTATAAACCCCCTTAGGTCAGAAGGAACTACCAAGCACACAAACCAGAGTCCCTAACTGAACAGAATCACATGACTGACAGCTTGGTTCTTCAGTGCCAGAGACCAAAGGCCGCTAAGGGGTTTAAGTTAGCTGTGTTCATTAAGGATCAAAGAAATTGTCAGTAATTTCATTAACCATTTCTCTTATGGTCTTCCTCAAACTAGTGACATCATCCCCAGTCCCCACAGAATAACAACACAAATAGCATTTTTCTAAACATAACCCAACCATAAGCCAATGGATACAGTGGGTTGTTTTTAATTATGTATAAACATAGCATGAAATAAGCTCTGACAGTACACAACTGTTCAACAGACATGCTATTAACAGCAAATACTTTTCTGCTGGGGGCCTGCCTGCTCTTCCAGGTGTTTGCAGCTGCCAGAAAGGAAGGCTATATTTAGAGCAGCTACCTCAGGTCAAGCCTCATGCAATGGCGGCCTGCAGTATTAGTGAGTCATGACTGGAATTACACCATCACCAACTGCTGGGCCCGTCATGTGTGTGCTAGATAAAATTTACATGCAGCAGAACTGGGCCAGGGTCCAAACTGTGCCTGTTTACTTGAGCATTCAATAGGAAGGCTTAGACTTCAGTTTTTCCGGCAACTTCCTTATCTAGCTGACACTGATCTCAAGTGAAGAATATGTGACTGGTCGAACTTGGGGATGCCCAGATCCTACCACCTGCAAACAGACTTAGGAGTATATCTGGAATCAGCCTTACACTTAGGGATCAGAGATAAAACAAGGGAGAGAGAAATAAGCCTAGGTTGCATTTTGTTCTTCTGAAACTTTTTATAAAAACCAAGTGGCCACTTTTTTATAAAGATAATTTTTCTGCCGAAGGTCTCAGGCAAACAGCCTGAATTGTCTTCTGTTCACTTGGCTGTAAAATATGCTTGGGAGGGAAGAGACTATTTGTGCACTCAGGACAATTGCCAATGCTCATCCTCAGCCTGTGTCATATTTCGCCACTTGGCTCTGCCTGATATCAAACAGGACTTCGAGACCAGCACAGGAGAAACACTAGCAAGTGGAAAAGTCCAGCTACCCTACTTAGGCAGATCCATCCCCCTCCCAAATCTCCTTTCACATATTCCAACTCACCCCACAGCCAAGCCAACAAAACTGCTTACTTGTACCTGTATTATACAGAAAATTCAACCAGAGAAAGATTAAGGAATACTTTTAAAGCCCAAAGTGAAACTGAAAGTAGTGAACAGGACTCCTGTCAGGACGAAGAAGTGAAGGATGACAAAGCACAATCATTTCCCAAGTACAAGGCGGACAGAAGACATTAGCCCGGTGGTGCTCTAACCCATCAGGCAGGTACACAGCTCCTCAGCACTTGGACCATTTAGATCACTGCCTCACAGGGCCAAGGAACCGCAGGAAGAGACTAAACAGCTCCTATTCAGTGAGAGAATAGCAGATTTGATAGCATGTATTCCTGTTCAAAACAACATACCCAACTATTATTAGCCAATAAAAAACTCTACATGAAACAGAGCTGGCTGAGGAGATGGGAAAGGGAGGACACTGATTCAGTATGCAGCCCAGCCTGAAAGTTTAAACTTCCAGGTTCCTTCAGTGTTTTTGCTCAAGAAAAGTTTTTACTCTGATTTTAAAAAGTTAAAAGTGCCCTAAAGAACAAAGGGAGGCAGTGTTAATAGGGGGAAAAAGGGCACAGGCAAAGATGGATGATAGTGATGGTTACATAACATTGTGAATATACTTTATGCCACAGAACTGTGCACTGAAAAATGGTTAAAATGGTAACATTTTATTTTACTTTATTTTTTACTGACGTATAGTTGATTTACAATGTTATGTTAGTTTCTGATGTACAGCAAAGTGATTCAGATATATATATTATTTATCATATTCTTTTCCATTATGGTTTATTACAGGATACTGAATATAGTTCCCTGTGCTATACAGTAGGACCTTGCTGTTTATCAGGTGGTTTGTATCTGCTAATCCCAAACTCCTAATTTATCCCTCCCCCACCCCCTTTCCCCTTTGGTAACCATAAGTTTGTTTTCTATGTCTGTGAGTCTGTTTCTGTTTTGTAAATAAATTCATTTGGATCATATGTTAGATTCCACATATCGGTGATACCACATGGTATTTGCCTTCCTGACTTACTTCATTCACTTAGTATGATAATCTCTAGGTCCATGCATGTTGCTGCAAATGGCATTACTTCACTCTTTTTTATGGCTGAGTAGTATTCCATTGTATATATTTACCACATCTTCATTATCCATTCATCTGTCGATGGACATTTAGGTTGCTTCCACGTCTTGGCTATTGTAAACAGTGCTGCTATGAACATGGGGGTGCATGTACCTTTTCAAATTAGTTTTCTCCTGATATATGCACAGAAGTGGAATTGCTGGATCATATGGCAACTCTATTTTTAGTTTTTTAAGGAACCTCCAAACTGTTTTCCATTGTGGCTGCACCAATTTACATTCACACCAACAGTGTAGGAGGGTTCCCTTTTCTCCACACCCCATCCAGCATTTGTTATTTGTAGACTTTTTAATGATGGCCATTCTGACCAGTGTGAGGTGATAACTCATTGCAGTTTTGATTTTCATTTCTCTAATAATTAGCGATATTGAGCATCTTTTCATGTGCCTATTGGCCATCTGTATGTCTTCTTTGAAGAAATGTCTATTTAGGTCATCTGTCCATTTTCCCACTGGGTTGTTTGTTTCTTTGTCATTGAGTTGTATGAGCTGTTAGTATATTTTGGAAATTAAGCCCTTGTCAGTTGCATTGTTTGCAAATATTTTCTCCCAGTCCATAGGTTGTCTTTTCGTTTTGCTTATGGTTTTCTTGCTGTGCAAAAGCTTTTAAGTTTTTGATTAGGTCCCATTTGATTATAAAATGGTAAAATTTTAAATGGCTTTGTTTGGAGGCAGCTCCTAACCCCTGGCTGTGGGGCTTTCAACAAGGGGTTAAGCATCTGTGTCAGTTTACTCATGTGCAAAACTGAGTTTTTTTATTGTAAGGTTGCTTATATTTTTTATTACAAAGTTGGGTGTTATAAAGTTGGCTGTGAAGACTGCATGAGGCAATGTGTGTAAATGCCAATGCCCTAGGTTGGCAGTCATTCATTCAACAAATATTTAATTAATGAGCATTTATCCATGTTCTAGGCACTCGGCCTGGGTCTAGGGACAGAACAGACAGCAAAACAGACAAGGGCCCTCTCCGTTACAAAGCCTAGCAGACTGCAGCAA
Organism: Stenella coeruleoalba; assembly: GCF_951394435.1. Classification (NCBI taxonomy): domain Eukaryota; kingdom Metazoa; phylum Chordata; class Mammalia; order Artiodactyla; family Delphinidae; genus Stenella; species Stenella coeruleoalba. The sequence continues at coordinate 40,714,729 of NC_137156.1, read as the reverse complement.
ACCAGGGACACTCAAAGAAGGGTAACTACAACTACCTCTCACACTGAGGCTTATCGGCCCAAGGCAGCTTTTCCATCTTGGGGTAAAAAAAAAAACAATGGGCTTGGTGCACAATACAGTTTCAACTGCACTGATAATCAGGTTAACCTGATTTGGAGTAGAAGAATCTGGTGATGCTGATATGTGTTTCCTGATGAAATGCAGTTTTATAACTAAGAAGCAATATTGTCCAACCTTCATTTTATAGATGAGGCCACAGATGCACTGACAGGTAAATAACTTGCCCCAGGCTAGACAGTCAATTATTAGTACAAATCAGAACCACATCTATTCAAAGGCATAAAACTTTTACCTTACCCAGAATTTTCCAGTTTTCTACTAATGCTCTGAACATCTGATTTTCTTAAGAACATATTAAGTACTATCATGAATTCTATAAATGAATTAATTGTAACTTCTCATTAAACTGAATTCCTGAAAGTGGTCAAATGCCTAATCTTGCATATATTCACAAACACAAAATATTTATTTTTGTACTATTTATACAAACATAAGTCAGATTGACAGTCTTATGAAGAAAAATCATCTATATACTGAATATACAGTCAGGAACATAATCCCAAAAATACGGGGGTAGAAGAAAACAGTTAAGAAAACTAGGAAATCAGAATTAAAGAGGGAATGCCGGAAGTCTAAGTATTAGCTCAGATTCTCAGCAAAATAAAATTAGACACCTTCTCTTTCCACTCTCTGAACAAGTAAGAAACTCAAAAGGGTCCAAATTGTTTATAAGAAAAAAAAACTATCCATCTAATTTGGACATAAATTAAAATGGGAAATCAGAATATTGAATCAATCTAGTTAAACATGAACAGTAGCATCTTCAGGCTTCAAGTAGTACCTATCCTGAACTTCAAGAAGTTTCCCTCACCTGTGGAGCACCAATGATACTGCTCCTAAGGCACAAGCTCATCAGGAATCAGAAAGACCTCACTGTCTTTGAGTGACTGAAAAAAGCTGATTAGAAAAAGGATCAGCAAAACAGATGTCAGTTCTTACCTGGGCTTTCCAACATCTACCCGGGCTTTCCAACATCAACTCAGCAAGCATGTAACATGGAAGACCAAAAAAAGAGGCCAAAAAACATGTACTTGTGATACTTGTGAATTTTAAGGCCTGAGAAGAAACTGAGAATTTCATTAAAACAAAGATGAATGCAGGTAGGGAACAGAAGTTGGGCTAAAGAAGACTTAAAATACTTTCAAACCTAAAAATTAACTAATAGATGATATTATTTAATACATGAAGACAGTAAGAAGAAAGAAAGAACTTGTGAAAGATTTCATTAAGAGGAGCAACAAAGTTCACACCAGTATTTACCCACTTCTCAGGGCCCTAGCAAGCCCTAGATTGTTTCTTCCTCTTCTTTTCCTGGCTATTTACTGATCCATTAATTTTAATACTTTTTAGAACTGGTCCCTCTAACTAACATCAGCAGTTATACCTTTTCCAAAGAGAAAGTAAAACACTAGCATTCTGCCATGAAAACCCAAGGTGGTGGCACTGTTCTCGATTTAAAGAGAGGGTCCAGGGGTTAGGCGCTTTCACTGCCGTGGCCTGGGTTCAGTCCCTGGTCAGGGAACTAAGATCCCTCAAGCCTTGTTGACAACCCCAAAATTCAGAGACATAACAACCAAATGCAATATATGATCTTTGAGGTCCTTGAATGGATTCTGATTCTATTTAAAAAAAAAAAGGTTAAAAATGATACATTTGGGAAGAACTGAGCAAACTTACAATATGTACTGGATATCTTTTTAGTACTAAAGAATTTTTGTAAATTATCTTAGTGTCTTACTATGTAGTTATGTAAAGGAATGTCCTTTTTTTTAGAAGCATGCTGAAATATTTAAGGATGAAGGGTCGTGATGTCTACAACTTTCCAATGATTCAAAAAATTTTTATATAAAGAAAACAAATTATGGCAAAAATGTTAACCACTGTTGTTGAATTAGGTGGCAAGTATAAGGGTATATACTCTGATTCTTTTAAAATTTTCTGTAGGTTTGAATAGTTTATAAAAAAGGTAAATGAAAACAAAAACAGAAGAAAGAAAAGGTATCTTATTTCCCACCACTGGAAGATACAAAAAAAAATTAGGTGCAAAGAATTACTTCAGCCATCTAGGGAACATTAAGGAACCTACTGGGAACCTCAGGAGACCTAATGAGGATGAGGCTGACATGCTGACAATGACAGATCAGAAAGGGAAATAAAATTACTGTGTCCTTGATGATATAGTTGAACCACTAAATTAGGCAACCCCAGAGCCATCTTACATTGGGTATCGCTGTCATCTGAGAAAATACAATTGGCTCATCGTTTAAAAAGTGGGCAGGGGAAGGGGCAGATTTTGAGCCTACACCAATTTGACAGTGGCATCATAGAGTTTAATTTCTGAGTGCCTTTGGCTGTGTCAAGATCAAACTATTTCTCCTCTTTTAAAAAAACTGAGGTGAAAGTCACATAACATACAATTAACTACATACTTTAAAGTATACAATTCAATGGTGTTTACTGCATTCACAATGTTGTGCAACCACCACCTCTACTTTCAAAACTTTTAAATCATCTCATACCCATTAAGAACACCACATATCCATTAAGTAATCATTCTTCATTATTCCCTCCCCCGCATCCCCTGGCAACTACATATCTATTTTCTGTCTCTATGAATTTGTCTATTTTCGATAATTTATATAAAAGGAATGACACCATATGCAACCTCTGTGTCTGGTTTCTTCCACTTAGCAGAATATTTTTGAGATTTATCCCAAATGGTAGCATGCTGATCAGTATTTCATTCCTTTATATGGCTAAATAATATTCCATTATATGTACATACCACATTTTGACTATCCATTCATCTGCTGATGGGCATTTGGATTGTTTCTACCTTTTGACTATTGAGTAATACTGCTATAAACATTCATATACAAGTGTCTGTGTGGGCATATGTGCTCATTTCTTTAGATATATACCTAGGAGTAGAACGTCTGGGTCACATGTAATTCCATGTCTAACTTTTCAAAAAACCACAAACTGTTTTCCACATCAGCTGAACCATGTTACATTTCTACCAACAATGTACAAGTCAAGTGTTCCTATTTCTCGACATCCTCACCAACGCTTCTTTTCTTTTTTTTTCTTTTTTTTTTTTCTTTTTTGCGGTACGCAGGCCTCTCACTGTTGTGGCCTCTCCCGTTGTGGAGCACAGGCTCCGGACGCACAGGCTCAGCGGCCATTGGCTCACAGGCCCAGCCGCTCCGTGGCATGTGGGATCTTCCCGGACCAGGCCACAAACCCATGTCCCCTGCATCGGCAGGCGGACTCTCAACCACTGCGCCACCAGGGAAGCCCTCTTTTTTTTTTTATTATAGCCATCCTAGTGGGTGTGAAGTGATATCTGACTGTGGTTTTGATTTCCATTTCCTTAATGACCAATGATCTTAAACAACTTTTCATGTACTTGGCTATCTGTATATCCTCTTCGGAGATACGTCTATTCAAATCCTTTGTTCATTTTTGTGACTGAGTTGCTTGTCTTCCTATTGTGCAGCTGCAAGGATTCTTTATACATTCTGGATACTAGACCCTTATCAGATATATGATTTACAAATATTTTCTCCCATTATGTTGACTGTCTTTTCACTTCCTTGATAATGTCTTTTGATGCATAACAAGTTTTTAATTTTGTTGCAGTCCGATTTATCTAGTTTTTTTCATTGTTGCTTTGACTCTGACATCAAATCTAAGAATCAGTAGCCCAATCCAAGATCATGAAGATTTATCCCTATGTTTCTTCTAATAGTTTTATTGTTTTACTTTTATTTAGGTCACTGATTTTCAGTTAATTTTTGTATAAAGAGTGAGGTAGGGGGTCTGACTTCATTCTTTTGCCTGTGGTTATCCAGTTGTACCAGCACCATGTGTTAAAGAAGATGAAACATTTTTAAGAGAAAAAGAAGTTGGACAGACTCTTGGGTATGAGTAGGATTCTGCCCTATGGGTGATCCTTGCTAGCCTTTGGGGACACTTCTATGTCAAGTGCAGTAAACGGCAAAGCTCAGACATGGGAAACTGAGTGGGTGAACAAATTGAGACATGCACTGTACCTCACCATAACTCAAGTATGGTATGCTTATGCTCTGATCACCCTAAAAAATATATTTCCTATTCCCAAACACAGTTTCCAGGACTGAAAGAACCAACAACATTTATGCTCAGAATCAAACTAAATTATCAGTACAAAAATGTTTTCCCTATCTGCCAATCAGTAAGTATATAGTATTTACTTCTTTTATATTTCTTTTCTTTAAGTTTTCACTCATTCATGCTCTAGGTAATAGAAACGTAAAGATAAATAAGACAAAGTCTTTGCTACCAAGGAACACAAAGTCTATTAAAGGAAGATTTAGAAACAAGTAATCACAATTCAATGAGGTAAATTTCAGGGAAGAAATATAACCAAGGACTACAAAAGTACAGAAAAGAAAATACCTTACTCCAACTTAGGAATTCAGGGAAAGCTTCATCAACCAGGTAACATCAAAACTGTACCCTAGGGCTTCCCTGGTGGCGCAGTGGTTGAGAGTCTGCCTGCCGATGCAGGGGACACGGGTTCGTGCCCCGGTCCGGGAAGATCCCACATGCCGCGGAGCGGCTGGGCCCGTGAGCCATGGCCACTGAGCCTGCGCATCCGGAGCCTGTGCTCCGCAATGGGAGAAGCCACAACAGTGAGAGGCCCGCGTACCGCAAAAAAAAAAAAAACTGTACCCTAATGAACTGGTTAACCACTTAGAGAAGGGGGTGAAGGGGCATTTCAGATAGAGGGAGATTATATGCAAAGGCACACAAATGTATGAGAATCACAAGAACACCACAAACTCACCAACAGCCAGAAAAAGACAGGCCTGACAACATTCAGGTCTCTGGTTCTGGTTGTTTCTGAAGCCCAAATGAATTGCTAACTTAAGTTCTAAGATATTCCTGTATCCTTATTAATTCTCATTTTTATTCAGGCTAGTTTAAGACAGGGTTGTGTTCACCTCCAGTACAGTCCTAACTGATACAAGACTAAAGTATTGCAAAAGTTAAAAATCCACAATGCATAACAAAGTCAAGGGGACTTCCCTGGTGGAGCAGTGGTTAAGAATCTTCCTGCCAATGCAGGGGACACGGGTTTGAGCCCTGGTCCGGGAAGATCCCACATGCCGCAGAGCAACTAAGCCCACGCGCCACAACTACTGAGCCTGCGCTCTAGAGCCTGCGAGCCATAACTACTGAATCCCGAGCGCCTAGAGCCCATGCTCTGCAACAAGAGAAGCCACCACAATGAGAAGTCCACACACCGCAACAAAGAGTACCCCCATTCGCCAGAACTAGAGAAAGCCTGCAAGCAGCAAGGAAGACCCAACGCAGCCAAAAATAAGTAAATAAATATTTTTAAAAACAAACAAACAAAAAGTCAAGGTGAGATGGAGGAAATGGGCTCCCCTCCATCTGGGCTTAGCAAGCTAGCAGTCCCTGTATGTAGCAAAGCAACTGGTTACACTCCATATGCACTCCAAAGCTAGATGGAGCTTTTGGAGCTTGGACCATAAAAGGAAATTGCCCACAGAACACTCTGCAAACTTCAGTAAAGTTTTTCAAGACAATCCAACCTGCAAAACACAACCCAACCCAATCTGGTTTTCCAGAAAGAAGATATGACATACAAGATAAGAATATAACTTTCTGCCCAAAGCCAGAGATCTGAAACCTCTAATGGTTAGATAATTAAGAGACTTGCTGAATTTCAGCACCTGAACTCTCTGCATCACTTAAACTGTGAGACACTGATGAATACAATGTAGATAGCCCCTTTCAAACACTTCTCCCAGGATCCCCCAAACTGCCGTCTCCTCCTCCCTTCATTATAAACCATATCTAAAAGAAACATAGCTGGGAGAAGGGAAATTTAGGGGGTGACATTCCACAGAATATTTGAGAAAACTCTAAATCCAGAATTATCCACCCATGCCCTGAGTAGAGATCTTTAACCTGGAAAGATAAGCAGAGCTAAGGGACCTAACCCAGTCCTAGCAATCCTCTTCAGCAATTTGGAGACTAAAATCTAATTATAATATTACTGGACTTGGTTATTTATCAAAGGGAATGTCCAAATACGAAGTGGATAAGCAATGAACTTAAGTTTTAAAGGAGTTCTATTATTAGGAGCCTATAATTATTATACCCCTGGTCAAGCCCTAGGTCCCAAAAGTAGCATCGTATTGGAAGGGAAAGCTAAAGCAGCATGGCCCTCATAAAGGAACTCTCCCACCCTGCCCCTACATCTCCTGTGCTCTTCTCAAGGAAGGTCATGAAGAATATCAGACACAGGAAATCTTTCTGGGGTAAGCTAGGCCAAGGCCTTCAGTTCTTCACCGATGAAATGAGTTAACAGGTGACCAGGAGACTTGCTGACAGTATTTTACTGCTGCTGTCCTACAGAAGACAGTGTACACTCGTAATTCTTTCTGCTTCTATCCCCCAGGCTGAGAACAGTGCCTGGCATATAGAAGGTGCTTAATATATATTTGTTGACTGGAATATGCTACTGACCAAAATATAGTACAGCTGCCCTTGACCAACATGAGGTAAATTGGGTGGGTCCACTATACTCAGATTTTTTTCAGTGGTAAATACTACAGTACTACACAATCCAAGATTGGTTGAATCCACGGATTGGGAACTGCCAATGTGGAGGGCCAAATTACAAATTATACACAGATTTTCCACTGCATGGAGGGTTTGCACTCTTAACCCTCGAGTTGTTAAAAGGTCAACTATATTTTCCCTTTCATCACATTTTCCCCTCACAATTTTATACTGGGACTATAGGCATACCTTGTTTTAATGGACTTGGCTTTATTGTGCTTTACAGATAATTGCTTTTTTACAAATTGAAAGTCTGTGGCAATCTGGCTGCAGGCAAGTCTACCAGTGCATTTTTCCAACAGCATTTGCTCACTTTGTGTCTCTGTGTCACATTTTGGTAATTTTCACAATATTTCAAACTTTTTCATTATTATTATATTTGTTATGGTGATCTGTGATCAGCAATCTCTGATGTTTCTATTGTAATTGTTTTGGGGTGCCACGAACAGTGCCCACATAAGACTGTGAACTTAATTGGTAAATGTATGTGTTCTGACCACTCCACCAACCAGCCATTCCCCCACCTCTCTCCCTTCTCCTTGGGTCTCCCTATTCCCTGAGATATAATATTGAAATTAGGACAACTAATAACCCTTCAATGGCCTCTAGGTGTTCGAGTGAAAGGAAGAGCCACACATCTCTCCCTTTACATCAAAAGCTAGAAATGATTAAGCTTAGTGAGGAAGGCATGTCAAAAAACAAGATAGGCCAGAAGCTAGGTCGCTTGTACCAAGCAGCTAAGTTGTAAAAGCAGAGGAAAAGTTCTTCAAGGAAATGAAAAGTGCTACTCCAGTGAACACACGAATCATAAGAAAAGTGAAACAGCCTTACTGCTCATATGGAGAAAGTTTGAGTGGTCTGGATAGAAGATCACATCAGCCACACCATTCCCTCAAGCCAAAGCCTAATCCAGAGCAAGGCCCTGACTCTCTTCAACTCTGTGAAGGCTGAGAGAGGTGAAGAAGCTGCAGAAGAAAAGTTTAAAGCTAGCAGAGGTTGGTTCTTGCAGTTTAAGGAAAGAAGCCCTCTCCATAACATAAAAGTGCAAGGTGAAGGAGCAAGTGCTGATGTAGAAGCTGCAGCAAGTTATCCAGAAGATCCAGCTAAGATAATTCATGAAGGTGGGCTACACTAAACAAGAGATTTTCAATGTAGACAAGACAGCCTTATATTGGGAGAAGATGCCATCTAGGACTTTCATAGCTAAGGAGGAGAAGTCAGTGCCTGGCTCCAAAGGACAGGCTTTCTTGTTAGGGGCTAATGCAGCTGGTGGCTTTATGGTGAAGCCAGTGATCATTTACCATTCTGAAAACTCTAGGGCCCTTAAAAATTATGCTCAATCTGCTCTGCCTGTGCTCTGTAAATGAAACAACAAAGCCTGGATGACTGTACATCTGTTTGCAACATGCTTCACTGACCATTTCAAGCCCACTGTTGAGACTTACTGCTCAGAAAAAAAGATTCCTTTCAAAATGTTACTACTGATCGACGGTGCTCCTGGTCACCCAAGAGCTCTGATGGAGATATGCAACGAGATTTTCACATCTGCCAACACAACATCCGTTCTGTAGCCATAGATCAAAGAGTCATTTCTACTTTCAAGTCTTGTTCTTTAAGAAATACATTTTGTGAGGCTATAGTGAATCCTCTGATGCATCTGGGCAAAGTAAGTCCTTCTGGAAAGGATTCACCATTCTAGATGCCATTAAGAACATTTGTGATTCATGGGAGGAGGTCAAAATATCAACAGTAAGAGGAGTTTGGAAGAAGCTGACTGTAACCCTTGTGGATGACTTTGGAGGGGTTCGAGACTTCAGCGGAGGAAGTAACTGCAGATGTGGTGGATGTAGCGAGAGAATTAGAAGCGGAGCCTGAAGATGTGACTGAATGGCTGCAATCTCAGGATAAAACTTTAACCGATGAGGAGTTAACTTTTTATGACGAGCAAAGAAAGTGGCTCCTTGAGATGGTATCTAGTCCTGGTGAAGATGCTGTGAAGATTGTTGAAATAACAACAAAGGACTTAGAATATTACATAAACTTAGTTGATAAAGGAATGGCAGGGTTTGAAAGGACTGACTCCCAATTTGAAAGAGTTTCATCTGTGGGCAAAATGCTATCAAACAGCATTGCATGCTACAGAGAAACTGATCGTAAAAGGAAGAGTCAGTCAAGGCAGCAAACTTCATTGTTCTCTTACTTTAAGCTGCCCCAGCCTTCAGCAACTCCCAAGCTGATCAGTCTGTAGCCATCAACATGGAGGCAAGACCTTCCACCAGCAAAAAAGATTACAACTTGCTAAAGGCTCAGATGATGGTTAGCGGTTTTTGCCAATAAAGGATTTTTTAATTAAGATATGTGCATTGTTTTCTTAGACATAATGCTATTGCACACTTGACAGACTACAGTGTAGTCTAAACATAACTTTTACATGCACCGGGAAACCAAAAAATTCATGTGACTCGCTTTATGGCAATATTCAGTTTATTACGGTGGTCTGGAACTGAATCAGCTATATCTCCAATGTATGCCTATATATCAATATAACAGAGGGCAGAGGAATGCCAACAACAAAGAAATGTATCATTTAGCCTATAGAGTGCAGGATCATGCAAATGTATACCTGGACCAATCAAGACCACATTAGGGAAAGCACAGCTATCACCCAAAGACCTTCAGTTGGTGGGATAGGGCACCTGGGACAACAAAAGTCATAATTATGATAGCTGGACCTGACTAGGGGGTCTTCTCCCATGGGAGAGGGGGGATGAGAGCATTTGTAGTTGTTACTTGTTTGGCAGTGCCCCCACTTGCACGTAGAACTCCTTAATACAGAGTGAGGTCATTCCAGAGTTAACGTCGGGGTGGGGACACCCAGAAATTTGAAACTGAAATTTAGAAAGAGTTTTTCTCATAGTATCTGGGCTATAAACTACACATTTGGGGGCTTTTGACAGTCACCGTTCTCTTCAGCAGAGATAGGAGACCACTGCAAACACCTAGATACAACATACATAGAAAGGAATCTGAAGGGTTTTTTAGTCCCTGGTTCCAGTTGTTCCTGGAAGCCCAAACTTATTCCTGCCTTTGGGTTCTGTGTAACATAGAAACATCCTTAAAATACCCCCACCCCTTTAGCATTATCTAGTTGGAAGTAAGTTTGTTACCTGCAACATAATAATCCCAGATTAATTCAAAATTGTAGAGTGTGGTCCAGAGATAGAGTCTGCAAGTCTGGTGCAAAGTCTGTCACAAGAGACAGAAGAGGAACTGGAAAGGTAAATTAAAACTTAACTCAGATCCAGCAATCTACTTTTGGGTATATATCCAAAAGAACAGAAAGCAGAGTCACAAAAAAAATGTGCACATCCATGTTCATAGCAGCATTATTCACAATAGCCAAAAGATGAAAGCACATGTCAATCAACGGATGAAATGGATTAAAATACACATACAGTGAAATATTACTCAAACTTAGAAAGGAAAAACTGTCACATGTTGGAACATGGATAAACCTTGAGAACATTATGCTAAGAGAAATAAGCTGTCACAAAAAAGATAAATACTGTATTACTGTATTCACTTATATGAGGTATCCAGAGTAGTAATTCATAGAAACGAAGTAGAATGATGACTGACAGGGGCTAAGGAAAGGGGGAAATGAAGAGTTATTGTTTATGGGTAGAGAATTTCAGTTTTGCAAGATGAAAAAGTTCTGGAGATTAAGTGCACAACATGCTTAACACTACTGAACTGTACACTTAAAAATGGTTAAGATGACAAATTCTATGTTATGTGTATTTAACCACAATTTTTAAAAATTTTAATTAGGATGAGACCAATACGCTTCAATAAGAAATTTGGACTTAACTCCTAAATGCAAAGGAGAGCATCTAAAGGTTAAAAAAAACAACTCTACTGAAGTAGGACTTATGCAGCATAAAACTCACCCATTTCAATTGCACAATTCAATGATTTTTAGTAAAGTTACTGAATTGTAACACAATCACCATGTTTCAGAACATTTTCATCATCCCCACAATGTGTATATATGTTATGTTAATGGCACAGGGGAATTAAGGATGTTAATCAGGTGACCTGGACATAGCAACATTATCCTGGATTATCCAGGTGAACTCAATGTAATCACTTCCTTAAGTGTGAGAGGGAACTGGAAGACAGAACCAGAGAGAGAGCAGTGTGAGAAGGACCCACACAACATGCTGGCTCTGAAGATGGAGAAAAGAGGCCATAAGACAAGGTACGGTATGTGGCCCCCTGGAAGTGGGAAAAGGCAAAGAAACGAACTCTCCAGCAAGAACACAGCCCTGTTACACCTTTATTTTAGCCCAGTGAGACTCATTTTGGATTTCTGAACTCCACAACCGTAAAATCATAAATTGGTGTTTTTATAAACCACTAAGTTTGTGGTAATTTATTAACAACAGCAAAAAATTAATACAATGGCTATTCATTATATTATTCTTTCTACTTTACTATATGTTTGAAAATGTTCATCATACAAGAAAACTATGAATATAAAAAACTAAAAGGTTACAAATAAAAAGGTGCTATTTTCTGCTGAGTCATTTCCTTCATCATAACTCGGCTCTCAAGAACTCAATTATCCATTAAAGATGCACACTTAGAAGTTAACTCCTATTCTTCTTGCCTCCCGCCACCCCACCCCCACCCCCGCCATGTAACTGTCATGGATACTTCCTAAAAAGGTAAATAATCATTAGGTTCAGTGCTAACTGAAATTTCTGAAGATAGGAGAACAGAGTAGAAATGCGCAGAGTAGCCATGAAAATGTAAAATACTCAAAAAGTCCCAGAATGACAAACAGAAAATGTGATTCAAACAAAACTAACTTCATAAACAAAACATTTGTGGTTTACTGTTGTTCATGGAACTTTCGTTGGGACATAATTTAAAGTAGCAGTTATGAAATGATTAAGTAAATCTATAATTATGGTTTTCAAAAGTGTGTTTACCTCACAAGGAGCTTAGAATAAGCCAGCAATGGTTAAAATGCGTCTTATCCTACAGCCTAGTCAGAGATCTGTTTTCTAAAAAATACTAGCAACTTTTTTTTTATTTTTAAAAAAGGGAAAAGTGCCAAAAAGCTAAATTGTAAGCCAGCGTTCCACTCTCAAATCTAGCTGTTGTTTCTGCATACAGAGAAAAAAAATGCAGGGGCTTCTAAAAGAAATCACACACCTTTTACATATACCTTTGATTAAAATGCTCCACACCTGTCTTATATGTCTTGCCTAGAGATTTCCTGATGGTGTGCTACAGGGGCCAGCTTCAAAGCCTCTTCAGTTTCATCGCCCCTAAAGAACCACGCTGACCACACCATCTTTGAAGAACACAACAGTAAGCCTCAGCATACATCACCTCCAAAATTGCATACTAGGGTACGTGTCTAAGACCCTATGTTATGAATCTTATTCTGTCCTCTAAAAACAAAAAGGTAAATAAAACTTGGCCAAGTTCTATGCAATATGATGAACAAAGCCAATGCAACGTTATCATCACCACCAAATAATGTCACATGGCCTTAATGCCTACTCTGCTCATTCTGCAGCCAACCCATCTCCAAATACTCTGTGGCTATATTTGGCTGTTCTCTAGTACATGTGAGATAGGTACCTTAAAAAGCTACATACACTGGAAGACTAAACTAAATTGGATAGAACTTGAAAAAAGACTAGGATAAAGGCAGATTTTATCACAGCTCATAAACCTGAGAGGACCAGCCCCCCTTTTATTTTACAAACTAATAAAATGACAGTATAAAAGATGTCAGATGCCATTTTTAGTAGTACCTAATCCCTGAGAACAAACAAGGAAGACAACATGTAAAGAATATTTCCTGTAAAAGTCCTATGACACTTGCAGACAGTCTCACATACTCTGTTAATGTTTTCATGTCTGGGCAACCAACTGCACATAAGAAGGAGTCAGGTTTGGACAGCTCATCCAACTATGGCATTTATTTTACATTACAGAAGAAAAGAATTTTTAAAAATAGCTACTTTGCATGATACTGCATAATTACCACCAGTTAAATTACTATCAAAAAAAAAAAATCACAAAACCATCCAAACAAACAAGGGGGGAAAAAAACTAATTTGGTTTACAAAGAAAAACTAATAAAAGCTTAAGAAAAACCATTTCTGTATCTTTTTCTTATTCCTTAGAAAGAGTGGTCTATCAAAGAGAGAAAAGCAGCAAACATCCCCAAATAATGTAAACACAGTCAAAAAGTTTATGTATTTCAAGCTTCGCAAAGGTCAAGGAGATCTCCCTCTCTCTCCAGTAGTTTCTTTGGATCCTTTGTGGCTAAGGGTAAGGTAAATACACTTAGCTCAACACTATTAAGACAAGCAACCAAAATCTGCTTCATACTCCATAAAATCCTTCATGACTCTGACAAGTTCCATTTAAAAAATAGCAATATCTTTACAAAAGACTGCTAACTAATAAACACAGAAGGAACAACAGAATTAGAAAATTACCTTTTTGCAACCACTAGGCAATAAATAACTCAAGCAAGGATCATCAATGGATACTAAAACAGGAGAAAGATTGCTGGGGAAAAGGATAGTCTCACAGTCTATCACAGATTACTTACTAATTACAAAGAAGAATAACAGGTGGACACTGTCTTAACTAAATACTCAAATTTAGCATAATAATGGGACAAAAGCAGATGCCTCCTGATGTGATGCAACAGAAGACACATTTCTAACAACAACAAAACGTTTAACCTGAATTTAACCATGAGGAAACAGACTAATCAACAATATGGGACACTCCAGAGGACAACTGGCCTGGACTTTTAAAAAATGTCAATGTCATAAAACAAGCAAATGGCAAAGGTGAGGTTAAAGACATGACAACCTAATATAGCATGAGATGCTTGAGAAGACTCTGGATTTTTTTTTTAAAAGTTATAAAGGGCATCTGGGGAACAAATAGGAAAATCTAGATATGAACTGTATATTGGATAACACTATTATTTCCAGGCTAACTTCCTTGGGAGTGACAATGACATTGCAGATATGTAGCATGACGCCCTTGTTCTTAGAAGATATCTGCTGAAGGACTAAGAGGTGAAATGTCATGATGTCTGCAATTTATCTCAAATGGTTCAGGGAAGAAAAATAAAATAAAATCCAGAGAGAGAACTTTCACACATTGCCGGTGGGAATGAAAAATGGTAGTTACTTTGGAAAAGAGTTTGGCAGTTTCTTAAAAAGACATAATTTTACAATACAAAATAGCAATCAATTCCTAGGTATCTACCCAGAAGAAATTAAAACACACATCTAAAGCCTTGCAAATGAATGTTCATAGCAGTTTTATTCATAATAGCCAAGTAGAAAAAAATCCAAATGTCCATCAACTGGTAAATGGATAAACAAAACGTGGTATATCCATGCAATGGAAAATTACTCAGCAACAAAAATACTGATACACGCTAAAACATGGATAAACCTCATAAACAAAACACTAACTGAAAGAAGCCAGATACAAAAGATCACTTATGCGACTTTCCTGGTGGTCCAGTAGCTTAAGAATCCGTGCTCCCAATGCAGGGGGCCCGGTTTCAATCCCTGGTCAGGGAACTAGATCCCACATGCATGCCGCAACTACAAGTTTGCATGCCACAACTAAGAGTCCACATGCTGCAACTAAGAGTCCACGTGCCACAACTAAAACACGCCGCAATGAAGATCCCGCATGCCATGACTAAAACACGGCACAGCCTAAATAAATAAATAATTTTTTTAAAAAAAGACTCCTTGGGCTTCCCTGGTGGCGCAGTAGTTGAGAGTCCACCTGCCGATGCAGGGGACACGGGTTCGTACCCCGGTCCGGGAAGATCCCACATGCCCTGGAGCAGCTGGGCCCACGAGCCATGGCCGCTGAGCCTGCGTGTCCGGAGCCTGTGCTCCACAACGGGAGAGGCCACAACAGTGAGAGGCCCACATACCGCAAAAATAAATAAATAAATAAAATAAAATAAATAAAAAATAAAAAAAGACTCCTTATTATATGATTCCATTGATATAAACAGTAAAAGAAAAGGCAATTATTTAGAGACAGAAAAAAAATTAGTGTTTGCCTGAGGCTGGAAGTAGGAATGGTGATTAACTATAAATAGGCAGGCAAAGTCTTCTTGAAATGATGAAAATATTATACAACTGGATTGTAGTGATGGTTGCTCAGTTCTGTAAACTTACTAAAAATCATTCAATTATCTATTTTAAATGGGTTAATTTGTGATATGTAAATTATACTTCAATAAAGATACTTAAAAAATAAAGCAGATATGGTAAAATGGCAATTATACAGATAGTCACTGTGCTAATCTTTCAACTCTTCTATAGTTTTGAAAGTCTTCAAAATAAAAAGTTGGGGGACAGATCAGAATGACCTCTGCAAAGTACATACACTCACCCCGAAATTAGTGTTTCTAACTGTAGATTACCTAAAAGAAGTAAAGGACAGAGCACAACTCTGATAGATTTAGGATTAAATAAAAGAAGAACATATTGGAACCTAGGGCAAATTTTTATCTAAGGATGTGATTAACAATTTTTTCTCTACTTAGGTATTATTTTTTCCTAATTACACAAGTAATACATATTCATTATAGAAAATGTGAGAATTAAAGTGAAAAAGAAAGTATAAAAAAGAAAATAAAAAACTTCATAATCTCATAGCCAGAGATAAGTATTTGTAGTTTGTTTTTTATCCTTCAGGTAAATGCAGATCCATTTTGGCGAAGGAAAGCTATCTAAACGCAACATCATCACAACTTGATTATTCAATTGGTATACTAAAATTTTACATCATATCCAAACAATCACATAAATCGTAAGAATAAAAAGGCAGAATAAAAAATTTTAGATGCAAATCCAATACTTCCTTTCAGCTTCCAATTAAAAATTTCAGGGACTTCCCTGTGGCTCAGTGGTTAAGAATCCGCCTACCAATGCAGGGGACACGGGTTCGAGCCCTGGTCCAGGAAGATCCCACATGCCTCAGAGCAACTAAGCCCATGTGCCACAACTACTGAACCTGCACTCTAGAGCCCATGAGCCACAACTACTACTGAAGCCCACGCGCCTAGAGCCCATGCTGCGCAACAAGAGAAGCCACCGCAATAAGAAGCCTGCGCACCACAACGAAGAGTAGCCCCTGCTCGCCGCACCTAGAGAAAGCCCGCGCACAGCAATGAAGACCCAATGCAGCCAAAACTAAATTAATTAACTAATTAAAAAAAAATTTCACACACTAGCCTCAGCTCTCTCCCAAAACCCTCCTAAAATATAGGTATAGTGCTACAGATTGAATGAACGTTTGTGTCCCCCCAAAATTCACTGTGAAACCCTAACTCTCAATGTGATGGTATTAGGAGGTGGAGCCTTTCGGAGGTTATTAGGTCACAAGGGTAAAGCCCTCACGAATGGAATTAGTGTCCTTATAAAAGCCATCCCAGAGAGCTCCCTTGCCCCTTCCACCACATGGGGTTACAGTGAAAAGTCAATCATCTGTAAACCAGGAATCGGACCCTCACCAGACACTGAATCTGCTGGCACCCTGACCTTGGACTTCCCAGCCTCCATATATGTGAGAAATAAATCTCTGTTGTTTATCAAGCCACACAATCTATGGTATTTTTGTTATAGCAGCCTGAATGAAGAAAAATGCGGGAAAAAGTCAGAAATTCACAAGGACCAAATGAACAAGTGAGGAGGCAATATTTGGGTGGCTAGAAAGCATAGAGACAAGTGGTAAATGACTTAGCCGACCTGAGAAAGATGACTCCTCCCCGGCCAGCAGTGGGGACAAGTAGAGAAGCAATCCAATTAAAATGAGGATTCCCCAAAAGGTTCAGAAATTAAGAGCACCAGGTACCCTACAAGTGAAGGTAAATACATGGATAAAAACAGAAGTTATGCATTTGCCTAAACTATGCATCAGACCTCAGATCCTCAATACAGTCTAAACACTGCATAGCTGGTGACTGCCCCACCCTGGAGGAAATGGGTGGAGCTGTTAAGCCCTCATTTAACAAACCCTACAGTTAGGCCCACAACTTTCAAACCACTTTTTGTGTCCTACTCTTAAATACGAGTAGATAGCTAATAAACAGCAAGTACGTAAGGTAAAGTATCTAATATGATAGAAAAAAACTAACGCAAGCAAACAGAAAACGCAACCTGAAGAAAACAACACCGAGGAGATCTCAGAAAAGAGAGCAAAAGTTTTGTCAAAAGATTAAAAGAGGGGAAAAAAAAGATAAGACAGGACCAGAACAGAAAATCCAGTGTCTGAAAAATAGGAGATCTAAGAAAAGAGAACAGAGAAAATGAAGAAGAGAAAATCAAAGAATTAATTCAAGAAAATTTCTAAGATCTAAAAAAAACAAAACAAATGAACAAACATAAGAAAAGAGAAACAGAGGTATAGACAGAGAGAACAAACAGGTGGTGGCAAAGGGGGGAGGGGGAGGAAAGAAATAGGTGAGGGAGATAAGAGGAACAAACTTCCAGCTGCAAAAAAATGAGCCACAGTTATGAAATGTACAGTGTGAGGAACATAATCAATAACTATGTAATATCTTTGTATGGTGACATATCATAACTAGACTTATCAGACTTACTGTGGTGATCATTTTGAAATATATAAAAATACCAAATCACTATATTGTGTAACAGGAACTAACAGTGTTATTGTAGGTCAATTATACTTCAAAAACAAACAAACTCATTGAAAAAGAGATCAGATTTGTGGTTACCAGAGGCAGAAGGGGGAACTGCAGGAAGGCAGTCAAAAGGTACAAAATCCCAGATATAAGATAAATAAGCACTAGGGATGTAATGTACAACATGATAAATATAATTATCATTGCTATATGTTATATATGAAGGTTAGTAAGAGACTAAATTCTAAGAATTCACTCACAAGAAAAAAATTTTTTCTATTTCTTTAATTTTGTATCTATATGACATGATGGATGTTTACTAAACTTACTGTGATAATCATTTCATGAGGTATGTAAGTTGAATCATTATGCTGTACACCTTAAAGTTATACAGTGGTGTAGTATCTCAATAAAACTGGAAGAAAAAAATAAGAAACATTCCAAGAACAGAGGACAGTTTCCAGACTAAAAGGGCTCCCCAAGGCTAAGCACAACGTATGAGAACACAGGCTGAAATGCATCACTGTCAAATTTCAGGACACTGGGGACACAGCAAAGTTACCAAAAGCTTCCAGAAAGGGAAAAAACAGAATTCATTCAAAGAAGAAAGAATCAGAACAGCATCACATTTCAACATTTCCACTGAAAAACACAAAACAAAGGAACAGTGCCTTCAAAATTCTGAGAAAAATACTTCCAATCTTCAAATTGCTACCTAACCAAACCTGGGATTATCAACTAAACATCAGAGTAAAATACAGTTTCAGAATACGAAAGTCTCAAATTTTACCTCCTCTGCACTCTCAGGAAGTTTTAAAAAATGGGGTCCAGGAAACAGGGGTTCCAACAAAGTGGGGAAAGTATGAAAGAAATCCCCGGGGTACCAGGGGAGCTGTGCAGCAGACCTAGAGTTCTACCAGTCCAGTCATAGTGGGTCAAACACGGTGGAAGACTTCTTCACAAAGATAAAACCAATAGAACACCTGAAGTGTCTAAACCTACTGAGAAGAGATTCATAGACAGTAAGTAGTTTGAGGATAACTTAGTTTAAAAAATCTGATCCCAGACTTCCCTGGTGGAGCAGTGGTTAAGAATCTACCTGCCAATGCAGGGACACGGGTTCGAGCCCTGGTCCGGGAAGGTCCTACATGCCACGGAGCAACTAAGCCCGTGCGCCACAACTACTGAGCCTGCGCTCTAGAGCCCGCGAGCCACAACTACTGAGCCTGCGTGCCACAACTACTGAGCCCGTGCACCTAGAGCCCGTGCTCCACAAGAGAAACCACCGCAATGAGAAGCCCGCGCACCGCAACGAAGAGTAGCCCCCACTTGCCACAACTAGAGAAAGCCCGTGCGCGGCAATGAAGACCCAAAAATAAATAATAAGTAAATAAATTTTTTTTAAATCTGATCCCTATACAGAAAAAACAGAATATTCTGTATATCCTGTATACAGATGTTGTCTACAGATGTTGAACTATAATGCTGTATACCTGAAACTTAATAAATAAAGCATTTTAAAACTATCTAAGAAACTGAGCAAACCAAAAAATCAAGACAATGATTCCCCCTAGGACAGCAAAAGATTGTGCAGAAAAGGAAAATGAATCCCAGTACACTAATGGCTCAAGTGTCAATAAGGATTTAAATAGTTAAAACAACATAAACACTGAAAACTGATTTAACCAAATCACAAATAATTAAAATGGGAGCATTAGAGAGAGGGTGAGTGTAACTGAAAATTACCATGTGCTGGGTACAGCTCTAAATCTTTACACATATTAATTTATCCAATTCTCAGGTAAAAACTGATATTGTCTTTATATATAAGGAACCAAGACACAGAGAGAGTAAAATAACTTGCCAAAGGTCACACAGATAGTAAATAGCAGAAGCTTTGAACTTTGCTCTTTACCACCACATTGCCTCTCACAGAATAACATCCTCATCTCCCTGTGGGAAGTCAACAGATAATGGTCAAAACAGAAAAAAAAAAAAAAAAAAAAATCAATGGAGGTAAAAACCCAAAAAATCAGCTGAAAGAATTTAAAAAGACTGCCTTTGGAAATGAGTAAGACAAAAGGACTCTAGAATCCCTGGTTCCTTTTAACAAGCCTGCAGAACTACCTTACCCTTTAAACTATGTGCCTTTACAATGCAGATAAAATGAAAATTGTAAGAAGAAAATGGGGCTTCCCTGCTGGCGCAGTGGTTAAGAGTCCACCTGCCGATGCAGGGGACACGGGTTCGTGCCCCGGTCTGGGAAGATCCCACATGCCGCGGAGCGGCTGGGCCCGTGAGCCGTGGCCACTGGGCCTGCGCGTCCGGGGCCTGTGCTCCGCAGCGGGAGAGGCCACAGCAGTGAGAGGCCCGCGTACCGAAAAAATAAAATAAAATAAAATAAGTAAATAAATAAATAAAATAAAATGTACTTCCCTTTAAAAATATTTTTTAAGTGAACATTAAAATTCTTATTCAACCTTAGAAAACCGGACATACACACCAGTACAAGAGGAAGAATCTCAAAACCAAGCCCAAATATATACATAAGCATTTGATATATGATAAAGACAGCATTTCAAATCATTGGGGGGAAATGCGAATTTCACAATAAATGGGAAAACTGACTAATCGTCTGAAAAACATGTTAGATATAAACCCCAGCACACTGCCAAATAAGTTTCATCTGTATAAAAAATTTATATGTAAATTATGCAATCATAAAGAAAACAAAGGTGAATAATTATATAACGATTAGGTGGGGGAAGGATTTCTAAGCATGAAACCAAAGGCAGAAATCAAAAAGGAAAAGACTGCTGGATTCAACTTCACAAAAAAACTGCTACACAGTTAAAACAAAAATCATAAACCATGTTAAAAGACAAAGTGGAGGAAAGGTTAAGTATTTAATAAGCTATTTTCCTTAATATGCAAAGAGCTCACACAAATCAATGAAAAAAGAACAATCCAATAGAGGTAGAGAGAAAAACACACAAAAAAGTCACAGAAAAATATAAATGGCCTCAACAAAGATGGGGGGGGGAAGGGGGATACAAATGGCCAATAAGGATAAGGAAAGATGTCCTACCTCACTCATAATTAAAGCAATACAAATTAAAATGAATATATATTTAACCTATCAGACCAGCAACAATGTAAAGACCATTCTTCCATGGCTAAGAGGGTGGCAAAACAAGCACTCTTGTATACTGACAGTAAAAATGAAAACTGGTACAATACATTTGAAGTGAATTTGATACTACCTATCAAAATTTATACTGGCCATACACCTAGCCCCAGCAATCCCACTTCTAGGACTGTATCCACAAGTTTCTATAAAGATACCTATACCAGAGCAGCTTTATGAAAGCAAATACCTAGAAACTGTCCATCAGTAAGGAAGTGGTTAAACAAAATGTGGTCAGCCACAATGGAATACCATGCATCCATTAAAAAAAAAAGAAAAATAATGTCCACATTGTAAAGTTAAACAAGCTAACCTAAGAACAGTATGTATAGTGTGATTCCATTTGTGTGTGTGTTTTAAAATAAGGGGATAAGACCTCTATACGTGAGATGGTGCACCTCCATATCCTGCTCTCCCAGTTAAAAAAATCTTGACAACTGAGGTGGATGACTGACCTGAAATGGCTTGGCCTAAAGTCCATACTCAACAACATATAAAAGTTTGTTTTAAAGCATTGAGGAGGGGAACATTTCTATAACCAGGTAAAGGAATATTGTGAAGCCTTTAAAATAAAAGCGCAGAATCATATTTATTAAGAATGGAGAAATGGGGACTTCCCTGGTTGTCCAGCGGTAAAGAATCTGCCTTACAATGCAGGGGACACGGGTTCAATCCCTGGTCAGGGAACTAAGATCCCACATGCTGCAGGACAACTAAGCCCGCATGTCACAACTACTGAACTCATGTGCCTCAACTAGAGAGCCTGCGTGCCACAAACTACAGAGCCCACACGCTCTGGAACCCGCGCACCACAACTATAGAGCCCACGCGCCCTGGAGCCTGCGAGCCACAAACAGAGAGAGAAAACATGCCGCCACAACTAGAGAGAACCCTGTGCGCTGCTACGAAAGATCCCGCATGCCTCAATGAAGATCCCACGTGCCGCAACTAAGACCCGACACAGCCAAAAATAAGTAAGTAAATAAATAAATAAATCTTTTTAAAAAATGAATGGAGAAATGGTCATATTTTTAAGTGAAAACAGACTACAAATAGTGTGTATATTGGTTGAAGGGTATCCCCCTGAATTCATGTCCTCCCAGAACCTCAGAACCATGATCTTATTTGGAAACAGAGTCTGTGCAGACATAATCAGTTAAGATGTGGTCATACTAGATTAGGTTGGGTCCTAAATCCAACTGGCTGGTTTCCTTCTAAGGAGACACATACCCCCACCCTCCCACCCCCTACCCCCCTCAACACACACACACACACACACACACACACACACACACACACGGAAGAAGGTCATGTGACTTCTGAGACAAACTGGAGTGATGCATCTACAAGCCAAGGAACACCAAGAAACGCCAGGAGCTATCAGAAGCTAAGAAGAGGTAAGGAAGAATTCTTCCCTAAGAATCTTCAGAGGGAGCATAGCCCTGCCCATGCCCTGAATTCAGACTTCCAACCTCCAGAACTGTAAGAGAATAAATTTGTTTTAAGCCACCCAGCTTGTGGTAATTTGTTATGGCAGTCCTAGAAACCCATACAGCGTGTAAAACACAACAATCAGCAGCACAGACTCTGGTCCCAGGTTGCTTATACTTGAATCCTATTTCTACCATGTATTACCCACATAACTTTAGGTAAGTTATTTAACCTCACTGAGTCTCTAATCCTTTTCTGTAAAATGAAGATAACAGTATTTATTTCCCAGAATTATTATGAACATTAAATTATATATTAAACTTAATCACTTAAAACAATACCCAGAATATAGTAAATACTCCACTTTTGTAAAGCAAACACAGGTACACACACACACAATAGTATTAAAAGGATATAGATCAAAAGGTTAAAATTGCTTTTTTCTGGGTCCCACGAGTATGGCTTATTTTTCTCTTTTTGGTATTTTCTAGCTTATATGCAGTAAGATCTATGTCATAATACAATTTTTACTATTTTTTAATTTTCAAATATTTTAAAGGCAGTAGTTCCCAGTTACAGGTGTATGCAAACCCCATCCCTCGGCTAATGATTTCCACTACTCAAAGCCTGTTATCAAAGTATTTTTTTAATTAAAAAGCAAAATTTACTTTAGAAGATAAATGCTGACCACAAAGCATTTTAGAAGCACATCGTGTATCATTCAATCAATCATTAGTAAGCTGTTGCTACATAATAGGCTATGAATCACTGACCTCAAGCACAATAATTCAAGTTCAAACTCCTGGAAACACTGTACAGACCTGAGGCTCAAACGTTTTAAGAAAACGTAACCATTCATTTTTAAAAGTGAGTCTTTTCAAACCCAGTACATAGTAAATTCAATGAGGCTGAGTTCCATATTTGGAATAAACTGCTACCCCTCCCAAGACATACATTAACTTTGGCAAATCATTAGAAAATCACTTACAAAATCAATTACCCTTCCACAGAGTGAAAAATATATTAGCATTATCTGTACAAGATGGTTTAATAATGAGTTAAAGTGAGTTTCAGTTTTGTGTTTTGGGTCCCTAAAAAGTTCAAATTATGAAATGTGTTCTCTGACAGTACCTCATAAGTAAATTCAGATAAGCTCACTGCTAGGTAGTTTACTTAACACATTTTGCTCTTAACACAGCAAAACAAAGGTTTAATAAGTATATGTAATCACTAGATGAGAGTCTGTTTATACAGTGAAGAAAACCCACTGCACGGGTTTTTCGTTGCTTTTCGTTGGTATTTATTATGTGTTTTTTTATTGAATTACAGTTGATTTACAATATATTAGTTTCACCACTGCATTGTTAATTTAAAAAGTATATCTATTTGATCATCCTATCCAAGTACCTCGACAGCTAATTCACTGCCCACTGAAGCAAAGAAGGTGCAAGAGATATGGTACCCACTAGTCTGGATAGGAAGAATAATTATTCAAATAGCAATACCACTGCTATTAAAAGTTTTTATATATATTTAATTTTTTATATACGCATATACATATACACACATGCAAAAAAATTACCTGTGTATATGTACAAAAGTCTATAGACATGAACATTTTCTAAAAGGTACAGAAGAAATAGTAGTGGCTATTTCTAGAAAGGAGAGGGGATTTTTGCTTTTCACTATTCATCCACAGGTTGCAAATTCGCGGCCCAAGGACCACATCCCACCTACAGATGTAGTTTATTTGGCCCACACAATGTTTTAAAAGTATTTAAAATAGTTGCCAATGTTTGAAAATCAGGAAATTTCCCATAAAAATCTGAATTTCTGGCTTCTCTTGAAAAAATGGAAAAATCTAAGAACGCTGGGCCCCCATTCCAGCGTGGCAATATTTGACTTAAGGCAAGTATCAGACATCCTCTTTATAAAAGGCAAGTGCTTTCTAGCTCACACATACTTCAACCGTTCATGTCCCCCACCTGACATCTATAAGCATTTTAGTTTGCAACTCCTGCTTAGACCCTTCTAAACTATCTGAACTTACTATGTGCTTATGCTGCTTTTTTACAGTTTTTCCTCAATAAAAAATACTGGCAAAGATCCAGGAGAACTTCAGCGATTTTACAAAATATTTTTCTCCATTCATATCTAAATAACTGTTACCTAACTTTGACTAATACATTCTCTCATAAACCGATTACAAAAGATATTTAGTATAAGGAGACATGCCTGGAAAGGTAGGTATATAACAAGGTGGGGCCAACCTGCAGAGGGCTCAGATTGCTTCCAGAAACAATATTCTTGTTGTTACTTAAATTTTAATTTGGTTTCATGTCATGTATGTCCAAATTAAACCTACAAACAAAAGAGCCTGAAAAGAAGCTTAGTTTATAGAACTTGTTTCTTTTAAGAGCACTAGACTTCAAGACTTCCATAAAAACAAAATCTTTATTCCCACCTACCTTCAGGTACTACTTCAACAAATATTTGTTGAGCACCTACTACATACAAAGAGTTGCATCAGATGCTTAGGAAGAAACAAAGGCCGTTAGGGGACATTTTCCTCTCCAGGCTGTGTATCGTATATGATAACTGTTATTAAAAAGGCAAGAGTGCATGCAGTTCAGAGAAGACAGCACTACCGAGAATTCGTGTCCTAATTTCAAAAAAAAACAATAGGATTTCACGAGGTATAAAGAAAGGAAATAACAGTATTCTAGGTAGAAGAAAAAAGTTAAAAATTGGGAAAGCAGGGCTTCCCTGGTGGCGCAGTGGTTGAGTCCGCCTGCCGATGCGGGGGACACAGCTTCGTGCCCGGTCCGGGAAGATCCAACATGCCGCGGAGCGGCTGGGCCCGTGAGCCATGGCCGCTGAGCCTGCGCGTCCAGAGCCTGTGCTCCGCAACGCGAGAGGCCACAACAGTGAGAGGCCTGCATACCGGGGGGGGGGGGGGGGGGGGGGGGGAATTGGGAAAGCAAAAGTATGTTTGGGAAATGAGCAGCGGCCAGCTTGAATGGGGCAGAGAGGAGCAGGATATCCATCACAAAAGATATGCTGGATCAATCTATGGAAGGTCCTGAATGTCAAGCTAAAGCTCTCTGCTCTTTACCTGGTCGGCAACAAGGCACAAAGGTTCCTGAGAAAAGAAGGGCCCTGATCAAAGCTGTGATTCAGAAAGACTGACCTGGTAGGGGTATGTCCACAAAATGGACTGGAAGGAGGAGAACCTGGTGCAGAAAACCAATTTGGAGACTATTCCTATGTTACCCTGTTAAAGTGGTAACATAATCTATATAAGCTAAGGTGATGGCAAGGAGAATGGAAAAAAGAGACAGTTGGGAGGTGCACTGCAGAGTGGAAATGAGCTGGGTTTGGCAAATGATCTGGGGTATCCAGGAAAGAGAGGGCACTGGAAATAACACAGTTCAAGCCTTATGTCTGGAAGACCACTGTAGCTATTAATGAAACAGGAAAAAGTCATAAAGAAAAGCTGAAGGATTGGGGGCAGGGAGAATTGACCTTTTGAACATACATTTAGTTTTTGGTGCCAATAGAACATGCATAAGTTTTTTCCCCCATCAGAAAACCTTGCACACTTTTCTGGCCCAATTTTCAGTGGTGGCCAAAGCAAGTACAGTACATATTTAATACAAGTAAAGGATATATTTAATGGAGAGTCAATGAGAAGCCAATTCCAGAGCATATAATATGATCAAAATTAAACTCTACAGAATGAAGATGGACTCCCACCTCAACCATATGCCAAAATTAACTCAAAATGGATCAGTGAACTAAATATAAGAGATGAAACCATAAAACTCTTAGAAGAAAACATAGAGGTAAATCTTCATGATCTTGGATTGGCATAAATTATTAGCTATAACACCAAAAGCACAAGCAACAAAAAATTAAATAAATTGGACCTCACCAAAATTAAAAACAATTATGCATCATAGGACATTAACAAGAAAATTTTAGAAACAATCCATAGGGGACTTCCCTGGTGGCACAGTGGTTAAGAATCCGCCTGCCAATGCAGAGGACATGGGTTCGAGCCCTGGTCCAGGAAAATCCCACATGCCACAGAGCAACTAAGCCCGTGAGCCACAACTCCCGAAGCCCGAGCGCCTAGAGCCCGTGCTCTGCAACACATGAAGACACCGCAATGAGAAGCCCATGCACCGCAACGAAGAGTAGCCCCTGCTCATCACAACTAGAGAAAGCCCATGCACAGCAATGAAGACCCAACGCAACCAAAAATAAATAAATAAATAGATTTTTTTTAATTATGAAAAAAAACAATCCACAGAATTGGAGAAAATATTTGCAAATCAAATATCTGATAAGGGTCTAGTATCCAAAATATATAAAGAACCCTTATAACTGAACAACAAAAAGACAAACAGTCCAGTTAAAAAACCAGCAAAGGACTTTCATAGACATTTCTCCAAAAAAGATATACAAATGGCCAACAAGCATATGAAAAGACATTCATCACGATTAGTAACCAGAGAAATGCAAATCAATCTCACAATGAGGTACCACTGCAGACTCACTATAATTTAAAAAAGGAAAATAAGTGTTGTCAAGTTTGTAGGAAAATTGGTACAGACCCTCAAACATTGCTAGGGGAATGTAAATGATTCAGCCACTGTGGAAAATAGTTTGGTGGCTCCTCAAAAAGTTAAATATAGAATTACCATATGACCCAGCAATTCAACTGCTACATATATATCCAAAGAAATGAAAACAGGTACTCAAACAAGTATACCTAAACGCATGTTCACAGCAGCGCGATTCACAATAGCCAAAAGATAGAGATGGCTCAAATGTCCACCAATGGATGAATGGACAAACTGTGGTATACACATACACTGGAATATTAAACAGCCATTAAGAGGAATGAAGTACTGATACATACTATACACAACAAGATGAAGCTTGAAAGAAGCCACACACAAAAGGAAAAATATTTATGATTCCATTTATATACATCCATAGAGAAAGAATTCATATTGGTGGTTGCCAGGGGCTGGGGGGAGAAGGGAATGGGGAGCAACTTCTTGATGGGTGTCGGGTTTCCTTTTGCAGTGAAGAAAATGTTTTAGCTAGACAGAGGTATGGTTGCACAACATTGTGAACACACTAAATACCACTGAATTGTCAACTTTACTGTGGTTCAATTTTATGTCAATTTCACCCCAATTTTTAAAAAACCAACAATATTCCAAAGCAAAAATAAAAATAAGCTTCATCTCTCGTCACTTCTGATCCCATTAACCACATTCTTGCCAAGCCAATCTTCCAGACAGCTCTGCTCCAATTTATTGCTCCTTCCTGGTTTCACTCAGGAAATATCCTCCACCTAACATTACACAACTTTTCCATCAATTCAAATCCCAACCATTTCAAACCTTCTAAGAAAGCAACCTACCCACAGCAAGCACCCAATATTTGTGAATCACTGGTTCTGTTTGATTCAGTCCATTCTTACCTGTTCTGAAATTTTACTCAGTTAATTCAGCATTAACATATGAATGCTGCTTCCTTACTATCCCCAAACTTTTTCTCTCATAGTTTCAGGCATGTTCTTTTCCTGTTAGAGAGCAAATTATGATAGAGGCTGTCTTCTGCTGTTGTATTACACTATCTGCCAGGGGTCTATCCAAAGTACGTTTCTTTAAATACTGTCCGGTTGAGGGAATTCCCCGGTGGTCCAGTGGTTAGGACTCAGTGCTTTCAAGGCCGGGGCCCAGATTCAATCCCCGGTGGGGAACTAAATAAGATCCCGTAAGCCTTGTGACCAATAAATAAATAAATAAATACTGTTTGGTTGAGTTTTTGCTGTTATGTGCTAGACAAATTGGGGTGGGGGAGTCGGAAGACAAGAGATGGTAAAGAAACACCTCCACCCACCCTGGCGATAATGGAGATTAGTTCTGACTTGATATAAAATGAATCTTGATGCTCTATTTGTAAACTATTTTATATTATACCCAGAGTCCCCACCTGTGTGTGCCACTCAAAAAAGGCCAAAAAAAGTGGGAAAGAAGAAGGTCCAAACCAAGAACTCCCAACCTTCTTAAAAATGCAATAGCGTCCACAACACGCAACCCTTCCTACTCTCTTCCTAAAGCTGCTGCTTGGCACACATTTTTAAAGGAGACCATTATTAATATCATGTTTTATCTGTCATAAAGAGACTTTTCCTAGATGCATACATATAAACCAGAGAGTGGATCAGAAACTCATTTAGCATGCAGGTGACTGAGAAATGGAAGATCAGGCAGGGGAGGCACTGTGAGATCAGATAGGATGTACAATGGATTTTCTCATCGAGATTCTGATTTCACTTCATTGCATAGTGGTTATACCTTCATTTTATCCAGAAGGGTGCTTCTGACAATACTGAGAAAGTCAATAGGACATTATTTTACAAAAATGTTTTTCCTGAGTTATTTTTCTAGAAAACATCTGTTGTATCCATGATGGGCGTGTGTAGTGTTCCAAAAAATACACGCTGCTTCCTGAAGATACCTGAAGGCAACCTAGGATGTTGCAAAACTTTTGCAGTTTTGCACCAAAACTGCAAAGCACTAGCTTAATGAATAGGAGGGACAGAAACAACCAACATTGTCTATATGCTGGTCAAAAATAATTTACTTATCCCTATAATGAGAAATAACTCCTTCGTTAACATTCTCTAAAAAATCTACAAGTGTTATTTGTTTCTTGTCACAAACACTAAAGAATAACTCACTTTGAAAACGTAACAGAGACAAATGACTTTGAGGGCCACAACTGAATTTAAAATCTCATGTAACACTGAGAATTGACTAAAAATGGTAAATTTTACTTTATGTATATTTCACCACTATTAAGCTCTCCTCTCAATCCTGTTGGTTTCCACTTAAAAATATATATAAATCTATCAGACTACATTAAAGAGTGAGAAACCATTAAACTGAATGTGTTAAAATGACACATGGTTGAAAATTTCTAGTGATTTGTATTAATAGAAGCTTTCTGACCTCTTAAGGAACGTGTTTATTAGATATTCTTCATCTCCAAGGAGGACACAAGCAAATGAAAAAAGCTTAATTACAGTAAGAAAGATTCAGTTTTGACATAATTCTAACTAGAAAGGTAATTAAACACTACCATAAGGTATCATGCAAATCTCTGCCCTCAGGGATGCAAGAAAAGCTATCTTGGAAGGGTTATATGCAATTTTGCAGGAAAAACTAGAATGAACTAGAGAATCTTAAGCCAGCTTCCAGTTTTAGAATTCCAAGTTCTATACTCACAGCCCAAAAGTGTCTTTGCAAGACATTCCACCTATAGAAAGTTATTCTAATCTACAAGTCATTTCAGTTTAGCTTCAGATATTGGGTTCCTTCACCACACCATTTATGCGCTTTATGTACTTACTTAGGAACTAAAAATTAACTACTTTTGTTAAGAGTCAGTTCCACCAATCTCCAGCAGCATAGCTGCCAGCTCAGGTATAAATAGTACAAAACTGAAATAATACTGGGTTCTAAATTAAATAGAAATATCTATAGAATGCATATCCAACCTAAGACTAAAAAAAAAAAAAAAAAATCTATGTTTACACTGTAGGTAACTTATAAGGCCAAAACTCTCAATTTAGCCAATTTTCAACAGCTTCTTAAAAAGTTGTTTGTTACCAACAACAAAAATAAATTCTTACTTTTGAAAACAAACCTTTCCAAGTAGGGTTTCATTTTAGAAGACTCGTGGCCTTCATTTTAAAATAATCATTTTTATTTTACCACAATATTTTTTAACAATCACTAGACAACTGAATGGTGGTTATTTATTACAACCCAAAGCAGGCACTTATAAAGTCACAGGAGGGTTAATCATCTCAAATTCAACAGGTTAACCACAGCAATTTGAGAGAAATTTTGGCAACCTGTACCGGGACTATCTCGACAGTTTCCGAAGTCAGACATTAAATGACACTTAAAAACAATACATTTCAAAAAAAAACAAACAAAACAATACATTTCTATGTAAAATAGATAGCTAGTGGGAAGCAGCCGCATAGCACAGGGAGATCAGCTCAGTGCTTTGTGACCACCTAGAGGGGTGGGATAGTGCGGGTGGGAGGGAGACCCAAGAGGGAGGAGATGTGGCGATATATGTATATGTACAGCTGATTCACCTTGTTATAAAGTAGAAACTAACACACCACTGTAAAGCAATTATACTCCAATAAACATGTTAAAAAAATACATTTCTAGACTTTAGATATTTATTTAACACACAAATATTTTGACCAGGTATGCATTCATGTATGTATTTTAACTAGATTTTATTAATTATGATGAGTATTTGTTTAAAACAAAGATAAATTTAGCCAGGTCAACATAGGAATCAAAACACAATACTGGATTATGAAACTAACTGCTTTCGTTAGAAAGAAAAGCATAACAAGCCTTACTTCCTTCAGTTCACAAATTTTTCATTTTATAATCAAAGAAAAGAAAGAACATGACTTCTACAGTCAAAAAATAAGGTAACGTACTTAAAGCTGAGTTATCACTTAATTGCCTGGATTCCTAAGAAGCTACTGACTTCTGTTTTAAAACCAGAATACACTTTTTAATGGCTCACTCCTTTGTTCAGGAATGCTGATATCACCTTGTTTTATACAGAGATAACATCTCATCAGAACACATGCTACTCAGTGTCATTGAGCTTAATAATTTTTACATAAAATTCAAATAAAATTTTTATAATGCGACCATAATTTTTATTTTTCTCATCCACACTGGGCCTCACCTTTCACATCACTTAAAAACAAACAATCTTAGATGTTAAACACACACACACCTCAAGCATATAAAATTCATTACATTGTTTCTGTAGCCATTAATAATTGTACTAATAAATACTGACTCTAAAAAACTAAAAACTTATTAGGGCAGGATTTAAATGATACAACTCACAAGAGGGTGGGGAGAAATAATGATCCTCCCCTACCAAACTGGCAGCAACAATATGCCAAGTCTCTTATGCTGAACTAGTGTAAACAAGGAAGAAAAGGAGCTGGGGGTAGGAAGCAGGCAGGCAAGGGTACAATGCTCCTCAAGATATAGCTTTACTTCTAAATCTCACCAGTGTAATACCTCTTCTTGGTGTTTTCAATAACCCCTGTCACTCTCTATTAAACACATAGGCTGCTGTTCAGAAAACTACTGCAGGCTGTAGTCCCTGTCTGAGATCATCCCAGACATAAAAGATACAACTGGGGGGTCACAAATGCTTCTTTAATTATAAAGACTATCTCCTGCATTCAAAGAGTTTTCTAAACATCTAAAAACTCAATCCCACTCTTACTATAACAATCAACTTTAAAGATAAACAACAGGACCTACCAATGATGCTGCACAGAAAAAAATTCACATGTCACCACAGCTGTAAGGCTCCCATTAATAAGATGGGCATCATTCAGGATAGGGCTCGATGAGTAACGGGATCAAGACTAGGCTTACAGCCTCTTTTTCTGGCATTGCTTGAGGCATCCAGTGGACAGGGAATAAAGGGGAGGCTGGTTGTATAAGTGATGCCAAGAGAAACAAGATTCCACATGCCCAACACAGAGAGCAAAGGGCAATCATCTCATGGCTTTAAGACCAAAGAAAGATGAGTTGTTTCACCTGAAATCCTTTCAAAGGAAGTCTAATGGTCTCCACTTAATCACTCACCCTGAGTGAACTCAACAACCCCTCAGAGAACAAAGGGAAGCCTTGCTTATCAAAAATAGCAAGTGCTCCACCCAAAGCCAAGAAATACTCCTTTAGTCTAAGTTGTCATGGTCTTCTGTCCCAATTCAGTCTTCTACAAGGAAACTCCAAGCCAAAAATACTTGGTTCCCAGCCTAAGTCAAGTTCTCCATTTTCGCAAACATCTACCAACCAGCTTTCTCTCAGGTAAGCCCCTCTGGATAAGCCCCTCTCCATTCCCGCATTCTGGAGCCCAGGGCTCCAATCCCCTCAGAAAGTTCCCTCCCCCAAGATAATCTCCCTCCTTCACTTTTCCTAAGGTTTTTCCCACACCGTGCCCCAGGTCTAGCACTCCCGGTCCTCCATTAGTGGATCCCACTAGTAGATCCCACCGCTCCCTGGCACAGCTCTTGGGAAAGTCATCTTTCTTACCGTACTCACTTGTCCTCCCCCATAAAGTTTTTCCCTTTTCTTTATCTGTTTTCGAATGGACACGCACACACACACACACAATCTGTTCTTCTCGGCTCTTAACTCCCAAGTCTCACCCGCGCGCCAGGTTCTTGCATAGTACCTAATTCTCTCCCTCAGTTTCCCCTCATCCCTGTCATCCTCAGCCCCTAACGCCATACCCCAAGCTTTTGCCCACTCCCCAAATTCAGATTTTCTGTGCTTTTTACTCTTAGCCAACACCACAGCGCTCTTCCTCACAGGTCGACCCCGTGCCTCGATCCTCGAGTCTTTCCCCCTCTTCCCGCGTTCCTCGGCCGCTAATACTCCGCAGAACCTCAGGAGTAACCCCCGCCCATCTCCCTTCCGCCTCTCCTGCCCTCCACGGACCCCAACTCTCCTCATACATCTCCCTCCAGCCCTGCTCGGCCCCCAAATTTCTTCCAGGCCCCTAGGGTTCCCCACACTCCCTCCCCGCCCCGGAAAGGGGGTACCCCTCAGTGCCCGACCGTCCCGCCCGGCCGCCGAGCTTGGGCGTCCCTTCCCTTCCCCTCGGGGCCCCGAGGCCGCTGCCAGGGCTGGCGCGGCGGGGCCGGCTCACCAGTTGGTCATGTCCAGGAAGAAGGCGCAGCCGGCCGGGTTGAGCTGGAAGCCGAGCAACCGCTGGAACTCGGAGATGAGCACGTCCTTGTCGGTGGTGCCCAGGCAGCTGAACTTCTGCATCAGCTCGGGGTCCAGGTCCACGTCCATGCCCTCCATGGCTGGGGCCGGACACTCGCTTCCCCGCCTCCTCACAACTGAGCTGCCGCCGCGCCGCCGGGCCCGGGGACCGGGAGGGGGCCCGCTGCTAGCTGGCGCCGCGACCCCGCTCCTCTGAGGTAGGCCCCGGGCCTCTCACCGCCTCATAGGGGTAAACTCACTCAGCCACTCACTCACTCTCGCGCTCCCCCCCCTCCCACCCCCCCCAGTGCCGCCGCCTCCGCCGCCGCCGCCGCCGCCTCTCGCTTCTATGCCGCCTCCGCCTCCTCCCGCGCCGCGCCCACTGCGCAAGCGTCGCCCGCCTAGCCCCGCCCCTTCCTCTCCCGGAGTCCCGCCCCTCCGTGGCGACAGAACCCCGTGACGTCCCCCGCGTGACCTCACCGCGGTGGAGCGAGGGGGCGGGCAGTGGGAAGGAGGAAGGGGACGGCCGGGCGGCGCGGGGAGGTGACTCCTGGCCTGACCTTTTCCTCGCCCCGCCCCCACGCTGAGAGGGAGGAGTTAAAGCCCGGGGTTGGCGGGGAAAACCGCCGGGATCTTCTTGTACGACAACGGCAGCGTTTGGGAGGTGAGGAAACTGAAGTCGGGGAAGAACAGAGACCAAGGCAAGGTCAGGTACCAGATGGCATACAAGACCCAGTCCTCTCAGCCAGGGCTTTGCCCCTCGCTCTGGAAGGACTTGTTTGCATAAGTTTCTAGAGCTGCTTTCCCAGAGGGTTAATGCCCTAAAATCCTAGGCTCCTGGCCACCCTCGGTGATGATTACTCCAGTTTACCCGTGCTGTTTCTGTTATGCAACGGTAGTCTCCAGTTTCCGGAAAGTGAGGGAGGCCTCGATACAAACGTCAATCACAGGTCCAGACGAACACCGCATATAATCTTACACCCACTCCGTCGAGACCAACCCTCTCAAAATAAAGGTTAAGTCCCGAGAATTTGACATTGCCTGTTAATTTTTTAAAGTGTTACGGTACATATAGTACACCTAACTGGTCAAGGCCCCTTTTCAAGATCAAAGAATGAGAAAGGACGCATAGGGACCATATTGTCTACCTTCATTCCTTCTTTCACCACGATTTGCCTAACACATCCACACGGGGAAAAGGCGAATAAGAAACGGTTTCCTGCCTTTAAGTGGCTCTTTGTCTGTCTTACAAATAAGGAAAGTGACATCCAGAAAGTTTGTATGCCTTGTCCAAAAATACAGAGCAGCAAAACTAGAACCCATCTTTCATTCCTAATGGAGTATGTTTTCCATAACAATTTCAACAAGCAGACAACTAGAATAAGTGACCAGTAGTATCCGGGATGCCATGAGATTTTGGAAAGGGAAAACATTCTACCTCCTTCTGTCCCACTACCAAATAAGACTAAAACAATGGCTTTAAAAGCCTAGGTTCTGGGGTCACACATATTGGAGATTCAAATTCTCATTCTGCCAGTTATTGGTAATCATAGTGCTTGCCCAGATAGGATTGTTGTGAGGATTAAATGAGGTAACAATATATAAGCTCAGTACCCTGCCTGCTCCATAAGAAGCACTTAAGAAATGTTGTCTAGTATTCTGGCCATAAACTTGAGATGACGGTGGTGGGGTTAGACAGTGATACAAGTAGGCGGGGATTACTTCTTCACCTGGTCCCTCTTCTACTTCACTTCCCTTACTCGTCCTCCGTTAAAATATGAAATATGTGCCCTTTCTCTTTTCTTAATAAGGGACCAACCTTCCTCTCTCTAATAATTTTTTTCCTCCAACAGGAGTATTTTATGGGAAACAGACACCTTTAACAGCATACTTACAAACTCGTATTAGACACTAGTTATAAACATTTTATAAGAAACTGTTCTTGGTTCTCTAAGTTCTCTGTGGAAGCTTAGATCATTGCCAGGGCCTAATTTTTGGATGGCCATAATGTTGGAATATTTCACTACTATTAAGGAAAATTTAGTCTCCCTCAGGTGAGCACATACTGTCCCAATCTTTTGGATGATGGAATGGGAACACAGAAAGATTATAAAAATCCCAACATTAGAGCTGAAAGGAACTGAGACTGTCTAATCTAACCTCCTCGTTTTACAGATGAAGGAATTGAAACCAAGAGAGGAGAATTGATTAACCCAAAATCACACAGCTAGTAATGACAGAAACTCCCAGTCTAGTGCTCTATCCACTATATCCTGCTACAATTCCCTTTATACTTTGAGTTCAATGTGGCCTTACATACAAAATAATTTGAAATGCAGATCCAAGACCTGATTTGATGTTAGACTATACACTCTCTGGAAGTGTTTTAACTTGCAACATTCATGGATTAAAGTTGTGTTGACCAAGGGTCTAAAAGAAAAAAATGTTATTGGAATCTGATGATTCTATTAGAATGCTGACCCAAAGGAAATTAAAAGCTCTTGGCCAACCCCATGCAGTACTAGGGCCTTAGCTCTCACCTAAACAGCCCGCATAATACAAAAAGATTCTTGCAAATAAGAGACCCAAATGGCTCAGAATGTCAGTTCATGATGGGAGTTATCTCAAAGGAGGATAACTACTCCTCAAATGAATTCTGAAACTTTCTGGGGACATTTTTGATTCTCATGAGATTGGGGGTGGTATTAATTCCTGGCCATTAATTCCCTGAGGACCAGAAATGCTAATCATCTACAATTCTTGGGACAGTCATGCCCAATAAAAAACTGTCCCATCCCTTGGGACTTCCCTGGAGGTCCACTGGTTAGGACTTTGCGCTTCCATTGCAGGGGGGCATGGGTTCGATCTCTGGTGGGGGAACTAGGATCCTGCAAGTTGCACAGTGCAGCCAAAAAAAAAAAAAACTGCCCCATCCCTAACCACTGTGTACACTGACCAAGGTGGCTGGCACATTAGATATGAAGAACCAGCCCACCCCCACTCCCCCATGGAAAAATTCTTTTGTGGGGTAGGATATGAAATGGAGGAAACAGAGGTGTTACCCAGTCAGGAGAGTCTCAGAAATGTGAATCTCCACTTGAGTCTGAAGGGTTATATAACAACACCTGTGGTCCTGCCCTGATGGCTCTGCAGCTTTGTTTTGTTTTGTTGGGAAGAGGGCCTGGAGAAGGACTGGTTGAGAGGCAAAAGGACAAGTTGCTGAGCACCACCCTAAGGAAGGAAAGCTGACAAGCACTATTCCAAAAGGGCTTCTAGGCACCATCTCATGTCAGGCAATATGCTCGAATATGCCACTGCCTGGAATATGCCCAAGACCTGCCACTTTCTTTCCAAATTTCTTGAGCTGGTGATCTTATGTAAAAAATTTGGACTAATCCCAGATCCCCAGACCAGGTCAATTTCAGGGTTTCTTAAGGAAGTTAAGGCATTCTGTCATTCAGAAGTTGAAAGTCTAGGAGAAAAGTGATTCATTTCACCAGAGCAGCCTAGATTGCCTCCATATCTCCAAGTCCTTAAGATTCAGACTTGCCAAGGCCAGCTAGTACGAAGATTATGCCACAGCACAACTGATTCAGAGAATAAACAGAGTCCAAATTGATGTTAGGATACATTATATGATAATAGCAACTTGTAGTAGAAAACTTTTGGGTATTCGTCCAAACTATGATGACCTCCTTTCTCTTCAGACCTTTAACAACCCTCTAGTTGGCCCTCAGCAGCCATCTCTGACCCACATAACCATGTCCCTTAGCCTTCATTGATTGGACAAGAGGGAGACACCTGACCCAGGATAAGCCAATCAGATTCTCTCTCTCTCAGGAATTTGGAATTGGAACTCAATGGGTTGGTGGAATAGGCTGCCAACTACAAATTTGCCATCTACCTCTACAAGGATTAAATCATTAGCCACTGCAGCTGCTGACCTACAACAGCCCCTGAAAGGAGTTCAGGGTGGAGATCAGGAATGAGGCACTCTGTGCTCTGGAAAAAACTGGCAGAACAGATCTTCAGATAGGTATTTTCAGGAGATTTTATGAGCCCAATTCTTGCATCTCCTCGTATTTAGAAAAGCACTAAAATCATTAACAGTGACATCTGCTCCTCGTGACTAGCAGCAAGCCTCTGCCAAAATGTGTGCTTGAGTTTGCACATGCCACCTTCACTAAAATCATATATGACACTGACCTTCCGCCTACCTCTTTGGAGCAGTTTCTCAGAGCTGTCCGAAATGCTGTCTCTCGGGCTATTGTCTTCATTTTGCCCCAAATAAAACTTAATTCACAACTCTCACGTTGTGCATTTTTTTTCAGTCAACAAGACCTAGGCTGTTTACTTAAAAGTGAATTACAGAAATACACGAAATGAGATGATCTTTGTGGGGCACCCATGAAAAAGAGATAATGCCCACCTGCAGTAAGAGAGCCATAAAGCAGAAGCAAAGATAAGAGACCTGAAGGCATGGGAGAAAGACGTTCCTGTCATCCTGAGTCCTTGTTGTTCGGCTTCCCTAGATTCCATGGGATTCTCCAGGCTCCATTCAAAATACATTATTAGGACTTCCCTGGTGGTGCAGTGGATAAGACTCCGCGCTACCAATGCAGGGGCCTGGGTTTGATCCTTGGTCAGGGAAGTAGATCCCACATACATGCCGCAACTAAGAGTTCGCATGCCACAACCAAGACCCAGTGCAACCAAAATAAAAAATTATAATAATAATAATAAATTTTAAAAATACATTATCTCCTGGATGAAGTCAAAGAAAGAATCAAGTCGTTTAAAAAAAAAAGAAAATAAAGTGATTATTCGATTTCTAGATAGAAATGGACATCCTACTCTTAAATATAATGGAAACCCCTATAGGAAAAAAGAAAAGAAGAAGAAAAATGAGGACATGGACAATTCACAAAAGAAGAAATACGAATAGCCAATAAACATATTGAAAGATGTATGCCACTCATAGATAAAGAAATGGATTAAAACAACCATAAAGTATGATGTTTGCCTAATCAGAGTGGCAAAGCTTTGAAAAATGTATAACAGCTTTTGTTGGCAAGAGTGTGGGGAAACAGGTAGTCTCAAACACCACTGCTTCTGGGAATATAAATTGATATAATTTTTCCTAAAGGTGAGTAGATGTGAATTTAGATGAATTGGTATGAAGAACCTCTAATATATTCATATACTCTAGCCCCAAAATCCCAGGTTTATAAATAAGCTTTTCATAGAAGTATTATAATACGTATAATAATGAAAAGTTAAAAAGCTGGAAATAGCACCAATGTCCACGAGTAGGAAAACTGTTCCAAAAAAAAAAAAATGTGCTGGGGACTTCCCTCGTGGCACAGTGGTTGAGAGTCTGCCTGCCGATGCAAGGGATACGGGTTCGTGCCCCGGTCCGGGAAGATCCCACATCCCGCAAAGCGGCTGGGCCTGCGCGTCTGGAGCCTGTGCTCCACAACGGAAGAGGCCACAACAGTGAGAGGCCCGCATACAGCAAAAAAAAAAATGTGAGCAGGGATGGACAAAATCCTTACCTTGTTTTTTTCACTAATATAGTTCAATATGAGTTTTTAATTTATGTGTTTTATTTATTTATTTTTGGCTGCATTGGATCTTCGTTGCTGCACGTGGGCTTTCTCTAGTAGCAGCGAGCAGGGGCTACTCTTTGTTGCAGTGCACAGGCTTCTCATTATGGTGGCTTGTTGCAGAGCATGTGCTCTAGGTGCGTGGGCTTCAGTAGTTGTGGCACATGGGCTCAGTAGTTGTGACTCGCGGGCTCTAGAGCGCAGGCTCGGTAGTTGTGGTATACAAGCTTAGTTGCTCCGCGGCATGTGGGATCTTCCCAGACAAGCGTCGAACCCGTGTCCCCTGCATTGGCAGGAGGATTCTTAACCACTGCGCCACCAGGGAAGCCCCAATATGAGTTTATTTTACTTCTTCACATTCTCACTCCCCATGTCAGCTGCCTTAAACCTTGTAAGCTGCAAAACCTAGGAAGCAGATAACAGTCAAATGACCTATTCAGTTGAGCAAGCAATGTCTGCTGGCTTACTATGAGCAAGGCTGAGTTAGGGACGTTAGCTCAGAAAGAGAACCTTCATCCTTGTGCTGTGTGAATGTAGACAAACTGTCGATACTTACTTTTAGACCTCAGTTTCTTCATCTCTGTATAGAGAACGCTGCAAAAAATCACCAAAGTGGAGTAAAGAATAAATCAAACATAAGAAAGAAAAAAATACTTGAAATTGAACCTACAGGTACAATTACATAAACCTAACCACAAGCCAAAACTTTCATGTTGTGCTTATTTCCCAAGATTGGAAGCTTAAATGAGATGGGCATAAGTGATTGCAAATGTTACATGTTAAGGTATTACAGGACAATGTTAAGGTATTACAGGACATGCAAATGTTACACGTTAAGGTATTACAGTTACATATTAAGGTATTACAGGAGAGACAAAGACATACATTTCTGTAAATAACTACATAAAAATAGCCAACAGTGCAAAGCAGCATATGTTCAAGTGCCAAATGAGCAGTAGACAAAGACGTGGTAGGACTTGGGAGGAGGGAAGAGTGGAGGGTGGTCTGGGATGCTCAGAGAGGACTTCAAGCCTACCTTCCCCAGGCCATGGGTGATTCTCCACATGGTTTGAGGAGCAGGCTGGTGAGGGGACACATTATGACAAAGTCATTTAGGCATTTGTTGTTTTAATTAATATGTGTACTTAATAAAAAACATAAAATTTACCATCTTAATCATTTTCAAGTGTACAGTTCAGTAGCTAAGCATTTCCACATTATTGTGCAACCAATCTCCAGATCTGTTTCATCTTGCAAAACTGAGACTCTGTACCTATTAAACAACAATTCCCCTTTACCCTCCCCACCCAGTTCCTGGCAACCATCGTTCTCCTTTCTCTTTCTATGAATGTGAGTCCTGTAGTAATCATACAGTATTTGTCTTTTTTGTGATTGGCTTATTTCACTTAGCATAATGTCCTCAAGTTTCACTCATGCACGTCAGGATTTCCTTCCTTTGTAAGGCTGAATGATATTTCATTTTATGTATATATCACTTTTTACTTATCCATTCATCCATTGATGGACATTTGGGATGCTTCTACCTCTTGGCTACTGTGAATAGTGCTGCAGTGAACATGAAAGTGCAAATATCTCTTCGAGACCCTCCTTTCAGTTCTTTTGGGTATATACCCAGAAGTGAGATTTCTGGATCATATGGTAGTTCTATTTTTAACATTTTAAGGATGCTCCATACTGTTTTCCGTAGTACTTGAACTATTTTCAATTCCACCAACTGTGCACAGGTGTTCCAATTTCTCCACATTCTTGCTAACACTGTTTATTTTCTGGTTTTTTGTTTGTTTGTTTTGTTTGGGGGTTATTTTTTGGCCATGCTATGCACCATGTGGGATCTTAGTTCCCCAACCAGGTATCAAACCCATGCCCCTGCATTGGGAGCATGGAGTCTTAAACCCTGGATGGCCAGGGAAATCCCTATTTTCTGTTTTTTTTTTTTTTTTTTTTTTTTTTGCGGTACGCGGGCCTCTCACTGTTGTGGCCTCTCCCGTTGCAGAGCACAGGCTCCGGACGCACAGGCTCAGCGGCCATGGCTCACGGGCCCAGCCACTCCGCGGCATGTGGGATCTTCCCGGACCGGGGCACGAACCCGTGTCGCCTGCATCGGCAGGCGGACTCTCAACCACTGCGCCACCAGGGAAGCCCCTGTTTTTTGATAGTAGCCATCTAATGGGTGTGGAGTGATACCTCACTGCAGTTTTGATTTGCATTTCTGTGTGTACTGGAGGGAGCATTCTTTCTGGGAAATGAATGGGTACAGTTGAAGAGCAGCTTCCTGCAGTGAGGAGTACCTCTACTTTCAACATCCATCCATGGGAAAGGA
Organism: Stenella coeruleoalba; assembly: GCF_951394435.1. NCBI lineage: Eukaryota > Metazoa > Chordata > Mammalia > Artiodactyla > Delphinidae > Stenella > Stenella coeruleoalba. The sequence continues at coordinate 40,673,805 of NC_137156.1, read as the reverse complement.
CCAGATCCCTCATATTTGGGGTTTTTCCAGTTCCTCTATTATTCTACTCAAGAGATACAAAAACTGAAGGCACCAACCTGTTGTACTATTGTACTATTTTTTCTTCTGGACACAGCATCTGATGCCCTGGGTCTCTTTTATCCTACTGTGGTGAATGGGACAATGGAAAAGAAAACCTGTCTTTATCTCATGTCCCTCGGTCCCTTGACCTAGATACATCCAGAAATAGTCCATTCTTTTCTTCTTTTTTTCTTCTTCTCTTCTTGGTCCCTTTAGTTTACCCAAGCCAAAACATCTTCTAAGAACACACCAACTCCTTACCTCTCCCTCATGTAGAAAAAACACTCTCAACTCCTCTTGTTCATTATAATCACTCTTTTCAGTCTTTCTCCAACTGGGTCACAATGTGTAAAGCATCTTGCTGCCTGCATCCTAAGTAGAGGTAAGAAGGAAAAGGAGGAAAAGGGGAACAAATATATAATGAACCCTTACAATGTGCCAAATGTCCATCACTGTTAAGAACTTTGACACATTTAGTCCTCACAACAAAATGAGATCAATATTATTATTACTGCCATTTTGAAGATAAGGAAATGGAGAGTGAGGGTTTAAATAATGTGTCCAAGGAGACACAGATATTGAGAAAGCCAGGATTTAAGCCCAAAGCTCTGAAAGAAACCTGTGCCCTCCTCATTACTCCAGATTTCTTTCAGTTCTAAGGAGTTTACCTCTTCCCCATGTTCAACTTGATTGTGTTTCTATGGAACTGTCATTGCTTCCTCTTACTTCTCTTACTTTGATAATTTGATAAATACTAATATTAATACTAATGTCTTACATTTATGTAATAACACTTTATAATTTTTCAACATATCCATCCATTCTTTCATCTCATTCTCAGGAAAAACACAATGTATTAGTTTATATTTTTAATAGCTTTATTATTTTGCAAGGACTCATACATGCTTGTTGCAAGTAAAATTAAGCAATATAGAAAATTATAAAGAAGTAAAAAATACACCCTAAGTCCCACTACCCATAGATAACCACTATTAATATTTTAGTAAATATGCATTTCATGTATCTCTACATTTGTATAATTTGCCTAAATGGTATACTGTATCTGCTTCTCTAACCTTTTTTTCATTCAGAGTATGTTGAAAAGAGCTTTCCACATCAATTAATATAATTTTACATCATCTTTTTTTTTTTTTTTTTTTTGGCGGTACGCAGGCCTCTCACTGTTGTGGCCTCTCCTGCTGCGGAGCACAGGCTCTGGACGCGCAGGCTCAGCGGCCATGGCTCACGGGCCCAGCCGCTCCGCAACATGTGGGATCTTCCCAGACCGGGGCATGAACCCGTGTCCCCTGCATCGGCAGGCAGACTCTCAACCACTGTGCCACCAGGGAAGCCCTACATCATCATTTTTAATGGCTACATAGTATTCTTTTCTAAATTTATTTTTTATTAAAGCATAGTTGAATTACAATGTTGCATTAATTACTGCTGTGCAGCAAAGTGACTCACACATATATACATTCTTTTTTAATATTCTTTTCCATTATGGTTTATCACAGGATATTGAATATAGTTCCCTGTGCTATACAGTAGGACTTTGTTGTTTATCCATTCTATATAGACCAGTTTGCATCTGCTAATCCCAAACTCCAATCCATCCCTCCCTCACTCCACTGGCTACATAGTTTTCTAATTTAGGAATGTATTTTACTTGACCAGTCTCCAGTTAATGGACTCTGAGACTACTTCCAATTTTTTATTTTTATAGAAATTATTGGGAATTCCCTGGCTCCCACGGAATTAGGACTCTGTGCTCTCATTGCCGTGGGCACGGGTTCTATCCCTGGTCGGAGAACTAAAATCCCACAAGCTGCACCGTGAGGCCAAAAAAAAAAAAAAAATTATTAACCCCAACTTAAAGATTAGGGAACTGAAGCTCTGAGGAGCTAAATGACCCCCTTTTCAATATCCAAGACTAGAACTAAGCTGCTCAGGCCAAGCCCCAGACTTCTGACTCTCAAAACAGTATTCTTTCCAACTAGACCACAGGAACAGGAAGCTGGAATTACTGACATAAGATATGGACTTGACAACTAAAAAAGAGGGGTTTTTTTTAACTGCCCCATTTCTTAAAAAGTTAAGCATATACTTGCCATAAAACCAGCCATTCCACTCCTGGGTGATTTACCCAAAAGAAATGAACACGTACATCCATACAAATACTTGTACGTGAATGTTCATAGCAGCTTTATTTGTAGTATTCAAATAATGAAAACAACCTAAATGTTCATCAACAGGAAACTGAGTAAACAAATTGTGATGTAGCCATTCAATGGAATACTACTCGGCAACCAAAAGGAAGGAAGTACTGATACATACAACAACATGCATGAGTCTTAAAAATAATATATTGAGCAAAAGAAGCCAGACACAAAGGAATACGGACTGCATAATACCACTCATATGAAGTTCAACAGGCAAACTAGGCTATACTATTGGAAAGTGACCAGTGAGGCCCTCCCCTCCGCACACGTTTCTCAAAGGCAGACCTGCCTGTGAGGACCACATGTCTGAAGCCCTCACCATGCCACCACACGTGTAAAAGCTGAATGGTTCCATGAGAAAGAAGACTTTGTGTCAAAAATAGACTTTCAAGGAGAAAAATAAAAGCTGTTTCCTGAAGCTAGGCATAGGGGAGCAATGCCTGGAAAGGTAAATGCTGGAAAACCTAGTTCAAATTTTGAAGGGTTGAGAAGGACTCCAGGTGATAACAATTCCAGGGCCCCCTCTGCCTCACAGGTCCAATAAAATTCAACTACCTCATTCGCCTTCGGTCTACCTCCTCTGCCTTCGGTCTACCTCCTCCCATCACAGAATCTCCGAGACCACTTTAAAGACCATCTCAGTTTCTTCAGACAAGTGACTTTCAGATGCTCAGCTGATTAGGAAAGTCAGAGGTGGTTGCTTGCAAAAGAGAACAGCACAAAACAAAACTGAAAGCCCTAAAGAAGGAAGAATCTCTATAAATCAAATATTTGTCTGTAACTGATCATGGCAGCCTGCAATAAAGGCATCTCCAAAACCAAACTGTTTGTTTTGTCTACAGAAATATGTGTGTATGTGTGTGTGTGTGTGTGTGTGTGTGTGTGTGAGAGAGGGAGAGAGAGAGAGAAGCTGAGAGAATATGAATGAAGCCAAGATAAGAGAGAGCAGGTGAATTTTCCATTTCTTACCAGACTTCCCACGACCAAAAGGTAATAAGGT